>NC_060022.1:1213383-1817575 GCF_021134715.1 Daphnia pulex
CCTTAAAACTCACTGCGCTGTAATCGTTTTTTACATAATTGTGGAAAAGCGATAGCTCGCACTTCCGCAAAGTTCCAAAATGAGCAGTGAATAAGTCGAACAAAAATTAATTGATCTTAGATAACTCGCATTTATTTACACCATCATACTCTGTTTTCACATCAACAACATCAATATGATCGATGACATTCATACATCATTTTAATAATTTAATAATTTAATATCCAGCTCCAGTGCGCTTGTAGGGGAGGGCGGGGGCAACGGGGAGTTCGTATTCATGAACGGGGGCAACTGGGAGTTCGTATTCGTGGACGGGAGCAACTGGGAGCTCGTAGACATGGACGGGAGCAACTGGCAAGTGGTCACCCTTGGGCTGGAATCCGGCATCATCGGCGACCCAGGTCAAAGTGAATTTCTCGCCTTCGGGGGAAACCCAGTAGGAAGATCCCTTGTTGGTGTTGCCCATAACATCCTCGTAGGTGGCTTTGCCGTAAGAGTCGTACTTGACTCCTTGCATCTTCTTTTGGACCTGAGATTCCTCGCGGGTGGTGTAGTCAGACTGGGCGTAGCTGTTTGACACAATCAAATTTCTCTTTAGTAAATAGCAAGACTCTTTAAACAACAAGATGTGGTTTTTACCTCCATTGGCTGCTGCCATCGAGGTTGCGCTCATCAGATTGGCTGGTGATGGTGATGTCGGCGTATTTGTTATCCTTGTATGCTGGGGCAGAGTAGGCGGGTGCGGGGTAAGTTGGGGCAGAGTAAGCTGGGGCAGAGTAGGCCGGGGCAGAGTAGGCCGGGGCAGAGTAGGCTGGTTTGGAATAGGCCGGTGCGGAGTAGGTAGGTGGCTTGTATGCAGGCTTGTAGCTGGACGGAGCAGCTACAGCAACAGCCAAGACAGCGGCGATAACGAACTTTGAAATAATATGGCACATCATCAATTTGAAGTTGATACAATTTTGTGACTGTTGCAATTTTGCTACTCCATCGCATTTTTCGATACATTACTATGATGTTACTTACCAGCTTCATGTTGAATTCGGTTGATTTGTTGAACAACTGATACTTTTCATTATCCATGTCTGAGTTTATATAGTCAGGTGAAAGAGTGAAGAGCCTGATATGTTCCCTTCCCCGCCCTTCTTTGCCAATTAGGTCACTGCCAAATTTCCAAGATTACTAGATTTTTGGGGGTGATATAATAAACCATTCACTTTATCAGATATAGGCTATCTAATCGAGATAGTCCTTCGGTAAACAAAATGAACTTTTTCACTCGTTCCAAGTTTATCAAAGTAGCGAAGTAATATTTTAGCGCACCCACATTATTGGTTATCAATTAATGTTCTCAATTAATGGTTTCGCGCACCCACATTATTCGTTATCAATTAATGTTCATTTCATTTTCAAATTCTTTTTGACTTAAAATATTGATTCAAGAATAGAATATGAGCTTGACTGATTAATTGATTTCAAACATTTAAACATGCCAAAATGTTCACGTCTTTAAAAATTGAATAATGAAAGTATTTTAATCTCAAACGTTTTTCAAGAACCTGAATCTTTCTAGCGCATCATGATAAATGCGACTTCTATTATTCTCAATGTAAAATTATTTGAGATACAAAGTAATGGCAGAATTTTTGCAGAATTGAAGGCAGAATATGAAAATAGAATTTTGCATCATAAAGGTAGAGAACGCATTTTAGCACCGTATTATTATGGATAAGATCTGGTACGAAACTGTTCAAATTTCGATAACGTATTTGTGTTACAATCACATCCTTCAACCCTTGCTAAAAAATTCTCTGGTTCATTTAATAGGCCTGTAACGTTCATTTCTCTTAAATTTCCTAGTCCTTCAAGTTATTTGCAGTATAACTATTCAACTAAAATGGTTAAAATGATAATTTGTTTTTGTATTTACACGTATTTATCGACACCAAACACATAATAATGTCGATGGCAGAGAATACATGAGAATAAATTAATTTTGCAATCAGGTCAATATCAATAACTTAATAGATCTTGTAGCCCTTTCCGTTGAAGGGAATGTGGACGGGGGCAACGGGGAGTTCGTATTCATGGACGGGAGCAACTGGGAGCTCGTATTCATGGACGGGAGCGACGGGCAAATGGTCACCCTTTGGCTGGAAACCGGCATCATCGGCAGACCAGGTCAAAGTGAATTTCTGGCCTTCAGGGGAAACCCAGTAAGAAGATCCCTTGTTGGTGTTGCCCATAACGTCCTCGTAGGTGGCTTTGCCGTAAGAGTCATACTTGACTCCTTGCATCTTCTTCTGGACCTGAGATTCCTCGCGGGTGGTGTAGTCAGACTGGGCGGAGCTGTTGAACACAATCAAATTTCTCTTTAGTAAATTCCGATACTGTTTAAACAGCTATTGAAAGTAAATACCTCCATTGGCTGCTGCCATCGAGATTGCGCTCATCAGATTGGCTGGTGATGGTGATGTCAGCGTATTTGTTATCCTTGTATGCTGGGGCAGAGTAGGCAGGTGCTGGGTAAGCTGGGGCAGAGTAAGCTGGGGCAGAGTAGGCTGGGGCAGAGTAGGCTGGTTTGGAGTAGGCCGGTGCGGAGTAGGTGGGTGGCTTGTATGCCGGCTTGTAGCTGGCAGCGGTAGCAACGGCTAAGACAGCGGCGATAATGAACTATGAAATAACATTGCACATAATTAATTTGAAGTTGATAAAATTTTGTGACTCTTATTCACTGATTAATACTCCATCGTATTTTTCAATTTATTATTACGTTGTTACTTACCAGCTTCATGTTGAATTCGGTTGATTTGTTGAACAACTGACGCTTTTCTTTTTCTATGTCTTACTTTATATAGTCAGGTGAACGGGAGAAGAGCCTGATGTATGTTCCCTTCCCTGCCCTTCTTTGCCAATTAGGTCACTGCCAAGTTTTCAAGAATGCCAGATTTTTTAGGGTGAAACAATGAACCATTCACTTTATCAGATATTTCTAATCGAGATAGTCCTTCGGTTAACAAAATGAACTTTTTCACTTGTTCCAAGTATATCAAAGTAGCGAAGTAATATTTTCATGCATCAACATTATACGATATCAATTGATGTTCATTTCAAATACTATTTGACTTAAAATATCAATTCAAGAATGGAATGTAGTCTCTTCGGATTAATTGATTTCAAACATTTAAACGTGCCGAAAAAATGTTCACGTCCATACAAATTGAATAATGAAAGTATTTTAATCTCAAACGTTCGTCAAGAATCTGAATATCTGTAGCGCATGATAAATGCGATTTCAGTTATTCTTACTGTAAAATAATTTGAGATACAAAATAAATGGGCTAGACGGAATTTTGCATCTTAAAGGTAGAGAACGCATTTTAGCACCGTATTATGGACGTCTGATACGAAACTGTTAAATTTCGATTTCACGCATTTGTGTTACACATACATCCTTAAACCATTTCTTTAAAAATCTCTAGTTGATTTAATAGGCCTGTAACGTTCATTTCTCTTAAATTTCATTGTTCTTCAAGTTTGCAGTATAACGGTTTAACTAAAACGGTTAAAATGATAATTTGTTTTTGTATTTACACGTATTTATCGAAACCAAACACATAATAATGTCGATGGCAGAGAATACATGAGAATAAATTAAATTTGCAATCAGGTCAATATCAATAACTTAATAGATCTTGTAGCCCTTTCCGTTGAAGGGAATGTGGACGGGGGCAACGGGGAGTTCGTATTCATGGACTGGGGCAACTGGGAGCTCGTACTCATGGACGGGAGCGACGGGCAAATGGGCACCCTTGGGCTGGAAACCGGCATCATCGGCAGACCAGGTCAAAGTGAATTTCTCGCCTTCAGGGGAAACCCAGTAGGAAGATCCCTTGTTGGTGTTGCCCATAACATCCTCGTAGGTGGCTTTACCGTACGAGTCGTATGCGACTCCTTGCATCTTCTTCTGGACTTGGGATTCTTCGCGGGTGGTGTAGTCAGATCCAGCGTAGCTAAAGAACAACAAGATAATGGTTAACAGAAAGCAAATTTTAATAATGCGTAAAACTGAACAGAATTTGCTATTGTAATGACGCAAAAAACAGAATAATAAATACCTCCATTGGCTGCTGCCATCGAGGTTGCGCTCATCAGATTGGCTGGTGATGGTGATGTCGGCGTATTTGTTATCTTTGTACGCTGGTGCAGAGTAGGCAGGTGCGGGGTAAGCCGGGGCAGAGTAGGCTGGTTTGGAGTAGGCCGGTGCGGAGTAGGTGGGTGGCTTGTATGCCGGTTTGTAGCTGGACGGAGCAGCGACAGCAACGGCCAAGACAGCGGCGATAACGAACTAGTCGAAAAATTGGGCAAAAAATATTTAGTTAATAAAAATTTTGTAAAATAAGTTCTGCTGTTGCTTACCAATTTCATGTTGTATTCGGTTGATTTTGCTATTGCTGTGCAACTGATACTTTCGATCTGTGAGTTTGGGTCTTATATAGTCAAGAGAATGTAAATTTCAGGTGTTTCAGAATGACCTCATTTTTTTAGCACATCGCGTCTGCCCAAGGTGGCTTCATTTCGCTAGTTATAAGATATTCTCCGGATTAACAATGCATTCTCTTTGTACGTTTACTAGTTTGCTATATTTAGATCGAACTAAGGGCATTTTGCACTATGGAGTATCAGGAATTGAGATTAGTTCATTTCTGTACTTGAGATTTCCAGGAATGCTATTCATTAATTAACATACATCAGTTTAGGGAAACATTTCCGCCCCATGCAAGAATTAACATTATCCTAGAGCATAAAGAGCTTTCTAATCGTCTGTGTTGTTCACGTGTAATAGAAGAAAACTTATAGCGATATAATCACATATTTATCTGAGCCTCATTTGCTGCCAAAACCCAGATGGACAAAAAAATTTCGGAATTAGAAATCTGAAAACGTATAACGTAGATTACTCGCAAGATTCAACAAATAAAAGATTTTAATCCGAAATAAAATCCGATCCGTGATAAATCATCATCAACTATACGTATGTAAGTGTGTAACATCGTTAACTACACGTACACATAAAGAAATAGCTTGTCGGGCACTGATTCATTCTTGCTCCAATCATTCTGTTCGTTTCAGCATGGAATCAACTGATTTGGTTAATAATTATGACAAGAATATTTCTTTTATTCCCTTTGAATTAAAGTATTTCATCAGAACCCATGAAATGAAAGCGCTTTTTCAATTAATTTAGACGTTCTGCAATTTTATTTACACCAACACATACAATGTCAAGAGGGAAGACAAAGGATACATTGGACATAATTTATATCTTCATTCATGTATCAATAATTTAATAGATCTTGTAGCCCTTTCCGTTGAAGGGAATGTGGACGGGGGCAACGGGGAGTTCGTATTCGTGGACGGGAGCAACTGGGAGCTCGTAGACATGGACGGGGGCAACGGGCAAGTGGTCACCCTTGGGCTGGAATCCGGCATCATCGGCGACCCAGGTCAAAGTGAATTTCTCGCCTTCGGGGGAAACCCAGTAGGAAGATCCCTTGTTGGTGTTGCCCATAACATCCTCGTAGGTGGCTTTGCCGTAAGAATCGTATTTGACTCCTTGCATCTTCTTTTGGACCTGAGATTCCTCGCGGGTGGTGTAGTCAGACTGGGCGTAGCTGTTTGACACAATCAAATTTATTTTTAGTAAATAGCAAGACTCTTTAAACAACAAGATGTGGTTTTTACCTCCATTGGCTGCTGCCATCGAGGTTGCGCTCATCAGATTGGCTGGTGATGGTGATGTCGGCGTATTTGTTATCCTTGTATGCTGGGGCAGAGTAGGCAGGTGCGGGGTAAGCTGGGGCAGAGTAGGCCGGGGCAGAGTAGGCTGGTTTGGAGTAGGCCGGTGCGGAGTAAGTGGGTGGTTTGTACTCCGGCTTGTAGCTGGCAGCGGCAGCAACGGCCAAGACAGCGGCGATAACGAACTGCAATATCGAAATTTTGCTTTTAGTTTCATTAATTTTTTGTTATTACCAATGGTCGACATTGTTTAGTCCCTTACCAGCTTCATGTTGTATTCGGTTGGCTTGGGAAACAACTGATACTTTTGATGTTTCATTTCTTCACTTATATATCGTTGAGTGAAGGGTAGATAACATTCATGTGACCCAATTGTAAAGTGACCGATAGTCTCATTTTTGGGCGTAGTACAAATAAGACTCTCACTCTCACTTTCAACCCTATCCCCTTAAGAAAACAATTTTTTCCTGTTTGGTAATGAGGATGTCTATTATCTTTTTTCCGTCAGTACGTGATGTTACATATAAGTAGCGATTGCTAATATCTTATACTGTTTTTTAAAACTGAAAGATTAGTAAAAATTTGCAGGGATAGAAATTTCCGAATAACTTTGACAGCTTTTAAAAGCAATTTATTGTTTAATATTTAATTGTTATACCATTAGATGTAACGAACACTAACATTAATTTCTTTGTTCTGTCTAGTTAAACAAATCATTAATATCAGTCATGATGATTAAACATTGAAAGTAAAAGCACATATCTCATCATTTCTTTTGATACGATGAGCCAAGAAATCACAGATTGATTTTATCGAAAAGCAAAAGCCTAACCAACCATGGCCTAGAATAATATTGGTTAACCAATGAAGGAGAGAAATGGCCATCGCAAACACGCATGAAAAATTGGGACAACAGAGTAAACGAAACCGTACGTGGCACTCCCTTCTCCGGGTATATAAACTAGTCTAAAACCGATTTTAAGCCGTCAGTTGTTCAACTTATCAACTTCAACTATCATCATGAAGCTAGTAAAAAAAAAATAAGTTTTTATAAGCATAATGTGATGTGAATTTTAATCTTTTTGTGGAAACCTTGTTTTTAGTTTATCATCGCCGCTGTCTTGGCCGTTGCTGCCGCTGCTACATCCAGCTACAAGCCGGAGTACAAGCCACCCACCTACTCGGCACCGGCCTATTCCAAACCAGCCTACTCTGCCCCAACCTACTCTGCCCCAACCTACTCTGCCCCAGCCTACTCTGCCCCAGCCTACTCTGCCCCAGCTTACCCCGCACCTGCCTACTCTGCCCCAGCATACAAGGATAACAAATACGCCGACATCACCATCACCAGTCAATCTGATGAGCGCAACCTCGATGGCAGCAGCCAATGGAGGTAAAAACCACATCTTGTTGTTTAAAGAGTCTTGCTATTTACTAAAGAGAAATTTGATTGTGTCAAACAGCTCCGCCCAGTCTGACTACACCACCCGCGAGGAATCCCAAGTCCAGAAGAAGATGCAAGGAGTCAAGTACGACTCTTACGGTAAAGCCACATACGAGGATGTTATGGGCAACACCAACAAGGGATCTTCCTACTGGGTTTCCCCCGAAGGCCAGAAATTCACTTTGACCTGGGTTGCCGATGATGCCGGATTCCAGCCCAAGGGTGACCACTTGCCCGTTGCCCCCGTCCATGTCTACGAACTTCCAGTTGCCCCTGTCCATGAGTACGAACTCCCCGTTGCCCCCGCTCTTCCCTACAAACGCACTGGAGCTGGATATTAAGTGCAGTCGCATATTTATTAATAGCAGATAGTTTAAGTGTTTCATGTCAATGACTATTAGAACAATGTAAAAATTTATTGATTGAGAAAACGATAAACGCAAATTTTCTTTTTCTTAATTCAATTTTGCTGCCATTGATAATTAATATTCATCCTTGATACCGACAGAGTGATGTAAAATATTCTCTTTTTTCATTCGTTGAATGGTTTTTTCGCTTTGGGGGTTTACAATGGATTCATTTATATTTATCGATGGCAAAGGAATTCAAGAAATTTTTGCAGATATGAATTAAGCGCTTTAAGAACGACTTCACAGTTTTTTGTTTCAATTAATAAAACAAAATTCAGTTGTATATAAAAAGCCAATAAATTAAAAATTCCATTAGCTTTCTTCTACTGTAATGCGTAAAGGTCACGTGTGAAAGTGTTTGTTTACGCGAAGCCCTACTACTTTGGCACATCATAAAGTTCTGTGAATTTTGAGAAATTTGAACAATCATTATATTTCTGGTGATAGGCAGAATCTGATCAAAAGAATTTCAAAATAAAATTACGTTCAATGTTCTCAGTTCATATTTACAAGTACATCAACAGGTATAACGCCGTTGCAAAGAATGCACGGATATAATATAATGATAAAGAGAAAATCAGGAGTTAATGGCTTTATTCAGGAAAATATCAATAACTTAATAGATCTTGTAGCCCTTTCCGTTGAAGGGAATGTGGACGTTACCAACGGGAGATCGTAGTATAATATTATCAAATGGTATACCATGTTTACTTTTTTTTATCAAGAGACTATTATTTTATATTAGACTTTATATGATAAATGCTAATCCAGTAACATTTAGATAACATCACTTGGAATAATACGTGATGCGTGGTTATTTCAATGTCGAATTAATAATTATTTAGATTTGGTGCAATGCATCACTAAAGATGGCTCATTTAATCATAATTTTGTAATGTCCTATTTTTATTTTTTAATTGTTGAATAAATAGAAGCTCGACGAATTATAAGAGAGGTATTCGAGGAAAAAAAATGTTAACTTTTTAAAAACGTTATGGATAGACTACAGCTACACTAGTGTGTCCGTTAATTAAACCGTTAACGGTTTAGTAAAATATAAACTTTTTCTCAAATGCCCCACACTAGATGGCGAAGTCGTCGAGCTATGCCCATCTGGCCATCTCGCGGCAGTCATGGAAGTTGTTGCATGGGGTGGTTGTCTGATGTTTCTTTCTTTAACCACATTAAAAAAATATGGCGACCACGTCGACCACGTTGCGAGATGCCGGCTGCCGGGATTTATTTTTCGCCATTAATAAAATAATAATTACCGCCTACTTCAACAATTGGTGTCGTACGAAAACAGCAGTGCAATGTACACCATAGAGAGTGTGGGTTGTGGTCGTGGAGAAAATCAGTTTCAACTAGTTAAATTAATAAGAATAGTAGAACTTCAGTGAAGGGTGTAGTAAAAGTTGAGTTCAGAATTTAAAATCTTTCAATAATTCTGAATGTGCTAAAAATCGAATTTTTTATTCTTTTTAAGTTCCAGACCTACAACATTTTCTTGTTTTAGTTGCAAGTGGTTGCAATGATGGTGTACCAATGGTGAAGGCAGAATGAGAAACAGGTATTGCTTTCATCTTCTCATGTCTCTTTCACACGCTAAAGTTCTGGATTTTTTGTCAAGCTTACATATGCTCTGAAAGTGAATAACCAATAATGCCTTATTGGCTCTTAACTAGCATCTGATCGTGTGTAATGCTTTTTTACAAATTATGTCATTTTTGAAAGAATAAGGGTAAGAAATATAGGTAAGAATAAGCTAGATGAACATAAAGAGAAGAAAGTAAAATTCAAGTAAAGATATTAAGTAGAACTGTGCTTTATTTGTCCCACCTCCACCAGGTTTTAGGACAAGAAAAATCACAGTGACACAAGAAATAGTCATCCTGTTAGGTTGTGTGTATTTTTTGTTTTTAAATAATGACTGAATATTTTAATGAAATTCCTCATTTATTTTCTCAGACTCTGGAATATTTTGCATTTCAACCGATATTGGTGCAAATACTGATTCTATAAGTCACATCTTTGCAGAAGAAACTGGCAGCCTGGAAGAAATTGGCGGTGGTGATTGGTGTGAATTTAGAAATTGAGGCAGGTGTTTCCCACAATGTACTTGACGAAAGAACTTGAAGGTGCATACAATAAAACTTAGTTTTTGTCATAAAAGATGCTCATAGTTCTTTATATTTTAGGCACTGTAAGCCAATGCTATCTGGAATTTTGCTAGAAATGTCTTTCAGACAGTCATAAACGTTGAGAAAAAAGAAGAACCTGAACTCAAAATAGAACCAGAAGAACCATATAGCATATACTACCGGTTGAACTCTCCAAGACCCACGTGCTCAAAGACTACATGTATTATTATGGCATGCTCTTGTTCATTTACGACTAATGGTTTTGGTGGAGTCATCAAATTGGGCATTGGAAAGCTAGCTGCAAAGATTTGTAAACTAGTACACGAGCAATCCACTTCCGGTCGGTAAGAACCAGGCGTCCTAGAAGAGACACTATAAATGTAAATGTCGTTCAAGTTTTCCATTACCAAACCTTTATCGGCTTCATTATCTCAAAGGACAAAGGCATAGAGGAATAGGAAACATTTTCATTTCTTTCCCAATCCAAAGCTAATGAGCAAATTTTTCTTTCTAACTAATCCGGAAACACAAAATGATGAAATTCGTCTTTACGGTCAACTAGTTCGACCGTATCATGAGTGAACCATCTAGCCTGATGTCATTCAAGATTTCCATCACGGTCCCAAGAATAATTCCCCGGCTTGGATTTTCTCATTGGCCTGACCTCTCTTAAAGAGTCTCTCGTTTTTCCGCACAAACGGCTTTGTGTTGCTACAGAAAGGGTGTTGTTTCTCCGTAATGAAAGTTAAAAGGTAATTCTTGTTTTGGATCCCTTAAGCTTACTGAATCTAAAATATTTGTGTATGAATTTACAGGGAGACTAGCCTATAATTTCCACATCGCCTGAAACTGCTGTCCATTTTGCTAGTCTTCGTTATAGAAGAAATTCTGCCATCTCTTCATCGATGAGAGACTTGCTGTAACGTTTTGTCAGAAACACTACAGTTAAAGTAATAATGAATGCTAGGTTTTAGCGAACTTAAATGCGTTGTTCAAGTTTTGTGAGTAGACCAGTCCTGCAATCAAATACTGAGTTTTGAGACGTGTCAAATAGATGGCGTGTTGATTGTATCAGTAATCGGCTATGGCGGTTTGCTGTCAAAAGTTAAGCTTTCTTTTCTTCGAAAATTAATAATGAATTCATAGGTAAATTCGAATTTTTCGTCCGTAACTTGTCGGTGATGTGTTCTATTCCGTGTATATGTTAAACTCTAATGTTTCTCATCAACTTACAGTAGGAAACGTGTAAGGGTCGTGCAGCCTATTGTCAAAGTTCTATTTTGTTCAAAATAATTGTATTCTACTGAATGTGCCATCGAAATTATGCAGGTATCAACCAATTACACTAGTTTTATTACAGTATTGCTGAAACATATATTCTTCTCGTCTTTTTTATGAGGTGTCATCATAATTATCTGCTGTTTGTATTGGACTTGCTAGATCAACAACCTCAGCATAGACCAATCTCTCATTCCATCATTCTAGATAAACTTGGATAACTGATGGGTGGTTTCATGTGTAAGTTCACTTATCATGTCCCTGAACTTTTTTGTTGCAGTTCAATATGTATTTAAATTATTGATCTGCACTTATGTTTATCTAATAACGTTTAAGAGAGGATTTCGAGTGTATAGTGTATACTGATAAGTGTGTGTTTGTGTCTGTTTAATTATTCTTTTAGATCATAGATGACAAGCACATTGATGACACAAATTATAAACAAGTTGACTTATATATTTTTTTTTTTAATTTTATTTACAGGTTCTAAATTAGAGGTTTCTAAATTGGCATGACCAACTTTATGAGAAGTCATGTCCTTTCAAGAAAAGGACAAGGACTATACAGTCCTTCCTTGTTTGCTAACCTGTTGGCTGCAACCCTTGAATCTCCCTTATTTACTTCCTTACACGGGCCCTCATGATTTGAGGTAATACTTACTGTCGCTACAATCTTGTTTGAATATTATTTTCATCTAAATAAATGTTCATTCTCCTTACAGAATAATCCTTCACTACTGATCATGGACTTCATCCATTGGTGAAAACGGACGAGAGAATGCTGTAATCCAAGACTGATAAATTGTGTAGTTAGATTCAATTACAAGTGCATATCTGGGCTCCCTTCTTTTCTGTGGCCCCGTTTCCCTAACTAACCACTAACCAACGCCCGCCGGTGGTCACTCACCCGCTGTGAAACCAGGAGGAGGGGAGGGCTCTGGTCGAACGGGGACTTGGAAGGCGCATGATCCGATGAAAACTTTTGGAGGGTCATGAGTCTAACCCGGAAGCCTAGTATGACTACATCTCCCCGGAAAAACTTGCCTCGTACTTCTCTCTTCTTCTCGGTCCAGATAAATATCTCTGGGGGCCGTAGACATATCCTATAACAGCATGTGCGAGTTAAACAATGCAACCCACTACCCAATGAAACAAAAAGCCATGGTTTATTATTTGCGCAAATCTCCGTCAGTCAAGTTACAAATTTTTCTAATTCAACAACTCGCGTAGAATTTTGCATCTAGTCTATTAGTGCAAATCGCGATTCCATGTGTTTGGTAGTTAAGAAAATGGTTGTTTAAAAAACAAACAATGGGGTGTTCTGAATAGCCAAAAAAACTCACCATTGTATGTTTTTTAAACAACCATCTTCATACCAAACACATAGGATCGCTATTTGCACCAGTAGACTAGATGCAAAATTCGACAGAAGTTGATGAGTTTGAAAAACTTGTAACTTGACTGACCCAGATTTCCGCAAAACTAAACCATCGCTTTTTGTCTCATTGCCGCAGCGGTGGTGGCGGGTTGCGTTTAACTCGTACAGAAGAAAAACGTGTTGTACCGGACGCTCTGTTTATTGAATTTTTTTAACATTTTAAAAAGAAAATAAAACAAATTGGTTCATATAACATAATTATTTTTATTTATTACAGATATTACATGGATAAGGTTTAGCATTGGTTTTTAGGGTTGAGGGTATAAATTTAGGGGTTAGTAGGTGTATGTTTTCGGGGTTTGAAGGATTGGAAGGTATATGTTTGTGGGGTTTGGAGATTAATTGGTAGGGCAATATTTGTAGGGTTATAGATTAACTGAATTTTTATCCAAACTTGAAATATCCTCCCTACCTCCTCCACTTTCCTTTCGCAATCCCGGAAACATGTTTATTATTTGTTGACATACACATCCCATATTTGTTTTTGTTGCTTCTGAACTTATAAACGGTAAACTGCAATAGTCACGATGACAATTTAACAAAATATGATGCAACTTCGGTAACACAACATCAGCACCAGGGAACGGCCAATTGAACTTGATGTAGAAAGATCTTTCACCAACATAGGCTGCAACAACGTGCCACATCGGACAGCAACTACGCGAACATACACGATAAACCTATAACCGAAATTAAAAGAATCAATCTTCAGCATCATGGAAATTCTGTCTGAAAGGACGAATTAATGACACTTTGTGGTTTTAGATAAACCAAATATTCTGAAAACAAATATTCTGAAAACAATATCTTATAGCTATTGTTGGAACAAACAAAAATGTGTGATTTAGACTGCAACAAAGAAGAAAGTGAAGCTAAGACTGTAACTGGATGTTAATCCTGCTTTTAAAAAAATCAATTACTATCAAGCAGTGAATTCTCATGTGACGATTAAAAAAAATTACACAACTATAGCTAAACTATGAAATCTCTCAGTATCAGTTAGCAAGCTTTTTGAATGAGACAGACAATTAGAAAGTTGATTGAAATTTAATTACTTCAGTTGTTTGTGTTTCTTCATTTGACGAAAACACAGCAGTAGGAACACCCTTTACCAGCTGGCTGCATCAAATCCATGTGTACATTGGGTAGCAACAAAGAAGCTTAGACTTTACCAAACTGTTTATCACAAAAAAAAACCAATACTATCAAGGAAACAGCGTCTCAAATGACAAAAACAAAAATGGCAGAAATTAAAGTAAACTGCACAATCCTTCAGAAAATGTTGCCAAAGGAACAGCTAGAAAGCTTTTCCAAGGTAGACAAATAAAGTTCTACAGCTAGGCAAGTTAAGAAATAGTCACCGACTAACTAAGTCTCACATTAGAAAGTTGAACATATTTACCTGATTTGTTCTTAAGTGTTTCTTACAAAACGTACAGCCAGTACAGGAAAAAGAGATGACATCTTGGCAAAATGTACAGATGCTCAGGTTCTGCTCAGGCCACATGATCAGCTGAAATTTCCAAGTAGAAATTATTGGCTAGGTTATCACGCAACCATCTAAATTCACACAAAAAATAATTAAGATTCAGTAACATCTAACAATCCAAACGGGAAATACCATTTTTATGAAGAAAAATGTGAGGAAGGAAAATACGCCGTACGGATTGTCTAACGATACGCCATACGCTTTCAATCAGTGCTCGAAAACAAATGGCGGCGGTCTTGCGTAACGAAGACTTAGATCCATATCAGTAGTTGTAAATGTGAATCATAGATGGCGACGAAACTTGTATTTTAGTCTGCTAAAAAAGAGGAAAAAAAAAAAAGTCGAATAAAATGTCTGCAATTGTCAACCTACGTGTTTTCCGTAATTTTCAGCAGTTTGTGCCAATTAATAGACCCATTTCTAATTATCCCACATCATTTCGCAAAAATGAAGAAATTCAAAAAGTGGATGGTAACTTTCATCTGTTCAAACTTAGTATCATAAGATTATTTACACGTGAATGGCATGTGCTGTAACCGTTCGCTGGATCTGTGCCCCAACAAGTCGTTAAATATGAGATCATACGGTCGCAAAGTATACAATAGAGCAGCAGTTCATCCTCCACGTTCCAACAAAATGCCAACTGATCAAGACTGGTCCTCAGTTTGGCCAGTTGCAAGATCTTTCCATCCAGCTAGTGTCCCGCTGCCCTTGCATCAGGGCTGGGTTGTCCTTGGTGCAACACCACCCGGCAAATTTGCCAATGCAGAGTTGATGAAGATCCCCAACTTTCTTCACTTGACACCACCCGCTATTGAGAGACAATGCCAAGCATTGAAAAGTGAGAACCCTGCAGTGTAATAGATATTTTATTAACAATTTAACCATTATTTGTTTGTAGAATTCTCAATTCTGCACAGAGTGCCGTAAGAGTTGGATCTCAACAAAAAGGTTGAAAATCATTTACCCATTACAATCACAACTAGTGATTACCTCAATTCTTTCCCCTCATTGAGTGATGCCCGAGCCAGAATTGTAACACTCCAGGTCTGAAAAAAAGAAAAAAAACTGCATTTGATATCCTGTTATAAGTAACTCTTTTCTTCCCTAATGTAGGTGAAATTGAGCTCTTTGAATTGGACAGCCATGCCAAGGATAAATTCTTCTTTTTCCTGTACCGGCTTTACGTTTTGTAAGAAACCCTTCAGAACTATTCAGGTAAATATGTTCAACTTTCTAACTGTGAGACTACAGACTTAGTTAGTCGGTGACTATCTCTTAACTTATTTGTTGTAGAATTTTCAGTTGTCTACCTTGTAAATGCTTGCTAGCTTTAGGTTCTTTTGCAACTTTTATTCTGAAGAATTGTGTTTGCATAGTTTACTTTAACTTATGTATTTTCTGTTTTTGTAATTTAAGACATTGTTTTCTTGATAGTTGATAGTAATTGAGTTTTTTTTTTATAAATTGGATTACTAGTCTGGTAAAAGTATGAGCTTCTTTGTTGCCGCCCAACGTACACATGGATTTGATGCAGCCAGCTGAGGGCTTTAACTCTTGTAAATAACATAAAGTGACATTTATTCATCTTGATTAATTCATTTCATTTTGTTTATAGGTTTAGTGTTTTATGTTCGCGTAGTTGCTGTCCGATGTGGCACGTTGTTGAAGCCTATGCTGGTAAAAGATCTTTCTACATCAAGTTCAATTGGCCGTTCCTTGGTGCTGGTGTCGTGTTACCGAAGTTGCATCATTATCTTGTTAAATTGTCATCGTGACTATTGCAGTTTACCGTTTATAAGTGAAGAAGCAACAGAAACAAATACGGGATGTTTATGTCAAACAAATAATATACATGTTTTTTGGGGGAAAGTGGTGGATGTTGGAGGGAGGATATTTCAAGTTTGGATAAAAATTCAGTTAATCTATAACCCTACAAATGTTGCCCTACCAATTAATCTCCAAACCCCACAAACATATACCTTCCAATCCTTCAAACCCCGGAAACATCCACCTACCAACCCTTAAATCTACACCCTTAACCCTAAAAACCAATGCTAAACCTTATCCATGTAATATCTGTAATAAATAAAATAAAACATTATATGAACTAATTTATTTTTTATTTTTAAAATGTTAAAAAAAATCAATAAACAGAGCGTCCGGTTCAAGACGGTTTACTACTGCACGAGTTTAAACGCAACCCGCCACCACCGCTGCGGCAATGAGACAAAAAGCGATGGTTTAGTTTTGCGGAAATCTGGGTCAGTCAAGTTACAAATTTTTCAAACTCAACAACTTCTGTCGAATTTTGCATCTAATTTACTGGTGCAAATAGCGATCCTATGTGATTGGTAGTTAAGAAGATGGTTGTTTAAAAAACAAACAATGGTGAGTTTTTTTGGCTACACAGAACATCCCATTGTTTGTTTTTTAAACAACCATTTTCTTAACTACCAAACACATGGAATCGCGATTTGCACTAATAGACTAGATGCAAAATTCTACGCGAGTTGTTGAATTAGAAAAATTTGTAACTTGACTGACGGAGATTTGCGCAAATAATAAACCATGGCTTTTTGTTTCATTGGGTAGTGGGTTGCTTTGTTTAACTCGCACATGCTGTTATAGGACATGTCTACGGCCCCCAGAGATATTTATCTGGACCGAGAAGAAGAGAGAAGTATGAGGCAAGTTTTACTGGGGAGATGTAGTCATACTAGGCTTCCGGGTTAGACTCATGACCCTCCAAAAGTTTTCATCGGATCATGCGCCTTCCAAGTCCCCGTTCGACCAGAGCCCTCCCCTCCTCCTGGTTTCACAGCGGGTGAGTGACCACCGGCGGGCGTTGGTTAGTGGTTAGTTAGGGAAACGGGGCCACAGAAAAGAAGGGAGCCCAGATATACACTTGTAATTGAATCTAACTACACAATTTATCAGTCTTGGATTACAGCATTCTCTCGTCCGTTTTCACCAATGGATGAAGTCCATGATCAGTAGTGAAGGATTATTCTGTAAGGAGAATGAACATTTATTTAGATGAAAATAATATTCAAACAAGATTGTAGCGACAGTAAGTATTACCTCAAATCATGAGGGCCCGTGTAAGGAAGTAAATAAGGGAGATTCAAGGGTTGCAGCCAACAGGTTAGCAAACAAGGAAGGACTGTATAGTCCTTGTCCTTTTCTTGAAAGGACATGACTTCTCATAAAGTTGGTCATGCCAATTTAGAAACCTCTAATTTAGAACCTGTAAATAAAATTAAAAAAAAAAATATATAAGTCAACTTGTTTATAATTTGTGTCATCAATGTGCTTGTCATCTATGATCTAAAAGAATAATTAAACAGACACAAACACACACTTATCAGTATACACTCGAAATCCTCTCTTAAACGTTATTAGATAAACATAAGTGCAGATCAATAATTTAAATACATATTGAACTGCAACAAAAAAGTTCAGGGACATGATAAGTGAACTTACACATGAAACCACCCATCAGTTATCCAAGTTTATCTAGAATGATGGAATGAGAGATTGGTCTATGCTGAGGTTGTTGATCTAGCAAGTCCAATACAAACAGCAGATAATTATGATGACACCTCATAAAAAAGACGAGAAGAATATATGTTTCAGCAATACTGTAATAAAACTAGTGTAATTGGTTGATACCTGCATAATTTCGATGGCACATTCAGTAGAATACAATTATTTTGAACAAAATAGAACTTTGACAATAGGCTGCACGACCCTTACACGTTTCCTACTGTAAGTTGATGAGAAACATTAGAGTTTAACATATACACGGAATAGAACACATCACCGACAAGTTACGGACGAAAAATTCGAATTTACCTATGAATTCATTATTAATTTTCGAAGAAAAGAAAGCTTAACTTTTGACAGCAAACCGCCATAGCCGATTACTGATACAATCAACACGCCATCTATTTGACACGTCTCAAAACTCAGTATTTGATTGCAGGACTGGTCTACTCACAAAACTTGAACAACGCATTTAAGTTCGCTAAAACCTAGCATTCATTATTACTTTAACTGTAGTGTTTCTGACAAAACGTTACAGCAAGTCTCTCATCGATGAAGAGATGGCAGAATTTCTTCTATAACGAAGACTAGCAAAATGGACAGCAGTTTCAGGCGATGTGGAAATTATAGGCTAGTCTCCCTGTAAATTCATACACAAATATTTTAGATTCAGTAAGCTTAAGGGATCCAAAACAAGAATTACCTTTTAACTTTCATTACGGAGAAACAACACCCTTTCTGTAGCAACACAAAGCCGTTTGTGCGGAAAAACGAGAGACTCTTTAAGAGAGGTCAGGCCAATGAGAAAATCCAAGCCGGGGAATTATTCTTGGGACCGTGATGGAAATCTTGAATGACATCAGGCTAGATGGTTCACTCATGATACGGTCGAACTAGTTGACCGTAAAGACGAATTTCATCATTTTGTGTTTCCGGATTAGTTAGAAAGAAAAATTTGCTCATTAGCTTTGGATTGGGAAAGAAATGAAAATGTTTCCTATTCCTCTATGCCTTTGTCCTTTGAGATAATGAAGCCGATAAAGGTTTGGTAATGGAAAACTTGAACGACATTTACATTTATAGTGTCTCTTCTAGGACGCCTGGTTCTTACCGACCGGAAGTGGATTGCTCGTGTACTAGTTTACAAATCTTTGCAGCTAGCTTTCCAATGCCCAATTTGATGACTCCACCAAAACCATTAGTCGTAAATGAACAAGAGCATGCCATAATAATACATGTAGTCTTTGAGCACGTGGGTCTTGGAGAGTTAAACCGGTAGTATATGCTATATGGTTCTTCTGGTTCTATTTTGAGTTCAGGTTCTTCTTTTTTCTCAACGTTTATGACTGTCTGAAAGACATTTCTAGCAAAATTCCAGATAGCATTGGCTTACAGTGCCTAAAATATAAAGAACTATGAGCATCTTTTATGACAAAAACTAAGTTTTATTGTATGCACCTTCAAGTTCTTTCGTCAAGTACATTGTGGGAAACACCTGCCTCAATTTCTAAATTCACACCAATCACCACCGCCAATTTCTTCCAGGCTGCCAGTTTCTTCTGCAAAGATGTGACTTATAGAATCAGTATTTGCACCAATATCGGTTGAAATGCAAATATTCCAGAGTCTGAGAAAATAAATGAGGAATTTCATTAAAATATTCAGTCATTATTTAAAAACAAAAAATACACACAACCTAACAGGATGACTATTTCTTGTGTCACTGTGATTTTTCTTGTCCTAAAACCTGGTGGAGGTGGGACAAATAAAGCACAGTTCTACTTAATATCTTTACTTGAATTTTACTTTCTTCTCTTTATGTTCATCTAGCTTATTCTTACCTATATTTCTTACTCTTATTCTTTCAAAAATGACATAATTTGTAAAAAAGCATTACACACGATCAGATGCTAGTTAAGAGCCAATAAGGCATTATTGGTTATTCAATTTCAGAGCATATGTAAGCTTGACAAAAAATCCAGAACTTTAGCGTGTGAAAGAGACATGAGAAGATGAAAGCAATACCTGTTTCTCATTCTGCCTTCACCATTGGTACACCATCATTGCAACCACTTGCAACTAAAACAAGAAAATGTTGTAGGTCTGGAACTTAAAAAGAATAAAAAATTCGATTTTTAGCACATTCAGAATTATTGAAAGATTTTAAATTCTGAACTCAACTTTTACTACACCCTTCACTGAAGTTCTACTATTCTTATTAATTTAACTAGTTGAAACTGATTTTCTCCACGACCACAACCCACACTCTCTATGGTACATTGCACTGCTGTTTTCGTACGACACCAATTGTTGAAGTAGGCGGTAATTATTATTTTATTAATGGCGAAAAATAAATCCCGGCAGCCGGCATCTCGCAACGTGGTCGACGTCGTCGCCATATTTTTTTAATGTGGTTAAAGAAAGAAACATCAGACAACCACCCCATGCAACAACTTCCATGACTGCCGCGAGATGGCCAGATGGGCATAGCTCGACGACTTCGCCATCTAGAGTGGGGCGTTTGAGAAAAAGTTTGCCAACGGTTTAACGGACTAAAATAAAAATAAAAAAAATTAAATAATGATTAATTTCTGTAATAAAACCTATAGTAAACGAAATTTTATTCCTACCTTTTTAGTGCAGTGCAGTGCTTTTAATGCATTTATCTACAAGCCCTTTTTAATGTACAGTTTCCGTGCAGGATACTGTACGCATTACTTAGTTTTATAAGCCATTCGTTACAACTACCGCTTTATTTTATATTCTTAAGTTTACATTGCCACCATTTAATAAAATGTTTGACTATGATATTTGTTTTTCATCGTATATTTATTTACATGTATTTATCGATACCAACACCATAAAAGTACTATGGCATACAATAAATCGGAATAAATTACAATTGCAATAACGTCAATATCAATAACTTAATAGATCTTGTAGCCTTTTCCGTTGAAGGGAATGTGGACGGGGGCAACGGGAAGTTCGTATTCGTGGACGGGGGCAATGGGGAGAACGTACTCATGGACGGGAGCAACTGGGAGCTCGTAGACGTGGACGGGAGCGACGGGCAAATGGTCACCCTTTGGCTGGAAACCGGCCTCATCGGCAGCCCAGGTCAAAGTGAATTTCTCGCCTTCAGGGGAAACCCAGTAGGAAGATCCCTTGTTGGTGTTGCCCATAACATCCTCGTAGGTGGCTTTGCCGTAAGAATCGTATTTGACTCCTTGCATCTTCTTCTGGACCTGAAATTCCTCGCGGGTGGTGTAGTCAGACTGGGCGTAGCTATAAAACAACAAGATAATGGTTAACAGAGAACAAATTTTAGAAATACACAAAACCAAACAGAATTCGCTATTGTAATGACGCGAAAAACAGAATAGTTTTTACCTCCACTGGCTGCTGCCATCGAGGTTGCGCTCATCAGATTGGCTGGTGATGGTGATGTCGGCGTATTTGTTATCCTTGTACGCTGGGGCAGAGTAAGCTGGGGCAGAGTAGGCTGGGGCAGAGTAGGCTGGTTTGGAATAGGCCGGTGTGGAGTAGGTGGGTGGCTTGTATGCAGGCTTGTAGCTGGATGGAGCAGCCACAGCAACGGCCAAGACAGCGGCGATAACGAACTATTTGAAAAAGATTTAGTTAAAGAATTTGAGCTAAAGTTCTGTTTTTGCTTACCAATTTCATGTTGTATTCGATTTGTTTACTGTTGTTGAACAACTGATACTTTTCATCTGTGAGTCTGGGTCTTATATAGTCGAGAGAATGGAAATTTCAGGTCTTTCGGGGTGACCTAATTTGTTAGTACATCATGGCTTCCAAGGTGGCATTATTATTCTATCTATAGATAGTTTTATGCGTAACAACGCATTCTCTTTGCAACTATTACCAGTTCTGATTTATCAAATCCAACTGATTGTTACAGAGAAACAAGTATTTGAAATAAATTCATCTATTGACTTTAAGTACCAAGTGATACAATTTCTCTATTAGCATTGATCCCTTTTTATGAAAACATTTGCGCCCCAAATGAAAATTATAAAAGCTAATCTAATATTGCGCTTCAGAATAGTTTTGTCATTTCATGGAAAAACACTTCATAGCGTTCACCGAGTTTCTTTTTTACTGAACCGAGATAGAAAGCAAACTTTGCATCGTTTTGCTGAAGCTACCAACACTTTTACGCAGATTTCACCAATACACATACATACAAAATTTTATTTTCCTGAAACAATTGCAGTTGTAATATTTTGATCACGGAATTCTTTTGCGCGTTGATTATATTCATTTCTGGGTTTAATTAGTTTAGATGTCTTATAATAATGACAAGCGCATTTTGTTCGTGATTCCTTTTGTAAGGTAACATATGAAAATTGAAAATGAAGCAGCTTACGCTGTAACACTAACGTTTCGATGTTCTGCATTTATATTTACGCCAACACATACAATGTCAAGAATGTTGACAAAGAACACATTGGAAATAATTTATATCTTCAATCACGTATCAATAATTTAATAGATCTTGTAGCCCTTTCCGTTGAAGGGAATGTGGACGGGGGCAACGGGGAGTTCGTATTCGTGGACGGGAGCAACTGGGAGCTCGTAGACATGGACGGGAGCGACGGGCAAGTGGTCACCCTTGGGCTGGAAACCGGCATCATCGGCAGCCCAGGTCAAAGTGAATTTCTGGCCTTCAGGGGAAACCCAGTAGGAAGATCCCTTGTTGGTGTTGCCCATAACATCCTCGTAGGTGGCTTTACCGTACGAGTCGTACTTGACTCCTTGCATTTTCTTCTGGACCTGAGATTCCTCGCGGGTGGTGTAGTCAGACTGGGCGTAGCTGTTTTACACAATCAAGCAGTTGCTAAGTAAATTCCGATACTGTTTAAACAGCTATTGAAAGTAAATACCTCCATTGGCTGCTGCCATCGAGATTGCGCTCATCAGATTGGCTGGTGATGGTGATGTCAGCGTATTTGTTATCCTTGTATGCTGGGGCAGAGTAGGCAGGTGCTGGGTAAGCTGGGGCAGAGTAAGCTGGGGCAGAGTAGGCTGGTTTGGAGTAGGCCGGTGCGGAGTAGGTGGGTGGCTTGTATGCCGGCTTGTAGCTGGCAGCGGTAGCAACGGCCAAGACAGCGGCGATAATGAACTGCATTGGCAGAATTTTGTGGTTAACTTTAATTTTAAAATATGAACCTAAGGTAGTTCCTTACCAGCTTCATGTTGTAGTCGGTTGATTTGTGGAACAACTGATATCTTTGATCGTTCTTACCTGAGCTTATATAGTCAGGTGAAGGGCAAACGCTAGACATAGAAGCGTTCATGTGACCTACATGTTCAAGCTAGACAGTTTATGTTTGGGCGTAAGCAAACCAAGGAAACACTGCACTCTCACTTTTGTCATTAGCCTCTTTAGAAACACTGAGCATTCATATTTTTAGATGTTAGATTTCTTACGTACACTTTTTTAACACGCAAAGTTTTTTCGAATAAAATTTCTTGTGTTTTTTTCTCTATCACGAATAAAGATATTATTATAAGTAGGCTAGCGAATAATAATTGCTCACACTGCCGTTTTCTACTATAAAAATGTAGTGATTCCATCTTTGATATAGCATGTAATGGATGAACAGATTCACCAAAAGTAACGAAAACATTTTGTTTCGTGAATCACATCGGTTTCTTTTTACATGAGTTACAATCTCAAAACGTATTGCAAAAGAAAACATTCGTATACCCAGAGGGAATAATGAAGAATATATTGACTTAAATGGCATATAATAAAGTTGCCTAATTGAGTTGATTATTGAGCTAGAATAAGTTCATAGCAAGTACTATAAATTTAAGATTGATAATAGTAAAAGGATTGGAAAGTAGCCAACCAAATATTTACTTTCAATATGATTTCGCCGATAGCAAAGTTGGAATCAAGAAATAATAGTATCATAGCCTTGTTCTTAAAGAAATATTATGGTTAGCTATTGAGAGATAGTGAAATGGTCATCGCTAGCTGTCATGAGCGAAGAATCTGGGTCAACAATAACGAAATAGACACACCCCTTCTCTAGGTATAAAACCCCCGCGAGATTAGGTCTTAGACATCAGTTGTTCAATTCATCAACCGAAGTCAACATGAAGCTGGTAAAGAGTGAAAGATTTCAGCGTAGTCATTTGGATTTTTCCGTCATCGTTCCTACATTTTACTGAAAAGTTTCGGTTTCATTTGTTATAGTTCGTTATCGCCGCTCTCTTGGCCGTTGCTGCCGCTGCTCCGTCCAGCTACAAACCGGCATACAAGCCACCCACCTACTCCGCACCGGCCTACTCTGCCCCAGCTTACCCCGCACCTGCCTACTCTGCCCCAGCATACCCCGCACCTGCCTACTCTGCCCCAGCGTACAAGGATAACAAATACGCCGACATCACCATCACCAGCCAATCTGATGAACGCAACCTCGATGGCAGCAGCCAATGGAGGTAAAAACCACATCTTGTTGTTTAAAGGGTCTTGCTATTTACTAAAGATAAATTTGATTGTGTCAAACAGCTACGCACAGTCTGACTACACCACCCGCGAGGAATCTCAGGTCCAGAAGAAGATGCAAGGAGTCAAGTACGACTCTTACGGCAAAGCCACCTACGAGGATGTTATGGGCAACACCAACAAGGGATCTTCTTACTGGGTTTCCCCCGAAGGCGAGAAATTCACTTTGACCTGGGCTGCCGATGAGGAAGGATTCAAACCCAAAGGTGACCACTTGCCCGTTGCCCCCGTCCACGTCTACGAGCTCCCAGTTGCTCCCGTCCATGAGTACGTTCTCCCTGTTGCTCCCGTCCACGAATACGAACTCCCCGTTGCCCCCGCTCTCCCCTACAAGCGCACTGGAGCTGGATACTAATTTATAGAAACGCGATAATTGGATAAGACCTCAAAAATCATGTGGTGTGAGCCGTGATTATAACTTATTGATGTCGAAATAAACAGAAATATCTTTTCAGACTGTTGCAACTCTCACATCTTCTTTCAGCTTGATCAACAATCACATAAACACAATTCGTTCACATGAAACGCTATCAGTATACACCACAAAGCACCAAGTCAACCACAATAGTCATGAGTTTTTGTGTGTGATCAGAAACCCTTTACACGAAGGAAACCTGGAAAAAGTGGAAAAGGTAGGAAAATAACATGACTTGGGAGAAAGGGTAGGAGAAGTCAAAGGTAAAGTTAAGACAATGGAAAAGGATGATTTTTCAAATTTCCACGGAGTCCTTGAAAATGCGCAGAAGAAAGACTGGGGCGATGGGTAATAACCAAAGGAAAAGTCTATAGCCAACCTAGCGAAAAGAGAGATCGAAAGAGACAGACTCCTAAACCTAATATGAGCTGATATTTTTTGAATGAATAAAGAGCGGGTTAGAAAAGTTGTTATGCGAGAAAAAAATGGTTCAAATCCACGAAATGTGTCGTAATATCTACTACACAATTTAAAAAACGACAGAAATGTTTTTGGACCAAAAACAAAATCGTATTTCATTTTGGCGTAATTAGGAAAAAAATGCTTTGTGTTATTGACTTTGACCGCAATTGACCTTCGTGAGATATTGAACGCCAACAGGAAATGAATTTCCACGTCGATTAACATATATTTCCTGTATAGAAAACGCTGGTGGGCAATTGAGCTAAGCCGAAGTGGTTTTACAAAGCAAGGCTGTGAGTGAAAGTCAAAGTCAGGGTCGTTCGAAAGTCCTTGTGTGTACGCATTTCAGGAGAAAAAATAGACTGGTTTGCAGACTTGACTATATGACGTAACGAATGTCGTTGACTGTCTAGGAATTCGGCGAGAACTGGGTCAGTAAGCGACTGTGGGCAAGGATCTCTATCATTCCAAAAGAGGGAATCTTTTTACTACCCAGTTGATAACGCCTCCAAACAAACCCAAAAGCTTTCCCCTGAATATAGCACAGGAATTTGCTGCCCTTTCCTTTTTACTTTGCGGTTTGCCAATTTTGTTGCCTAACATTTTTTTTCTTTAGTTTGATTTTTCTAAATAAAATCATTCAGGGTGGACCGAATTTTGGAACCTGAGTCGCTGATGTTGCCAAATAAGATAAGAAAATCATTCCATTTCTAGTTTTAAAACGGAATGAACAGGTAGAATATTCTAGAATTAAAAGGGCGTGGACAGCGACAACACACAGGTGTTAGCGCGAAGGAATGAAAAAAAAAATCGTTATAAATGTTTGTTTGAGAAACTAGGTCAACCAACAGAAAGGTGTCGAAGTTGCGCTCCTTTCTCCGGCTATATAAACCCGCTCGGTATCGATCCTCGACATCAGTTCTCCAACTTTTCACCAACACTCAACATGAAGCTGGTAACTTGTGATCCTTAGGATTCTCTTCGCCTGCACAATTTCGAATTCTTACTGAAAGCTTCCGGTTTTGTTTGTCTCTATCTAGTTTGTCATCGCTGCTCTCTTGGCCGTCGCTGCCGCCGCTACTTCCAGCTACGACAAGGAATACAAAGCTCCGGAGATCACCATCGTGAGCCAATCCGATGTCCGCAACCTAGACGGCAGCGGCGCATGGAGGTAAAAATGACTTTTTGAAATGAGCGGGATTTTTAAGTTTCCTAAAATTATCGTAAAGTGAATGATTTGGTATAAATAAGCTATGCTGGATCTGATGGCACCACTCGCGATGAGTCTTACGCCCAGAAGAAGTTTATCGTCACTAAATATGATGACTACGGCAAGGAATACAAAGAGGAGGTCTTTGGTCACACCAGCAAGGGATCTTCTTACTGGATCTCTCCCGAAGGCGAGCGCCTCACTTTGACCTGGATTGCTGATGATGCCGGATTCCAGCCCAAGGGTGACCACTTGCCCGTTGCCCCCGTCCACGTCTACGAGCTCCCAGTTGCCCCCGTTCACGAATACGAACTCCCAGTTGCCCCAGTACACATCCCCTTCAACGGCAAGGGCTACAAGATCTTCTAAGTGATTCAATTTTAAGGCCTGAATGAACGTTTAAATTATTTTGCTATTTCCAATTTAACGGATTTTGAACTGAATGAATGTGGACATGTGGTACTATGTGTAAATACAAACAGCAGATATGAATTGAATTTGTCCTACCTTTAATCCTGGGAAATCCAATATGGCTCCATCCGTAGAATAGTGAATCCATCAGGCGGGATAGGGAAAAAAGGGGTCCTCGTGAATACCCCCACACTCGCATGGGTGTACACGAGGACATTAAAAGAAAAGGGAAGAAGAAAGACGTAAATCGGACCGACATCGGTAGTTTGTCCAATCAAACGGGACGTTGTTTATCTAAATAAAAATTTGAAAATGGGTTACAAAAAAATTGACAGAAGCAAAAAATAAGGAAAAGTTGAAAATGAGACAGTGGGTAAACCATATTTTATGATGAATGGGAGAATCTAAGGTTTACATGTAACATACTGCATTCATGTCATGTATCATCATTAAAATATCTAGTAGATCGCAGAAATAAAAGTAACACAAATCATTATCCTGGTGATGATACTGAGATTGTTGACGACAGGTCAATACCAAACTTACATATCCAGTTGTTACGATCACTAGCTCAAGCCTCAAATTTGCACCAAGGAGAAGGTTACAGTGCAAACAAACTTCCATGTATCGACAGGTGGCTTACATGATAAATTTTAGTCAAGAACTAAACATAACAAATTTAACTCTTCTATTTAACCCACCATAATCATTCAACTTGTATTCCAAGTTTTATTTATCTGCCAAACGGCATCGAGAGCCGCGACACCAGAGTTCACATGACGATCACTTTTTTGTTTTCCTATTTGTCGTGCAGTTACGTACGCTAAAAAAAAGACCGTTCAGTTTTCTCTGAAATCTGAACTTCGTCTCTTACTCTCTTTATCGAAACTTCGGTGATACTAATATTGTACTAATGGCACGAACGCACGTTAATACCATTTCGTTTCTTTTTCGAACAACTAGTCAACTAGAACGAAAAGCACAAGCAGACGACAAAAATCTTCTATTAGCGTGCTTTGTTTAATATCGATACCATTAACAATCGATATCAACCTACTAAATTCAAACCGCTTTTTTTATGACGTTCTATGAAAAATGAATAATGTCTTTCTCCTAGAAAACCACCAAATACGAAGGGAAAATTTTTTCCAGCTCACTTTCCAAACAATACGAAACAACATACACACTATATAGATGATCATGCGTTTATTAACAGCAGCGCATTCAATGTCATGCTGGCATAAGTTACACGGAAATAATTTATATATTTTACCACTAAAAATGAAGTAATCTAATAAATCTTGAAACCCTTTCCGTTGAAGGGAATGTGGACGGGGGCAACGGGGAGTTCGTATTCATGGACTGGGGCAACTGGGAGCTCGTAGACATGGACGGGAGCGACGGGCAAATGGTCACCCTTGGGCTGGAAACCAGCATCATCGGCGACCCAGGTCAAAGTGAATCGCTGGCCTTCGGGAGAGATCCAGTAAGATTTTCCCTTGTTGGTGTTGCCGAAGACTTCCTCTTTGTATTCCTTGCCGTAGTCGTCGACTTTGGTCACGATGAACTTCTTCTGTTCCTGGGCCTCTTCGCGGGTGGTACCGTCAGATCCAGCGTTGCTATACCGAAATCAAACGGACAATTATTTATTTTATCACACACGCCTCATCACGATTTAAACCGTAACTCAAAAGAATTAAATTCAGTTTGAAATTTAGGACTCAGGACTGTACCTCCATTGGCTACTGCCATCGAGATTGCGTTCATCAGACTGGCTCACGATAACAATCTCCTTGTACTCATCTTCCTTGGTCTTGTAGCTGGAAGGAGCAGCAGCAGCAACTGCCAAGATAGCGGCGATGACGAACTGCAATAAAAATAAAAATCGTTATTATTTTACTCGACTGAATGTATTTGTATTCATTCGTGTTTGACCGAAAGAGAATCTTATAGTTGTCCCTTACCAGTTTCATGTTGAATATGTGAGATTCCTTTTGAAGAACTGATGCTTCTTGTCAGTGAGATGCGAGCTTTTATAGCCGTCGAGGTGAAGGGCGCACTATAGTTGGGATGACCTAATTGTTTCTTATAAGGCGTAGTTTTAAAGAAACGGTGCCGTGTTCTGGGAGAGAAACACGCTCTCACTTTCTTCGCCTTTTGGAAGTCGGCTCTAGACATACGTGCTGTATGCAAATATCTGTATCTGGTCTATCGCAGTTCTCAGTAGTTACTACAGGCTAGAGGGCAATAAATTTCCACTTTACCCAAGGTCTCAACTTTAGTCCAAAAATGATACAATACCATACCAAACATAATTGATCGCAAATACTTAGAAATAGGAAATCATACGTAACGGACATTGCGTGCTGCATTTGCTTACATTTGTTCTGGCATTTCCTTACATGCAAAACGGGTTGTAAAATTGCATCAGTCAATGAATAAGGTTGGCTGATTTAACACTGTACTTAGTTGTTTTACGTTCAGGGTGAGGTCTGTTATTCACGAATAAAACGGCACGGCATTGACTACTGACTTGCGGCATGACATTGAATTATTTGTTCTTTTACTGCTACTACTATTTTTTTTTAATCAGACAAAAAGCGCATTTTTTAAATTTCGCAGTAAATATACATTTCGTCCTTGGTTTCTTTTCTTGACAGCTTTTCTGCCACACACATCAAGCAGTAAAATATTACCAAATTCCCACTTTTACGCAATGTCAAAAATTCCGATTACAGGTCATTCTGAAAATCCGAATTGATCAACTTGGCAGCAATTTCTCTTTTGGTGTTTAACATAATGGTTTAGTCGCGACTGAATTCCAGACGAACACCCATTAATTGTTTTTAAGAGACATATTGTTGTATTTAACCAGAAACTTTTACCAACAAAATTCCTGGATTTTTTTTTATTCACATATTCTTGTATGGCATTGGCATATATGTCCTTCATTCCATGGGTCAGATCGCAAGCAGCGTTAACATTGACGTGGACACTAAGTGAAATTTGGATTAACAATAAAGACAGTGTTCGTGTCACGAAACCACACACGCAGAATTCACCGAACGGAGCGAGACACCGTGTTCGGTTGTTGTCCGAAATTGGGTCAAACAACGAAAGTGTCGAAAGAGCCCCCCTTTCTCTGAGTATAAAAACTCAACTGTGCCCGATTCCAGTCATCAGTTCTACAACTCATCACACAAAGTCAACATGAAGCTGGTAAAACAATATCCTCGTCAAGTTAAATTTCATATCATTGTTTTTACTAAACATTTCTTTTTCCTCCTATGCAGTTCGTCATTGCCGCTATCTTGGCCGTAGCCGTCGCCGCTCCTTCCAGTTACAAAACTGAGGAGAAGAAATACGAGAAGGACTACAAATACCCCGAGATCACCGTCACTGGCCAATCTGATGAGCGCAACCTCGATGGCAGCAGCCAGTGGAAGTAAGTCGATCCTATTTGATTGTTACGCAAATGTTTTAGCAAATTGCCACAGGCTAACAAACATTCTTTTAAATATTATAGCTACGCCCAATCCGACTACGCCACCCGTGCCGAATCCCAGGCCCAGAAGAAATTCACCGTCACCACCGTCGATGATTACGGCAAAGAAACCAAAGAGGAAGTCTACGGAAACACCAACCAAGGATCCTCCTACTGGGTTTCCCCTGAAGGCGAGAAATTCACTTTGACCTGGGTCGCCGATGATGCCGGATTCCAGCCAAAGGGTGACCACTTGCCCGTCGCTCCCGTCCACGTCTACGAGCTCCCAGTTGCCCCAGTCCATGAATACGAACTCCCAGTTGCTCCCGTCCACGAATACGAACTCCCCGTTGCCCCCGCCCTCCCCTACAGACGCACCGGACTCGGTTATTAAATTTGGTTAATTTGTGTAATGGGACACTTACATCGTGTCATAATTCCTAACCAGGTAAATTTATTTATTGAAGGAGTTCAATATATTGAAATATCTCAAACCCAAGTTGGCGCGTTGAATGTGTTATTTTCTACTTTCAAAACGATCGCAGATTTAATATAGCAGATAGATACTGTTGGATGAACTCAAGTATGCCAGAAAACAGTTGGGAAATCCGGTATCAGGAAGAAAGTTGCACCGAGCAATTAAAACTATTCGCAAATAACGGTGGATGCGGTTCAGCGAGGAGAATTTGCGGGAATTAGAAATTTGACTTTGATCAATTAGTTTTCTACTCATTTTTTTTTTTTACAAACGGTAGCCCAGATCTGTTGGATAATTTCCAATTAAATTCCAATTAAATTAATCCTCTAGTTCAGGTCAATTGAATTGTGTGCAATTTAATACAATCGTTGGACGATGGATTAATCAAATTTGATCAACAGTAACAATAAGAATGCGGTAAGCGCATACCTTCTGGTGAGAGAGACTGGAGCGTAGGTAATTAAAGAAAAATGCTGAGATTGCGGGCTACTCATTACCGGAACAAATCAAATTAAAAATGACGCTCCCCATAATCAAATAATCAAGCCCATATCGTATACCACATAATTACGGTATACTTGACAGTGACCTTCATTTTTTGCGCTTTATAGCGAGATAATTTGAAGAAAAAAAAACTGGACACATATTTTTCTTGATTAGAAATCGCTGTTGGCATTGAGGGAAGTGGTCAATACGTTTTTTGCTAATGTAAGTCACGTGTGAAAGTCACGGACGTATGAAGGACGTTGAAGTCAGTACGGCAAAAAATGTGCAAGTGATTTGCAACAGCAAAAACTAGTTGTCTGTCGAAACTTGCGGTTTATGACGCAATTGACGATCGTGAAGGAATTCCAACGGACAATTGGGTCAATAGAGGTGGGAGCCACATATTATTTGACCGTAGGCTTTGACACAAAGGTTTCAAGGTATCTTAACATTCAAAAGCAAAATGTTTTTGTAAGCTCAAATTAAAAAAACAAACAAAAAAACATGACTACGCTCAACTTTTAAAAAGTATTTCGATTACATTTTCTCCTTATATTGCTTTACTCATATTAGGAGACAATTTCATCAGCACTTTTACTTTCCATTTCATGCGGGTCTGCAACGAACGAACATCTATGGTCTACACAATTGTAATTCTCATCGTTGTAGCGGCGATTTCATCCATTCCGGCTTAACCTGCCTTCCGTGAAAGTCGAATGGCTAAAATCACCAATAGCAGTTTACAATCCTGAGATCTCGATAGCAACAGCTGGCGATTGAGGGTGCATATGGACTAGTCTAGCAAGAACAAGTGCTGTAAAAAAAGAAAACGGAGTGAAAGCTCAGAGGTGTGTAAAAAAAAAAACTAGTCGATTATAAGAAAATGCAACAGAGAAAATTGGAGAGTTATAGCCAATAGGAAACACCCAAATCTTAAGACCAAGCGAGCAGTAATTAACGAATAACGCGGAGAGGGCAAACAATTTCTCCATACAAAATTTTAGGTCAAGAGCAGATTGCTCCTTGTCTTTCTCAACGTATAAATAAGAGAGTGATACATACAGAAGTCATCAGTTACATTCAGCTAACCGACCAATAACCAGCATCATGAAATTGGTGAGTTCCCTTAGTAGTTATTTTTTTAATCAATAACTTAAAATACAGTTAGATTAAAATCTAGAAATAATAAAAACCTAACTAATTCAGATATTCCTGCATTTTTTAAAATAGTTCGTCCTCGCCGCTATCTTGGCCGTCGCCGCCGCCGCTCCTTCCAGTTACAAAACCGAAGAAGAGAAGTACGGAAAGGACTACAAATACCCCGAGATCACCGTCACTGGCCAATCTGATGAGCGCAACCTCGATGGCAGCAGCCAGTGGAAGTAAGTCGATCCTATTTGATTGTTACGCAAATTTTTTAGCAAATTGCCACACGCTAACAAACATTCTTTTAAATATTATAGCTACGCCCAATCCGACTACGCCACCCGTGCCGAATCCCAGGCCCAGAAGAAATTCACCGTCACCACCGTCGATGATTACGGCAAAGAAACCAAAGAGGAAGTCTACGGAAACACCAACCAAGGATCCTCCTACTGGGTTTCCCCTGAAGGCGAGAAATTCACTTTGACCTGGGTCGCCGATGATGCCGGATTCCAGCCAAAGGGTGACCACTTGCCCGTCGCTCCCGTCCACGTCTACGAGCTCCCAGTTGCCCCAGTCCATGAGTACGTTCTCCCCGTTGCCCCCGTCCACGAATACGAACTCCCCGTTGCTCCAGTCCACATTCCATTCAACGGAAAGGGCTACAAGATCTATTAAGTTATTGTTCCTTGAAGCAAGAAAAGTTATACGATTCGAATTTATATGGCAATGTAAATAAATGCCGACGCTCACCACCAAATTTTTTTTTCAGTTTCATTACTTTTTCAAAGACTTTTGCTGCAAAATGTTTTAACAAAAATTAGGTTGAATGTTACATTTGCTTGTAGCTCCTTCATGCTTGTAGAAGATGATGAGCTAAGCTCACGACAGGTTTATGGCGTCATTTTCTGTTAAGTAATCTATCTCTGTGTGGAACTGTTTTCGATGGACAAGTTTGTTTTCTTAACATCCCATGTCTTGAGTTAATGCTCTTTAAAAAATGGCCTTTTTGACTTCAGAAGACAAAGGGGGGAAATAGGGGATCGGCACCGTTGTGAAAACGAACGAGGGGGTGGCGGCAGGTCCCTCTTGGTAAAAAAAATGGCCTTGCTGCACTTTGCTTCAATTGTTTCAAGTTCAAATATCTTCAAATGTGATGGTTTACTCAACAGAAAAAGTTGTAAGGTACCAAAACAGGCCTGATCAGCTGATCTGCGCAGTCGTTCGGCAAATGAGATTTTTAATGCTGAGAAAAAAAAAATCAGAGAGAAAAAACAGTTGCAGTCAACCGCCTAGCTCACGAATAAACGTAGTCTGTACTAACGATCGATTTATAATGAGCGCCATCCAAAATTGTCAAAAAGAAAAAATAGAGATCAATTTTGTCCTACCTTTATGCCTGGGAAATACAGCTAGGCGGGATAGGGTAAAGGGTGTCCTCGTGAATACACCCATATTCACATGGGCGTACACGAGGACATTGAAAGAAAGGGGAAAAAGAGAGATCCGTAACTTGATTGACATCGGTAGTTTTTCCAATGCAAGGGGATGCTGTGTATCTAAATAAAAAAAGGAAACATAAGTTACGAAAAATATTCACAGAATAACAGAACAACCACAACAAGTCAGGAAAAGTTGAAAATGAGACACTGGGTAAACTCTAATTGTTAATAAAAATGGGTCAATTCAAGGTTTAAATGTAATACACTTGCATTGATGCAGGTGATGCAACAATAAAATATCTAGCAGGTTGTGAAGGATAATTAACCAAAAACATTACCTAAGCGGTGATGCTGACATATTTGGTGATGACAGGTGAGACAGACAGACTGATGACAGACCCAGAACTTGTGTATCATATGTTGTTACGATGGCTGGCTCTGGCCTCAAATCTGCACAAAAGAAAAAAATGTTACATAGCACAAACAAAATGCAATACATCGACAGGGGGCTTGCATGTGCTGAACTGATATTTCACAAATTTAGAACAGGTTTAACTTTACTCATTAAGCTCCCATATAATCATTGCATTTCTATTCTTAGTTTTATTTACCCGCCAAAAAGCATCGAGTGGAGAGCATGGAGAGCTACGACATCAGAGACCAGACACATCACACGAGCCGATCACATTTTCGTATTGATTTGTTCTTGTTTTGTTTTTTGTTTTTTTCATTATTATTTCGTGCAGCCACGTACATTTTCAAAATAGATATCGTTCCGTTTTCTTTATATTCTCAAACTTTGTTGGCATATGCTTCGCGGTCTCAACTCTAAGTCAAAACTAAACGAAGCAGACGACACTTGCCCAATTTTCCTTCTTGCTTATTATTAGGCCTAATCAGTAGCCCTATGCATGCTTACGATTAATGCTATGCGATATCGATAGAAATAAAAAATTATAAATATTAAACTTCCCCCTCAATATCCAAACCGCTCAAAACGATAACCGAATAATTCGAGGGAATAAGTTTTAGATGAAAATAATAACATTTCTGTTTGGTATAATGGTCCGAACCGCCCAGGACCCTCTTGGAAGCCAAGAGGGAATAGCACCTTTCCCCCAGCAGGAAACAAAATTTATTAAGGGAAAGACGGAAAGACATAAGAAAAATCGCCTTTCTTTTTTGGGGGGCTTGTTTTTTTCCCTCAAAGCGAAGTCAGTTATTATTTTGGCAAGTGGTAGGAGAAATTATTTTTCCGTGTCCGAACTCTTTCTCTTGAACCCTTTCCTCAGGAATTCGTCACAATGTTAATTGTTAAATCGTGCATCCGACGTTTTTAGGCTTTTCATAGTTTCTCCTCTATCTCTATCACGACATGTCGAATCGTTCTGTTTCTCTGTGTGACCCATCAATTGAAGTGCAGGACTTATAAAAATCTGGCTGTGTGACTGTGGTTTTTCCTGCTGAAACTAAGCCATTTGAGCCTCCTTGTCAAACTAACCGCTACAGCAGCCAGTGAGTGTTCAGAAATCACATGTGAAAATAGTTATACCTGCTGGTAACACAGCTATCACAGTCGACAAGCTCTGCTTCACCTGAGATTGCTGTCAACAAAATGAGTGGCAATAAACGTAAGTAATACGCTTGAGCTATTTGTCTGTACACGGAAATCAAGTCTATATCCATGGTAAATAGCTCGAGTTCCGGTTTTATAGTTGAATCCAAATTGATGGAAAATAGGAAACTACGTAAGAACGACTTTTTGTTGAATTCACTGCTTTTGTATTTACACTAGCATATTCGATGTCGATGCATCGAATACCTTTGCAAGATTTGACGGCATCACAACACAAAATAATTTAATAATTTAGTATCCAGCTCCGGTACGTTTGTACGGGAGAGCGGGGGCAACGGGGAGTTCGTATTCGTGGACGGGAGCAACGGGGAGTTCGTAGACGTGAACGGGAGCAACTGGGAGCTCGTAGACGTGGACGGGAGCAACTGGCAAGTGGTCACCCTTGGGTTGGAATCCGGCATCATCGGCGACCCAGGTCAAAGTGAATTTCTCGCCTTCAGGAGAAACCCAGTAGGAAGATCCCTGGTTGGTGTTTCCGTAGACTTCCTCTTTGGTTTCTTTGCCGTAATCATCGACGGTGGTGACGGTGAATTTCTTCTGGGCCTGGGATTCGGCACGGGTGGCGTAGTCGGATTGGGCGTAGCTGTAATATTTAAAAGAATGTTTGTTAGCGTGTGGCAAATTGGCTAAAACATTTGCGTAACAATCAAATAGGATCGACTTACTTCCACTGGCTGCTGCCATCGAGGTTGCGCTCATCAGATTGGCTGACGACGGTGATCTCGGGGTATTTGTAGTCCTTCTCGTATTTCTCCTCGGTCTTGTAACCGGAAGGAGCGGCGGCAGCGACGGCCAAGATAGCGGCAATGACGAACTGTAAAGGAATATTTCACTTTTAGTCAATAATTTCTTTGGCGATGTGTTGATGGGAAAAGAATCCTTTTGTTGAGTTTGTTATTCCTTACCAGCTTCATGTTTGTTGAATTCGGTTGATGTGTTTTACAACTGATACTTTTCTTCTGGTATTTCTGTGCTTTTATACTTAGTGCCAGTTAGTGAAGGGAAATTGCAGGGTTTCAAACGAAATCACGGTTACTTCCTCGCCCAGTAGACCATGACCCAATTCTTATTGAAAACGTTATACATAGTTTGAAAAGTTTTCGCACAGCAGGTTTCGCATTCTCTTTTTCTATTCGTCTGAATTAAGTATTGCGTGATGTCTGTAGGGAAATCACGTCCTTCCTGTTATCTTCCCACACTTTTTCTAACTTTAAAAAAAATTTCCGCGCGAGGTTTGGAAATTTAATTGAGGATCATTCATGTGATCGCGTAAAACGGGACTATCTAACGTTTATTTTTATTATTGCTACTTTGGCATGGGCATAATTTGGTTGATATCTTTCCTCTTTAACTTGACTAGTATTTGTATGAGACATCCAGATGAAGTCTAATTAATTTCATCGTTTCATTTGAAATGACTAAATTTCCCAAATTTCTTATTTAGTTTGATACTGAAAAATGAATAATTTTTTTGGTGAATTCAATTATTTGAATTGTTCTTGAAATTTACTGAAAATTAAAACTGAATATTGAAATCATGGTATAATTCTAGAAGACCGTTCAAGCGATTCTCAGTATACTCCAAACTCGGATCAAACATTTCATCTTCTGTTATGTTTCAGTAGGTTAAAATAATTAAAGCAAGATTGATTCTGATTCTTTTCTCTTTATTTATTCAATAACTCCAACGATCGATAATTTAATAAATTAATATCCGGCTCCGGTGCGTCTGTAGGGGAGAGCGGGGGCAACGGGGAGTTCGTATTCGTGGACGGGAGCAACTGGGAGTTCGTATTCATGGACTGGGGCAACTGGGAGCTCGTAGACATGGACGGGAGCGACGGGCAAGTGGTCACCCTTTGGCTGGAATCCGGCATCATCGGCAACCCAGGTCAAAGTGAATTTCTCGCCTTCAGGAGAAACCCAGTAGGAAGATCCCTTGTTGGTGTTACCCATAACTTCCTTGGTGTATTCCTTGCCGTAATCATCGACGGTGGTGACGGTAAATTTCTTCTGCTCTTGGGCTTCCTCGCGGGTGGTGTAGTCAGACTGGGCGTAGCTGTTACACAATTAAACAGTTTAGTAAATTGCAAAACGTTTTAAATAAGAACAAATAGTTTCTACCTCCATTGGCTGCTGCCATCGAGGTTGCGCTCATCAGATTGGCTGGTGATGGTGATCTCGGGGTATTTGTAGTCCTTCTCGTACTCCTTTTCGTACGAGGGGTAGTTGGAAGGAGCTGCAGCAGCAGCGACGATGAGGATGGCGACGATGAACTGTAAAAGAATATTTCACTTTTAGTCAATATGGAATTGGCGTGGATTTTGGCGATAAGCGAATCCTATTCTTGTGTTATTCCTTACCAGCTTCATGTTGATTTCGGTTGATTTGTTGAACAACTGATACTGTTGATTCGAAAATGTTTAGCTTTTATAGTCGGGTGAAGGGAAATGAAAATACGAGCTCCGTTCCGGTGACCTATTTGTCTAGAGGACATGTATAGTTTCCTTTGGCAATTTTGTAACAAGAAAAGAAGTCTCCTGTTAGCCTTGTTCATTTGAAAATGAATTTTATTATGCCTCTGGTGCACGCGCCGTCAGGGTTGTGTTGACGACCTTAAGAGCGAGTTTTAAAAAACACTGGGCATCCAAACTGTTTTGATTACAAAAAATTCCAACCCAGCACACAACAACAACACAAATCTGAAAATGTATTGGCAACCAACCTTTCGTGTATACCTAAAGGGATGACGTAAAAAATTGGATTCTAACCCTCTCTCTTATGTGTTCTATTATGTGGCGTGAGCGAAAATATTGAACCGAACTTTACACGTAGTTCTCGACCGGCCAAGCTTAGCGAGATTGTTTGGAAGATTACTCATTACTTTATTTTGTGTATAGGGCTGAACGATCGTCTTTTCTTGACACTGTTTATTTTTTTCAACAGTGAGCCAAATGAAATAAAACCTTGCAGATTGACCCACTTTCCAAGACCAGAAGTAAGTTTCCATTGACTAGTAACACTTTCGATTATTCAAAAGATTAGCCTCCATCAATCGGCCTTGCAAGTGTCGACACGTTTCATTCATAGCATACAGCAGTCGGCAGAGAATCAAACCCTAAAACCAAAGCAGTCCTTTATAGCTTTTTATTTGACTTTGATTTTTTTACTACTAGTGGTAGAGCTCTAAAGGAAATTCCTTCTTCCTTTATTGATCGACTTTAGACAAATATTCGTGGAGGGCAACCAATCACTAAAGAAAACCTAGACCTACTTGTTAGAAAACTGATTGCTTGCATATTGCAGGGATAAAGGAAATGTTATCACTAGGTAGGTATCAAGGAAATAGTTTGGATTTCAGATCAGAATTTTTTAGTCCGCCTTTTCAGGCCAAGTCCAAGTGGTTTAACCTTCTCTTTTCAGTTTACCCAAAAAATTAATGGAAGCGCATTTCGATAATCTGCATTTATTTTACTTGTTAAATATGTACACAAAATATTTTAAATATCATTGAAATAGAGTGAAGGGTCAAACATTGCTGCTTGAATCAATCGAATCGTGGTGATTTAGTAGATTTTGTATCCCTTTCCGTTGAATGGAATGTGGACGGGAGCGACGGGAAGTTCGTATTCGTGGACTGGGGCAACTGGGAGCTCGTACTCATGGACGGGAGCAACTGGGAGCTCGTAGACATGGACGGGGGCAACGGGCAAGTGATCACCCTTTGGCTGGAATCCGGCATCATCGGCGACCCAGGTCAAAGTGAATTTCTCGCCTTCAGGAGAAACCCAGTAGGAAGATCCTTGGTTGGTGTTTCCGTAGACTTCCTCTTTGGTTTCTTTGCCGTAATCATCGACGGTGGTGACGGTGAATTTCTTCTGGGCCTGGGATTCGGCACGGGTGGCGTAGTCGGATTGGGCGTAGCTATAATATTTAAAAGAATGTTTGTTAGCGTGTGGCAATTTGCTAAAAAATTTGCGTAACAATCAAATAGGATCGACTTACTTCCACTGGCTGCTGCCATCGAGATTGCGCTCATCAGATTGGCCAGTGACGGTGATCTCGGGGTATTTGTAGTCCTTCTCGTACTTCTTTTCGTACGAGGGGTAGCTGGACGGAGCTGCAGCAGCAGCAGCGATAAGGGCGACGACGATGAACTACATGAAAGAATTATTCCTTCAATTATTAGTCTATCCTCAAATTTGATTTGTTTTCCATTTTCTTAAAGAAAAACCTCTTGTCATTCCTTACCAGCTTCATGTTGATTTGACTGACTGATTGTTTGAACAACTGATACTTTTGCTCGTCTAGTTGTCAGCTTTTATACTGGCTGGTGAGGTGAAGGGCGCAAACTAGGATTCGGGTGACCTATTTGTTTCCTAATAGGGCAAAGTCTTGGACGGTGCCTTACTACAGGAGTGAACCTCGCTCTCACTTTCTTTGCTCATTGGACATGTATGCTTTAATTTCCATTTAGTCTTGAATATCAAAATATCTATCTAAGATATAGTTTTCGAGTATAATAGAAGCTAATCAGCTTTTGTTTTACCTTGTTTAAGTTTGATTTAAAATTTAGATTATTGCTGTTGACTTTTCGATCCTGTAAACTTCATTTATTTATTCCCGTTCCTTTCCCTTATCATTCGGGAAATTTGATCATTCTTTTCAATTTATGATGTTCTGATCATTGAACTACTACGGCAGTTATGCATTAGCCAAATCTTTCAAGCTTTTGAACAGTTGATTCCGATTTGCCTATTATTTATTTACACTACACCACGGTGTTAACATGGTAGCTACGAGAAAGCTGAAAATTGGTGCTCTTCGTTTAAAAAATCAGATATTGAAAGTTAGGTGCAGTGCGAATGTTTAAAAATGGGTAGCTGGTAGAATAACATGTTATGGGATGAATTGATTGTTTTTTTTTTAGAATTGTATTAAGCCAACTTTGTATGGTCAAAGCAATTTAGTCTACTTTTATTGGATTATTTGGCCGGATTGCTCCAATAATCGCATTGAATCGATTCAATTTGACTATTATTTTAATTTCTTCTTTCAAATTTATTGGGTTGGTTGCACAGCACTCTTGCATAACCTGACGTTGTTCGGCTAATATTATTCGGAAAATGAAAATCTAACTACGAAAAATCCAAACGTAGAAGAATAATTTCAAGTGCACGATTTATATTTACACCAACTTTTTCAATGCCATGGCACTGTACATTAGATGGATACAGTCAATAATAATTTAATAGATCTTGTAGCCCTTTCCGTTGAAAGGAATGTGGACTGGAGCAACGGGGAGTTCGTATTCGTGGACGGGGGCAACTGGGAGTTCGTATTCATGGACTGGGGCAACTGGGAGCTCGTAGACGTGGACGGGAGCGACGGGCAAGTGGTCACCCTTGGGCTGGAATCCGGCATCATCGGCGACCCAGGTCAAAGTGAATTTCTCGCCTTCAGGAGAAACCCAGTACGAAGATCCTTGGTTGGTGTTTCCGTAGACTTCCTCTTTGGTTTCTTTGCCGTAATCATCGACGGTGGTGACGGTGAATTTCTTCTGGGCCTGGGATTCGGCACGGGTGGCATAGTCGGATTGGGCGTAGCTATAATATTTAAAAGAATGTTTGTTAGCGTGTTGCAATTTGCTAAAACATTTACGTAACAATCAAATAGGATCGACTTACTTCCACTGGCTGCTGCCATCGAGGTTGCGCTCATCAGATTGGCCAGTGACGGTGATCTCGGGGTATTTGTAGTCCTTCTCGTATTTCTTTTCGTACGTGGGGTAGCTGGAAGGAGCTGCGGTAGCAGCGACGATGAGGACGGCGACGATGAACTACAAAATAATTGCACCTTTTATTAATTAATCTAAAGACAATTTTTTGTTTAAGGTTAACTATGACAAGATCTATAAGACTCAAAATCTAATAGATCTTGCATGTTTTTGTGTCTTACCAGCTTCATTTTGAATATACGGTTGTTGAACAACTGATACCTTTTCTCTACAGTATCTGCGCTTATATACTAGTCGGTGAAGGGCTGAATAGGCCCCATACGACTGACCTAATTGTGTGGGACAGATCACATGATATTTACAAAATCGACAAACGAAGGAGTGAACCATTCTCTTTTGGAAGTCCAGTCGTATTATGCTACCCATTGCTGTCGCATTTCGTTCTCTGAAACATTCTTGGTATTTTACTGAACATGTTTCGCAATATTATATTTTTCTATATTCAATTCAACTGAATTAAATTTTGACACTTGGATTGCAACACAAATTCCATAAGTTTCCCATTTTATATTCAGAAATCGAACATTTGTTTCTTGATACTCTGATTGAATAAATTGATAATATAATAGCTAAAATCTTTTTTAACATTGCCTTTGATTGCCTGCTGCAATTTTGTTATAAAGAAACACTGCCTTTTTTTAATTTTATGCAGTGTGACTTAATTCATTATGTATGTGTGTAGTTTCATTACAAACTTTCTTTTGAGTAACTTGGCATACAGATGCTGCTGATTCTGTATAATTGTGCATCGTTGTGCATGTTATTTCTTGGCTAAGACTGGTTTTTTTATCATTTTACACGCGATTATGCCATCTTATTAAAACGGTCGCTTCACACGAATACGTGCAATGGTAAAAATTAATTGAATAGAGAATTGAAATGGTGTGTTGTTTAGGTTCGTAACCAAATGCGTTTACCTTGATCGAGTCCGATCGAGTCGTTGAAATAATTTGCTGTTTAATTCTTTTATTTATATGTATATTTAGTCTTGTGTTTGAACTTCAACCACTTTACGATTATAAATTTGGTATTAAAATTAAGCCTTTCGCTGCGCTTATTTGCACGCATTCAACGTCATGAGCGATAACAAGCTACAAAAGCGCGATATTATATAAAGATGTCTTCAATTACACAATAGATAGCACGCAAGTGGTCACCCTGCAAGAGGGCTTTCGGGCGAGTAAGTCTAGTTAACGCGATGGCGATCTTCTGTGGCGTAACAGATGAAGCGTGCCCGTCTAAATATCTTATTTGTCATGTAATAATGGCCCAACGTAGTCGACAGCACTTATCTTCGGGTTGCTTTGCTGCTGGGTTTGCTGCTGGGTTTCGGAAACCACATCTGAAAGCGGGAGGTGCCATCCGATAGAGCGTAACTGTTTGTCGGCAATTGGAAAATAATTAAGGTCTCCGAAACGCGTTATGTGTATCGTTGAAGGTTAGGTATAAGCGAAAAATAGAGAGAGTCGTGATTATATACTTCCACTCGTTGGTGCCGTTGACGTGGCGGACGTCGGATTGGCTCACGACGGTGATCTCCGGTCCTTTGGCGTCGCTCCCCTCCGTCTTGCTGCTGGATGGAGCAGCAGCAGCAGCCGCGGCCAATAGAACCAAGATCAAGAACTAGCAAGTTGGAAAATAGAAATTCGAAACGATTTTATGGTTGAAAATGTATTACATACAGTCTAAAGAGAAATGCGCTGCTTACCAGCTTCATGTCGACTGTGTGTGATGAGTAACAGAACTGATGTTTATGATCGGCTGCAGACGAGTTCATATAGTTGGCGAAGGGAAAGTCGAATATGCTGTTGAGCTGTTGGTAGTACTGGCTGCATGACCCAGTTTTTGCACGGCGGTTGCGTTTCATTCTTTTTCCGCCAGCTATATTCTCTTTTACCAGGCCACGGCCTTTGCAGCAGCATCACATTTTCTCTAGCTTTATGGGTTGATGGTATGTATGTAGGTTTAGGAGCCGTAAAACATTTGGCAGACAAAAAAAAAATCATAACCACATTTTACTTTGCTATATTTTAATCTCTGCTGAAGGCTTCCGGAATCCTCAAGTTTAACGAGCAATTAAAGTAGTAATGCGTCGTTATGTTCAATACATAAAACGATCTGACTATAATGCTAGAACCGAATAAAGTGAGCATATGATACAAACTCTGGCATTGTCTGGCATTTGGCCCAAACACACCAGCTATAGTCTAACAGGCGGATCGAATGATTAGACGTAAAGTAGAAACTTGATGTTCACTTGGTGTTAGGCCCCTACGTCTTGCTTCCCGAATTTTACACAAAACAGGCTGGTATGCGATGTTCAGTTTATTTATTTACAGAATTAATTTAGTGCTTATTCAATCGATTAACTTAAAAGATCTTGTAGCCCTTGCCGTTGAAGGGAATGTGGACGGGGGCAACGGGGAGTTCGTATTCGTGGACGGGGGCAACTGGGAGCTCGTACTCATGGACTGGGGCAACTGGGAGCTCGTAGACGTGGACGGGAGCAACTGGCAAGTGGTCACCCTTGGGCTGGAATCCGGCATCATCGGCGACCCAGGTCAAAGTGATCTTCTCTCCTGAAGCTGAAACCCAGTAAGAGGATCCCTTGTTGGTGTTTCCGTAGACTTCCTCTTTGGTTTCTTTGCCGTAATCATCGACTTTGGTCACGATGAACTTCTTCTGTTCCTGTTCTTCCTCACGGGTGGTGCCGTCAGAAAGGGCGTAGCTATTCAATGATTTTCAACGTTAGTTAAGCACTTGTGTAAGCATGCAGGATTGGGATAAACTTACTTCCACTTGCTGCTGCCATCGAGATTGCGCTCATCAGATTGGCTGACAACAGTGATCTCTGGGTATTTGTAGTCCTTTCCGTACTTCTCTTCTTCGGTTTTGTAACCGGAAGGAGCGGCGGCAGCAACGGCCAAAATAGCGGCGATGATGAACTATTAAAAATTGGATGAAGCAAAGTTTTAGCATGCACAGATTATACGAGTTGAGAACAATCCAATGATTTTTGTTTACCAGTTTCATGCTGTTGATTTCGGTTGAGTGATACAACTGATAACTTGGATCGGTCGGAGTTGAGTTTATATAGCTGGTTAGGGGAGTGTCCTATCAATTCCTGTGTGTTTGTTGTTGCTGACCTAGTTTCTTTTTATTCGTGGCGTTTCACTCTTTTCCGTCATTTGACCAATATTCCATCAGGCAATGGCCTTCAATTCTTTGCATTTCGTTTTAGCGTTATGGTAATCATGTAAAAGTGCTATAGAAGTCTGCTTTGTTTTTTTCTTTAATCAGAATACGGTTGCTCAAAATTACACCCATTCTTCCGCAATGCGCTAATTGAAATGAATTATACTTTTCACCTCTATCCATCAATATAGCCTATACGCTAGACCGCATCAATATTAATTTGTTTTGATAAATGTCTTCGTGATTGTAGGTTATAAGCCAACTGTTGAACGTGATTATCAGTCTTGATCACATTGGAATTTCTGGGAATAAACCGAATGAATAATCACGAGTTAAGTCACGACCGACATGCTTGATTCTTAACCGAGAACAATTAAAAGTGATTACCAGATTAATCAATCCACATATTGATTTATTACTTTCAAGCAAGTTGAGCCGGTAGCTATAAGCCAAACATGCAATCTGTGGCTACCCATTAATCTATCCGTAAGACGTAAAAAAAGTTGACCTTCCACGGTATATTAAAGTACTTTTTTTTATTGTAAAATTAATATCTTATTGATCAAAGCAAAATTTCTCTTAGAAAATTCACAGAAAAAAATTGGACAACACCTTCAATCCGTAAACTTGTGACACCATTTTCAAATGAAATGATTCAACTTCAACTTCAAGAAACTATGGTACAAGACTACTTTTTGTCCGCATAATTAGTAAAACCCGAGAAATTTCAATTCTTTTGCTTTTATTTATACAAACGTATTCTACATTATCACGTAGAACACATTGATCAACAGTCAATAATTTAATAATTTAGTATCCAGCTCCGGTACGTTTGTACGGGAGAGCGGGGGCAACGGGGAGTTCGTATTCGTGGACGGGAGCAACTGGGAGTTCGTATTCATGGACTGGGGCAACTGGGAGCTCGTAGACATGGACGGGAGCAACTGGCAAGTGATCACCCTTGGGCTTGAATCCGGCATCATCAGCTTCCCAGGTCAAAGTGAATTTCTCGCCTTCAGGGGAAACCCAGTAGGACGATCCCTGGTTGGTGTTGCCGTAGACTTCCTCTTTGGTTTCTTTGCCGTAGTCATCGACTTTGGTCACGATGAATTTCTTCTGGGCCTGGGATTCGGCACGGGTGGCATAGTCGGATTGGGCGTAGCTATAATATTTAAAAGAATGTTTGTTAGCGTGTTGCAATTTGCTAAAACATTTGCGTAACAATCAAATAGGATCGACTTACTTCCACTGGCTGCTGCCATCGAGGTTGCGCTCATCAGATTGGCCAGTGACGGTGATCTCGGGGTATTTGTAGTCCTTCTCGTATTTCTTCTCCTCAGTTTTGTAACTGGAGGGAGCGGCGGCAGCGACGGCCAAGATAGCGGCAATGACGAACTGTAAAGAAATATTTCACTTTTAGTCAATAATTTGTTTGGCGATGTGTTGATGGGAAAAGAATCCTTTTGCTGTGTGCGTTATTTCTTACCAGCTTCATGTTGAATTCGGTTGATGTGTTTTACAACTGATACTTTTGCTTTGGTACCTCTTCGCTTTTATAGGTAGTGAAGGGCTATATGTTGCGTTGAAGAAGGTTTCCTAACCCACCAGCAGCAACCGTTACTTCCTTACGAGTGAAACCATGACCCAGTTCTTGCACATTAAAGTTCGATTTCGTTGGGTTCGAGTGCATTCTCTTTGCCCGTTCCATCTAACTGAAATTGTGCATGTGTAAGGGAAATCATGTCTTTCCCCTTGGCCTTTCCGTATTTTCATTTTCTATTTTTAAGCAAAGTGCTTGGGAATTTACCAAGTCATCATATTCATTGGAAACCTTGTGGGGTATAATCCATCAAGTGATGATGACATTTAGAATTTAGAATATGGTTTGATGGATTGAGAAACTAAACGAGTACAATGCCGATAGCACCTTATTATGCAGCGCAGAACATTTCTTGTATATGATATTTAATGTAAATGGTTTGTCTGAAGAAAATCATTCGTTAAAGTATGGTTGTTTAATTCAAATGAAGTTGGAAGTTATTTTCAAAAGAATTATTTCATAATGTTTAAAGTGTTCGAGAGGGAAATTTCCGCGACTATAGTTCAACTAGTTTGTTGTTGGTGGTGTAGTAGTGACTGCTGTGATTTACGCAAATGTTATTAACTATTTTCGGGTAGTACTTCTTACTTTCTCTATATGTTCACCACTCCCATTTTGGAACGACCAAATTTAGTGAAACCTTTATTCGGAACTGAATATTTCCCATAGTTAAACTCCATTTATATGTTTTATGCAATATAAAATCTTCTTTTTTTCCATTTCGATATCAATTTGATAACTCAAAAGAATTTTTAAAACAGTGATCGAGTCTTTGCTTGTTCGTCGTTGTTTATTTACACCAAAATATTCAATGGCATAGTATTGAATATTGTTGGATATACATAATTATTCAGTCAATAATAAATTAATAGATCTTGTAGCCCTTTCCGTTGAATGGAATGTGGACTGGAGCAACGGGGAGTTCGTATTCGTGGACGGGGGCAACTGGAAGTTCGTATTCATGGACTGGGGCAACTGGGAGCTCGTAGACATGGACGGGAGCAACGGGCAAATGGGCACCAGCGGGCTGGAAACCGGCATCATCGGCGGCCCAGGTCAAAGTGAATTTCTCGCCTTCAGGAGAAACCCAGTAGGAAGATCCCTTGTTGGTGTTTCCGTAGACTTCTTCTTTGGTTTCTTTGCCGTAGTCATCAACTTTGGTCACGATGAATTTCTTCTGTTCCTGGGCTTCCTCACGGGTGGTGTAGTCGGACTGGGCGTAGCTATCAGAATAATGGTACTAATTAGTAAGGGTCCGTTTCTCTCCAAAATGCAATCGGTTTCCAAAAGAAAATGTGAATGAGTTGACTTACTTCCACTTGCCGCTGCCATCGACGTTGCGCTCATCAGATTGGCCAGTGACGGTGATCTCGGGGTATTTGTAGTCCTTCTCGTACTTCTTCTCCTCAGTTTTGTAACCGGAAGGAGCGGCGGCGGCGACGGCCAAGATAGCGGCGATGATGAACTATTAAAATTTAATCGAATAGAAAATTTGAATTATAGAATTTTGTTTTTCGTAAGTTTTCCTCCTGGAGACTGCATGCTCCGGAATTTAATATCAATGGTAACACTATATGCTTGGTGTGACTTACCAATTTCATGGTTGTTGTAGGTCTGTTAGCTGGAAGTAACTGATACCTTTTGTTGGGCTGATTCCTTTATTTATACAATCGTCAACATACCGTACAAACCTAGCGCTCGTGGTCTAGACTCATTCAGTCAGTCTAGCACAAGAAATGGAACAGTCACGTGATTTGCTGATCTATTGCACGTGCCCAGTCTTGGGGTGTTTCCGACTGGCCAGCATAACCCTCCTACTTTTCCTGTTACTTTTTTTCCGACCCGCTATAAGACATTTGAATCCTCCTCTTGTAACTTTCCCTTTCTTCCCATTGTATTCATCTCTTGTTGTTCCTTTTTTTTCATTTGATATGCTCGACTCGATCTCCTGTGTCGCTTCTGTTTGGTGACGACTGACAACGCGATTTTAATCATCTTCACTCGAGTTTCCTTTTTGGGCCTTGCGTCCGTGAAACTGACTCTTGAATTTATCGTGCAGTCGGCCTTATTTGTGGTTAAAGGGCTTTTTGATTTCTATTCGTCGAACGCCAAAAAAACGTCCAACCCGAATAACTAGTTTGAAATGCTTTGATTCAATGCCACGGTCCTTTCACTTATTCGCTGGCATATAGTTTTTAGTCGCTTCAAGTCAAAGAACATATAGTTTGGCTTATAGCGAACAAGGTTTAAAGCGAATCTTGTCATTTCTTTTATGCCATGTAATATTTGTTTTTATCCGTGTCGGGAATCGTGACTTATGTATAGATCTTAATCGATTAACAATTCTCGCTCGTAATAATACTTTACTCCCCATAGAATAATTCCCACTCTTTAAGTTTGTGTGCGTAACTTGATTTAATTCCCCAGCGTATAATAGGGTGATAGTATTCCCGAGTATTCCGCTTAGGGGAAAGGGGAGGTTTTATAATCACTGGCCCTGTTTGACTTGTTTGTTGCTGTATTTGGCATTGAAATGAATAATCTATCGCTCGTAAAATCCGTTTTGACGTAATTTTATCTGGGGGGCGAATCGTTTCGTCGTAAACAGTTCGTGCTCACGTTGAAACGGGTTTCGCTTTTTCCAGGTACCGTTTAGGTTTTTCTCCGAGTTCAAGCGACGTGAACCGTTAAATTGGTTGCATTATTCACCACACTTTTGTAAAAATTTGGCCTTTTATTAACAATTCTCGTACATGTCATGGGATATGCTGCGTATTTGAACGATGTTAAACGGCAGTATTATACTTCAGTGAGTGCATAAATTGTAACCTTTCGTACCGGTCGACCTTATACCTGTTAGCGTGATATCAATTCGAATCATGTCTGATAAAACTTTTACTGCTTATGTTGGGCAACAAAAAAGAACGCTCGTTCGATTTTGGTATAGGCTGTTATAACCGTATTCAAAAGAAAAAGAGAACTGAAAATCTGTTCACTTTCCATATTGAGGGCCATCACCTTGTCCCCAAATTTCCGTCACTCCGTGTGAGAGGACGAGGACGGCATTTTCGGTTGGCGCTTTGTGGAACGTTTGAACCGCGCGCTGCCGTGATGTGCGGGCAGCGGGAGGTTGTGCGCTGTAGCAATCATCATATTATCAATAACGTCTGACTTTCTCTTGTCAAAACACATCAGCTTTACATATATGTGCAGTTGTGCACAAATCCATTATTGGGAGTGCATGCCGAGTGCGCGGACCAAATGAGAAATAAACAAAACAAAAAACACAATGGAGAGAAACTCGCCGATGATGCTATTCGCCGTTCATTACGAATGCGTACGTGATTACGAATTGCATCACAATGGTTTTTATATTCAATTACAAATATGCCATTTGTCTTTCCCTTTCCAGTCCTTATGTCTTTATTTCTCATTATTACTGATGGGAAAAGTTTTGAAATATTCGCCATCAGATATGGAAGCGTAAATGTGAATTGGAAAATAATAAATTTGGATTTGAAATTGAACCGCGAATAAGACTGGGTCAGTTACCATAAACGGTCAAAGCAAAAGGTCTGGCAGACAGCAGGACAACGGTGTAGAAAGTATTGTTGTCAGATAGGAATATACGTATCGCCGGTGCCGTTAATAGAAAGTATGTATGTGTATATGCAACACTATGTTGCGTGAAGAGGACCCTCGACACAGGTAAATGGTATTGGCGCCATCTGACTTTAACATCTAGAACCCGTTCCGGTTGAAATTGGCTTTCAGAGAAAAAAAAATTTGAATAATCCATCATCCGCATCCATTCTCTGAACGCCATTTCTATTTCTTCTGTTTCTGCGAAATCGCAATAATTTGTTTTACATCTGGCAACTACGCCTACGTCTTCCCTGCCTGTCATTCTCTCCCTTTCAGTTAATGTCGCCTGCTATTTTAGCTCATGTCGTGACAGTCAGTCTGTAATTTTATTAAGCTCTGTCTAGAGTCTCTTTGATCGTGAAATACGATTTTATTGTGTGTGTTTCATCTTTCATCAAGGTACGCCCTTTGTACAATTGTTTCCCGTTCATGAATCTAATTCCATGTTTGTATATTTAGCCTGAACAGATTTCAGCCTGTGTTCTTTCCTTTCTTCGAGGCTATTTGACGTGATAACGTCTATGTACACGTGGTAATTATTCTTGAGCTTGATGTATTGTTACTTAAGTCTACATTTTCATATATCTTTCCCAGGTCCCAGATACTTGTATCACATATACTGTTCATGTGTGTGTCACCCGATAAGCTTCCTTGCTTATAAGGTAACTTTCTCTATCATGCCCTTCATGTATCGATTATAATTCTTCCTGTCTATCTCAGGTACCTCACACGTATACTCTGTACACATCAACACCTGACCCTGTACATATTTCATCGCTCTCATTTTATTCACCACTCATCGACTTTAATACATTGGATGTTAGAGACAAGAGAGAACGAGCATCCATAATCACTGGTTCCAACATTCAGAGGGAATATTTGGTCCTTCGAACCGGAGACAGCAATCTTGTTTCCAGTCACTTTCCGGTCGTTCAAGTCGACACGTCCTGCTGTCAGCAGTTCATCTAGTCAACAATTCTTGTTGGCCTAGTCATCTTCAAGTTCAGTCGCTGCCTGCTGTCAGTAGTTCATCTAGTCAACAACTCTTTGTTGGCCTATTCATCTTCAAGTCCAGTCGCTCCCTGCTGTCAGCAGTTCATCTAGTCAACAACTCTTGTTGGCCTAGTCATCTTCAAGTTCAGTCGCTGCCTGCTGTCAGTAGTTCATCTAGTCAACAACTCTTTGTTGGCCTATTCATCTTCAAGTCCAGTCGCTCTCTGCTATCAGCAGTTCATCTAGTCAACAACTCTTTGTTGGCCTAGTCATCTTCAAGTCCAGTCGCTGCCTGCTGTCAGTAGTTCATCTAGTCAACAACTCTTTGTTGGCCTAGTCATCTTCAAGTCCAGTCGCTCTCTGCTGTCAGCAGTTCATCTAGTCAACAACTCTTTGTTGGCCTAGTCATCTTCAAGTCCAGTTGCTCCCTGCAGTCAGCAGTTCATCTAGTCAACAACTCTTGTTGGCCTAGTCATCTTTAAGTCCAGCCGCTCTCTGCAGTCAGCAGTTCATCTAGTCAACAACTCTTGTTGGCCTAGTCATCTTTAAGCCCAGTCATCCTCGAGTCCAGTTGTTCATCTTGCCAACGCTGTCGTTGGCCCCTCTTCCAGCTGCTTAGTTCCTTACGGCCTGTTCTTCTTCAACTCACATCAGTCACTCGTGAGCTTTCATCATGACCGAGCAACCCAGTCGACCGTCACCAGAGGATGAGTTGGAGGAAGAGGAAGAAGCCACGCTTACAACCGTTCGGACGGCAGCATGGATCAAGGCAGCAAGAACTAAGAGGAGGACACTCCGTCAACAAATCACCTCGACGGGGAGGCGTATTGAGACTCTAGTTCGGTCTAGGGGCTCCAGAGGGGCTATATTGGGCCTTATTCGACACTTCGATGAACTTCTACTCCGAGCGTCCCATTTGCAGACAGAGTTGACATCAGTGGAAGAGGACGAGGAGGCCGAGCGTCAAGATACCCTGCACCTCACATACGTCACTCGAGTTGGCGAGACCACCGAATACGCCCGATCTTACTTGGCCAGCAGGGAAGGAGAAGCCGCTTCCGTGGTTGGTTTAGGTGGCAATGTTCCAGCGGCCCCTGCCGTCTCACCGTCGGAGATTCAACGTCGCGAGCAAGCTCGCCTAGAAGAGATAGCCAACGCCCAGAGGAGGTGTGACGAGGCCCGGGAACAAGCGAATCGAGTCTGGGAAGAATGTGAAGCAGCACAAGCGGCCCTAAGACAGCTAAGCGGCCGACCAGCAGAACCAGACCAACACTCTTCCGTCAGCCAACAATTACCAGATGCAAATCCCTTGGCCAACGAATGGCTCGCACGGCAACGGCGCATCAACAACATCAGCAATCTGAACAACAACAACAACAATCAAGAAACACCCGACGATTGGATTGACCAATACAGCGCCGGCCTGCTACCTCCCATCTCCAACAACCTTTCTGCTCGTTCTGCTGTCTCGGCGGAACTCGCATCTTTCCAAGGGAAGGCTTTGGAGTGGTTCGAATGGATCGACCTCTTTCGTGCCCTCGTTCACGACACGCCCAAATCGCCCGGGGAGAAATTGGCTCTCTTGAAGCGATACCTGAAAGACGAATGTCTCGACGTCGTGTACGGTTTAGGTGGTGGCGAGTCGGCCTATATTCAAGCGTTGGTGCGCCTAAAGGAGACTTATGGACGACGCGACGTCATGAGAGCCGCACATCTTCAAGCTCTCGACCGACTGGAGCTGAAGGGAGAAGCTGGAGCGTTTAAAAGATTCGCCGAAAAGGTCCGTTCCCACCTGTTCGATCTCAACCGGATTGGAGAGACGTCCACAGCCGACGTGATCGAGAAGATCTGTCTGAAACTGAACCTTCAAGACCGACTCGTGTGGAACGAAGAGCGTCACGGCCGCCTGGAGAGGAGGAGTCTAAACGATTTTGGGACTTGGCTCTGTTCGAGGGCGTCAGCTTACCAAAATGCGTACAGTATCGCTGCCAGTCAAGCAAACTCATCGGCTCCCGTGAATGAAGGTTTCACCCAGCGTCGAACAAGAACTCATCAAGCGTCTACAAAGACGCACGAAGGTGGTTCCAGCACGCAATCTAGCAAACCCTTTTGCTTTAAATGTGAGAAGAGTCATCGGCTAGCAGACTGCGAGGACTTCAAGGCGCTTCCCGTTGGAGAGAAGATACATTTCTGCATGAGAAGACGACTCTGTTTTAATTGTTTTAGTTGCAAACATTCTGTTCGTGAATGTCCTACTGGCCAGCCATGCAAATACGCCGACTGTCGTTTTATCCATCACCCGTTGCTGCACGGCCCAGAGGAATTGCCCGTCAAAATCGTCCATCCATCTACAGCTCGAGCGGAGAGAAATCAACGAGTGGCGCTTGGGATGCTGCGATTGCAGGTTCAAGGAAACGATGGAAGTTGGTGCTCTGCCAATATCTTCGCCGACGAGGGAAGTGACACTACTCTAGTGCGTAGCGCATTTGCTACGGCGCTCCAGATTCGAGGCTCTCCGCAAGTGCTGACCGTTGATGGCGCCGGAGGCGTGGTGACCAGTTATCCATCCGAGTTGATCCACTTCCAGGTACGCGCCGAATCCGGCGAGATCGTCACACTCGAGGGGTCTACCATGCAGAAGGTTGCCAGCCCAGCTCCGACGACCGACTGGAGTAAAGAGAAGATGCGGTGGCCACATCTACTAGATCTGCCGGTAGGAGAAGTCGGAGGCGAGGTTGACGTCCTCATCGGGACGGACCATCTTCATCTACTTGCTGCCCGTGAATCAAGAGAAGGTGAAGATTACGAGCCGATCGCGTCCAGAACCCGTCTTGGATGGATTATTCGAGGCGTTACAGACAGAGATGCTCGTGCTCTGGCCGTCCGTAGTTTTATTATTTCTGGCCGGACACAATTGGATCTGTTAACTTCCGAGATGCGTCGCTTCTGCGACACGGAGGCGTTCGGAACGGAATACAAGCAAGGCTGTCTATCTCCCGACAACCAAAGAGCGATGGCGTTCGTGAAGGAGAAACCAGATTGGTCGAAGATCCCGATCACCCCCCGTCATATTCCGCAGTTGTGTGAATTGGTTGATAGGTTCCCGAGTCCCGTGCGACAGTGCCAAGAAGATTCATTTTTAGGAGAATCACATCGACTCCGGATGAAGAAGCCGCTTTATTCTACCTCCTCTCTTCTTGCACTCGCGCCGATCTTAGGTGAAGACTGCCTACTCCGTCTAGGCGGACGTGCCGGTCGGGCACGCCTACCTTATGATCAGCTACACTCGCCGTTTCTGCTGGGCCGGCATCCGCTCACGGAGAAAATTGAGGAGTTGCCGAAATTCATGCAAGCCTCTCGCATCAAATGGACATTTCAACCTCCGCGCACCCCACATTCCGGTGGAGCTCACGAGTCGTTAGTCAAGTCTACGAAGAGAGCACTCTACAATTCCCTAGAACAGGAGAAAGGCGCGTTTCATCATCCAACGGAAGATGTTTTACGTACTCTGCTCTACGAAGTAGCCGGTCTCTTGAATACCCGGCCATTGACCTACGCAAGCTCAGATCCTTCTGACTTCCGGCCATTGACGCCCAACGATTTTCTGAATCGAGCTCCTACCGCTTATCCACCTGCCGGACAATATGATGATGCTCAGCCACGAGACCACTATCGGTACCTTCAGCGCTCCCTCAACCTTTTCTGGGATATCTGGAAGACCGTCTATCTACAATCCTTGGCCGCGAGAAAGAAGTGGAAAATTCGTCGCCCAAATCTGGAAATCGGAGACGTCGTGTTGGAGATCAACAAAGGTTTCGGAAGAGGTGTCTGGAGCATCGGTCATGTCGTTCAAACGTTTCCGGGTCCCGACGGCTGCGTGAGAGCAGTAGATGTCCAACTTCCGTCAAGAATATTTCGCCGCGGGATCACAGAACTTTGCTTGCTTGAAACCAGCTCGGCCGTTCCGGCCTCGGGGGAGGATGTTTCTGCGAAATCGCAATAATTTGTTTTACATCTGGCAACTACGCCTACGTCTTCCCTGCCTGTCATTCTCTCCCTTTCAGTTAATGTCGCCTGCTATTTTAGCTCATGTCGTGACAGTCAGTCTGTAATTTTATTAAGCTCTGTCTAGAGTCTCTTTGATCGTGAAATACGATTTTATTGTGTGTGTTTCATCTTTCATCAAGGTACGCCCTTTGTACAATTGTTTCCCGTTCATGAATCTAATTCCATGTTTGTATATTTAGCCTGAACAGATTTCAGCCTGTGTTCTTTCCTTTCTTCGAGGCTATTTGACGTGATAACGTCTATGTACACGTGGTAATTATTCTTGAGCTTGATGTATTGTTACTTAAGTCTACATTTTCATATATCTTTCCCAGGTCCCAGATACTTGTATCACATATACTGTTCATGTGTGTGTCACCCGATAAGCTTCCTTGCTTATAAGGTAACTTTCTCTATCATGCCCTTCATGTATCGATTATAATTCTTCCTGTCTATCTCAGGTACCTCACACGTATACTCTGTACACATCAACACCTGACCCTGTACATATTTCATCGCTCTCATTTTATTCACCACTCATCGACTTTAATACATTGGATGTTAGAGACAAGAGAGAACGAGCATCCATAATCACTGGTTCCAACATTCAGAGGGAACATCTTCTTAACGAATTCGTATCCGGATTGATTGATTTCGCTTGTATATACCTTTCCCTATTGATCTACATAAGCAAGCGCACCATACATCCGATTGGATATCAAGTGTGTTCAAGGTTTAAGTGCTCAATTGCATTTTTTTCCAGTTCCTACCCAAATACGCACTTGATTCGAAATGCGGAACTTGTTAGTCACGTGACTGCGTACGAGAAATTTTGCCAAGTAGTAGCCTGAAAAACAACAACAGCAAAAAAAAAAAGTACTACTTTGTTTACTATTACTTACTACTGTGGGTAGGGTGGGTAAACTCGGTAAACTTGAACTAAAAGAACCGGTCGCAAAAGTATTTTTCTGCATTCCGCTCGCGAAAACGTGTTGCGCAGTTCTTGGGTATTAACTATAACAGGTGCGCTTTAGCTGTCGGATTCATTTGCATGTTTATCACAATTTAGCTGACATGTTACAATATGTCATTTTGAAAGATCTGTAATCGCTGACAAATAGTGAAATACCACGGCTGAAAGAACGTGTTTGAAATAATTAAAACAAATTAAAATCACGTCAAATCTGATTTATAGCGCAAGTCCAAATCCTACCAAATCCAAGTGATTTGACACTCTAATTACACAAAAAAAAATTATTTCTTCAATTGTTGTTGTTTTCTGGCAAAAAAAAGGAGAAGAGTATTATTTTTTGTGAGGAAGACACCGTGTTGGGGTACGCTTTTACGGTACGAGATGGCGGTATGATTCTGAATTTGGGATTCGTGAAGAAGACCTGTGTCCTTTAAAAAACAAACTCTCTAAGTCCGCCTTCACAAGCCGGCATTCCCAAATGTTCCGGTCAGTTGTGGAGTGTTTGCGCTGGCTCCAAAAAAGGCACAGAAAGAAGCTAACTAACATTTTAAAATGCGCTGAACTACAGACTGATATTTGTATCTTGTGTAACATACACTCGATTCCCTATGAAACAGTTGTATTTTCTTGTCATGTCCAACACTTTCTGGGTCTTTGAAATATTCAACACGGGAGGATATACGGGGAGAAAGCCATTCACCTTCAGCTGATGTATACAGACCCAGTCGTTCATTCAAATCACCTGTATAATAGGTTACCGCCCAATGTACCCAAACCGGTTTGTGCTTCTATACTAGGTGTAGTCTATGACAAATAGTATCCACCGTCATTATATGTTTGATTTACGTTTGAGACTATGTACCAACATTTTTTGACGTAAGGCTAGTTGTTGAAATTCTTTGATAATGACGCACGATTCGTTTTTCGTGAAGCTATAAGACAATTAAAAAAACTGGGCCTCCTACGGAATTCCTACACGCCGGACACGAGCAATTGGCTGGAGCTATCCGTTACCACGGGTGGCCCTACACAGATTAACTATAGAAATTACGCAACCGCGTTTGAGTCGTTGGGCGCCCATCGCTGACTGCTGGGCAAAGGAAGAAGAGTAAAAGTGTCTATGCAGCAAGAAACGACCCTGAGTGCTGTGGCATTTGCAATTATACAAAAGTTCCTTTGTGGACCGTCTCTTCCTACCTCAATAAAAATAGGATTTTTATTGGGAGGCATTGCTGTTACTGCCCACTGGTTTCTCCTTTCGCTCATCTCCATACACACTAGCACGTTAGTGGCTGCAAGAGAATATGCCCCCAGCTAAAGAAGAGAATGTTTGCCTGTGAAAGCTTCGCCACATCACTTTCATTCGGCTCTGTGTTCTGGTGTAAAATATAAAAAGATGGTCAGTATCGGAATCATCTTCACACTTCTCTCTCAACTGTCGTCAGAAGAGCAGCCAGACACTCCCCCAACTTGCAAAATGAAATTCGTAAGTTGTCGTCATCCCTTCACAGTTCTTTTCTGCGAAAGTTTTTTCTTTTTTATTTATTCCTTAATCTTGACGTCTCAATCTCCCCTTCACTTCATTGTTCATTCACCATGCAGATCGTCGCTCTCGCTTTCTTGGCCGTGGCCCTCGCCGCACCTCAAGCCGACAAGAAGCCCGTAGAGATTATTTCATCAAACAGCGAAATGAACGCCGACGGCAGCTACTCATTTGCGTAAGTCAACATACGTATAATTGCTTGATGCCAATAATTCTAGAATTTGCATTCACTGAAATAATTGTTTTCGACAGTTTCGAGAGTGAGGATGGCACCAAAGTCTCCGAGAGCGGCAGCCAGAAGCAAGTCGGACCTAAACCCGAGGATATCGGCACCGTTTCCAAGGGATCTTACTCGTACACCTCTCCCGATGGCGTCGTCATCACCGTCAACTGGACCGCCGATGAAAACGGTTTCCAGGCCACCGGTGACCATTTGCCCACACCTCCCCCCATGCCCGAGCACGTCGTCAAGATGCTCGCCGACTTGAAGGCTGCCGGTCTTCTGTAAACTGCTCAATATTATATCCTGATAAGCCATCGTGTAACTCGCTTAATGTGTACATAACGTCCACAACGCTTGACGATCCTATAGTGTAAGCTTGAGATCAATTGAAATGGGCATGTATCATATTACTATTTCCGTGAGCAGGTTACAGAATACATTTTTGTACGTTTCTATCCAAATGGTTCAGTTGTATCTCTTTGTGTTTCATCGCTTTCATTCAAAATGAATCAGCAAAAATAGTGATGAGCAATGCAAGAATTAAGAGAAAGTATTTGGTGTCATGTCTGAATTGGATGCACGTTCGTACTTCATTGCGCTGCAAACATGGGGCATTACACAATTAGGACGGGGAAATCGAACGCGGGTCTTTTTGATACGACGCGAAGGTGTTGCCCGTTAAACGATAAATAAAATTTGAAATTTGTATTTAATCAAACCAGAATAGATGCATCATATAATTAACGCATACCCAAAACGATCAAAGAATTCCTCCATAAAATAGTGACAATAGCGAAACCAATTGTGTTGTCATGGTGGGAATTCCCATATCATGTGGAAGACTTAAGGGCATGCCGACTCAAGACTGGCTAAAATTTATCAGGATCAAATGAAAGTATTTTCCGCTCAACTTTACGCCTTCATAAGTAACGTTAAATAGCTGAAAGTACTATTTTTATTTTCTTAGAACTTGTGACGCAGTTTCCTGAACCAATTAAATTCGAATCAGCACTTCACCGGCACCTCGGCGACAGCAGCGTCTTCAAACACTCTTGAATTTGTTTTTAATGATACGTTCAATTAATTCCATTATCAAAAGTTGACACGATCCGCTGCTCTGCGTATAGCCAAAATGTGTGACTATATTTGGTGTTGTTGGCTGTACCATCAGCAAATAATTCCCTCCCCCTCTACATACATCAACTCAGAGTACCTAGCGCAACCTTGCCAGTCTTCTCTACGTACTTCCGGGTCCCACGTCGTAATACGCACGCGGGCATTATTATTGAAGACCGATTAGACAGCATCGTGATTCCTTATTATCAGATCAGACTAGATGGGCGGGGGAGAATGATTGCTCGTTCATGACTCGTCAAACTATGCGCCAAAACGATCGAGTAAAAAGCGCGCAAAAAGCCAATTTGAAAACAAAACAAAAAAGAATGAGTACATCCTTGGCTATAAGAGAAGAATTTGGAGGGGGGGGGGAGGCTCGTGTTATTTTGATTTTAACTATCTCGTAAGAACAAGGCCATGGGTAGTAGTATAGTGACGATGAGCCAGCAAGGCTATCGGTCCGTACGCATCTTTTTATGGGTATAAAACATTATTTTATGCATGTACATATATATTGTTTTTACGATGTATAACCCACGTCGGCGACAGCCGGTGTTGGAAATATAGTTCCGAGAAAAACGCTCACCAGTGGAACCCTAACGAAAAAAAGAATAAAAAAGAATTAGAATCTCCCGCCCGGAGCAACATACTATAAGTTAAACTCGAAGGATATCTTGATATGCTGTTGCTGGAACCTTCTTCTTCATAATAGCACTGCTGCTGCTGCTGCTAAAGTCTTACTAGATAGTGCCTGCGCAACAGCCGCCAACTGGATGCGCCCTTCACTCTTATAGAAGTGGGTTGGCGCATGGGAAAGGGATTTCAAGATTTCCTATAGCGTTTGTCTCTCCTTCCAAAAATCATGCCACTCAATGTATACACAGCTTCTTTTCGTTTTCACAGAGTCTGGTCACGAACGGTTTGAATGAAGTGCGCCAAAGCAGACATTGCGTAACAACTTGACGCCCTCCTGCCTGACACCTCTCTCGTTTCTCGCTACTGTTATAGCTGTATAGACAGGCCGGACGACATTTTTGGCGCGTCTACCCAACATGTCAATTGGCTTGGAAGGCATATGTCACTATAGCGCATCAACGTCATTTCATCTTGAGATATAAGGAGCGCTGTTGACGTCCATCTGTTAAACATGTTGTACCGGTACCACCTTTTTGACAGGAATAAATTTATTCAGAAAGTCAAAGGGTTTCTCTGTTTTGCCACTGCTGCTTCGTTGCCTAAATGAACAGGTTCTTCTCTGTTTCGGACGATCAGCCCGCTTGAATCGTCTCTCCCAGTCCTTATAGAACTCTCCCATTATTCAACGTAATCATCGCATTGGGAATTGGAAGGGCCTGTGGTGCGCTATGCATTTCTATAGACTTCCGCTGACTTGCTGGGCGCATGTGTATAGACAGTCACACCTATGACTTTATATCAAAGAGAGTGAAAAGCATCAATTCGGGTCAGACCCAACTTTTTCTTTCCGTTCTATTTTAAACATCAAACACTCTTCATTTCATACTTCATACAATTCTTCTTCTTTCTTGTTAGATTCTCACTAGTTTTTTTTTTGTTTTATTTTGTGTCAACTCATGCAATATAAATGCAGTAATTCCACATTCTCTTTATACATGTAGGTTATCTAAACTTGCGTCCGCAACACGAACGCATAATAGCAGGAGAGGTGCACAATAAAAATAAACCCCCTCCGACTTATTCAAATAATAAAATAAGGACTACTGAAGCGTCGCAATAGGAGTGAAGGCTCTAACAAAAGAAGCGAAAGGACGTCTCAAACAGACAACACATTTTTCTTGTGTGTGTGTGTGTGTGTGGTACTTCTTCTCCGATCTTTTTTTTTTCACAGTGGCCTGGAATCCACGGTAAGTGAGCATCACGTTCACGTAAAGCTATGGCATCAAGATGATGTGGGAGTGTGCTGATAGCCTTGGAATTAGGAAACCATCTCTCCCTCTCTCTCTCTCTCTCTCTCTTTCTCCCGCTACCGTAGACGTATGGCCTATCTCTCAGGCTTCGGCAATTAGTGGTGACTCGCGTTTGGCCTTCAATCGTCTATACAGAATTCTACCACGTCGTTCAGTCTCCAGACTTTTGACGTTACCGCATATCAAAATTTGACAAAAAGTTAGACAGACTGGGCTGATGTGATATCATTTCACTTGTATACATCAGAATATGTTTTGGTTTAAGAACGCGGCTTTCTTATGGATTGAAAGCGCTGTAATAATAAGTCGATGCCATGTTTATTTCAAAACGAAAAAAATTATCTATAAAGGGAAAGTTTTCCAATTCGAATTTAGGTTTTTGGTTTCTCCGGCCGTGTCGAGTTTTAGACAGGCACTTTGTCAATATTAACTGCCATCAAGTTGACCAAACACATATATAGGATCGATTGTAACTTTATACAATGACTAATACGTTTTACAGGTTTATACGATTGTCAGCCCAAGGTATAAGAATGCGACGCGCTTGGATTGCTGGATCGGTGACAAAAATAAAAGGCTGTGACATTCACGGCGCCAGCAAATGCTTCTTCCTCTTGAAAGTGATTTTATTGGGTGCCGTTGCCACTTGATTCGTCTACTACCCACCACCCGCCGCTTTTCAGCACTTTCACTTATCTCTCTCCATACGGCACATGCTAGCGCAGCGATAGGGTATGTACGGCCTCCAGCAGAAGAAGAAGAAGAAGAAAAAGAAGAAGATGGGTTGCTGGGCCGTCGGGGCGGGAGTCGGCATTGCTTCAAAAACCAAAAGGTCATGTGTACAATCTCCTCCGGATGGAGGCAGGTATAAAAAGGGTGGCGAGGATGAGCGAATACCATCACACTCTTTCCCACTGTCTTCTAAAGCACAGAGAGAACTCCCCCCACCAAACCAAATCCAAAATGAAATTGGTAAGACTTCAGTTGTACATATACTTTCGGATTTAATATACACGCTTCGATGCGCCAGAAAATAATAACATTCTCATCTCGTCGGTTCACGATTTCATTCTACTTTTGTTTTTAGATCGTCGCTCTCGCTTTCTTGGCCGTGGCCCTTGCTGCACCCCAAGGAGATAAGAAGCCAATTGAAATCATTTCATCCAACAGCGAAATGAACGCCGATGGAAGCTACTCGTTTGCGTAAGTCTTATTCGTCTTATTATGTGATTGGCCGGCTTAATTGATTGACTAACATCTCTCGGAATCACTCTGACAACCAACTGGAAATGACTGTACGGATTTCAACAGTTTCGAAAGTGAAGATGGCACCAAGGTGGAGGAAAGTGGCAACCAGAAACAAGTTGGACCTAAACCCGAGGATATCGGCACAGTTTCCCGCGGATCTTACTCGTACACCTCTCCCGATGGCGTCGTCATCACCGTCAACTGGACCGCCGATGAAAACGGTTTCCAGGCCACCGGTGACCATTTGCCCACTCCTCCCCCCATGCCCGAGCACGTCGTCAAGATGCTCGCTGACTTGAAGGCTGCCGGACTCCTGTAAACACCTGCACATATAATACCCGCAAACAAACGTAATTCAAACTCAAATGAAAAATCAAATTGCTCCGGGCCGCTTTGTACAACTTCAATGGCATTTGTTTCCCCCCTTTTTTGTGGCGACAAAATATACAGACAATTTACTTCCGTAAAACGGATCATCTCCACATTTAATTGCGTCACACACGGACAGGACAACCAAAATTGTTACTGCAAAGTGCGCTAAATTTAAAATGCGCGCGCTAAATTAAACAAGACCGAATAAATCAAAGAAGAAAATGCCAAAAATGGTTTAATAGTTTTCATTTTCTAGTTAGAAATGATAAGATAATTCCTAAGAAATTAAAGTTCCGGGATGATATTAATGAAAATTACGACAACAAATAAATTTCTGGTTGTAAATTTTATTTAAATCGCTAGTTTATTGGTGACTCAACTTGACATTTCTTTTGCCAAGGTTATACCTAATGGATGAATCTTCTTTGTCGTTTGGGTTGACAGTGCGCGTCTATTCATCCGTCATGAGATATTCATGTTTCTTTGTTTCAATTGAACATGTTATTGCGCCACATCTATTTATTATGCAGACATGAATCAAGAATCACGAACTAAAAAATAAATAATACACGGTATAAGACGGAAGTATATACTGCTGGATAGTTATTAAATGTCGCCAGGTATTATAAATAACGTGACGGATGTTTGACCCCGGCTTGATTACGATGTCGGATTCAAAATTGCTTATCGCGACATTTCCAAACGTTTTCCGGTTTCAGTTCACCTTTTGTGGTATTCCAGCCCGACCTCAAGACTGGGTCCTATTCAGCAATACCTATAAACTAAAGTAATAAATACCATTTAGTGGGGAAAATCGGTTATGGCGAATCGATTGATTTGTTGCTCGTAAGAAACGCTTCCATCTCCATAGGGGACATTTTTTTTTGCCTCCGCAAACTAACTCTGAGTGACCAATAGTGGTTTATGTCATGGATCCGTGCCAACCACTTTCATCGAGCGGCCACCACCAGCTATACCAACTACCCACGCTGCAGGTTTATACGACGTGCAAGTACTGAGGATTGAGGAATCACGAAACCACGTCGGGTCTTTCCCTATAGCAATTGGGATAGGGAATCTTTGCCTTCAATCTTGTGCCCGCCTAGGAGAGTGGGCAGTTCCCTGTGTACAACTTTCGTGCCGCGGCGGAATATAAAAAGATGGTCAGCAGCGGAATCTTCACCGCACTTCTCTCTCTCCTGTCTTCAGAAGAACAACAGAACTCTCCCCAGCTAGTAAAAATGAAATTCGTAAGTCGTTCTTTTTTGGTTCCACGCTTATTTTTATATTTCACCGCCTCGTTTTCTCAATCCCTATTCCCTTATTAATGCCGTGCGTTCGTGCAGATTGTCGCTCTCGCTTTCTTGGCCGTGGCTCTTGCCGCCCCACAAGGAGATAAGAAGCCAATTGAAATCATCTCATCCAACAGCGAAATGAACGCCGATGGCAGCTACTCTTTCGAGTAAACTCACTTACTCATTCAGTGCTCGTACAAGTTCATCTTTGAATTAAATCGTCTTATTTTTCGACAGCTTCGAATCCGCTGATGGCACAAAAGTCTCCGAGAGCGGCAACCAGAAGCAAGTCGGACCTAAACCCGAGGATATCGGCACCGTCTCCAAGGGATCTTACTCTTTCACCACTCCCGATGGCGTCGTCTTGACCGTCAACTGGGTTGCCGATGAAAACGGTTTCCAGGCCACCGGTGACCATTTGCCCACTCCTCCCCCCATGCCCGAGCACGTCGTCAAGATGCTCGCCGACTTGAAGGCTGCCGGTCTTCTGTAAACTTGTTCACTTTTATTGGCCGCACTTGTATAATTACTCAACCAAATCAAATTGCTCTGATGCTTTTGTACAATTTCAGTTTTATTCCCAGTTTGTCGTGTCGCAAAAAACAATACAGAGAAATTAATTCCGTACACATAAGCGTTTGAATTTGTTATTATCGGTTATTATCAAAGTGGAAAACTTGAACTTCAATTTTTTTAAAGTTTCGCAGTCTTTGGCGTCCGATTTTGTCCAGTGCTGGGCTAAAAGTTTGAAATAGATATCTTGCGTAATTTTTAATTGATTCTGAACAAAAAGAGGAACCAATTTCTAGGACGAAAAAAACTTTCCGCAGGGAATGAAGTTCAACGATTGATGATGCCTGAGTTGTCTTTTGACAATTTTCTGGTTGCGAATTGCGATGTTTTCATTGAAATTTGTCCGAAAGAGACTCAACGTGAAAATTTGGTTACATATTCAAGGTTGTGCTAAAGGATTCTCGAGTATTCTAGCTGAATTCTCGCTAAAAAAAAGTCTGTACCAAGAAAATACTGCGCTTCCTATTTTGGAAATGCACATCTTTTATGATACCACGTGATACCTTCTCTTAATTTACACATGAATGATCTAAGGTCATAAGTGTGAAATAATCTATTATGAAATTCGTAGAATTACTGTGTATAAAATAAGCGAAGAAAATTTATGCCATCACAGAGTAGGGGGTGTACAAATAAATGTCCTTTTTAAAACAAACATCGTATCTTTCGGTGATCTGACCGGTTTGATTCCCAACGGACGATGACGTTCTTGTTTCTGGATCTATTAAGTGAAAAAAAATCGCAGTTATTACAATTGTTTGTGGTCAAAATCACTATGGTGAACGGAATTCCTAGTCACCAGAGCGGTTTCCATCTTTATTGAGTCCAATTTCAGCACACCCAGAATAGTATAACCACTAATGGTTTGTTGTGGCTTCATGCCAAACACTTTCATACCCTAGCGGAATATAAAAGATGGTCAGCGTTGGCAGTATCATCACACTCTTCTTCCAACTGTCTTCAGAAAAACAGCTGAGCTCTCCTATTTTGCAAAAATGAAATTTGTAAGTGGAGTATTCTTATTTTTCTCTAATCCAATCGATTTTCAATATCTTACCATTTTTAAAAACCCGCTTCAAATTGCATTACTACCAAACAGATTGTCGCACTCGCTTTCTTGGCCGTGGCTCTTGCCGCCCCACAAGGAGATCAGAAGCCAATTGAAATCATTTCATCCAACAGCGAAATGAACGCCGATGGAAGCTACTCTTTCGAGTAAGCTCGCTTACTCATCCAGTGCTCGTACAAGTTCATCTTTGAATTAAATCGTCTTATTTTTCGACAGCTTCGAATCTGCCGATGGCACCAAAGTTTCCGAGAGCGGCAACCAGAAGCAAGTCGGACCTAAACCCGAGGATATCGGCACCGTCTCCAAGGGATCTTACTCTTTCACCACTCCCGATGGCGTCGTCCTGACTGTCAACTGGGTTGCCGATGAAAACGGTTTCCAGGCCACCGGTGACCATTTGCCCACACCTCCCCCGATGCCTGAGCACGTCGTCAAGATGCTTGCTGATTTGAAGGCTGCCGGACTTCTGTAAACTTGTTCACTTTTATTGGCCGCTCACTTGTATAGTTACTCAACCAAATTGAATTGCTCTGATGCTTTTGTACAATTTCAGTTTTATTCCCAGTTTGTCGTGTCGCAAAAACAATACAGAGAAATTAATTCCGTACACATAAGCGTTTTTGTTATTGTAAAATTGGAAATCTTAAACTTAAATTTCTAAAAGTTTCGCAGACGTTGGTGTCCGATTTTGACCGGTGCTGGGCTAGAAGTTTGAAATAGATATCTTGCGTAATTTTTAATTGGTTCTGGACAAAGAGAAGAATAACCGAGTTTTTGGACGAAATAAACTTTCCGCGTGGAATGATGTTGTTCAACGATTGATGATGCCTGAGTTGTCTATTAACTATTTCCTGGTTGCGATGTTTTCGTTGAAATTTGTCCGAAAGAGACTCAACGTGAAAATTTGGGTAAATATATTCAAGGTTGTGCTAAAGTATTCTAGAGGAATTCTCGCTAAAAAAAAGTCTGTACCAAGAAAATACTGCGCTTCCTATTTTGGAAATGTCCATCTTTTATGATACCACGTGATACCTTCTCTTAATTTACACATGAACGATCTAAGGTCATAAGTGTGAAATAATCGATTATGAAATTGCTAGAATTATCTAAAATGAGCGTAGAAAATTTACGTCATCACAGTGTAGGGGGTGTACAAATAAATGTCCTTTTTAAAGCAAACATCGTGTCTTTCGGGGATCTATCCGGTTTGATTCCCAATGGACGATGACGTTCTTGTTTCTGTATCTATTAAATAAAAAAAAAATCGCAGTTATTACAATTGTCACCCGTGGTCAAAATCACTATGGTGAACGGAATTCCTAGTCGCCGGAGCGGTTTCCACCTTTATTGAGTCCAATTTCAGCACACCTAGAATAAAATAACCACTAGTGGTCTATTTCTGGCTACATGCCAAACACTTTCATACCCTAGCGGAATATAAAAGATGGTCAGCGTTGGCAGTATCATCACACTCTTCTTCCAACTATCTTCAGAAAAACAGCTGAGCTCTCCTATTTTGCAAAAATGAAATTTGTAAGTGGATTATTCTTATTTTTCTCTAACCCAATTGAATATCAATATTTTACCATTTTTAAAATCCCACTTGAAATTGCATTACCACCCAACAGATTGTCGCTCTCGCTTTCTTGGCCGTGGCTCTTGCCGCCCCACAAGGAGATCAGAAGCCAATTGAAATCATTTCATCCAACAGCGAAATGAACGCCGATGGAAGCTACTCATTTGCGTAAGTTAAATTGTTGCAGCCAAGCGTTTTAACAAGTCTAAACATTTATCTTCCTTATTGATACACACAGTTACGAGAGCGCCGATGGAACGAAAGTCTCCGAAAGTGGAAACCAGAAACAAGTTGGACCTAAACCTGAGGATATCGGCACCGTCTCCAAGGGATCTTACTCTTTCACCAATCCCGATGGCGTCGTCTTGACCGTCAACTGGGTTGCTGATGAAAACGGTTTCCAGGCCACCGGTGACCATTTGCCCACTCCTCCCCCCATGCCCGAGCACGTCGTCAAGATGCTCGCTGACTTGAAGGCTGCCGGACTTCTGTAAATTTGTTTACTTTTACTGACCGCTCACTTGTATAGTTACTCAACCAAATCAAATTGCTCTGATGCTTTTGTACAATTTCAGTTTTGTTCCCAGTTTGTCGTGTCGCAAAAAACAATACAGAAAAATTAATTCCGTACACACAAGCGTTTGAATTTGTTATTATAAAATTGGAAATCTTGAACTTCAATTTCTAAAAGTTTTGCAGTCTTTATAGCGCCTGATTTTAAAAAATCCGGTGCTGGGTTGGGAGTTTGAAATAGTCAAATAGATATATTGCGTAATTTTTATTTGGTTCTTGACAAAATAAGAACCGAATTTTTGGACGAAATAAACGTTCCGCGAGAAATAAAATTCAACGACTGATGATGCCAGAGTTGTCTATTGACAATATCCTGGTTGCGAAGTAATCGTGAAAATATGGGTAAGAGATATTCAAGGTTATGCTGAACGTATTCTAACTTGTACTTAACAGTAAAAAAAAGAGTCTGTGCCAAAAAGGATATTGCGCTTCCTATTTTAGAAATATACATCTTTTATGATACCACATGATGCCTTCTCTTTACACATGAATGATCAAAGGGAAAAAGAGTGAAATAATATGGAATTATGAAATAGTTAGAATTATATGAAATAAGTGTGGACAATTTACGTCATCACAGAGCATGAGGTGTACAAATAGATGTCCTTTCAAAACAAACATTGTATTTTTTTGTGGTGCTATCCCTTTTGGTTTCTATAAGCCTTCAAGGCGATGACGTTTTTGTTTCTGTATCTATTAAGTGAAAAAATCGCAGTTATTACGTGGTCAAAATCACTAAGGTGAACGGAATTCCTAGTCACCAGAGCGGTTTACATCTTTATCGAGTCCAATTTCAGCACACCCAGAATAATAACCACTAGTGGTCTGTTCTGGCTACACGCCAAACACTTTCATACCCTAGCGGAATATAAAAGATGGTCAGCGTTGGCAGTATCATCACACTCTTCTTCCAACTGTCTTCAGAAAAGCAGCTGAACTCTTCTATTTTGCAAAATGAAATTCGTAAGCAGATTAATCGTATTTTTCTCTAATACATTTGATTTTTCATGCAATTTTAATAATCCTACTTGAAATTGCATTACAAACAGATTGTCGCACTTGCTTTCTTGGCCGTGGCTCTTGCCGCACCCCAAGGAGATCAGAAGCCAATTGAAATCGTTTCGTCCAACAGCGAAATGAACGCCGATGGAAGCTACTCATTTGCGTAAATTTATTTGTTGCAGCCAAGCGTTTAAACAAATCTAAAAATTTATCTTCCTCATTGATACACACAGTTACGAAAGCGCTGATGGCACCAAAGTCTCCGAAAGTGGAAACCAGAAACAGGTTGGACCTAAACCAGAGGATATCGGCACCGTCTCCAAGGGATCTTACTCTTTCACCACTCCCGATGGCGTCGTCTTGACTGTCAACTGGGTCGCCGATGAAAACGGATTCCAGGCCACCGGTGACCATTTGCCCACACCTCCCCCCATGCCCGAGCACGTCGTCAAGATGCTCGCCGACTTGAAGGCTGCCGGTCTTCTGTAAACTTGATCACTTATTGGCCGCTCACTTGTATAATTACTCAACCAAATTGCTCTGATGCTTTTGTACAATTTCAATCGTATTTCCCTCCTCGAGTTACGCAAAAACAATACAGAGAAATTACGTCCGTACATACGCGATTAATTTTTTTTTTGTTAGAATGAATACCAGTACAATGTTTTGTACAGGTATTTATGGGGGATCAATTTTTTATTATTTCTGCCGATAATCGATATCTTAATTAGCATGGGCTAATTAGAATATTATTGTCGTCTGCATTGGTTTTCATGCCTCTTCTTGCTCCAGCCTCCATGCCAGTGAGCTCTAGGCCCACCAGCCACGAAATCGACACAAGTTTCGGAAAAAGAGAGTAAGATCACAAAGAAAACGAGGAAATATCTCTTTTTCAGTTTTTTTGGAAACGTACGTGCTTAGCTGCACGAAAAATTGCACAGCAAATAAAAGTGCTATTATGTGGTCACCGTGTCAACTGTGGTCCATGCTCTGGTCTTTTTATAGAAGGGCTTAATAGGCTACACACTCAATGCTGCTTAGCAGGTAAATATAATTAAGAATACAAATATCATGATAATGGGAGCTTAAATAGAAGAGTAAAATCTGATCCAGATTCGTGAAATTTTTGTTCCTGCCTAGCAGTTATCATGTAGCCTAAGCCCTGTCGATGAATGGCAGTTTTTTTGCAATGTATAACTTTCTTTATTGTGCAGATTTGAGGCCCTAACCATCCATCATATCAACAAGATATGTTGCAAGTTTGGCTTGTGCTGCGATTAACCTGTCATCAACAATATCAGTATCAGCTCTTGGGTAATGATTTTCGTTACTTTTGTTTACGTGTGACCTGCTTGACATGACTTGCATAAATGCAGTGCTGTATTAGATGAAACCCTCAAACTCCTGTTTATTAACAATTAAGGTTTACCCTTACCCACTGTCTCATTTCCAAATTTTCTAACTTGTTGTTTCTGGCTTTCTGCAAATATTTTTTTGTAACCCATTTTTTGTTTTATTTAGATAAACAGCATCCCGTTTGATTAAAGAAACTACCTATGTCGGTGTGATTTGCGTCTCTCTTCTTCCCCTTTCTTGAAATGTCCTCGTGTACACCCATGCGAGTGTGGGGGTATTCACGAGGGCCCGGGCCCCCCTCCCTTTTTTCGTATCCTGCGGTCCTACCTGGTGATTCAACTTTCCTACGGATGGAGCACTAATGGATGCCTGTCCATATTTCCCAGGATTAAAGGTAGGACAAATGTTTCTCTGTTGTTCCTCTTTGACTGTTTCTTGGCGTCGATTGTAAATTTTTATGGACGGAGTACGATTATTCCAGAGCTAGGCGGTTGATTGGAGCTGTTTTCTCTTGCCATTTTTGTTTACTCGTCAGTCGTCAGGTTAAAAAAAAATTACCAATGGATGTGGATGCTCATTTGTAGAACAACTGCAGATCAGGCTTGTTTTGTACCTCACAACTTTGTCTATGGGAAACCATCAAATTTTAAAATATTTTTAACTTTAAACACTTCAAGCAATGTGCAAAGGACGTGAAAAAGGTAGAAGTACGACGGACGACGGAAGGAGCGTTTCATTTGCATTAACTTTTTGTATTGTCACAGTTGAGAGGGTTTTAACCCAGTAATAGAATTCAGAACCATTTAACAAAACATAAAATCCGGTAAGATGAAATGTTACACTTGAAAAGACTAAACATTAGTTTCATATGAGCTAAAAACACGCTAATCTAATGGAATGAATGATTATACCTTTGGAAATAGCATTGCATTACGTTTTTGTTTTTGTCTATACTGCAAACCGGCACTTGACACTATAACCGTCTTAGTATGCGTGAGCTGATTGACCCCATTCAGCTGGAACCGAGTTTCCAGCTGTTTTGCCACCAACCGAGCTCTGAGCAACCGAATGATCCGGAACAGTAGGCGGTGTGGGGAGATGTTTTCCAGTTGGCTGGAATCCGTTCTCGTCAGCCACCCAGTTGACTGAAATTTTTGCTCCATCTGGAGCGGTGTACGAATACGATCCTTTCGAAACCGTACCGCTGTTTTCAGGATCTGCTCCAATTTGTTTTTGATTTCCGCTTACTTCCACTTTGATACCGTCTTCGGTTTCGTAACTAAATCAATTTGAATAACAACATCAGTAATTTATTTTTTATGATGAGAAACAACTCACTTACTTGTAGGAAAAACTTCCGTCTTCATTGAGGACGTTTTCCGAAACTAGAGTGGCCACTGGTGGTTTATTGATGTTATCATCAAAAGATTGGTGACTACGTCCTCCAACATTTTCATCGGATGATGAAGTTCTTTGATTACTGAATGCATTTTCAATTGCGGCATTCGCGGTTTGTTTGAAGGTCGCGTAAGAATTTTCAGATCCGGCGCTGGATTGTTGGTTGGATGGGTATCCATTATTTTGCTGAGCAGTGGCAGATTGTTGAAACCCGTAAGCAGGTGCCGGATTATTAATTTCTGCTGTCGCCGATGTTTGCGGTGACTGGTAGCCGCCTCCCGGAGCGCCACTCGGTATATCAGATTGGCTTATCTCAACAGACGCGGGTTGGAAAGGTTCTGCTGAATAGTAGCCCCACTGCTGTGATAATGGAAGATTTTTTATGGTGTCCAATGAAACCGCTGGAGCTCCATAGCTTCCCGTTGATTGCGGTGGAATTGCTGCTGGTTGTGCTGGCGCATCCTGGTGTTCCTCAACACCCAATTGCTCTACACCGTAAGCTGAATGAGCTAACTGTAGAGGATCTTCAGGCAAAACTAAAGGCGAATATGTACCCAAGACGTATTTGGGGATTGCGGAACCGTCGAAGGAAGGCAACGAAAACGGAGTAGTTGTAGGGACAGTCAGTGGGTTAGTTGAAGGCACTTCAACAGGTTGCAGAGTCTGATAACTGGGTTGATTTGTCGTTGCTGTTGTAGAAGCATTTTGAGCAACTTGATACCCACTAACGCTCTCTAAAGTTTCTCCATTTGTCGCTTCATTTTGCGGAGTCTGCTCCGCCGAATGCAATTTGGCAGGTTCTTCTAAAGTATAGGCAGATTGTTGCGGGGCTTGGTAGTCAGCGTCTCCTGCTACGTCAGCAGTCGATTTTGTGTCAGTCGGAGGAATCTTGTAGTGAGCTTCCTTACTCTCATCGGAAAAACTTTCTTTCACTTTTTCCGATTCGTATTGTTGGGGAACAATAGACTCGGTGGAGACTTTCACCTGATGGGAGAACTGGTAGTGCTCCGTGGTAGTCGATTGCGGCGGCTGAGTTTGAGGTGCACTTACCGCAGACGGCGTGGAATAAGGTTTCGGAATTTGATAAGTATTAGTTGCAGCAGCAGCAGCATCGGAATGGGCCGGGTATTTTCCCCCTTCTCCGGGTGCTAAAGATGTTTCGGGCTTTTGATGGGCATTAAGGGCTGCTGATGACGGGGTACTTGATTCTGATTGAGATGAAGTATTAGGGACGCTGGCTTTGGGGATCTGATAATTGTGAGTTTGTGATGCTGGTGCTAATGCGCTAGCTTTTGACGGGCCCTCTGACACGGTTGGATTCTTATGAATCTGATAATTATTGGTTGCTGGTAACGCATTAGAATGTGAAATGGTTTGAGGGATGATTGATGGTACTTCGCCAGGGTTTTTCCTGTTGGGCTTTACATTTGTTGCTTGACTGATGGGTTTACGAGTTGTTGAAAAAGCCGTTTGTAATGGAGGCTCGCGGGACGGATTGAAACTCTCGTTCTCTTTTTCCTTATTATTCTTTTTTGTATTGGATACGTGTCCTGTTGGCTTCTTGGAAGGCTGCTGTAGATAACCGCCAGTAGCTTGTAATGAGCTAGATTGTTGTGATGAAGGATTTTGAGTACCGCCGTAAGAAGGAATCCAGCGCTGTGGCAATGGATTTTTTGTTGTTACTTGGTAAGACGCCTCGGCTCGAACGGGTCCCGTTGGTGCACCTTTTACTTGCTGGACATGGTTGGAGCTACCTGCCGGCCCGACTGGATAGGCCTGTGCAGTAGTAACTGGATGGGCCTGTGAAGAAGCGACTGAATAAGCCTGTGAAGTAGCGCTTTTCCCGCTATCGGGCTGTTTTGGTAGCGCTGTTTTAACCACGGTATTAACTTGAGAAGGATAAGGCCGGTTGGATTGGAAAGAAGCGACTCCTTTGGGACTCTGTTGTTGTTGTTGTTGCTGGCCGTGCTGGTGAGGGTAGGGTCTTACGGGTACAGGCTTTTGCGCTTTGGACACACTGGAAGGTGCTGCAATATGAGATGGAGTGGCTAAATATGGTCTGACACCTGATGCGGGTCCAACGGGTTGTTTGAATGTTGGATGATTTCGGGTTCCTGCAGCTCCGGAATGCACACCGACGCTACCAGAAGTCCGGGGTTGTTGTTGGGCTGCATATCCTCCGGGTTTGGGATGGGAAGCAGTCTGAATGGGCACGATTGAAGGTCTAATTGGTCTTTGGAAGCTGTAGCCATTTGTTGCTGTCAGCGCCAAACATGATGCGATAACCAACTGAAATGTGAGGATTAGAAGCATTCAGAATTGATTAGTTAACGTTAAATGTTGAATTGAATTGAAGGAAATGAAATTGCACCTACCTGTAAGTACATGCTGGAAAGGAGAAAATACTTCTAGTCTGTTGGAACAAATGACGTGTTCTGACTTGTTTCGATGTCGCTTCTTTTCTTTTTATACTTTGGTGACATTTTTGCTACCATGGGAGTCATTGTAATAAGTCTCTATAGGTCACACTTCGTTCGGGAAGTGTTTCGTTTTCTAAACCGCAACAGTTAGATTGTCACATTGTCAGTGCTGATTCGAGCAATTGAGAACTGGTGGACTCCAGATTGTGATGATTTCTGTTTTTTGTTTTTTCCCTCTAATTTGCAAACTTTCCCCCACTGGGTAAAAGCTGCTGTTTCTTGCGCTCTTCTTTTTAGTGTAGGGTTTCCTTACCCGCAGGACTTTCACTCAACACACACAGCAATGCTTTAATAGCTCTTCCAACACACACGAGACTTAATTATTCGGCGACACTTCAACTCTCGGTTTCTTTTAAATAAGTAACTCATGCACAATAGCAATTGAAATTACAGTGCTAGGTGTTGTTTTCGAACCGCAATTAGCAGTCTTGCAGTATGTAATTTTGAACACGTCTTCAATTGCGCTCGGACTGGAAATAACTTTTGTTACGTTAAAAGGAGTTGTTAAAAATGCCGTCATGGTTTATTCATTAATCCCAACGTATGGTACATTTTGTGCACAGTTATTTGTCTGATTTTTTCAAAATTGTGAAATTGGCAGGCATCTTGAATCGTCAGTAAAAGGGGTAGGTAATAGCTAAGTGTCGTTGAAAAATCGAATTGAAATCGAAAAAGTGTTTACAGACGACCGGCGGCTCTCAAGTCGGCGAGCATCTTGACGACGTGCGGGGGCATGGGGGGAGCGACAGGCAAGTGGTCACCTTTGGCCTGGAATCCGTTCTCATCGGCAACCCAGTTGACGGTGATGAGGAATCCTTCCGGAGAAGTGTAAGAGTAAGATCCGCGAGAAACGGCACCAACGTCCTCGGGTTTAGGTCCAACGCGCTTCTGGAATCCGTTGGCTTCGACCTGAATTCCGTCTTCACTGGCAAAGCTATACAGCATACGCACAGGACAACCAGGCCATAATTAGGAAATCGTTTGAGAAATGCGATTTTATTAACTAGTTCTATTAGCTTACTAAATTGATACATACCTATGTCTCCAGCTTCCATCGTCCTTAAAGTCACTGGCTGATCTCAAAATGGCCACAGGTTTTTCATCGTCGATTTTCAATACTCTTGCAGTTGACCACGGGTTTTGGAAGGTGTTAGCGGAAGCCACAGCAAAGAGAGCAACGACAATCAACTATAAAAATAGAAATAGTAATTCACAAAGCGAAAAATAAATGGTAAAACAAATTATTTCTCGCTCGCTCTGTTCAACGAATAGATAAACTAAGAATTTTAAAACAATCGAAATTTTTTTTTTACCAATTTCATGATGGATGTTTTGTGGGGGGATTGTAGAACTTGTTGTTCGCTTGAATGAAGAAGAAGATTCTGTGACTTGTGCTGGTTCCTCCGTGGTCTTCTTATACTCGTTTTTATCAGCGAATGCGATCGGAAAAGGGAAGTTTAGTATAGCTCTTTTTTCAAGAAAGCTAATAACTATATCCATAGTTGGCAAATGGAAAGAAACATCCCAAAACAAAAACGGAATTCACGGAAGGAGAACGGGGCAATCGTCTTCAGCACATACGGGTACGACATGGGTGGAGAGAGGGTTGACTAGATGGCTGATGGCGAGAACCATAACTTTCACTAAAATCACTTAAAACGTTTGACACAAGGCCATCGTCATCCGTATCAGATCTTTTCGGTCTTCTTCTCCTCTGTATATATGTTCCTCCCGTTTTACTTGTTCCGCTAATAGCATTCGCTGCTATATGATCGCTATCGACTTAAGATGATTCGTCAAACGTCAATCATGTTTGAATGCCATGTTTTGAAGGGGATAAAAGTAAAAATCCAGACAGATAGGTGTATCCTTGTGAAGTTGACAGAAAGCTAAATATCAGACACATCCACTTTCTTTCAGCAGACTTTCTTTTCATTTTGAGTTTATATTTGATGACTTATGCAAATATTTGAAACAATCAGCACACGGTCCGCCGCAGCTGGAATTTGCAAACATAAAAACCAAATCTTTGAATAAAAATAAAAAGCTTTTATTGCATTATATTGATAAAACACGGTATACATTATCAGGAGTCGAAGTATACCAGAAAAGAAAGGAAACGAGAATTCCGTCCCCGAGTTGTGTATTAAAAGGCAAACACTTGACCAATTTTCTACATTCATGGAATAGTGGAAATAGCGTGTAAAGCAGCAGCTTCCATATCGGCGAGCATCTTGACGACGTGCTCGGGCATAGGGTGTGGAGTGGGAAAATGGTCGCCGGTGGCCTGGAACCCGTTCTCGTCAGCAATCCAAGTGACGGTTATGACGGCTCCTTCCGGATTGGTGAATGAGAAAGCTCCGCTGGAAACGGTCCCGCTTCCGTCACCGATTTGTTTCTGGTTGCCGCTCTCATTGACGACGATACCGTGCCCAGTTTCAAAGCTGCAAAGTAAAAGAAAAAAAAAAAAAAACTTTTTTAATGTTCTGATTTGTCTGTGAGAGCGTGACAATATTTACTTGTTGATGAATGAGCCATTATTTATAACCAAATCCTGTTTCAGAATTGGAATAGAAGTTGTGGTGTCGGGGATTGAAGCTGCTGGGGTATTTTGAGTTCTAACAGGTTCACGAGTATCGGAGGTTGAACCCAGTGGAGAAGCGCCAGCAGCCACAAAATAGAGTGCGAAAACAACAAACTAGAAATCAACAATTAAATTTAAGATGGTTAAGACCGTTTAGATTTTTTTGTTAAAGGTGACGAAGCGGACTCACGATTTTCATTTTGACGTAAGACTGTGGGAAGTTGAGTGCGTCTATCTAACATCTAACCTGTGCCTTATATACAAGTCTACTGCATCTGATTTTTGAAATGTGTGACGACACGATGACGAGCGCATGACCCATTTCCTGTTCAGGTTAACGAAAATGTCGATATAACAGGAAGCTGTTTTTTTTTTGTGTGTGGAAGAGATCACGATTGTTATGTTCCATGCGCATTTTAAATACCGTTCAAAAAGAGTGCGCAATCTCTTTGACGTGCTGTCGTGCTCGTCATTGTTTCGATATTGATAAAAGTGCCCATATCCGACTAAATTCAGTTCGCGATCGTTATCGAAGGCAGTTTTGATCAAATGTCGTACAATATTTTATGTCATTTTGTCAAAACTTTCTTTTAATTGATATGCGTATAACGTTAAGGTAGTATTTGTCATTAACACGTAGACCACTATCATACAGAACACGTGATTGGCAAGCCAAACAAAAATTTTCGGAGCTTTTTAGGAGTCAGTACGGATGACATTTTTATCATTTTAGAATTTCAAGTAACAAACAAAGTAATTTTTATTAACCGTAACTACACACATTGCGAATCAAGTTTCCAATTGGAAGAAAAAAGGAAAAATAACTAGCCGATTATCAGCTGGAAAAAAGAGGCAGGTTCAGCCGGAGTGCAGCTAGTTGTGGCAGCGATTCTAGCAGCTTCAATATCAGCCTGCTGGTGGTGGAGTTGGCAAGTGATCACCAGAAGCTCTGAATCCGTTTTCGTCGGCGACCCAATGGACGGTGATCACGGATCCATCCGGATTGGTATAGGAGTAAGATCCACTGGAGATGGCACCGCTTTCTTTAGGCAAATTGCCAACTTGCTTCTGACTGCCACTTTCTTCGACCACAATGCCGTGCCCAGTCTCGAAACTGCGACAAATTTTGTGATTATGGGCCGCCATTGTTAAGTGATTTCTATTCTACCTATTTTTGTGATTTCCGTTTTCGACTTTGAGCTCTTGTCTTATTATCGGTATGGGAGTCGTCGTCGACGTTGTTTTAGCTAATGCGACATTCGCATCATTTTTAACTGGGGCCAGCGGAACAGCACTAGCAACCGCAACGAAGAAAGACAGAAGAACCGCCTATTCATAACATAAATTGACAGTTCATTTGAATGATTCATTAATTAGTGGTTCTGTGAGAGGTTAAGCGAAAAAAGTATACTTACGCTTTGCATTTTATTGTAGGACCGTGGGAGATGTTTGGAATGAATCTATTTCCATAAGTCCCAGTGTCTTATATATACTACTGAACTTTGACCTTCATTTCTTGTTTTTCTGGTTCGTTATTTTTGCAACTTTTATTCGGTAAAGACTATAAATAACATAATCGAATGAAACGCGTGTCGCTCATGGTAGGAACAACAATAAGAAAACCCCTACAGGAAGGTGACAGAAATCGAAATCTGAGATGTGTTAGTTGATATTGAAAATAAGGCATTTCGAAGAAGACGACGAAAAAGACGGGAAGTGCACCATGTACATCCATTTTCCATGTAAAAGGTGAAAAACAATACTATCCATTATCGTAACTGCGTATAAATAGTATGCTGGATAAACAGCTAGGTTAACCTTCGCGTAAACCTTTCACCCCTTTGATTATTCGTCACTTATTTATCGTGGAGGCAAGCAACTGGCGTTTTAACACTTTTCAAAAGGAATATCACCATCCCAGTCAACTCGGAAGGTATATGTCATGTTTTTGACCTTTGAAGTCATCACGCATTTTTTTTTTTTTTAAATTTTGTATCGAGTGGGTTGGTGCTGAGTCGTGATTGGATGACGTGATTGGCAAGCCAAATTTTATAGGAGTCAATATAGATGACACTTTTATGACTTGAGTATTTGAAGTAATAAGAGGAGTTTTTATTAACAGATTAATTACAGATTGCAAATCAACTTGGCAATTTTGAGACAAAAAAAAGGAACCAATTTGGCTTGCACTACAAAGAAGGGGCAGTTTCAGTAGCCGGAGCATCAGTTGCGGCTTCGAGTCTAGCAGCTTCGATATCGGCCAGCATCTTGATGACGTATTCGGGCATCGGGGGAGGAGTTGGCAGGTGATCACCTGAAGCTTTGAATCCGTTTTCGTCGGCGACCCAAGTGACGGTGATCACGGAGCCGTCCGGATTGGTATAGGAGTAAGATCCACTGGAGATGGCACCGCTTTCTTCAGGCAACATTCCAACTTGCTTCTGGCTGCCACTTTCTTCGACCACAATGCCGTGCCCGGTCTCGAAACTGCGCCATTTGGGTTGCAACAAATTTTTTGATTATTTCTTTTATTGGTGCCATCGTTAAGTGTTTTTCTATTATTCTACCTATTCTTGTGGATTCCGTTTTCGACTGTCATCTCTTGTCTTACAATCGGAATGGGAGTCGTCGTCGTCATAATTGTTTCAGTTACAGCGGCGTCTCCGGCATTTCCAACTGGTGTCAGCGGAGCCGCTGCCGTCGTAATTGTTTCAGTTACGGCGGCTTCCCCGGCATTTTCAACTGGGGTCAGCGGAGCAGCAATAGCAACCGCAACAAAGAAAGACAGAAGAGCAACCTAGAATAATTGAACAAATGAAAATTGACAGTTTCGTTGATTTTATATTCCATTTCTTCAATGGTTCAAATCAGAGATTAAATGAAAAAGTGCTTACGTATTGCATTTTAATGTTGGACAGTGGGAAACGTTTGGAATAATGTATTTGTTCCACAAGTCCCGGTGCCTTATATACTGCTAAACTGCACTCCAAACTTCCGTCGAATTTTTTGACGGTCATGCTTTTGTTTTTCCGTTTCGTTATTTTGAGAACTTTCATTGAGTTTACATCTAAATAAAGTAATCGAATCAAATGCGTCTCGCACACTGTCAAAGCTACAATTTAGGAAAACCCCTGTAGGAAGGTGACAGCGAAATTCGAAATCAGGTTTGTTTGCTATTGAAAAATAAAGACAGTTCAAAGAAAGACGACGAAAAACAGGAAGTGCCGGATATAGAACAAGCAATTTCCATGTAAAGGTGAAAAAAAACTCCTAACTTCGTAGTATAACAGTATGTTGGAAATCAGGTTAACCTTCGCGCCGACTTTTTTTTTCCCCCGTTTGATTATTCGTCACTTATTTATCGTTGAGGCAAGCGAATGGTGTTTTAACACTTTCGAAAAGAAATGTCACCACCCCAGCCAACTCGGAAGATATATGGCATGTTTTGACCTTTGAAGCCATCTGAGTCATCACGAATTTTGTTTTTTTTGTTTTGGTATCGAGTGGGTTGGTGCTGAGTCGTCCCCAAAACAGTTCAAATTACGATGGCGTTAGTGTTGGGGAGGGGCAGGCACGCAACAGAAGCCAAAGAACGCGGAAGATATGGCGATTGGAAAGTCTATTGTGCAGGAAACTGTTGTGCAGGAATGTTACGCATACTTTCGGGATTATAATTGATGGATTTCTCTCCTCTCCCCAAAGTTTCTCTAGTTCTTATAATAATGAAGCTACTCAAAGCGGAATAATGCTGTACGACTTGTGACGTAAATAGGTTTTTTTTTAAAGGAATAAAACTTGGCATTTCGTCACTCTGTGAGCTTCTATCTTTACCCTCAATCAGTGTCTTTTTTCCCCATGTAAAGCTCAGGGAAGAGAAAGTTTTCTGGAACAAGACATTTCTTCCCAAGTTTCTTCCCACCGCACATGTCGATGGTCTCTCTCTCTTATTCTCTCGTGAATCGCGTGAACAATGTGAAGCGCTTTTACTCCGCTGTTTTCCCAAAAGGAAGCAAAAGGTCTGGTACAAGCGACCCATTGACATTTTACTATAGATATACTGTCGATATACTTGACTGCGTGTCAGGTACCTATACGTTTTGTAAGTTGTTCACCTTTCGATTTAACTTTGGTCGGCTACGTCTCACTTATTTCTCGGAAAACTCCGTGTTTCCAGTTTTTCTTTCGGTGGTCTTGCAACCTTTTCACACCGACGAATTACAACCGAAAAGCCGTTTACCGTCTGATTTCGTGAAACAGCAGTTCAACTAGGGATTATATTACCATATCCGGTATTAGTGAATCGTGATGTCGATGCACACAGTACCATGGAAAATGTCTTGTGACCTACATTTGTTTGTGTGTTTTTTTTTTTTTTAGTGTCTGTATTCCAACACAAAAGAAATCCATCATTCCTGACTTGAGCACCCGTTTTGCGACACATTGTATTGGAGAAATGCCTATCCACTTAGGTAAACTAGATCACTCTAGTCTATACTGGACAGGGTGCAGGTTTGCGAGCAAGGTTATACGTCAGAATAAATTACACGCCGTACCAATCTACTGCACAATAAGTTACATTTCGCCGAAAAGAACTGTGAAAGAGAAAGTCAAATTCGTCCGAGTTTTCAGAATTTTTTTTTCTCCCCACGTTTTTAATGTCTTATTAGGACAAACGAGGAAGGGGGGTTCGCAAATTCAAAAAGGCTAATTCGGTCAAATCGAGAGTGGCATTTCAGCGTTCAAATAAAAAAACAAAAATTTACCTATTTCAAAATCGTTTTTTGTTTGTGAGTTGTTTACAGCGCATTTCGTCACATCTCGGAATATTTAGGACAATGTGAATGTGCGGATTTTTTCTTTCAGTAAAATAAAAAAAGAGGTGTAACAGCGTGGGTCGATTGGCGAAACGCAAAATATCGCACCTCATTGGCTATCGAAAACCCGTCGAAAACGAAAATAACCTAGAATAATTCATTAATTATCAGAAACTTTCTTTTCCAATCTAGTAAACCAGTTTCCTAGAGCGATATGTATTCATTTCAATATCTTGCGACATCGTGTGACTGCTGAATATTCGCCAAAATGAAATACCCATAAGATAAGATTCCGTTCCAGTTTCGATGGCTGACGTGCCACGAATCGCGTGTACAAACTCGTTCACTTGCGATTTGTTTACGGTGTTGATGGCGACGACGTTCCCACACTCTGCATATAGTGTATAGTAATTCAGGCGAAGGTCGTCTGTTGCGTCGCCGTTATATATAATATTCCTCGCAGAAAGGCGAAATAAAAACAAAGAAATAAAACCGCTGATTCCGGAAAAAATCCAGTCATGAATAAATCAGCCAGCCGAGTGTTGCCAATCAAAATCATATCAGCGATTGGCGTCGTGTTTCTTTATTGTCGGCTATATCCTTGCAAATTGTAAACAAACAGCGCACAGCCAACTCGTTACAATGAGTAATCATTCCAAAATTCGACTCAATGCTCTCAATGTCAAACGTGGTTATGCGCTGCGTTCAGCTATAGACAATGAGAAAACAAACAAACAAATTCCATCGCGGTATACCGCGCGACCATTATTATTTGCGCTACATGTTTCCCATCAAATTTAAACGGCGGCGAGCTGGTTTCACGGCCGTTGGAGCGAGAATGTGCGCTCGATGGGCTTTTTAACTAGTACATTAGTCAAGGTCCGATTTGATCAGCAGGGAAACAGTTGCTGTCTCATACACGACCTGCTTATCAAATGAAACGATCTCGGCAACAACAGGATTTCCATTTGGTTTCTCTCTTATCTACTACGGGCTAGTCATCCAGCAATCTACCAATAATATTATAATAATACTTCATGTGATTTGTCGGGCAACTTTCTTCCCTTGAAGTGATGGGGCAACAAACAGCAGGAGGTTGACTTTGGGGGAGAGCTTCCGCTTGCATGATGCACGCTATTATGACGGGAGGAGTGCCCATAGCTTAGGCAAAATTGGCTATACTCATGTACACACATTAGAAAAGAGGAAGAGACGAAGGAGTGGCCGTTCACTTGCCAAACAAGAGAGAGAGAGAAAAAACTGTTCGATTGTTGGCTGTCATTGTCGGATTCGTAACTACAGCGCTGTGGGTGTTCTCTGCGATGACGTCAAAACAGGCCGCGCACAGATGATGGGATGGCAAACCAAATAGACGATCTCTCCAGCAGAGTCAATAAACATTTGATTGCATTTTGTAACAGTCAAACTACTGAAATGATATTATCTACATTTCTCTGTTGGAATAACTGATGATGGGAAAAAAAGGTTATCACCGCAATTAAGGCGACATCACGTCCGTCGATTTGTTAAACAATTCTTGGAAACCAGAACACCTGTTTCGGATGTGCCAACCAAAATAGCAGTCAGAACTGGACCCACGATCCACTCGCTTTTTTTGAAAGTGAAAATGTAGGATGAACGCCATCGGAATATCGGATTATATGCCGTAACTTAATTAAGCATGAGTGGTAGCCATCGTTTTTCTTTTTTTATTGTACAATTCTCTTTGATTATTTGTTTTTTTCGGAAAAGAAAATAATCCACCCATACTTTCATTTTTTATTCCAACCCTTTTAGACATGTCTAGGAGAGAGTCGCCCAGAGCGAATGGAGCGGAGATTCACCTCGGCGATCGTGACGGCAGTCAATAAACAGGATGAAAAGAAAAAAGAAAAACCTTGATGTCCAATAATGCCTAGAAATCGTTTGATATAGTGGACAGTCTATTGACCTTAATACAAAGTTACACTCTATAGAGTTTTCCTATTAAAAAAAAGGCAGCAGATTAACGTCTTTAGCGACCGGCATTTGCATTAAAGGTATTCTAAATATGGGCGTGTGTGCTTATATTACCAGGTATTTGACACAGTTGGCAGTTTAGCAACAGAAAGTGCGGGCGAGCGCAAAAACCCATTTATTCTTGTTATCTCTTAACATGTGCATAACCACCGCATATTTGAGTTTGAAGGAAAAATCTGATAACTTTTTAAGTGATGAAATTTCGAGATTTAATTGCAACAGACGCACTTACGTGCAATATCTACGGGAACCAAATCAAATAGTTGGTTATTGACAAGGTTATCTGAACGAGAACTATCTGGGCCACTAGGTTATTCGTCTCGTTCGCCGTAAGGAGGTGGTGTGGGTGTAATTAAACATCGATGGTATCGCAATATCGCAACTGACTGCGACGGGAATGTAATTTTAATTATTCGCAATTCATTGGCTTATGTTGCAAAGAGCAGTCAGCGCATTCCTTTTAGCTGATTCACGTTAGTTTCGACGGGATACGGGGGAGGGGAGATAGTAGAAAGAAAAGAAAGTCATGGAAGGATGATTACGAATTATTCGCTGATTTTTGCTTTTGTTTTTTTGCGGCGCTTATGGCGCAGAACGACACGACGCGAGAGCTGAAATTTCCAATTGAGTTTTCTATATGCGAATCGGGTCGCGCTTTCGTTGGGTTGAGCGCGGGTTCGATCGTGCGAAACGCGATTCGCAACAGGTGACGGTGCGGTTGAGATACTCTGCCACTTGTAATCATTCCGCTGCTGCTGTAAGATAACCATTCACGCCATTATTAAGACATTGCGCAAGCTCATGTCCGGTCATCACGCCAGCGCAACAAGGCCCAGTCTGAAGGGCTGGTGACACCAACAACAAAAGAAGTGGGTTAATATGTCAGACAAGTGGATTGTTTCAAACTTTTATCGTTTTTTTTACGTTTTGTGGGCAGTATAAGAATAGAAAAGATGAGTTGATATGCTAGGACGGTTTTATGTATTGAATGCGCGAAGTTTCTTAGGATCCATCCATCTTTTTTCGCGGAAATCCCTAAGAGTTTTCTATTTTATTTTTTTTATATTGTCTGCTGCGTTGCTACTTTCTTCTTCTTTGAAACCGTTTCCTTTTACGGTCCCTTTTGTTTCCAGCAGATTGCATATGCAAATCGCTCGGGACATCTCTTAACGACGGATCAACGGATCTAGCTGTCCTCCCTTAGCGAAGAAAACCCAAAGGAATTACACATTGTGGAGACTGGAGAATGCCAACTATTGTGCACACAAGATGCGCTTGACCCGGCAAGCGCATTTAGATTGAGAGATGCTTCTTGCTAGAGCCTCTATCTGGCTTCTGCTTTGGCAAAAAGGAAGAAAAGCTATTATGTATATAGGGGAGATAAGCAATCGAATACGGAATAAAAAAGGAAATGACCAAGCATTGGGCCGCTGAAGAGATGAATAAAACCAGAGGGTAAAAGAATTTTCTATGTTCAAATTGTTTCTATTGAAAGAGAATAAAAAAAAAGTGAGAATAAACAGAAACTTCGTCGATTTTTAATAATTAATCGATATTTTAGATGCATGACTAATTAGAAGATAAGTGTCGTCTGCTTTCCTTTGTTCAAAAGTTTCGAAAAAGGCAAGTCAAGTTCTTCAAAAAAAGATTATAAAGAGTTTAAAGACAATGGAACGATCACTTTTCTGGTAACGTGGCTGCAGTGCTGCACGAATAATAAAATCTGCAACAGATAAAATTACAAAAATTTGATTCGTGTGAACTGAAGTCTGAACTCTGGTGTCGCAGCTCTTCATGCTCTCCATTCCATGCGGTTTGGCAGGTAAAAAAAACTTAAAATACAAATGAAATGAATATGGGAGCTCCAATAGAAAAGAAACTTGTTACAAATTCGTGAATGTTATTGCCTGAGGAACATTTATCATGTGTGCCCCCTGTCATGGCAGTTTTTTTCATTGTTTGCACTGTAACCATCACACCTTGGTGCAGATTTGAGATCTGAAACAGCGTAACAACAAGGCCAGATATGCCAGTTTTTCTTGTTCTTGTATTGACCTGTCATCAACAATCTCAGTATCATCGCTCACAGGGTTTAGCCACTGTCTCATTTTCAACTTTTCCTTACTTGTTGCTTTGTCAAAATTTTTCGTAACCAATTTTTTATTTTTCATTTAGATATACAGCATCCCGTTTGACTGGAGAAACTACTGATGTCGGTCCGAATTACCTATCTCTTCTTCCCCTTTCTTAAAAAGTCCTCGTGTACACCCATGCGAGTGTGGGGGTATTCACGAGGGCCCCCCTTTTTCCTATCCTGCCTGCTGGATGCACCTCTTCAACGAATGGAGCCAAAGTGGATGCCTGGCCGTATTTCCCGGGCATAAAGGTAGGAAAAATACTCTCTATTCTTCCTTTTTGATTATCTGGTGTTGATTGTAAATCTTTAAGGACGGAGTACGATTATTCCAGAGCTAGGCGGTTGACTGGAACTGTTTTCCCTGTTTGCTATTTTTGTTTACTCAGTCACGGTTTTTTTAAATAACCAAAGGAAGTGGTTGTTCATTTGGTAAAACGACTGCAGATCAGGCTTGTTTTGTATCTAACAACTTTGTCTGTGGGTAAACAAAATTCAAATTTTTTTAACTTGACACTTCAAGCAAAGTAACACAGAAAACTATAGAAAATGTTGTAACCAAGAGGGACCTATCGGCACCTCTTCGTTCAAGTTTATCAATCGAAAATTGCGAAATCTTTTCCAAGCTGGCCGAAACCTTTCATCTACAACCGTTCACCCAACACTAAATTAGTGAAAACGAAAATTAAATCTATACATTTGTGTTAGTAACAAGCCAATTATCAAGACTGGGTGTTGGTATGGTTGAGCTTCGCCAACGACATTCACTTTTCGAGGTGGCCGTCGAGCATCTTGACGACATGTTGGGGCATCGGCGGAGGAGTTGGCAAATGGTCACCGGTGGCCACGAATCCGTTCTCGTTCGAAGTCCAGACGACGCTGATTGGAGTGCCATCGGGAGAGAGGTAGGAATAAGATCCACTTGAGATGGTGCCGATATCCTCGGCTTTGGGTCCGACTCGTTTCTGATTGCCGCTCTCGTCGACCTTGGTTCCGTCTTCGCCTTCGAAACTGTCGTCGCCGTAAAAGCGTGTCGTTATTATATCATGATGGCCCAGCGCTGGCGCTATACAGTCTCAGCTATTAACACGTCTATGCAAATGAGATCTCGGCTCTCTAGGTCACCTGTACGAGTAACTGCCGTCAGGGTTGTTCTCACTGATTGAACGGACGATGGCGATGGGTTTCACCTCATCCAACTTGTCGGTGGGAGCGGCCCAGACGGTGGCCAGTAGACCGAGGAAAACTCCGAAAATGAACTGAAAACACACATCAGCGAAGATCAGAGAAAACCACCGCAAGAATGTAGGTAGGGGGGAAACTTACCACTTTCATTTTTTCTTTTTCTTTTTAAATTTTGTTTAAGGGCTAGAAGAAAGTAATAGAAGAGCCAAATCGGTCAGTGGTGTAAAGGGAGAGGGTCGATTAGGCCTACTGCTGGTCTAGTCGAAGTGGTTCGCCCTTTTTATAGGCCATCGCGTTGCTTCTGTTTTTTCCTTCTTCCTTTTGCCTTGTACAAGTATACACACAGAACATGTTTGGGATTATAGGGGAAAAGGTTGGTTATAATACGTCGGGGTTAGCACCTGCGGCGACAGATATCATCATATCATTATCCCCCTGGCCCAGTAGCCCATTGATAAGGCATTCCTATATTCCCTGCCATAGGGCTACAGACACATATATTAGGAATGTCCGACAATGTGTCTAATGATATCCGAATATACTTTCTTTTTCTTTTGGGTTGTGTGGTTGTGGCTAACTTAATAACGTCCGGGAGAATTCTTTTTTTTTACGAGATTCAAATCACAGTTGTTGTTTCAAAGTTCAACTGCATTTCTTCTGGACTTTGTGGTATTTGACTCTCTCACCTGACCTTGATGTGTTTATAACTTTGTGATAGTGTCTTCTGTTCTATACAAAATGTGTGGCCGTGTAGAAAGCCAGCCGCAGACCACCAGGAAGGAATAGATATCCATACCTTGAGGGAAATCAAATTGAACGATAAATTTGCTGAATAATCGCCTTTCAGATTTTCAGCCACTGCTTGAGAATGCACGTCCCTTGCATTATGACGCGATAAAAATGCGGGTGACATTTGCCGATATCATCGCATCCACTTCTGGATGTTGAATTACCGGTCCATTGCCTTTTTCGTGACGGCCTTTACCATTTTACAAGTAGCACACGCCGTATTTATTACATTGCTGTCTTCACGTCTGCGCTACACAGACGCACCGATTGTTACTTATGGTGGCCCGATTTTTCAATCAAATTCGGTAGTTTCCCTTTTTTTTACTGCTTTGTCCCTCCTTTATGTAATAAATCATTCGCCGGGCCAGATACAACCACACACTCTGTTCTCTAGACGTTCTTTTTTTAGCTTCACTCGAATGAATCTCTTGGCATTTTTTTTCCCCAATTGAAAAACTTTGTGTGGCTATCAAAAAGTTGTTGCTTCTGCTGCTGGATCAGCGATAAGGATTTTTTTTTCTCTTTTGCCGAGCTGTTAACCAGCATATGGCCAAATGGAATTTTGGCCGCGCGGTCTCGGATATCCACAAAACAAAACACGGCAGTTATCTGTTGGTTCGTCTTTACGACGTTGACTCAAAGAATTCGTTTTTTCTTCTTCTTCCCCTTTTTTTACTATTTGATTTCTCCGAGGACCTCCGATTTAAGGATTTTTAACAAAGCAATAAAAGGAAAAGTGAAAACGTTCGAGTTGAGTTGGTTTTTTTCTTAAAGAAAAATGTTGTCGTTTGTATTTTCTTTCTGACACAAAATGTAGAAAATGGAAAAGAAATCAGGGTAATGTGTAGTCATATGGGGGATACGAGTAACAATGACCGAATTTTGTGTTGTTCCTGTTGTTGTTTGGGTTTTGCGTGTACAGCTAAGATATCAAAAAAGCCTATAGAAAAATGGGTGAAATAATGTTCAAAACGACCGATGAACAAGTCCGTTGGCAACGCCGAAAGAAAGTCGCAAGGAGAGACGAAATGGGAAATATTTGTGTGGGACGATGTGCGTGTTTGTTTGGCATCCGATCGGTCGATATTTACATCATGGGCTGTTTGTTTCCGGTGAATATTCCAGTTGTCGGTTCGGATGGAAATTTGGAATCGTTTACAGGAGGCCGGCAGCCTTCAAGTCGGCGAGCATCTTGACGACATGCTCGGGCATGGGGGGAGGTGTGGGCAAATGGTCACCGGTGGCCTGGAAACCGTTCTCATCTGCGACCCAGTTGACAGTCAAGACGACGCCATCGGGAGTGGTGAAGGAGTAAGATCCGCGGGAAACGGTGCCGATATCTTCGGGCTTAGGTCCGACTTGTTTCTGGTTGCCACTTTCCTCCATCTTGGTGCCATCTTCGCTCTCGAAACTGCCAGGCATCACATCGGATTAGATGTACTATAAAATGAGAAGTCTGGTTGTTCTAAAGTGTTACCTGTACGAGTAACTGCCATCGGCGTTGTTCTCGCTGGCCGAGCGGACGATGGCGATGGGCTTGACTTCGTCCACTTTTGCGGGAGCGGCGTTGCAGGCGACCAAGAGACCACAGAAAACTCCGAGAATAAACTGAATGCGAAAAATCACAGGATATTATTGAAATCGTTGCAAATTGACTGCGCAATATCAAAAGAGGAAAACAAAACAAAAATAAGATCCAAATAACAAAAATGTTGAAACTTACGACTTTCATTTTTGTTTTGGGGATTTGAACGAAGCTGAGAGATTCCTTAAGAGCAAAGACTTTGCACTGGTGCTTTGGTCAGTGTGTAGAGGGGATGCGGTTAGCTACTGCCGGTCTCATCGGACGGTTCCTCCTTTTATATACACACAGGTGCTCTCAGGTTTGCTGCAGTTCAACGCGACGGGCAGAGAATTTTATTTTTTCTTTTTGTTTTTCTTTTCGTTTTAGTTCTCTCGGGGAGGAGGAGGAGGCACTTGTCCGGGTATGTTTTCCCTATGCTATACACGCTGGCCCATCCCGCGCCTGCTTTTATTTTCGTCGTCTTCCCTTTTCCAGTCACCTTCATTTGCTTCGTCTTCTTTTTTTCTTCTCTCTCTCCTTTTTCGTGTTTGCCTTTGCCCCAATGCCGGCCATCATGTCTTTATCTTTCATCTTTTATCCTTTTTTTTTCTTTTTATCCCATGTGCTGACATTCTTTTTGAACCGAAATTCAGACATGCCAACCGTTCGTTCGCTCTTTGGCTTGGTTTGCCGGTGAGTTAAAATATACAAAACACGATCCTCTTTACCTGTAGGGCGTGACCACTCACGCTCTCACGCCAAAAAATAAGCATCATCCACAGCAGTAGGAAATGGGCTAAGCTCATAGCTAGCTGATAGAGACGCCAAAATGCTTAAAATTGCACACAGCACATCAAACAACAACAAGTGAAAGGAAACGACTCACTGCACCGGGGTGAACTAAAAAACAAACTTTGGAAAAGAAAAACAAAAACAGCGACGGGCGTGCAAAGAATTTAAAGTGATGAATGGGAGGACGACCATCAGCAGAGAATCTCCTCAAAAATCGAATTTTAATGGCTTTTGATGAGAAACAAGAAAAAGGCGAACAAAATGATGGCAGTAGTCTGGGAAAGAAGAAGAACTAGGAGATTGGGGGTTTCGCATTTCTCGTCGTTTTTCTTTTTTTTTTTAAATTGTTATTTGGATGTTTTGAATAATAATGGGCAAAAATGGACGAGAGCTAGAGAAAAGGATGTGCATATAGGATTAGATTGCCATTAGAGATGGACTGGTACAAATATCCTCAGGGCCGCACAGCAAAATGCTTTATGGCCGGGTAATTTATTTATACGGCAGTCACCGCTGCGTGCGAGACAGGCATCATTTAACACCGGACGCGATTTGAATTTTTCCCGCCGTATTTTTTTTGGCCGATTCGCACGAACAAAATTTTGCTTTTGTTTTTTTGTTTTTTTTTTTTGGTTCGCATGTTAGGCAAACGAACAGTCGAACAAAGATGTCAAAGACTGTGTAGTTTGTCATTTCCCAATAACATTGATAGAACGACACGTTACGCATCCGGAGAGAAGCGGAGGAGGAGGAGGAGTAGGAGCGGATTGATGATGATGGCGGAGGCGGACGTCAAGGTTAAATGGCGCTACTGCGCTTATAGCCGCCGCTTAAATTCCAGCCTTTGTGGCGCATAGGTGAGAGGAACGCCACGATGATCAATCAAAAGCATTTCAGTTTCTACATCCCCACATTCTTCCAGATAAACGAACTCGTATTAGGTCATATTGGAATTTTCTAAAAAAAAACATTTTAAAGATGTTGAATACAAGTGAATTGATTATATAAATAGCTATGCACAGAAATCTAAAAAAGGAGGTCGCAAGAGCCAGGGCGCATTAAAAAGAAAAAGATTTATATTCGTCTTCTATTTCTCAAATCCTTTTTAGTATTTGTTGATGCGCATCTCCGCCGCTGTCTGTGGGCTACTGGGCCAGTGGTGTGTTTTCCCTTTTTTCTTTTCACCATCTGCATATTCACCTGTTATTATTATATCCTTCGCGCTTGAAAAAAACACGCCCTACCATTTCATTTTTCTTGGCGAATCCCCGTTTTGTTGTTGTCGTCGTCGTAGCTATTTATTAACGGTATTTATTTTATTTATTTTTGTTTCCTTAAATTCAACTTTTGCGCAATTTTTCGACCCACAATGCGACGCTAGTCAGTGACTCAACCGGACCTCAAATCCTCTTGGTCGGTCGCCCCCTTTCACTCATTTCTCAAATCGTATTATTACTAACCCAGACGTCGACCATTGTTAATAAGGGCCGCCGCCGTATTTCACGTACGTCTGATCCCCGCGATTTTTTGAAACCGAAAAATATGGCGAAAAGTGAAAAGAGATTTTAGAAGTAGAAAAGTTTCATTTTATTTTGTTGGTGAACATTTCTCTGTATAGCGTGGGTAATATCGTGCACGTAATCGACCACCCAATCATCATGAATGAAACTTCTTTTTATGGAAGAAACAATCACAACAAGACAAAACAGGGAATTTTTGTTCTTTCTTTCTTGTCTTGTTGTAATGTGGAAAAGTGAAAAACCTGTTTAGCCTCGAAGGTGCGCAACTCAGATGATCCCATCTCTTTTTCTCTCTCTCTCTCTACAACTGGTCGGCCCAGGGTCGTCCTTGAGCATCGCCAGACGTAAAGAAGAAGAAGATGCGCTCTCGTGACGACCTCGTCTCGTAAACGTAATTACCATAAATCTTTAATTTTCGTTTGGTTATTTTATTTATTGGCTGAAAGCCAATTACATTTCGTCTTCTTAAGAGAGAGAGAAAGAGAAGATTTTACGTAATTATCTGGGCCCACAGGATCGCAACGATCGAATATTCCCGTTTTGGCGAAAAAGGTCAATGAGACTCTCGACTGAAATGTTGTTTTTGGACCAAAGACATTATGATTCCTTTTGTGGGGGGGGGGGGGTGAACGTCTGAATGACGTCGTGTTTTCCCCTTTCTTTAGCGAATGAAAAGGAGAGAAGAAAACTGCCGTGTAATGATATTAATGTGTCGCCGTCTTGTTGATACCAAACTCGGTCGGTTCGTCAACTCTCTCGGCTCACGACCCGCCATCGTCTGCGGAGGTCCTCCATTGAACGTGGGAGAATTCTCCAAATCCCATAAGAATAAACGGGGGCAAAAATAAAAAAAAGTGAAACGGCTCGACTGCAATGGTTGGAACCGTTTACTTGTATTTTTTACTGAAAATGAATTATAGAAATTAAAATTGCAATCGAATCAAATGAACACAACGAAAATGTCCCAATTAACCAAAGGAAAAATCGAAAGATAAAAATATAAAAGCTAGAAAAAAATGGTTTCACACGTTTGCGATCCATTGGTGAGCAAAAGTCCCAAAATCATTTACTAGATGGATCCTCTGAGGAACACTAAAAAAATAAAAATAAAAAAAGGGAGGATTCTTTTCACTGCTAAATTGCATAGTTGTGTTGGGTATTAGCCAAAAGGGATGTCAAAACTGCGTGCGGTGGTAGTGGGCGGGCTATTTACAATTTGTTGGTCGTATCAATCACTTTCGATTCCATTTCAACGTTTGGTTTTGTGTATGGAAAAACAATTTTATTTATAAGGTAGACACAATTTTTTGGATTTTTTTTTTCATTTGGCTAGGTCGATGGGGTTTGGTTGGTTTACAGAAGACCGGCAGCCTTCAAGTCGGCGAGCATCTTGACGACGTGCTCGGGCATGGGGGGAGGAGTGGGCAAATGGTCACCGGTGGCCTGGAAACCGTTTTCATCGGCAACCCAGTTGACGGTCAAGACGACGCCATCGGGAGTGGTGAAAGAGTAAGATCCCTTGGAGACTGTGCCGATATCCTCGGGTTTAGGTCCGACTTGCTTCTGGCTGCCGCTCTCGGAAACTTTTGTGCCATCGGCGGATTCGAAACTGTCGAGACAATTCAGACGATTTAGTTAGAAGATGTCATTGTGCGAGCACTGCTGAAAAAACTTACTCGAAAGAGTAGCTTCCATCGGCGTTCATTTCGCTGTTGGATGAGATGATCTCGATGGGTTTGTCCTCATCGAGCTTAGCCGGTGCGGCAGCAGCGACGGCAACCAAAGCGATCAATACCAACTGTTGAGTCAAATGAAAATTTCAAATTCCAGTTAAGTTAGAGTTGATGGAGAAAAACTTACGAATTTCATGATGAGTGTTGGGAGGAGAGTTGGGATATTTTCTCGGTTGATGAGAGAATGTTGTGTGTGTCTTGTATCGAACGATGGTCCGCTTTATATACCTCAGACTCTCCGACGATAGGCCATGAATTTACTATGTAGACAGTCTCTTCTTTCTACACACACGTGCTAGAAGGAGAGAGAGAGAGAGAATCAAATTCGGTAGACGAAGAAGAGGATTCGACTCGTTGCCCCCGTCTGTGTGGGTGGGGAGTCGCTAGCTTCTTTTGGCCCTTTTCTTCGATTTTTTATGCGAGTTGGCTTTTGTGCCAGAAATTCACATCGACGCCTTTCGTTTCGGATCGTCTTTCGTGGCCTTTCAACTTGTGTTTTATGTTCGTGTCTTTGAGGTGTGTACATAACGTATATGTGTGGTGGGTTAGAGTCTATAATCCCACCGCTAACTGTTAGCCGAAGCAAAAAGGAGGCCGGGAGAGAGGGGTATTTGGTAGAGGTCCATGTTCTTCTTCTTGGTATTAGAAGAAAGAGAGAGGGAAGATTTAGACTGGGAAGAAGAAGAAGAATAAAACGATGTGGTGTGGCATTCGGTTTCACGTTTGTTCATAGCAACACGTGACGTGATTGCCCGGCTCTCTCGCTATATTTCTCGTTATACCCAAACAGGCAATCAAAACAGCAACATCTAGAGAAACGACACTCCTCTTCTCCTACCCTAGGGCAACCATCAACACCATCCAGGGTCAATCCCAAAGCCCGTCCACTTTTACTTTTACTTTTTTTCTTTTTCTTCTTCTTCTTCTTCTTCGTCTGTTAATTTATTATTAGACGGATCATTATTATTCATCTCTTGTGCTGCTCTCTCACTCCGGGTCGTTTTTCAAATTCTTGGAACTTTTCAAATTTCCCGCCGGTTGTTTCTTTAGCGCCAAATTTGTTTTTCCCCTCGTTTTTTGAAAATGACATGTGTCTTGAGGAAGGAGTGTTGTCGATTGGTCAAAACATCTTCCTTATTGCATTTCTGCCGAAATGCACAGCACCACAACCTTGATGGAAGTTGAACATTTTAAGCGAAAAGATTATTTTCAGACAGAAATATACCCATCACTATGTAGTAGCTGCTGCATCCGCAAGACATTCACTTCCCGATTCATATTCCAGCCGCAGCTCTACACAGCGTCCAGCTATAGAGAGAAGTGATGTTTCATTTGGAATGCAACAAGGATGTTGCTTCAGTTAACCTTGGTTACAATAATCAATCCTCCTTATTCTCGACTGTTACCATGCTCAAAACAAAAGACACCCGTTGATATCTGGAAATCCCGTCTTAGTAGTCGAATTCGATCCCGCAGTCCCGTCTGTCCATTTGGAAATGTTGAAACACGTTAGCCGAATCACCTGTCAATGTCTCCCCGGTGTCGTAACGTTTCCATGCAACTTGTAGGAGGTTGCCGGTGTCAGCGAGATGACTATCGAAAAACGATTAATAGAGACGGGGGCCGTATGATTTGAGATACCAGCGCAATCAAAGTGTTTAATTACCCTCATTCTTCTCCCGTAAAAAACGGCCGTAAAAGAAACTGGCAGGTGTTTCCAATCGTCCGATCGAGAAGAAAGAATAGTCTCCCAATAACAATAATATCAAGACCGTTTAAATTCAAATATCGATAGAGATCTTTTGATATTGCCCAATGATCTGCTAAATGCTCGGTTGACTTCCCCCCCCCCCATTCTTTATAATAGATTCATTAGCCAACGTAATGACACTAATCTTTTTAAAAAGTTTCGATTCCGATTTCTTTATTCGTTTGCATGATGCAATAACAATGGCTTGTCGCTCCCACATGCCAAACCTGACCATGTAAGGGTCACTTGTGTGTGGGTAAATACACAAGTCGCCGACGAAGTACAAAGCCAACTATCAACAACAGAACAAATTTGTCAGCCAAAAATATAGTTAATAATATTTTGTACCCCGGTGTGTCACATAGAGAAGCTTTCATTTCCGCGTCATCTCTCTTCTTGAAGAAGAAAAAACAAATGTCCTTTTAAAGTCAACAACTTTCTCCTCGAGTCAACATTCCACCACCATAAGAAAAGAAAAGAAAAAACCCCGACGACAAATTTTACGGTCGGTTTTTCTTTTCTCCCCTTTCCCGAGAGAAGATATTTCTCGCGTGTAACAGCAATAACAATTGCGCTTATTGTTTTTCTCTGTACGTGTCAAATGAAGCGATGGGTACCGAGAACATGTGTGATAAGGCATATGTATAGTATCCATTTTTCTTTTACTTCGGAGGGTCTTTTTTAAAAGGCAAGAGGATGTAGAGTGTCCTTCGGAATCGTTTGAGCATCACAAGAGAGTGAAAAAGATGTTTATCCGACTGGACTCGGCCACAACATTTGACTGTAGTTATATGCCACCTCGACCTTGACGCAGGCTGCATCTTGTTGAACACCGAGAAAATCTTACCTTCCTTTTATGTTGACGGCACACGCATTTATCGACGTGTGTGTGTGTGTACGTGAGTACACCGTACAGCAGTTTGTTTAGTATTAACATGCTTTTTGAACCACCCCCAAAAATATTAAAACCGCAGCATATTATCGCCCGTTAAAAAATATTTTTTATTTGGAGGTTCCATTTTTTTTTTCAAGTTTTCCCGCTTGTATGTTTGAACTGCTGCGGCGGCGGCACCAATTTAACTAATGGTGCAGAGGAAATAACCGTGTCGAATTGCAAACCCATTACGCGTTTTAAGTCGGGTAATATTTAAAATCGAATCAAATTTAAGAGTTTAAAAGTTACGCGTTTGACGTCTGGCGTCGCTGTTGATTGCCGTCCAAAAAGTGCGCATTTTTTAAAACAAAAAGTTCAAATTCGAAAATGGCAAAAATTCAATTGGTTGTGGGCTGATTGACTCAAGGATGAGAAAAGTGAGAGGGTAAAATTCGGCACGATCTGCCATTAATATCGTGATTGTGTGCTTCTGCATTCAAAACATCGACACACGGACGTATATAGAAGAAGAGAAAGGAACTATAGCGCTAGAAGAAGAAGATGATGATGATGAAAGACAGGCCATCAACTTTGGACGCACTTCAAACAGGATCTTCAAGGACATTTTTATTAACCGGACGATTCAAACATGAGCAGCAGGTTCCCCTGAACTTGCGACGAAAAAAATTTGATTTCTTCTGAAATCACATTTAATTCTAACAGAATTCGTTTATAGAATCTTAACTTTTATTAAAGTTTCCGAGCGCCAAATGTTTTTTACTATTATTTCGAAATCAAAGTTTAGCGGCGTCACAACTTTTACTTTGGCGGCCTCCGCCGGCTGTGCTTGCGTATAATCTTCGCCTCGAGGGCAAAATTACCTGATGATGACTATTTTGGATTTCCCTTTCCTTCGATGGATGGAACTCTGACGGGGAAAAAAAACAAAAAGAAAGAAAATCGAAAGTTGTTTGACGGCGGCCTTGGCATATCCCAAGCACCTGCTCATCGCTGCTCATCACCATCAACTCTTTTGAAAACCTCGACTCTTGCTCGTCATCCTTGTTATTTATTATGCGCTACCCTTATAGCTCTTTCATTCTTTTTTTATTTAAAAAAAAATTTCAAATTTGAATTTCAAAAGGAAATGAATGGAAAATAATAAGTGTGGGTGTATGTAGTGACGTGTTCATTTGTAATACGTTTTTTTTTCCTTTTTTTGATATGTATGTTTATCACTCTTTCATCTCGTTTATTTTAATGACGGTCTTTTCCAAAAGTATCACTATAAAAAGAGGAGGCCCAAGATTCATCATCGAGTATTAGTGGTTGGTCAATTTTTTCTTTTGGTTTTTGTTCGTTTTTTTGTTTTAATCGAAAAAAAATTGCAATATAAACAAAAGTTGGGGGGTTGTGTGCGCGTGGGAGCGCATCGATTGGGGGTTTGATTGTGAAATTGGGGAATGACAATTTATTTACGATTGAGGCCAAGTCGCTGGTCGAGGAGGCCGAGCATTTGGAGTTTCTGCTTGGTGCTCATGCCGGCAGCGCGGGCCTCGTCGGCGGCGTTGGTTCGTGCGATGATGGCCAAGGCTCGCTTGATGGCCGGCGACGGCTCGGGAGCCACGGGAAGGTGAGCGCCCTGCGGCTGGAACCCGTTTTCGTCGGCGACGAAGGTCAGCTCGATCTTGTCACCTTCCGGCGCCGTGTAGGACCACGAGCCTCGAGACGTCGCTCCAGACTCTTCTCCGATCTGTTTCTGGGCTCCTTCCTCTTCGCGTTTCACGCCATCGGCCGTTTCGAACCTGTTTTTCATTTGATTGGTTATAAGTTACTGCTATTACGATATCCGGAAGTGGATTGAATCAACTCACTTGAATTTGTAACTGCCGTCCAAATTGGGTCCTTCGCTCTCGGACGTGATGATTTCAACTGGCGGTTTAGCCGCATCCTGCGGCATGGCGGCCACTACGCCGATGAGAACTGCTAAAACAAATACCTGGACATATTTTTTTAAAAGGGCACACAGGGAGATGGGACGGGGGGAAATAAAACAAGAACGAAGAATAAGAGAATTGAAGTTAAAAATGTTTCTCTGTAAACGTCTTGATTCAATCCAAAGAAATAGTTGGTTTCGGGGAAGATTTTTACCCACCTTCATTGTGCGGATGCTTGAGGTGATGTGCGACGCTCTTCTGTACTCCGCCTGGCGTTTTATACATTCCAGAAAATGTTAGGCCAGGCCCTCCTCCACGAGGTACCTTCGTGAGTTGGTTGCCGGCGTCAGCGGAGAGGAAGGAACACATCAAGACACAAAAACGATTCTCCCAAGAAAACCACGCCAAGGACCCCACCAGCTCACCCACAACCAGCCTTCTCTCTTTCTTGTGTGTGTATTCACATTTCATCACCTTCGTCGTCCTCCGCCTTATCCTCCACCCCCTCTTCTCTTTTTCTTCACAACTCTCCAACAACAAAACTATTTCTTCTTCTTCTCACAAGAGTTTTCTAAAAAAGAAAAAAGAAAAAGACTCTATACGTTATATCAGCGAGAGGATGAGCGATGGCGGTGGCGTGATAATGGTGCGTACTTGAGCAATAGCTTTTTTTTCCTATTGTTTATTATCATCCGCACCGTTCCGTACCGTCGGTTCCGTCGGCTATATTTTTTTTCTTTCCTTTTTCTATTGGCCTCCGAAGAGCATTTCTCTCTCCGACATTCCGCCGTTCATATCTTTTACCTCCCCCCCTCAACATGTTGAGGTTTTCTCTCTCTCTCTCCCATTGTATAATAGTATAGATTGAGCGTTTGATGGATGACATATCCACCATCAAAAGGAAACAAAAACCTATTCCTTTCCAGATTTTTTCAGATTTTTTTGTTTATTTCCCCCCTCCTTTTTTGTTACACCACATTTTCATTGTGCGACGATGTGATCGAATGTTCTTCGACGAATTCGAGTCGACTTTGAATCACTTAATTCTCCTTTCTCTTTCCTTCCTTTTCGAAATTGCATCATCGATTCAACTTTTTTTGTTTTATCGTCGCTGCGATTTTGGAATTCGCCTCGTACCATTTTTTGCAGGGCTGTAATTGCGTCCGGTTCAATGCTAAACGCATTACACACGCTTTTTTGTTGTTATTGTTCATTCCGGGATCCTGACTTCTCGGTATCCAGACACAAGGTAATCCCCCCTTAAAAAAAAATGGATGGAATTAGGCAATTAGCATAATACGCGCTGCTCCCTATATTGTCTGATAGATCTATTACTGAGATATCTGGCGGGCACTATGACCTGGCAGTCTCAGCACACGATCCATCAACAAAGCCAACCGAACCGCATTGGGATATGTAGTTTGCTATAGCAAGCAACTGTGTAGCCTACTGTTTTATTTTCCGCGAAAAATGCGGGTCATCATCGTCGCCATAGATATTAAGCTCCCGAACGGCACATAACCCAAAAAAGTTTTCACTTCCCTGCCGAAAAAGTCATTGGACGCGCCTCGGCGCCTGGCACGAAACGCTAATTTTCGCCCATATTGGGCGGATGAGACGAGGATCATCTTTTTATTTTTCAGAACCTCATTGAGTCTCGAAGGGAAAAGTGAAAGGCGAGTTTGAAATACATCTAGCGCTACTCTACTCGGCTTGGGGTGTATACATAACTCTGTCACATATAGAAAAGATGAGACGACCATTATACAGCGCTACTCCGAGTTATACGCCGGTGCTTTACGTGGAAAAAAGGGAAAAGAATGGCTCTGTGCTGCATTCAAAGTCTGTAGTGAAAAGCGAAAAGAGAAGAAAAGAACCGACTTGGAAAAGAAATATAGCTACACGGTAAATAACAAGCGTCCTCGATCGTCATGCCTTTGCAAAGGGAACAAATTAAAGAAGAAGAAGAAAAGTCGCTTCGTTTCTAATGTATGTACAGCGCAAACTGTTTGTCGGTCGGTCGCTTGGAGGTTGTAACACGGTCACACTTTCACCCTCCGCCCTTTTGTGTCTAGAAATCATTTCTCGTTTCGCCTTTGTGCGGACACGGGATTCACCCGTGTCCAACTGTCCGTCAGTTCCAGCTTTTTATTTTTTTAATAGGACGCTATATGCAAAATGGGATTACGACATCATATTTACTTACTATGCGCGTCTATTCTGGACACGGCCGAGGGAGAAAGAAAAAAAAAGGACAGACATGATGTCTGCTGGAGTGTATGAAAAAGATGAAGATGGTGATACCCGCCAGCAGGGTCTACGCCCTCTCCATCACATATTGAAAGCGGAGACAAGATGCTAACAGGTGAAAGCTAATATTAGAAATTAGAGAGTTGTGTGTCTACACCGATATGTTATATAGTTATGTGCATCCGCAGTTGATTGAGTTTCACATCGAACAAAGAATAGGTTCTATAAGCTACCGGTATTTTGGCGATGCTTTCAACATTGATGGCCCCGCTGTTTCTACACCGTTTCAACCGTTTTACAAAATAAGAGAATCTCAATAGAAATAGACGTGCCACTGAATGATCGAAAGGTAAAAATATTCAGTCGCGGGTCTAACTGTTGATTGATTTCATACACATTTGACGACCCGAATGCGTTTGCGGCTGGCCCTCTATACACACGCAACTCGAACCATTATTCACCGTATAACGTCATCAAGTGCATTTGTATTGTACACACGTCGTCGACACACGTGTGGGTCGAGCGAGAAAGCGAAAGTTTTCCCTTCCATTCGGCGTTTTCATTTCTTTTGACTGAAATTTCAACACTCGAGTGTCAGAAAAATTCAGTTGGAATCGAGGCGGTTCTAGGCCCATTGTGCGCATCCACCTTGAGGCCGGTTTCTCCCTGCTGTGCATCTTTTATGCGTTATAATTACTGGGTTAAACACGTAACAGAATTATTTATTTTTTTTTTTTTTTGTCGAGGGGAAGGTAGGAATCTAATATTTTAATCGCTTCGCAGAATAACAGCAAGAGAATGAGGACACCAGCCCGACATGTATAGCAGACCATCCCGCTCCCCTGTAATTATCAGACAATTTTCTGGCGACGATTCCGCTGCTGCTGCTGTTTAATGCGATACTGCCGACATCGTTGCGCGCTCACGCGTTCGACTACACGCCGATCCTCTTCGTCCGCGCACTTTTCAGAGTCAATTGCGTCGTCTTTTAACTTCTGCTTCTCCAGAGTGTCAAGGTTGCGGGACCTTAATCCTCTTTGACTGCGACGAAAAGCGGCCGGCGATGGCAAGACCGGGTTTTGATGTCTTTTCACGCAGCGTTTTTTAAATGTTGGTACTTGCGCGCTACAATAGTGATGACTTGATTATACTCGGAATATAGTATGTTTGTTTACTCTTTGGTCAGAATGAGAAAGTGCACTCAAGTGTCATTAAAACGACCTTGCTCTTATAGAATCCTTTGGGGTTTTTTACATTTTCCTGCGGTTTTCCCCACCGGAATTTTCTCCTTCTTATTTTAACCAAAAAAATATGCATAGCGCATACAGAACAAAAAAAAACGAAACTTGTCTCTTCTTTCGCATGGCTTTGTTGTTGTTATTACTGTGGCTTTATGCACGAATCACGCGGGAATTGAACGCGGCGATATGGTCAACCGCACGGGGGCGGGTTCACCGAGGACTTTTATTTTTTTATTTTTTTAAAGAGGTTGTATTCGTCAAAGGGGGAAAACCCGATTTTATTTTTGTCGAGCGAAGTTAAAGAAGTTGTGTCGCATCAACATAATCGTGATGGCACTCTTGACTTCTCCACCGCGCGCTATTATTCGCCGTCACGGCTGCACGACGTTCGTTCCCCCTGCAAGGACACACCAACATCAAACACGACCGCATCATCATTCACAACAGGTAGGACGGTGAAGTAGTAGCTATACACGGCGCATCAAACAGCTGCAGTTGCTGCGGGAATAAGGTTATTTCAATTCTCCCGCGCGTAGAGAAGCCAGCGACCGTATAGAGGTGACAGCACGCAGTTGTTGAATGATAAACCTAGTCCCACCACTTCTATCTATCCCATCAAAACAACAATCGTGTTTTATTTTTTATTTTTTCTCTTTCTATATGGAAGGGGATGACATCAACACATGGAGTCGTGATAGAAAATGTCATCAAGGTCTTTTTGCGGGTTCCCATCACTCCCGTACGTTTGGAAGTCTAAATCGCTGGCATTTTCTAAAAATCCTCGCTATTGTTTTGTTCTCTCATCACTCATTTGTTTATAGACTTTGCTATTATTCCAGCGGTAAATTTGAATTTAATTCGAATAATTCTGATCGTTTGGTGAATGGTACTTTAGTTTCAAATTAACTGAATTCCAGGTTATTGCCGAATGCAAATTACATGATGAAACCGAAAATTGCAGGGCCGTAAAAGGACAGACATTGCGCCGTTCACTTTGATTGAAGACAGGAAGAAACAAAAAAGCCAAAGATGGTGATTAATGATGATGACGGTATTCGCCTTAAATACAACATAAAAGAAAAGCGCAAAAAGAAACAAGGCAACAAATGAATTAACATCATATTAATCATCAAATGAATTTGACATCATTTCCATATGAGTGCTGCAGGGCCGAAATTTAGCTGTAGGTATCAATGCAACAAGAGGATCCTTTCCCATGACCATAAAAAGATCTCATAAATGTACCGTTTAACCTATATGAATATTCAGGTTGTTTTACGTGGGAATTATTTCTTGTGCATCTCAATTACAGCCAATTTTATTCGGCATAATCGTTATAGCAGTCCTTCTAGACGTAGTTCAACGTATTTTTATTTAAATAAGATTTTATCTTAACAAATTTCCCAAGTAAAAGTGAAAGTGAAAATTTCCTTTATTCTTTTGAATCGAATGAATAATGGTTTTCACATTTGATCGTGTGCTGTATCCAATTTGGACCGGATCAAAAAGTTTTGTCAAATATCTGGCGAAAGATGAATTGGCAAATGCCAAATGGCAAAGATTCACAGTTGTATCTGACCAGCCTCTATTTATTGTTATTATTATAGGACATGTAGTTAAAAAGTTGCGGCATTGTACGCGCAGGTCAAGCGGTTCTTGACTCAGAGAGAGCGATGAAACGACTGCGGCTGGACAATAAAAATACAGTAAAGGACATTTTGAGCTTTTTTAATGACACGGCAAGAGAGATGGAGAGAGAGAGAAAGGAGGCCATGACGACAGACACATATGGTTGGATAGATACAATGCGTTTGGCACATCACCTTACAGTCGTCGAGAGAGTCTATTCGTTTTTGTTTGATGATCATACCATTCGCATTGAGGAAGGGATGGACAGATGCCAGAAAACCCCGTCTTCATCAATAATAAGAAAGAGAAAAAAAACGGCGAATTTGATGAGATTCTCTTTTATATAATAGTACTTGAATTCACGTCTAGTATTTTAAGTGCATAAAATTCAAATGCAAATGAGATAGACATGCGCAATCTTTATTACTGGCGGGTGTTAACGCGAAAAAAAAATATATTGAGGAGGGAGGTAGGAGGAGAAAGGACGAAGGGTCGTCACGATTTCTCTGCTGCTTGCTTATAGATGGCCTTTTTTTTCGTACGTATATGTATATTTTTTCTTCGGTTTTTCGGTGGAAATGAGGAGATCCCTCTCTTTAGCCTGCTCATCTCCCCGTGTCTATTTGTTGCTTGGGAAATTTTCTGCTATAAAAGCTGCCAGTCCGGACGGTAGATCTTCACAAGCATTCTTGCTCATCTCCAAAGCAAAAGCAAATTATCCAACATGCAACCGGTAAGTTGTGGAATTATCTCTTACTAATACAATACCTTAGTTATAGAACAAAAGCTATTGATCCAACAGCGAAGGCACATTTAATTAATTATGTGATCTGTTCTTTGAAATTCCGGATACGCTTGAAGATGTTCGCCGTCGCTCTTTTCGCCGCTTTGGTGGCCATCGTCTCATCCGCTCCCCAAGGCGGCAACACCCCAGTCCCGATCCTCAGCTCCGAATTCGATCAGAAGGAGGATGGCAGCTATTCCTTCTCGTAATTATTCCTTTCACTCTTTGATTTAATAGTTTCATTGGCAGCAAAGTATCTTGCTGAAAAATGGTAAAACGGAAATTAGTAAATAGTAAATTGGTTGACAATTCAGATACGAAACTGGAGATGGTATTAAGCGATCAGAGGCCGGAGAACAGAAGAAGATTGGCGAAGAGTCCGGATCTACCTCCAACGGCAGCATCTCGTGGAAGACCCCCGAAGGCAAAACCGTCACCATCACTTTCGTCGCTGACGAGAGGGGATTCCAGCCTAAAGTGACTGTCTCATAAGAAGTTTTGACACATTCTTATTGGACTATTCTCAACTCACTGGACTGGACAAACCGATATCGCCAAATCAATCCCCCCTCCTCACCAGCCTTTGATATACAGTATTTTGGTTCATTGTTATCATCGCTTCAATTATTACGATGATGCAATGAACCGAGCCGCCTATTTTTATTTTAAAAATTAAGCTACGAGCGAAGCAAAACCCAATTTGAAAATTGGCGCCAATATTCCTATTTGAATTTTCCTATTTCTTGATTTTACTCGAAAACAAAAATTCTATTTGTCTATACAACTCTATCACACGCAACGCATAGAAATACACCTGTTTGTATACCAAAAGCTAAAACAACAATCGGCTTATTTCAATATTTAAAACATTCCTTTTCAATAAAAAAGAAAAAAAAGAAAACCAATCATATTTTATCAAATTTTGGCGGCTAGGTCTGTCAGCGATGACTGAGCAATATTGAATAACTGTTGGGGGTGAAAATGTTAACCTTCACCAGCATCCAACATCAGTCCGACTTGGCTGCAACAGCAGCGGCGTGTCAAGTGCACAGACACGAAGCGGCAGCGGCTGCTGATGTAAATCAAATGAAAGAAAAGAAAGAATAAAAACCACTTTCACTTTTTCTGTCGTTTCTTGGGGGTCTTTTGGCTTCAGCTTGTTAGAAAGAAAAAAAAAAAAAGAGTTGCCCGGCTGGTTTGGTGGGTTTGTCCGTTCCTCCGTCTGGCTCTCTTATGCGCTACAAGGAGTGCTGCTGATGCTGTTGCATGTGTGTGTAATAAATAATGAAAGTGAATTTTATTTATGTTTTTTTTTACCTCTTAGATTTCTATGTAATGATGAACATATTAAGTTTGGGGAAAAAGAGAGCCGGTTTTTTTATTTAAGTATAACTCTCTACATTTCTCTCTCTATGCATAAAGACTCGACAATGACTTCTTTCTCTCCGGTCCTGCTTTGACCAGTTTTCACCGTCGTAAAAAAACAAAAAACAAGACGAGACGAAAGTGTTCAATTGACCAGTTTAGTTTGGCTCGCCACCAGCGCAGTCAAGCCACTAACTATACATCAGTAGCTACAGGTTCGCCCAGATCGATAAAATAACTCGAAAACGAAAAATTTCCAGCGTAGGCTATTACTAGGGAGATAACAAAGTTGAAATAGCAAGTAAAAATAAGGGCGTGGATCGTCCAGTGAAGAAACTGGATTTTATTGTAGAGTCATCAACTATCGATTGCGACCGGCTGTGCACGAGAGATAATCGTGTAACATTATTGACGTGATTCGTGGGGAATCGAAAATCCCACCCTTTTTGTTATCGAACAAGAAAAATAAAATCTGAAAACGGGACTTTCAAAAAAGGGAAAACGGGCGAGTATAGAAATGAAAAGTGAAAAATGAATTTGTAATAGATTTAAAAATACCCTGAATGAATTCTAAAAAGAATAAAATTTACTGTAAAATCAGTGAGAATAATTTTTCTTTAAAATAATTCATTTCGCGCTTAATAGCCGTGAATTAGAGAAAGGTAACAACAATATTTTCCCGACCGAAAGGATGTTGAATAACGTCATGAACGTCATCTATTGACGAATAATGTAACGAACGTTTGAAAATAATGAATCAAGGTGACGAAACAGCAACAAAGCCGTTTCCTACAATGATTTGAGTAAAATCTAGGGTTGTTGTCGAAAATTTGTTGCGTGTGTTAACTAATGGCTTGAATGAAGGACTTGGAAGTTGGAACGTTCACTTTTTTTCAAGGTGCTCGAGAATTGATTAATTTCCGCCTCACCTGAATAAAATTATCGATTCAAGTTTTCCAAAGTAGAACACACCCTATGTTTTGTTATTCTTTGCTTTAAATTATCAAATCCTTGATCTTGATGACGACATGAAAAGTCGTTATATCAATCTGACAGTGGAAATTAGTTCGGTTGTATGCGTTTTTTTTTTGTTTTTATATGGATAATGATGTTTTGAATTTTTAAAAGTGGATTAAGGTCGCTTGTGTTTCACTATTGGGAAATTCAAATTCTTTGTATTCCATTCCAATTATAAATCCATCCATTTATTCGCGCCAGTGGATCTACCACGCCATCTCTTGGCTTTTTCACTTTTAATTTCTAAAATCAACAAACAGTGACCAAAAAGCAAAAACGCCAAATGTAGTGAGAGTCATTTCGAATTTTGAATCCCTTTGAATGGTAATTGAATTATATTTCAACTGCAGTGTATCTTAAATTGTGATGGAGAATTTCTTTTACCCTATCCAGAAAGACTGAAAAGGTTGGACCATCACTGACTGACATTAGCTTGCACTTGACTCAGCAAATGTCAAATTATGGATAATGGATTTCCAACATTTACACATGTGGTGTGTGGTAAGTGTATGCTCAATGCTTCTTATTATTTTTCAAGGTTAGTTCTGTCTATATTTTCGGTTGTTAGTTGTATTTATGTGTTGTCCAAAACAATCTTGTTGATTTTTTGCTTAGCAACAGTCTCCTTTGTGTGTGAAAGAGGTCTTCAACTTTCTCAGCTGAATATAGACATACAGTTTATGGTACCTATTGTAAGTTAAAGATAGTTTGTTACCTTAAGAGTATCAACGAAAAATTTTGGCTTCATATCAAAACATCCAGCCTTCTTGGAATAATTTATTTTTAAATTTAGCTGAGAAATTGAATTACTGTAGAAAAAGATGAGAGCTCTGGAAGTCAATTTAAAGAATTTCAATCTTCCAAACGGCACTTTCATCAGATGGAGAGTCTTTTCGCAAGCTTTAGTTGTCCATTAATAACTTACAGCGAGTAAGGCCAAATATTTCTACAGCACTAAAAGGAATTGTGAGTTATGAAGACCCGCCAAATTAGAAAGACTATCTGATCTCTTTCCCCGTATCTAAAAATGGTATAATTCCTCCGTTTAACAATTCCACTTGTAAGCTGTCGTTAGTAATAAGCAACGGTGGGGTTGAGTGTGTAGTCATTCCCTTCTCATCGCGCTCGTGTGTTTGTAGGAATCACCTTGACACGGAGCCAGTTCCTAGGAAATCGCTTTCCCTTTGTTCGGGAGCGGAACGAAATGCTTTTGAAAAATGCTGCTTTGGCATGATTGCTAAAATAACGGTACATTGGGATGCGTGACAAGAAGCTATAGGACGTCAAAACTCATTTTTCACGATGTTTGGTTGGTCCTAGCAACAGCTATCGCGAATTCACGACAGATTCTTTGGACACAAATGTATTGCATTTGAGTGATCCTCATGCTCTGTATTTTTACCAAATATTCAGTTTCTTGCAGCTATTATTAACATAAAAGTGACAGAAAAACGGCAATGTTAACTTGCGGATTGCGTTTTGTTGAAATGGAACTAAGCTCTTTAGCTTTTCTCTTTTCCAATTTCGTAGATTTCGGTTTCTCGTAGAATAATTTGAGAAGCGGGACAACCGGACAACTATCGATAACGCCCGTTTTTTTTTAAATTTTATTTCATATTTTATTATGTGTTTGTCCACTGAAAATCTTATCGTAGCAACAGCAAAAACGTCACATTCTCTGACCAAGTTCTCCTTGTTGTGAGCATAAATCTAGTCGAAAACCTTGAAAGTCAAACATTATGCATACCTATTCACTTGCTCTAGCGAAGAAAAAAAACGGAGAACTATCTAACCGGATTGGAGTTTTCTCACCAATCAAACGGGTTTTGAGAAACCTCAATGCGGTATTCACCTGCTTTTACTTTCTTTACAGGCCACTCGTCGTCCAAGTGACATGCAATTATTTTTCACTATATGCAATGCCGCTCACTTGAGAGTGACTGCTGGAAAAGGTTTGCCCGTCGGGTCAGAACCCTTGAAAGTCTCGAGGACGGAAATGTATAGCAGCTCACAGCGTGATGCAGAATTAAACGAAGGCCGCCAAGGCCGAGCGAGCTGCTGCTGTTCAATCTTCAATTGGTAACAGTTTTTTTTTTGGTTGCTCTCACTTTCTCATTTAACGTAGGAAGTTCCTCTTGTCTATCCTCGAGTAACAAACAAAAAAATAGATTGAGGCTGATACTTTTTTTCTCAAAACAAAAAAATAATAAGGCGCGTCTCGTAATGATGTGACGTCCTTGTTCTAGTGCCCAGGGACTAAGAATTTTCGCTTGGAAACTAAGACACATAACGGGTTGAATGCAATCACAATTTTACCAGCAAAAGTTAATTGCATTCAAACGTCGTGTTCTTTTGTTGGATGTAGTAAATAATCACGAAACGACCTTCGAAGGTCGAATACGGTCCGCAGGTTATTAAAAAGAAAGAGAGAGAGAGTAGTTTACCATTGTAAAGGTCTTCTAGTTTTTTCTCTCATTTGGAAATTGTATCGTTTCTTTAAGTGATGTCTTTATTTATTCCGTCGAGTATCTCCATCAAGGTTTTACCTTTTCCCGTGGAACATGTGTAATATGCGGGGTCATTCCTCAAAGGGCGTGAAGTATTTCAGTTCATGTCTTAGCGAATGTCTTGCATTTTTATTTATTTGAAAATCCAAAGAATTCGTCGAATGATTTTTAAATTTGGGAGCAACAACTAGTTTATTTCATATTGCTTTAAACCCGTTTTTATATTTTATATTGTCAATAGAAATCACAGCTCTGCGCTAATATATTGTATTTGGAAGTATTACGTTCTATGTAAGCGACGACTGAAGAAAATCAAGTCCATTGGAATAAATCCTTAAACGGCATTTTTTGGAGGGATATCTATAACTCTTGTAAGATTTTGTTTTCTTCAATTCTACTGAAAGAGTCGATCTAAAGATGCTGAGTCAACAAATTATCAAACTCGATTCCTATTTTTCCACTAGTTTATGGACAGTTGCCCAAAAATGTAAAATAAATAAGGGAGGTCAGTGAAAGTCATGGAAGACTAGAAAACAAAACAAGCCTTAAGGTTACAGCTTACTAGGTGGATGAAGAACGTATTTAAAAGTAAAAGTGTGTCGGTTACTAAGGCGATGTTTTGTTTATAGCGTCTTTCAAATAGATTCAATAATTTACGTATTGAAACAGAATTATCGATATTGCGCATATTTTGGATACTAATTTTTCCTTCTTTTTGGAGCGGCAGTCTGCAACTTTAACCTCTTTTGAAGGAATGCAATTTGCATGTTGCCCCAAAATTAGCAATCAACATCTTATCGTAGTTCGTAATGACTAATAACATAATACTAAAAAAAAAAACTTACAGTATTAAAGGTGTTCATGTGATGGAAAAGAGTAAGTCCTAATAAGTCATCATCCATTGAAGGTTTCGTTTTACTGTTTTGCCCGAAATTATTTCATATCAGGACTTTACTATAACTTTTGTCCGGTTCCGTTAACGTTCTGCCATCTGCTGGCATTATTTGATTCCACTTGAGTTGCAACTTGCGTTTAGAAAGGCAGATTTTTTTTTCAGTTTTTCAAAAAATCAAAATAACTTTCTGGATATTTTAACGAAATTCCTTATTTCTCTTTTCAGACTGGAATCGTTTAACGACCGACACCAGCGCGAATGCTGATTCATTGCAAAACTCATCTTTGTAGAAAAAAATGTTAAAGCAGTAAGAAGTTGACGATCGAGCATGAGGTGCATACATTAATTGCTTTTTTGTTCATTTGAAAAGGCGAATAATTCGTTAAATTTAGGCAACAGTAATTGGCCAATTAAATCTAGAACTCGACGAACACGTCGCTAGAGAGAAATTGTCCAGCCACAGCGGTTCCACAATTGACATACCAATGTCAAAATATCCTTTGGGTGCTGTCAATTTAATTTAGTCAACAGTTTTATAAATATGAGCTAACTAACGTGTGATTGTGAATTCACATGTTGTAGAATAACCGGATATGGTGGCGCTAGTATTGCTACTTAATGCTCATTTACCTTTGCCCCTTTGGATTAATAATTCGTTAATTTTTCCGCAACTATCTAGTCATTTGCTAAATAGATTTTGATGTAGTTTTGAAATAAAAACTTTTAATAAAATTTACATGGATTTCCCCTGTTGGTCGTTCTTCCACTATGATAACCAGAAAGAAGGGGAAGACCACTCAGCACTACTACCAGCTTAGTCATGGATCAAGCAGCAACACTGCCAAGGCCCAAAGCATCTCTGTCATCTTTTGGTTACCAGGTTCCTCCTACTTTGATATCTTAAGTACTACAGTTTCAGTTACTTTTACTTTACACAATTCCAAAGACATTTATTGGCAGTGAAAGTAAGCTAATTTTGTCTGCTAATTGACCGTATATTTTCTAGCAACAATGCTCACTTGTTCCATTTTTTATTATTTGCTTTTTTATTGGCTACTTCCGGTTTCTAAACGAGTTAGTGGTTTAGTAAATCTTCATTTGACGCAGAATAGAACCAAATATTCGGGATCCTTGCCAAATTTGGGGTTTAAATCATGTTTTATTTTGCGTTTTTGCGTACTTCCGGTTTACCCCCAAATCGTCCAAAATTGCAAATTTTCCTCAGGAAAATTCTCGATTTTGACAAAATTCTGGATTTCGTTTAAATTACATCTTATCGACCCCAAATCTCACGGAGATCACGAATATTTGGTTTTTTGGTCGGCAGCTCAATGGTTAAGGCGCTATCGCTTACTTCCGGTATACTTCCGAAAAATTTGCATTAAACTAGCAAGTGAGCTTTGTTCTCTGTAAAGTTCTAAGGATTGAATGCTAGGTATTAGCAACAAATATGAACTTTTCAACTTTTGTGAGTATCTTTATCTTAATAAGACCACCTGCAAATACTGAGTTTTGAGACTCAGATAATAGATGGCGAGTTGATTGTGTCAATGGAATGGCGGTTTGCTGTCAAAAGTTAAGCTATCCTTTCTTCGAAAATTACCAACGAATTCATTAATAAATTCCAGTGATTTTGTCTCTAACTTGTCGGTGATGTGTTCTATTCTGTGTATACGTTGGATAAAATTAATGTTTCTCATCAACTTATAGGAGGAAACATAAAAGAGTCGTGGCGTCGTGCAGCCTACCGTCTACCGTCAACTATTTTGTTCAAAATCATTGTATTCTACTGAATGTGCCATCGAAATGATACAGGTAATAACCAACACTAGCTTTATCTATTTCATGTGTTGCTGAAACATATATTCTTCTCGTTTTTTTATTAGGAGTCATAATTATCTGCTGTTTGTATTGGACTTGGTAGATCACCAACGGCCCAGCATAGACCAATCTCACATTTCATCTTCTCGAGAGAAGATTGGATAACTGATCGGTGGTTTCATGTGTAAGTTCACTTCTCATGTCACTGAACTTTTCCCATTGCAGTCTAATATGTATTTAAAGTATTGATCTCCACTTACGTCTATCTAATGTATAAGAGACACTTTTGAATGTTTACTGATAATTGTTTATTCTTTTAGATCATAGACGTCAACCACATTGATGACACAAATTATAAACAAGGTGACTTATTTTTCTTTTTTTATTTACAGGTTCTAAACTCCAGGTTTCTAAATCTGCATGGCAGACTTTATGAGAAGTCATGTCCTTTCAAGAAAGTCAGCAAGGTCCCTTGTTTACTAACCTGTTGGCTGCTACCCTTGAGTCTTCCTTTTTACTTTCTTAAGCGGGCCATCTTTATTTGAGGTATTGCTTATTCTGTCGCTACAATCTTGTTTGAATAATATTGCCATCCAAATAAATGTTCATTCTGCTACAGGGTAATCCTTCGCTACTTGTCATGGCCTTCATCCACAGGTGAAAAACCGACGAGACAATGCTGCAATTCAAGACTGATAAATTGTTTAATCGTTAGATTAAATTATAAGTGCATATCTGGGCTCCCTTCTTTCCCGTGGCCCCGTTTCCCTAACTAACCACTAACCAACGCCCGCCGGTGGTCACTCACCCGCTGTGAAACCAGGAGGAGGGGAGGGCTCTGGTCGAACGGGGACTTGGAAGGCGCATGATCCGATGAAAACTTTTGGAGGGTCATGAGTCTAACCCGGAAGCCTAGTATGACTACATCTCCCCAGTAAAACTTGCCTCGTACTTCTCTCTTCTTCTCGGTCCAGATAAATATCTCTGGGGGCCGTAGACATATCCTATAACAGCATGTGCGAGTTAAACAAAGCAACCCACTACCCAATGAAACAAAAAGCCATGGTTTATTACTTGCGCAAATCTCCGTCAGTCAAGTTACAAATTTTTCTAATTCAACAACTCGCGTAGAATTTTGCATCTAGTCTATTAGTGCAAATCGCGATTCCATGTGTTTGGTAGTTAAGAAAATGGTTGTTTAAAAAACAAACAATGGGGTGTTCTGTGTAGCCAAAAAAACTCACCATTGTTTGTTTTTTTAAACAACCATCTTCTTAACTACCAATCACATAGGATCGCTATTTGCACCAGTAAATTAGATGCAAAATTCGACAGAAGTTGTTAAGTTTGAAAAATTTGTAACTTGACTGACCCAGATTTCCGCAAAACTAAACCATCGCTTTTTGTCTCATTGCCGCAGCGGTGGTGGCGGGTTGCGTTTAACTCGTACAGAAGAAAAACGTCTTGAACCGGACGCTGTGTTTATTGAATTTTTTTAACATTTTAAAAAGAAAATAAAACAAATTGGTTCATACAACGTATTTATTTTGATTTATTACACATGGTTAAGGTAATTGGTTTTTAGGGTTGAGGGTATAAATTTAGGGGTTAGTAGGTGTATGTTTTCGGGGTTTGAAGGATTGGAAGGTATATGTTTGTGGGGTTTGGAGATTAATTGGTAGGGCAACATTTGTATGGTAATAGATTAACTGAATTTTTATCCAAACTTGAAATATCCTCCCTCCCCCCTCCGACATCCTCCACTTTCCTTTCCCAATCCCGGAAACATGTTTATTATTTGTTGACATAAACATCCCAAATTTTTGTTGTTGCTTCTGAACTTATAAACGGTAAACTGCAATAGTCGCGATGACAATTTAACAAAATATGATGGAACTTCGGTAAAACAACATCAGCACCAAGGAACGGCCAATTGAACTTGATGAGAAATATCTTTCACCAGCATAGGCTGCCACATCAACAACTGCCAACAACGTGCCACATCGGACAGCAACTACTCGAACATACATGATCAACCTATAACCGAAATGAAATGAATTAAATAATCTTCAGCATCAATGGAAATGCTGTCAATTAAAAGACGAATAAATGTCACTTTATGTTATTTACAAGAATTACAGCCCTCAGCTGGCTGCGTCAAATCCATGTGTAAGTTGGGCAGCAACAAAGAAGCTCAAACTCCACCAGGGTGTTAATCCTATATAGAAAAAAAAAACAAAAAAACAAATCAATTACTATCAAGCAACAATTTCTCAAATGAAAAAACATTTTGATCGAAGTTAAGTTAAACTACAAAATCCTTCAGAATAAATGTTGCAAAGGAATGCACAGTTAGCAAGCTTTTCAAAGGTTCAATTTCCACAACTGAAATAGGTTGAAGAGATTGGCACTAACTAAATCTGTAGTCTCACAGTTAGAAAGTTGAACATTATATTTACCTGAATTGTTCTGAAGTGTTTCTGACAAACGTGAAGCTGGTACAGGAAAAAGAGACATTTTGGCAAAATGTTCAGCTGTTCAGGCCACATGATCAGATGAAATTGCCATGTAGAAATTATTGGCTGATACCAGATAAATACCTAAATTCACACACAAATAATTAACACAGTCACATCCAAGAATCTTAAGAGCAATTACCATTATTACGAATAAAAATTTCAAGAAAGAAAAGTACGCCGTATTAAGTATCCAATCCAACGATACGTTTTCAACATGTGGCTTCCAATCAGTGTTTTAAGAAATGGCGGAATTTCGTCTTGAGTAACGAAGACACTCGCGCCATCTAGCAGACAAAGTGACAACAGCTCGTCAACAAGTGTTTGGGCCGTGGGAGCTTGGGATCATTCAAGAAATTTGTGCTGCAGTGCTTTCAGTAAAGCAAGATTCGTATAGAAAAGCGAAATAGTTAATGAATAATTATACGAAAAGAAGCTGCAAAATGATACTACGACACACTTTAACATGAGTATCTGAAATTCCAGTGAACCAGTCAGTTCACCAGCAACAGCTTCTAGTCCTGGCAAAAAGCCAGAAAACAATGTAAGAAGAAACATCAACAATTTATCATTTCAGGAGATCACAACAGGTATGGTTTAAGTCAATACAACCACAGACTACAACTAACCACACATATTACTGAAATAGATCTATGCATCACACATGGTAATCAAGAGTTTGCAGTCAGCATACTCAGTACTCTTCTTTCTAAAGACGAAATGAAATCCTGGAAGATGTCTTGGGGCTGTTATCACTTTGTCCAACAGCATCCTGGAAGAACTGCTACTTTGCATCACCACAATTTAAAACATTCCAGCCACAGAGTTCCAGCACAGCATATCCTTTACAGATGTAAGCTAACTACATGTGATATGAATTCACACTTCACAGATACAGGTTGTAGATTGGCTCTAGTACTGCTACTCATTCACCTTAGGGGCCTTAGGGATTAATAATTCAGTAATTTTTCCGCAATTATGTAAAGATTTGCTAAATTGATTTTAAAGTAGTTTTGAAAAAAAAAAATGTTACTTCCATTCCGTCCAGTCTTCCGAGTGCCTAAGGAATATATTGGATATCACTAGGTGGCTAAAATTATGTCTGCTAGATGGCGCGAGTGTCTTCGTTACTCAAGACGAAATTCCGCCATTTCTTAAAACACTGATTGGAAGCCACATGTTGAAAACGTATCGTTGGATTGGATACTTAATACGGCGTACTTTCCTTTCTTGACATTTTTATTCGTAATAATGGTAATTGCTCTTAAGATTCTTGGATGTGACTGTGTTAATTATTTGTGTGTGAATTTAGGTATTTATCTGGTATCAGCCTATAATTTCTACATGGCAATTTCATCTGATCATGTGGCCTGAGCAGCTGAACATTTTGCCAAAATGTCTCTTTTTCCTGTGCCAGCTTCACGTTTGTCAGAAACACTTCAGAACAATTCAGGTAAATATAATGTTCAACTTCTAACTGTGAGACTACAGATTTAGTTAGTGCCTATCTCTTCAACCTATTTCAGTTGTGGAATTTGAACCTTTGAAAAGCTTGCCAACTGTGCATTCCTTTGCAACATTTATTCTGAAGGATTTTGTAGTTTAACTTAACTTCGATCAAAATGTTTTTTCATTTGAGAAATTGTTGCTTGATAGTAATTGAGTTGTTTGTTTTGTTTTTTTTAAATAGGATTAACACCCTGGTATCTGGTAACAGCCTATAATTTCTACATGGCAATTTCATCTGATCATGTGGCCTGAGCAGCTGAACATTTTGCCAAAATGTCTCTTTTTCCTGTACCAGCTTCACGTTTGTCAGAAACACTTCAGAACAATTCAGGTAAATATAATGTTCAACTTTCTAACTGTGAGACTACAGATTTAGTTAGTGCCAATCTCTTCAACCTATTTCAGTTGTGGAAATTGAACCTTTGAAAAGCTTGCTAACTGTGCATTCCTTTGCAACATTTATTCTGAAGGATTTTGTAGTTTAACTTAACTTCGATCAAAATGTTTTTTCATTTGAGAAATTGTTGCTTGATAGTAATTGATTTGTTTTTTTGTTTTTTTTTTCTATATAGGATTAACACCCTGGTGGAGTTTGAGCTTCTTTGTTGCTGCCCAACTTACACATGGATTTGACGCAGCCAGCTGAGGGCTGTAATTCTTGTAAATAACATAAAGTGACATTTATTCGTCTTTTAATTGACAGCATTTCCATTGATGCTGAAGATTATTTAATTCATTTCATTTCGGTTATAGGTTGATCATGTATGTTCGAGTAGTTGCTGTCCGATGTGGCACGTTGTTGGCAGTTGTTGATGTGGCAGCCTATGCTGGTGAAAGATATTTCTCATCAAGTTCAATTGGCCGTTCCTTGGTGCTGATGTTGTTTTACCGAAGTTCCATCATATTTTGTTAAATTGTCATCGCGACTATTGCAGTTTACCGTTTATAAGTTCAGAAGCAACAACAAAAATTTGGGATGTTTATGTCAACAAATAATAAACATGTTTCCGGGATTGGGAAAGGAAAGTGGAGGATGTCGGAGGGGGGAGGGAGGATATTTCAAGTTTGGATAAAAATTCAGTTAATCTATTACCATACAAATGTTGCCCTACCAATTAATCTCCAAACCCCACAAACATATACCTTCCAATCCTTCAAACCCCGAAAACATACACCTACTAACCCCTAAATTTATACCCTCAACCCTAAAAACCAATTACCTTAACCATGTGTAATAAATCAAAATAAATACGTTGTATGAACCAATTTGTTTTATTTTCTTTTTAAAATGTTAAAAAAATTCAATAAACACAGCGTCCGGTTCAAGACGTTTTTCTTCTGTACGAGTTAAACGCAACCCGCCACCACCGCTGCGGCAATGAGACAAAAAGCGATGGTTTAGTTTTGCGGAAATCTGGGTCAGTCAAGTTACAAATTTTTCAAACTTAACAACTTCTGTCGAATTTTGCATCTAATTTACTGGTGCAAATAGCGATCCTATGTGATTGGTAGTTAAGAAGATGGTTGTTTAAAAAAACAAACAATGGTGAGTTTTTTTGGCTACACAGAACACCCCATTGTTTGTTTTTTAAACAACCATTTTCTTAACTACCAAACACATGGAATCGCGATTTGCACTAATAGACTAGATGCAAAATTCTACGCGAGTTGTTGAATTAGAAAAATTTGTAACTTGACTGACGGAGATTTGCGCAAGTAATAAACCATAGCTTTTTGTTTCATTGGGTAGTGGGTTGCTTTGTTTAACTCGCACATGCTGTTATAGGATATGTCTACGGCCCCCAGAGATATTTATCTGGACCGAGAAGAAGAGAGAAGTACGAGGCAAGTTTTACTGGGGAGATGTAGTCATACTAGGCTTCCGGGTTAGACTCATGACCCTCCAAAAGTTTTCATCGGATCATGCGCCTTCCAAGTCCCCGTTCGACCAGAGCCCTCCCCTCCTCCTGGTTTCACAGCGGGTGAGTGACCACCGGCGGGCGTTGGTTAGTGGTTAGTTAGGGAAACGGGGCCACGGGAAAGAAGGGAGCCCAGATATGCACTTATAATTTAATCTAACGATTAAACAATTTATCAGTCTTGAATTGCAGCATTGTCTCGTCGGTTTTTCACCTGTGGATGAAGGCCATGACAAGTAGCGAAGGATTACCCTGTAGCAGAATGAACATTTATTTGGATGGCAATATTATTCAAACAAGATTGTAGCGACAGAATAAGCAATACCTCAAATAAAGATGGCCCGCTTAAGAAAGTAAAAAGGAAGACTCAAGGGTAGCAGCCAACAGGTTAGTAAACAAGGGACCTTGCTGACTTTCTTGAAAGGACATGACTTCTCATAAAGTCTGCCATGCAGATTTAGAAACCTGGAGTTTAGAACCTGTAAATAAAAAAAGAAAAATAAGTCACCTTGTTTATAATTTGTGTCATCAATGTGGTTGACGTCTATGATCTAAAAGAATAAACAATTATCAGTAAACATTCAAAAGTGTCTCTTATACATTAGATAGACGTAAGTGGAGATCAATACTTTAAATACATATTAGACTGCAATGGGAAAAGTTCAGTGACATGAGAAGTGAACTTACACATGAAACCACCGATCAGTTATCCAATCTTCTCTCGAGAAGATGAAATGTGAGATTGGTCTATGCTGGGCCGTTGGTGATCTACCAAGTCCAATACAAACAGCAGATAATTATGACTCCTAATAAAAAACGAGAAGAATATATGTTTCAGCAACACATGAAATAGATAAAGCTAGTGTTGGTTATTACCTGTGTCATTTCGATGGCACATTCAGTAGAATACAATGATTTTGAACAAAATAGTTGACGGTAGACGGTAGGCTGCACGACGCCACGACTCTTTTATGTTTCCTCCTATAAGTTGATGAGAAACATTAATTTTATCCAACGTATACACAGAATAGAACATCACCGACAAGTTAGAGACAAAATCACTGGAATTTATTAATGAATTCGTTGGTAATTATCGAAGAAAGCAGAAAAGATAGTTAACTTTTGACAGCAAACCGCCATTAGCCCATGACTGACATAATCAACACGCCATCTATTTGACACGTCTCAAAACTCAGTATTTGTATTTGAAGGATATTTGTTTGTGTAAATACGAAATTTAAAATATTTTAAATTCAATGGAGTTCTATTGTCGAACACGAAAATAATTAAAGAATTTTTTGGAGTTCTATTGTCGCGTAGTGGAGTTCTGCTGTCGGGCACTGGAGTTCTATTGTCGGGTATTTTAATTAATATTTAAAAAGGGAGTTCTTATGTCTTTGGAGTTCCACTGTCGTTGGAGTTCTACTGTCGCATACAAAGAAATTTTTAAAAATTATTCAAAATATTGGGGTTCTTTTGTCGGTGGAGTTCTAGGTCGTAGGTCGCCATACCGTTATTATGGCTACATTAAACATGTGTTCATTCATTCATAGTCTTTTTTACTGGCTTGAAAGTCCCCGGGCACTGGCCTGAATGTCTCCCGTTCAGGCCAGTGTCCGGGGACTGACCTGAATGTCGCTGGCATGAACGTCACTAGCCTGAACGTCACACATCCCGGTAGAATCCAATTGCTCCGAAATCCGAATCCAAGTTGGTGATTGATGAACTGCCCGCTAAAAATCTGCTATCCAAATTAAATAGATGAATCCGAATACCGATTTAAAGAAGCTAGCCCTTGCTTGAACAACTACTACTGAACAAATGGTTTAAAAGATACACAAAGCATCAAGAAAGTGAAATTGAACCTCTTTTTCTCAGTAACTTGTATTAGAAAATATAGTTGAAAAAATCTGTGAAAAAAGATCAGCACATGATTATTACTACGATTTAAATTGTGATTATAACGGTAGGCAAATGTAGCGTAAGCTGAGAATCAAATAAGAAATAGAAAAGTCGTTGAGAAATAAAGAATCAACTGAAAAAGTTAAGTTCCAGAAAACTAAGGTGTCAAAATAACTTTTCCGATGTTTTCACGTTCGGAAAGCCTTTTGGTAGCTTCAATGACCTGAATAAAGTGAAGGTTAGAAATATAAAATTTAAAACCCATTTTTTAAAATGTTTTACTTGATGGAAGGTCCACGTAGAATCAATTCTTGGACGGATCAGATTTTGTCGATACAATTCAAAAAGGTGAATTAAGGCATCACGATAGCGTTCAGGAAGTCGAGTTTTTACGTGAGTCAAATGAAACCCGGCAACAACTCGGCTATTTAGAACCAGATCGATTGGCTTTACCATCGAAGAGTACCACCAACTGCAAAATATTCGCCACAGACTAAGAGTTTCCCCCGAAATCATATCGTTGGCTCCTACGTTAAATATCAATTAAACAATAATGCATATTTGCTAAAATCGCTTTTACCTATTAGAATAGCTCGTCCCAAGTCCTTGACTAGATTTTGAGTACGTTTAAAGTTATCGCCTGATGTGAAATCTAATGCAATGTCTACTCCCTCGGGACAGGCGATTTTCACTGCCTTGTCCCAACAAGGGTCCAGTGAATCTATAGTTACGTCAACGCCGTTTCCACGGATGGTTTCATGCTTGCCGGGGGATGCCAATCCAATCACTCGAACATCTGGGACACTTTTTGCTAGCTGAGTCGCTGCCCAGCCAACACCACCTAAATTCGATCAATATGTAACGTAATCGACACAAATATTGTTCGATTTATTTCCTACCTGCTGCCGAAGGAATCAACACTGTTTGGGAGCTACGCAAATTTCCAATATCAAATAAGCAGAAGTACGCCGTCAAATAATTAATTGGAAAAGCTGCAGCTTCATTAAAAGACATAGACTCTGGGATGACAGTGCAATCTGAAGCTTCTACACACACAAATTCAGTTTGAAGGCCAGGTGTCCCAGTATGTACCATGACTCTATCTCCTTCCTGAATCGAAAAAAAAACTGTAAATTTAATGAAGCTGAAGACATAATACATTTTCAAGAAGGAACAGCCACTGACCTTCAGGTTTTCAACTTTGGATCCCACTCTAACTACAAGTCCAGAGCATTCTAACCCCATAGTAAAAGGTGGCCCAGGTTCATTTCGTACAAGGCCTTGTCTGGTGTAAACATCCGCAAAATTCAGACCACATGCCTTGACATTTATTAGTACCTGGTTGTCGTCAGGAACTGTTTTGTAGGGAAGGCTTTGTACCTAACTTAATCAAAGTTTAGATTTTAAAAAAGATCATTGTTAATGTATGAATGTAACTATAAAAGTATAAAACCTACTTGAATTTTGTCAAAGCCACCATAAGCCTTTAGTACAACAGAAAGGGAAGAAACTGAATCCGACATGTTTTATCTTAAACCATTAATGAATACAATCAAAATTAATGGAGAAGAACAACTTTATATTCATGTTTTGTTACCTGGGAAACTTCAACGGTAGAACAGACTGCACAACACCTTTCTTTTTCTCGTCGAGACGTCGACAGTTCGACTTCTGCTTTGCATTCGTATGCGTCGCATAAATATTTCATAACAATGTAAGACATCTAGCGGATGAAACTGTAATCTGAATCTGCAATTTTAAATTCAAACAGGAATGTTTACAATTTTGGATGATGCAGCGTATATTTGCAAGACCGAATTGAATCAAATCGACTTGTCAGATTATTACACAAAATTATACAGTGGTTAATGCAGGATCGCAAACAGCTGCGACTGACGGACCGTAATAGCAGGCCTGCTCGCATTCCTGTTCTGTAGGAAATCTGTTGCCGTTTCCGTCGCATCCGCTAAATCGGAATGGTTTGCATAATCCGGAAGCAGCCTCGAAAAAGTAGCTGGGAATGGATGCCGAACATGATCGACTTCCTTCGTCTTTTTTTTGTAAACATATGGAAGAACCTCCATCACTGATCAGCTCATTTAATCCTGTAAATAATGAAAAACACCTTATTTCACTTGAATAATTTTAAAAATTAAATAATAACGTTTTGAATGTTTTCTTCAACTGAAATTGAATGCGCCTCTTATAGAGGTCTCATACCTTTTCTATTGCACTTGGCTAGACAGGCGTGTTGGTTCCTAAACAAATTCGCAGTACCAAAACAGCCCCCGTAAATAAATTTCTCGCCTAGTAAAATTTGCGCAATAATTCAAATACAAAATAGGAAAAAAAAAAGAAAATATAAATTTTAAAAATTACATTTCTCCGTTTGGGCATTGTAAGTCCAGCGGATAAAAAAGCCTTTGCACTGAACTGAGCCTTCTATTGGAGGAAGAAAACAAATGCTGGGTCTATTGCGGGCATCTTCAACGGTCGTAGGATCTGCATCGACTGTTAAATTCCAATTATGTTAAAAATATTTCTTTCTGTTTGAATTGTGTTAAACTTACACTCAGGATTAGCCCATGCAGATGTCACGTAGACGAAAAGAAGGACAAATTTAACTGTTTGTACTAATAACATAGCGATGTGAAAATATTTGCCGTTAGTTGTTCCTTTACGTCAGTTTGAAGTTCGACTGAAGAAAGACAGCCGATTCTCGGTCTTTATGTACCGACACTGTCCTCGATGAAAATTGAATTTACAAATGCTATGGAGACGCCATGCTATTTTTGTTCTAACCTTCTCTTGAAGTGGTTCTTATATGATGCAAAAGATGTGGTAAAACTCAGAATTTCCTTTCCTGGATAGTATGCGTTTCATCAGATTTCTCAAAAACTAACTTTACATATTACGGTACGTTGCACTCAGTTTATTATTGGGGAATTTAGGAAACTAATGGAAACTCGAGCTTCTTTGTCCTGGGAAACAGTTTTATCAACAGTTAACATATGCGGATGCCAACATATGGACTTCATTTGTGAGGCAACTGTCATTATGGATTGAGCATGTAGCACAGAGCATTATCTATGAAACGGTTGCGTAAATAAATTACAATGTGGAATTACATCGACCTACAATATGTTGACTAGGAGAATGACAAAATGGTATAGATTGGTATTTCAATTATTCGAGGATTAATTCGGAAGAAACTTTAGGGCAACTTCATCAATACCTAATTACCTATTGACATCTCATATACCTACAGATGTTTTAAGTTTTATTATACTACAAGACTGCAAACGACATATTTACAGTAATTCTACACAACAAATGGGCACGTCCCTAGCAACAGAGGGAACCGCCAACAAATGTTTTCGTATAAAATCCAGTTTGAAATGGAGTGTGCCAACCTATTGGTTCGTTGGCCGGATTCAAGGTGAAACGTTATATTCATCAGGTATACATTTAGCCCGCATTAAGTAAAATTCTGCTTGAATGCCCTGCCTGATTTGTTTCTTTTTCTTCTACGAAGCTGAAATAGGGAAGGAAAAAAAATGTTCTAAATGCAGTTACGACGGTTTCCTTTTACAAATAGAATCAGAGCGAGCTTCTTGTTCCTGTCGTCTTGAACGTGATTTTTTAACATGCTGTCGTTTCATCTGCTGGTAATTGTCATGGTTTTGAATTCGTTTTACTGTCCGACCTTATCGAGCCGGAACAACGGACTAAACGGCGAACACTTAATATTTGCCGTCTTTCCTGTAAGTATACCGGTACAAGGTTCTTAAAGCTTTGGCCGATGACAAATTCTGAAAAAGCCGATGATAATTCTGTTATTGTCTTGCTCAATATTCGTGAATATTTAACTTTTTTCAATTGCAAGAATCCGCCTTTTGACGTGGTTATTCAGAAACCAAATGGTAGCTTCAGCCATTTTGGCACTGGCCCATTGTGGCAATCGTGGCTGGCTAAAAAGCTCAACTTCACGTAGGATTTTTAAATACGTGATCACAGCATGTATCGTGTTGTGAACGTTGAACATTTGGATTTTTATAGTTATTCCTACCGATATTTGATTTCAAACAAAACGATGATCGAGAAATATGGCGAATCGACTATCGAGCTGTGTCTTCGTCTAGTGGCAGATAATGTAAGTCAGCACGAAAAACATAACCCGCCACATTTCGTATTATATACATCAAGTCGATAAAGATCCGATTCTATTAATGGTGACTTTCAAATGAATTGCGATCGAATAGGAAGCTGATGCATGTGGCAATGGGATAATCGCTACCCCGGAAAGAAAAAAGAATTTGGATTTTTCTTATTTCGTTTGGACAGAACCGTACTCCATGGTGGTACCTCAACCCGAGGAGGAGCCGCGACTCTTTGCTTTCGTTCGGCCATTTCAGCCACCAGTAATAAAAAAAATATTAAAAAAAAATGAATGTTATTATTTCATTTGGCAAATTTGTTGACACAGGTCTGGCTACTCCTTTTTATAACCATAATCGCAGTGGTGTTTTCAATGAGTCTGTTTTCAAAAATTTCCATCTCCACCTTGAAAAATAATTCCCATGGAGGGTTGAAATTCAGTAAGCAATCGACAACATTGTTCAACTTCGCCAGCTCTTACTTGGTGTATGTTATAAACATAATAACAAATCAAGGTAAATAATACCGTACGCTATTCATAAATACCGGTAATAAATCTACTAATTACTATAATTTAGAAAAATTGACTTCCATTCAAATTGACATTAATTATGCATTGATTTAATGTTTAATTTTTTTAATTTTTTAAATCCTAATGGTAAAAAAAATTATTATGACTGCATAGGTGGTAACATTCCTGTAATCCGTTTTTCGTTCCGGATTCTTGTCGGAGGTTGGCTGTTGGTGGCTACGGTTTTAGTCAATAGTTATTCTGGTACTGTCGTTTCATACCTAACCGTCCCTAAAATGAAACCGCCCATCAACACATTTGAAGACTTGGCCAATAGCAAAGATGTTGGAATCTTAATCAAAGAAGATGTTGTCATCGGCTTACAAATATTGGTAAAATATAAGATGATTTCAGTTTTCAGACGCGTATCAGTTTCCGATTAGAAGATTAATTATCATTCATAATCAACTTAATAAAATCACTCATATATTAGTTCCATTAATACATCAATAAAATCGAGTTTTTTTTCTTCAAATTTATACTATACTTTCAGGCAGCTCAATCAGGAGTTCTTAAAACTCTAGCGGATCAAGCTCGACGCAATCCAGATCAGATTTTTAAAGATCAATCGAAAATCGACGTTCGTTTAGCTAGTGGGCATTACGCTTATGCTTTTGTAAGCAGCATTTCTTTTGATTATTTATCAAGCGTGAAAATATCAACATGTGAATACAAAATTTTTCTTGTAGCTTCAAACGTACTGCAAATTTTTCATCGCTAACCAATTGAAAAAGGATGGCATCTGCCGATTCAAAATGACGGACCCCCTATCGTTTGACAATGGATTCTGGTCAATCGCCTTTCGAAAGGACAGCAAGATCACGGCGAATATAAATGACGCGTACATTCATTTAATTTAATCTAAAAAATATTGATTGACAAAAGACGAAAATAACTCCCTATCCGCTATGCTTATATTAGAATAATACTGCTCTGGGAAAGTGGTCTACTTCCGTTCTGGGTAAAAGGCTCCATTCCGCGAGCGCCGAAATGTTTCTCCAAAACCAATCCACGTTCGGTGATGACCAGCCAAGATCAAATTTTACTAAAGGACTTGATCAGCGCTTTCTTCATCTTGGGCATCGGTCTTGGCCTGGCAACCTTTGCCTTCCTTGTCGAGAAAATAATTTACTTCCGATTCCGTCGGACTTCATTGGTCATTTTGTAGCGGCGAAAAAAAAAACAGCTTACTATTAATCGAAAAAATAGGACGTAGTTACGTGTGTTTGTTGTATCACGTATAGTTAATTGAATTGTTTACTCTTCATGTAAAGTTATGTATAGCCTCGGTGAGTGTATGCATATCACATGATGAGATCATGCACTCATGAATTCAAAAAAAAACAAACAAACGTGAACAAACGTTAAAAAAGAAGCCTTTGATGTACGATTTATGATTCAGTCTTAATTTGAATAAATCATTGGACCATAAATATTTGGACGAGGAGATGCCAGTGTGGCGGCAGGTCCCTTTGGTCATAAAAATTTCTAGTTGGCAGTTGCAAAAGATTTTGTTGAAGTGTAAATTTTTTTCGAATTTGATTATTTACCCATCAACAAAGTTGTGAGGTAAAAAACCGGGCCTGATCTGAAGTCGTTCTTCAAGTGTGCTATTTAATAAACCCTAACTGAGTCAACAAAAACGGCAAGAGAAAACATTTCTAGTCAACCGCCTAGCTCTGGAATAATCGTACTTATGTTAACATTTACAATCAACGAAGAAATAGTCAAAAAGAAAGAACAGAGATGACGTTTCTCCTACCTTTAAGCCTGGAAAATACGGCCAGGCATCCACAACTGCTCCATCTGTAGAAGAGTTGAATCCACCAGGCAGGATAGGAAAAAGGGGGTCCTCGTGAATACCCCCACATTCACATAGATGTACACAAAGACATTTAAGGAAAGGGGAAGATGAGATCCGTAACTCGACCGACGGTAGTTTTCCAGTCAAACGGGATGCTGTTTATCTAATTAAAAAAGGGAAAAATGGGCTATGAAAATATTTGCAGAAACATTTAAGCACAGTCTATGCATTAAGTAAGGAAAAGTTGAAAATGACAGTGGGTAAACCCTAATTATTAATAAATGGGAGGATTGAAGAATTCCATGTACACTGATGGTAAAAATATTTGGCAGGTAACAGAAATAAAAGTAACAAAAATCGGTAACCCCAAAAATCATTACAAAAGTGATGATACTTGCTGATGACAGATCAATACCAGCACAAGCAAAACTTGCATATCGTGTGGTTATGATGGCTGGCTCAGGCCTCAAATCTACAGAAAGAAAAAGCCGAAAAGGTTACACATAAAGTGTCTGCCATGCATCGACAGGGGGAATACATGATAAATGCTAATCAGGAACTAAAACAGAAGCTTCCACAAATATTGAACAAGTTTAACCCTTCTATTGAAGCTCCCATAATCATTCAATTTTATCCTTAGTTTTATTTACCTGCTAAACAACATGGAGTACATAGAGTATTAAGCTCTTCTATAAAGAGACGTGACCATAGTTGATGTGGTGATTGGTGAACACATTTTTGTAATTTTATTTTTGTGCCATTTTTGCAACAAGTATTTGAGCAACCACGACGTTTCCTAAATAGTGGTCGTTCTTCCCGGTCGTTCCGTTTTCCTTTTAACCTTAAACTTCGTCTCTTTTTTCGAAACTAGGAAAGCAGACGACTCAATCACTCCAATCTTCCATTCTAATTAGCCAGGCTTATAAGATATCGATTAATCGACATCCCTCCGTTTAATCCCAACCGCTCAAAAACGATCAAAGCAATTTTCTCACTCGCGCTCGTCATCCGCTGAACGGATCGAGATTAATTTATTATCTAATAATTGGTCTCATCAAGTGCACTGAGCCCCCTTACCACGTCATTGACGAATGACGTAGTCACTAAAATATTGATTGACGTTAATTGTGTTTACATTATTAAGAACCAATAGGTGCCCAATAAACGGCGGTCAATAATTTCTCAGTTAATTATTAAAAACGTTTCTTACAATCGTATCATACAAATAAATAAATAAATAAAAATGTGACGAAAACTAAACTCTGTTACGCAAAGGAACACAAGGTTGCCTTGTTGACTTTCAGTCGAATAGAACTGAATTCATCTGAAAGAGAAAACATAGTTGATTCGCGTTTTAATTATTCGGAGTCCAATTAATGTCCGCTTTAGAACAACTTCGGTAATCAAACGAAAAACGAATAGTACAGCAGCGATGACTTTTCATTGACTGCAACAGCCAATGTATAAGTTCAGCCTAGCAACTACATCAGCACAACATCTAATTCCCCCTATATAAAACCCAATTTGAAATGATTCGACAAACCAATAGTTGGTTATAGCTAGCGACAGGTTGAGCTCTCAAATGAATAGTTAGAATTCTTACACAGTCTTAAAAACAAACGAAAATGAATGGCCTGTTGTCTAAGATGTTTTTACTTTTTGTTTGTTATTTCTTGTGAAAAAGGAGAAGAGGAACATTCTTATACTTTGGTTAAAAATATTTTTTAAATTTACAGTATGCCGTCTCTCCTTTTTCTGGTACTTTTATTAATAGTGGCAGACGGGTCATGGTCGACGGAATCGAGCCGCAATTACGGACTGAACGGCGCCCATTTAGTATTTGCTGTCTATCATGTAAGTATTACGTACAAACTTATTCAAAATAGCCACGGAAAAATTATAAAAAAAAACTATCGACGTGTTCTGTTTCACTATTTTGTGTGATGCGTACTGGATCTCGCTGCTGGATCTTTCCCTTTTTCAATCAAGAATCCTCCTTATGACGCAGTTATTCCGAAACCAAATGGTAGCTACAGCCACTTTGGCACTGGTCCAATATGGCATTCGTGGATGTCCAAAAAGCTTAACTTCACGTAGGATTTTTAATATTAGTTATAGCTTAACGTATCGTTATAATGAGATATTGGTACATTGATAGTTATTCCTACCGATATGCGATTCTGAACAAAACGATGGCTGAGAAATATGGCGAGTCGGGCATCGATTTGTGTCTTCGTCTAGTGGAAGATAATGTAAGGATCAGCAGAACGGAGAGAAAATGAATGATTTCTTTCTATATTTAGTCTAAATTATTAATGTTGACTTTCAAATGAACTGGTCTCGAATAGGAAGTTGATGCGTGCACCAATGGGATAATCGCTACCCCGGAAAGAAAAAAGAATTTGGATTTTTCTTATTTCATTTGGACAGAACGGTACTCCATGATTGTACCTACGCCCGAGGAAGAGCCGCGACTCTTTGCTTTCGTTCGGCCATTTCAGCCAACTGTAATAGAAAAATACTAAAAAAATGAATGTTATTATTTCATTTGGCAAATTTGTTGACACAGGTCTGGCTACTCCTTTTTATAACCATGATCGCGGTGGTGATCGCAATGAGCCTTTTTTCGAAAATCTCATTAATCTCCATCAAGAAAAATAATTCCAGAGATCAACTGAAGTCGAAATTCATTAAGAAATCGATGACATTGACCAACTATGCCAGTTATTACTTGGTGTATGTTTTGAACATCATAACAAACCAAGGTAAAAATAAAATATATGTAGTCGTCCTCATCTATCGGTAAACACTTTGAATAAAATATTTGTTAGGATTATATTATTGGTTTTATAAAAAATTTAAAATTTACCATGAAAATATTTTTTTACAATACGCGTGCATATAGGTGGTAACGTTGCTGTTGCCCACTTCTCATTCCGCATCCTTGTGGGAGTATGGATTCTGATTGCCACAGTATTAGTCAATAGCTATTCTGGAACTGTCGTCTCATACCTTACCGTCCCTAAGATGAAACCGCACATCAACACATTTGAAGATTTGGCCGATAGCAAAGAAGTCGGAATTCTTATTAAGGAAGATGTTGTCATTGGTCTCCAGATCCTAGTAAAAAAATATTTTGTTTTTATGAAATAATTCAGACGCTATCATACATATGATCGTTTATAATTACTTTTACGTGTTACCATATAGATGAAATAATAGATAAAGATTCCAGATGTTAGAATCAAATTTGCATTTCATTTTTCAGGGAGCCAAATCAGGAGTTTTAAAAACTTTAGCAGACCAAGCCAGGCGCAATCCAGCAGATCGCATTCTAAAGGATCAATCAGAGATCGACGTTCGTTTAGCAACCGGGCGTTACGCTTATGCTTTTGTAAGCGTTTCTGTTAATTTGATCAAGATAGCTTTTGAAATCAAAACACATTTGTCTTATAGTTACAAACGTACTGCAAATTTTTCGTCGCTAACCAACTTAAAAAAGATGGCATCTGCCGATTCAAAGTGACGGATCCTCTATCATTTCAAGCTGGATTCTGGGTAGTTTTTCTTCAAAAGGACAGCAAAATCACGGCGAAAATGAACGGCGGGTACATTTTCAATTCAATTAAAATATTAATCTATGACTAGTAGCATAAATTTCTACTGTATGTCTTAGAATTATACTGCTCTGGGAAAGTGGATTACTTCCGTTCTGGGTAAAAGGCTCCATTCCGCGAGCGCCGAAATGTTTCTCCAAAACAAATCAACGTTCGGTGATGAGCCGTCAAGATCCAATTATTCTAAAAGACTTGATGAGCGCTTTCTTCATTTTGGGCATCGGTCTTGGCCTGGCAACCTTAGCCTTCCTTGTCGAGAAAATAATTTACTTTCGAAGCCGTCGCACTTCATTGTTGATTTTGTAGTGCGGAAAAAGCATTTTGCTATCAATAAAGACAACAGATAGCCGTTTTGCACAAAATTACTGGATTGTTATCCCTCGCCCGTCGTCAGTTACGTAAAGTTAGACTACATATCCTCACTCTGAATGTCTATGTACGGGTTTTAATGCACTTCTAAACGAAAAACTGACGTTGCTATGATTTTATGAATTATACAAGCATAATCATTTGAATAATTTGCCGATAATTTGTACAGATGTATTTTGAAAACTCGCAAAAACGTAATACAGCTGGATGTAACTACTCGAACCCGTTATGGCAAAAAAACAAACAAAAAAAACATTTATTTTAACCTTCTGCTGGTTGCTGGTTCATGGTGTGAATTTCTAACGCTAGCCAGTAGCCAATTGCATATAAGATTGATTGATTTGATGAGCGCTTTCTTCATATTAGGAATTGGACTCGGTCTGTCGGCGCTGGCCTTCCTTGTTGAAAAAGTTATTTGCTTTAGAGGCCGACCGAAGACAGTCATGGCTGTCAGTTGTGGTGAACCAACAACGACATTAGAAAGCCAAGAGCAGCCGTCAAGCGCAATCGAAATTCTTGAATAAGAAAACACTAGTTGTCGTGCAATAAATAGTAATTACAGAAGGGAATTAGATTCGTAAAACTTGGCGATATTTTCATCGCATTTGGTGCATCAGTATCATATAAGTTTTCAGGTCGCCAAGGCTACATGACGTTTCAATCACTTTTCAATTATTTAGCGCTCAATTAAGAGTAGAGGTTAATAGGTTTATAACTTCCATTAAACGAAATTTGTAGCGGTATACGCATGATGACGTGGCCGTTTATACCGGACGTCAAGGACTTGGCCTTGCGTTCCTATCCGCGTATAAAACCCAGTTAGAAATTGGCAAACGAACAAGTAGCCTGTAACTCTGAATTCTGCTCCGGACGACAATCTAGCTGCCGAGATTTCAATTCTTTCTCTTTGAAATTCGATTTTCGATCATGTCGATTCTTTTACTAATTATTTTACTAACGCCGGTGATCTCTTTGAACTGGGTGTCGGAACCGCGCCGCACTTCAACTGGACTGAACGGTGTCCAATTAACATTTGCTGTCAATCACGTGAGTCAATAAACAGGTCCTACTTCGCTACGTCAACTGATATCTGCCTTCACACTCGCTTCAATGTTAAATTGCGTTACAATATTTTATAGTATGCGCTCAAAAATAATTACATACTTGTGTTAATTCCTTTAAAAAAACCAACACATAGAATCCTCCCTATGACACGCTTATCCTTCGACCCGACGGAAACTACACTCACACTGGCTCCGGACCAATATGGCAGGCATGGCTAGCGAGAAAACTGAATTTCACGTATGATTTCTTTAAAACTAATTATTTTGTATACACAACAAACTTTCACTAATTTTCATTATAACAAAAAAATTGCGTGAGAACAGCATTTCGTACCGGTACGTGATGATCAATCAAATGATAATCGATAAATTCGGAGGGTCAGCCCTCGAGTATTCTGTTAACCTAGTAATGAACAAAGTAAGATAATCAGATTATACCTATTTTCTAGAATCAACTGTCTGTGTTTAAGCGACGAATCTTGGTTACACAATTTTTGATGTAATTCTCTTGTTCTACTATAATTATTTTTGACTATACAGGAAGCGGATGCATTAGTGAGCGGTTTGGTGGCCTCTCCGGAGAGGAAGAAGAAAATGGATTTTTCTTACTTCATTTGGACAGAGCTGTACTCTATGGTGGTGCCTCGAGCTGAAGAAGAGTCTCGCCTTTTGGCTTTTATTCGGCCATTTCAGTCAATAGTACAACACATTTCGATTTCTCACTAAGAAAGCGACGCTTAAATTGATTTTACTGGTCATTTCTATTTTCGAAAACTTTTGGTTTCCAAAGGTTTGGCTACTTATTTTAATTTCCATGTTCGCAATGGTGTTCACGATGAGCTTGTTTTCGAGGGCTTATCTGAAATCTAACAATCCAGATCGGCCGGTAACAAAACAAAATCCAGTAACGATGACGTTATTCGACTACGCAAGTTATTATTCCATGTACATCACGAACACGGTGACAAATCAAGTTAAATATTCATTCGAATTTACATTTATCATTAGACATGTCATCTATAGCCTAATTCATCTCAGGTTTCAGGCTATATTAGCGCTGTTGAAATGTTCATTTTCTTTGATACATTATTTTAACAGGGGGTAACATTGCTGTTAGTCATTTCTCGTTCCGGATTCTTGTCGGCGGGTGGCTATTGGTGGCAACGGTATTAGTCAACAGCTATTCAGGCACCATCGTTTCCTCTTTGACCGTTCCCAAGATGAAACCGCAGATCAACACATTTGAGGATGTGGCCGCTAGCAACGACGTGAGCCTTATCATCAAACCGGATGTGATTATCGGACAACAAATGTTGGTAATTCGTTTTTGAATAATATCAAAACACAGCTACTATGGTTATGGGCCTAACATTTGAAAATGAAGATGCTGATGAACTCAGGCTTATGGTGATCTTAAATTCCAGGCAGCAAAATCAGGCGCTCTAAAGACGCTGGCTGACCAGGCTCGACGCTACCCAGCAGATCTTTTGCTCAAGGATCAGGCCACAACTGATATTCAATTGGGAACTGGGCGTTACGCTTATGCCTGGGTAATTATTTGAGGATACAATATTGAAAAACTGAAAGACTTAGATTTTTTTTAAATATTACAGATTCAATCGTACTGCAAATTCTTTATCGCCCGCCAATTAAAAAAAGACGGCAACATCTGCCGTTTTCAAATGAGCGATCCCCTACCATTTCAAGCTGCATTTTTCTCGATTGTCCTTCAAAAAGACAGCAAATACAACTCGGCATTTAATGACGCGTAGGTTATAAGAACATTTTGTAGTGTAAATAGTTTAACGTAACTGCAGTATTTTTTTTTTAACTATTGCTTTAGTTTGATGTTACTGTGGGAAAGCGGACAACTTCCGTTCTGGGTGAAAAATGACGTTCCACCGGCGCGAAAATGTTTCGCCCAATCAAATCCACGCAGGAATTTGTCTCGACAAGTGCCAATTCAACTCAAGGACTTGATGAGTGCTTTCTTCATTTTGGGCATAGGTCTAGGACTTTCGACGTTGGCTTTTCTCAGCGAAAAAATCAATCATTTTAAAACTAGACGATCAGCAGTAATCTCTTGTTAATAGCAAGTGTGGTTAATTTAAAAAAAAGAAAACAAGAATTGGTACCAAGTCCAAATAAAATGTTATCACCCCCCACCCCCCTTTAATCACTCATATTCTCTTTTCACGGTTTGAGGGCGTTTTCCTTTATGTTTCTCACCACCTTTTCACCACCACTTTCTTGTGGCGTTAAAAAAAAAACACTTTGTCAGTTTAGTTCGAAAAAATAATTCTAAAAATCCCTACGGCAATCATCTTTTTTCCTAAACTTACGACACATACTAGAAAGAATCTTTTTCAAACAGCAAATTTAGGCGTTCTCAAGACACTGATTAACGAGGCTCAGCGCCACCCAGCGCAGACGTTTTGCTCAGAGCATCAGGATTGAAATCAAGATTGGGAAACTGGGCGTTACACTTATGCTTGGATAACTATTTCACTTACGATAGATAATAAATGCTTAAATATCTTCCTGAAATCGTTGTTATTCAATCGTGTACAACCAAGAAGAGCCGGTGTGGCGGCAAGGCCCTCTCGGTGAAAAAAAAATTGCTCAAGTTGCACTTTGCTTCAAATATTTCTGAATTTGATTGTTTACCCACAGACAAAATTGTGAGGTAAAAAAAAACAGGCCTGATCTACAGTGGTTCTACACGTGAGCTATTTAATGTACCCTGACTGAGAAAAACAAAAAAGGGCAAGGGAAAACAGTTTCAGCCGATTCATCGATTTAAAATCAACGCCACCTTGTCAAAATAGTCAAAAAGGAAGAATAGAGATGGATTTGTCCTACCTTTAAGCCTGGGACATCCACAGCCAGGCATCCACAGGTGCTCCATCCATCCGCTGATAAATTGAATCCAGCAGGCAGGATAGGACAAAGGGAGTCCTCGTGAATACCCCCACACTCGCATGGGCGTACACGAGGACATTGAAAATTTGAAAGAAAGGGGAAAAATTGAAGAGATCCTTAACTCGGCCGACACTGGAAGTTTCTCCAATTAAACGGGATTATCTAAATAAAAAATTTCAACGATGAGTTGCGAAAATATTTTATACAGAAACAATAACAAGCAAGGAAAAGTTGAAAATAAGACAGTTGTAAACCAGGGGTATACTCCAATTGTTAAAAAAAAACAGGAGAATTGAAGGCTTTCACATAATACTCTGCATTTATGCAAGTCATGAATCATTTTAAAAATCTGGCATGTTACATGCAGGTTAATAAAAGTAGCGAAAATTATTACCTAAGTGATGATACTGTGATTGTTGCTGATGACAGGAGGTCATCAGTTAAAGGAGGTCCAGCACCACCAGCAGGCTCAGGCACTCAAATCTGCAACAGAGGAAAAGCGAAAAAATTACATGCATTGTTGAGTGCAAACAAACAAACTGCCATGAATCGAGAAGGGGATAAATCAGGAAGTAACAATTCACAAACATGTTCCAAGTTTAACTCTTCTATTTAAGCTTCCATAGTGATCCCATTTTTATTCTTAGTATTTACCTGCCAAACAGCATGGAGTGGAGAGCATGGAAACCTGGAAAGCTGCGACACTAAAGTTGACATGACGATGACCACATTTTTGTAATTTTATTTTCGTGCATCTACGTCCAGAGCCATCCAAGTTATTGTTCCGTTTTTAATTGAAATCTTAGTCTCCTTTTCAAAACTTGTAGCCTAGTATCAACTATCATGCTGGTGTACTTGTAAACCAAAAAGAAAGCAGTCGACCCTAATCGTCTAATCAGCAATACTTAGATATCGATTAGAATTTATTAAAAATCGACCCTCCCCCAGTCCCCCCTTATTCCCTTAAATCCAAAACGGAAAATAATTTGATTCCTCTTATTGTTGATTGGCTTTTAAAAATCTAGGAAGTTTTTCTTGGATTGCCAAAACAGTCTATTCAGTATTCACCGCTATCTATTCACCTCTACCGTTTATAAATACGAAATGGTTCACTACACTCGATAACAAAAAATGTAATATTAACTCCCTCTAATAACGTACAAGGACCTAGTTTACTCTTTAGAGTGCATATTATCCAATCAGCTTTTTAAGCAAGGTGTCTGAACAAAAAGCGCACAAATTGTACTTCAAATTTTATAAAACGTAATAAAACAAAGTCGGGTGTAGCGAGATTGGTCAATGCTGGGTCAATGGGGCAATCAGCAAGAGGGAATTGAGGGAAGGAATGTTTCATGTTGTAAATATCATAATAACCTGTCACACAGATTTTTTTGCACCGCTAAAATAAAGCGCAATAAATATAGTCGTATTATAGATTAACTAAATCATGAAACAAGGTTTGCATTAAGTTCGTTGAAACATGAACGAAAATGATGGCAATCAAATTCTATTGTTTTGTGTCGCTGTTGACTTCGCAAGAGATATGAATCGAATCATGTTCTCCACGAGAAAGAAGAATGTTGCTAGACCGACGCCGACGCCCAAAATGAAAAAAGCTCCGGCCAGATCATCCAATCCAATAGGTTTGGGGATGGCGGTTCTCCGTAGTTTGGTTTTCTCGAAACATTTCGGCGCTCGCGGCATGCTGTTTTTCACCCAATATTCAGGAAGTCCGGTTTCCCAGAGTTCCATCAAACTGTCAAATAATAAAATAATAAATCAAATCAAACATAGAAATAAATATCTCATCTAATGTGCTTAGGAAGAAGAATTTTTTAAAATATAAGTTTAACTTACGCGTATTTAAAAATCGGCGTGTACTTGCTGTTCTTTTGCAATGGCATAGAATAAAACATGGTCATTGAATAAGGGTCAGATGTTTTGAAACGACACTTGCCATTCTCCTGGAACTGACTAGCGATGAAGCTGTTGGAAAACGATTGGGACTGAAATAATAATCCACACACACACACGCACAAATTTGTAGTTTAGGTTTTCGTGGTGATTCTTATAAAAAAAAATCTTCTTACATTTCCAAAGGCATATCGCTCAGTTTTCAAGCGAACGGTCGCTTCCTCTATGCTGTTTAATATTCGATCAGGATGTGCGCGAATATCATCGCCAAGAATCTTCTGTGCACCGCGTGTAGCTTCCTGAAATTAAATTTGAGCAATAAAAGAACAGCTGTATCGTAACATTTTAAAAAAATATAACGATAAAAAAACTTACCAGTATTTGCTTTTTGGTCATGGTGTCAGCTAAAATAATGAGTTCGACGTCTTCGCTTGCGACCAAATCTTCGAACGTGTTGATGGGTGGTTTCATATTCGGGATTGTTAGGTAAGAAATGACGGTACCCGAGTAACTGTTGACCAAGACCGTGGCGACCAGTATCCAAACTCCGACGAGTATCCGGAAGGAGAGACGACGAAGAGGAATTGCATTTCCTTCAGGAAAAATACGGACCAATTTTTAAAAAAATACATAGACAACATGGTCCACGGAATTAGATTAATATTATATCGATTAGCGATTTGTATATCTATAGTGCGAGCGATAAGTAATTATTTAATGCTATTTGGTAATTTTCTTTTTTCACCTTGGTTTGTCATGGTGTTGATTATGTACATCAAGTAATATGTGAACCAACCATTTATCGTACATTTTCTAGCAATGCAGACGGAAGTTTCAGGACTTAAAAAAAAATTGCAATAAATTTCCGAAAAGAGTGCCATTAAGACAACCATTATGAAACCGGCAATAAAGATGAGCAGCCATACCTGTGTGTGACATATATAAAGAATAATTCATAGCGTTGGCAAACAGACCTGGCCACAAAGTGAATTATTACCGTGGACTGAAACGGGTGAACAAATGCAAAAATTCGATGCTCTTCTCCAGGGAGAGGAACTACCATGGCTAGCGATTCAGCCCACATGAAAATGGCAAAATCGGTCGTTTTCATTCTTTCTGAAGAAGCAATAATAAATCTAGATGATCTGTCGAATTTCTGCTTTTTAAAAATTTTCAAATGAATAGAATTCTTCACTGATTATACGTTACGCAAAATTGAACTTCACCTTGTCCTGGACAACTTTTAGAACGAGAGCGATGTCGCCCAAATTGCCATACTGAGATTTTGTTATTTCGTTAGGCAGATAATCATAAGAAATCCTGCCGTGTTAAAAAAAATAATAATAATTTAAAAAAAACGATAGGAACTTCCGTTATTAATTTAAAAAAAAAAGGCATTTCAAGTTGAGCGTACGTAAAGTTGAGCTTTTCTGCGAGCCAGGCGAAATACAACGGGGTACTACCGATGTCTGTGTAGTTCCCGTTAGGCATCAAAGTCAGTATGTTATGAGGCGGAAACTGTACCAATAATAAACAAACAAAACGAATGGAAAGTAAGTAGGCCGCACAATGTACATAACAATTAAAGAAGACGAGTAATGCAAACTAAAAGGCTAATAATGGTGCGGAATTCGACTTACATGAGTAGCAGCAAATTTCAGAGGAATGCCGTTGAGGTTGGCCGATTTTTCATAACGGGAAGCAGGTAATGAAGAACAAACAGCCGCCAAAGAACAAGAAATGCCTAGCACAATCAGCAAAATCATCGCATGTCGAAACGGCATTGTTGAGCTCACCTGAAAATTCGACTCAAATAAAATTCAAATATTAAGAGTTTGCAATCTTCGCACACAAAGATAACGGTAGTATTATTCTAAATGTGTGATAAAAATTGAGTTATGAAGTACTGGCGAGAGAGTTGTGTAATAAAGGAACACCTTTCACCTGGTAATAGTCAGCGTAGTGAGTGCAGTTCGTCCCCTGAGATTGGGTTTTATAGTGAACTGGAAGCGCAACACCGGGCGTATTTGTGATACAAAATTTTATTATTCGGTGGACCTATCAGATGCACCCCACTTGATTGTTTATTTGCTAAGTATTTTTTTTTATTGTGTGAACACTGATACATGTATCTTCGAATTTCAATGAACTTAGCTCATCAAAATTCGTTGAACCATGAATAGAATTAATTTAAATCAAGTGTTAATCGAGAAGAAAAACAGTACTTGGAAATGTCACCTCTGCCCTGATTTAACATTCATGAGCGGACTCGAGCGGACCTTACTCTAAAACCTGCTGCAAGAATAGATTATACCAGCGCGCTTTCATTCGTGATTCGATTGATTAAACCGAGGTATTTGTTTTTAAAACACAATAAAGGCCCTGATTGTTTTCTTATTCATTCATGGAAAGGTATCGAATTTAACTAATTCCATTTCACATAGTCTGTGCTTTCTCGTGAAAATCTATACGACTCCAGCGCTTTCTATGCACTGGTAAGTTGACGTAATCGAAACTATAAGATTGTCCAATTTCCGAAAATCGAACTTCCAGAAATCGAGTTCCCAGACGAAGTCACACGCATCTGTCTAGACATTTTATTCATTTCCTTGTATAGAACACAAGTACCAGCTCCGTTATTCAAGTATGTATTATTTTTTTGATTGAAGCGCACTAGAGATTCTTGGATACTATGCCAACACAAACTAGAATTGTGGAATTGAAATTGATTTAACATATGGATGGCTAACACAAAAAGAATTCAACGTTCAAATTTTCACAAGTTTCTTTAGTAACTCCTGTCCTTGAAACACTAAAACATTAAATATTCTCTAATAGAAAGACGCAGGTTCCTAAGCTGAAGCCGATCCCTAAAGTCAAGAATGCACCTGAAAAGTCATTCAACTGAATGGGTATACTTTGCTCGAGGTTTGAAGCTAATGCTAATTTGAAGTCAATTTACAGACTACTGTTTGCCCGTGAGTTAAATCAGCCAGAGCTACAAATTCGGCTCTGTAAAATCACAGGTCTACGTCCTTTAACACGCCGTCTCACTGGATTGTACGACATTATGCAACTTTTTCAAAAACAATAGTAGTATTGATAGCACAAAGTTTACTTACCTGCTCAGGCTGGTGCTGCTAAATTTCAGTGTAGGACGTTCAACTCCAGTGGCGTGTGGAACTGGCACTCAGTGGGAGAAAACAAAAATAGAATGTAGAATTTTCTCAGTTGTAGGTAAGCCGTAGTGAGCACGAGAATACGCACAGCTTAACGTTCCAAACACGAGAAAATGGACATTTTCTAAAAGTTAAAAAATGCATCGAACTTCGGTTTAGCTGTCCACAACTTTTTCACTTTAAGCCACACACAGTCGTGTCAGTCGAATGCCAAGTTTGGGCAACAGAGTGCATAAGGGAAAACAGAAAAGTTTGCAGATCAATAAACTTCTATACTGTACTTTGCGACATTATCCTCTAACTTGCGTTTTTAAACATTTAAAGATTGACGATCGAATTACTCAGACTCGGTGAGGGTAAACCATTCTTATTCTTGCAAGATCAACTCGATAGAAACTGCACACATTTCAATAGATGCTGCTTACCCAACTGACAACTGTGAGCCAGTTGTTGAAGACGTATGCAGTACGACATGCGTGATGACTTGTTTTGCATGCAACCGTGTGGAGAAACCGTGTTACAGATTAACATACAAGATTAGCGAGCTCCCCACTTATTAAGCTAACGCTGTGCCTGCACTAGTTGGCAATAGACCAAAGTAAGTACTTCAATTCGGAATGTTAAGCATGTATATGTTTGTACTAATAAGAAGTGGAATTTGATCAGCTCTAAACAAACAACTTTTAAGAAAAATGTTTTTGACTTGTAGCCTAAGTTACAGGTTGTGTTGCCTATGGCAACATTCTGTGGGGAAATTTTTTTGTTGAGATGTCGCGATAGACGGAGGAATTTTCATTCGTCACTCCAGTTGTAACTTGATTTCCAGATTTCCAAAATAATCCAGTGCATTTATCAAAGCGAAAACATTTTTCTGAAGTCTGACAAGCCTGAAGAATGGAGCACTCTTCGGCGCTCTTTTTCTGTTAAATAACCGATGACCAAGGTGAATCAACTCAGGTGACCTCGTGATATAAAAGGCTATTGTAATACCATTTATAGGCTGCAAGGCATCAACTGCGTAAAACTGAAAATGTGCATTATTAAAAAAGGCTTCTTATCATCTACTTATAGAGTTGGATTCCTCAAGAAACAAATTTTCCGTTTTAGTAAGACGCCATAGAAATTTTAAAAAATTAAAATAAAAACGTGTTTGTACACGCACCGGCTTGAAGATACCAGTAGTCTACGCCCTAGGTTTGGTTGAATTTCAAATCAGGTATAAATACGACACCGGTCACCTTCGTCACACCCAGAACTAGACGAGTCAGTGCCAAGCTCAGGAATTACCATGAATCTCTCTGTAAGTAATAAACCCTATGTTGCAGTAAATCAACTTATTTCATCTTAATTTATTTCTCTTAATTTAATTCATTAAGATCGTTTTTTCGCTGCTCGTCTCCTCTGCATTTGCAGCTCCCTACTCATCTCATACGGCACCTGAAAATAATTACCTAATGAATTATTACTATCGCTACCCAGCTGCTGAGTACAAAGATGTCCAAAGTCGAAACATTCAATTGATAGCAGCTCTGTATGAAATAAAAAAGGCCGCCCTGTTGGGACTCTCCAATGTCCAGTTGTATTACACAGCCGCAAAATGGAATTTCATCCTTTGTCTACTTGATTCTTCGTGTCCGACCGTAGTATTCCCTCCCACAGACCCCTTTGCTGGTCGCTAAAATAATTGGCTTAAAAATGACATTCAATTCATTTATTCCCATTTTTAAAAAGAATTGTATGTGGATATATTAACGGTAATATTAGACTCGAATTTTCACATGTGTAGTATTCCATCTTGTGAGCACCTTTCATTGTTTCTAGAGCACAAATACGTTTGTTAATATATAAAATCAATAGATCTGATTTCACTTCAAAGAAATAATATACTTGATTGTTTTACCGTGTCGAAAATAAAATTCCAGAAGAGACTTTGTAAAACCACGAGCGAAGTCCGAGAAAAAGCAGAAGTCGACAATACATGTAGGCTATACAGTAGAGTGCATTGCACTCAAAAGTTGAAGGAATTCGATCTGTCCAGGACCATACATACATTAACCGTATAGCCATATCTATCCATTGTAGGACAACAGCATTGCTGCAAGAGAAGCCTTCCGTCCCTAGGCCAGAGCTATAGACTCCTGGTTGCTTCACGGCTGTGTTGGCTTCCCTATCCCGGTTTCAGGGTATAAGTAAGCCGATTTGTAAACTTTAAAAAGCGCCTCTAGTGAGTGTGTCAGCTACAACGTCCAGCTATTTTTGAGAGCCTAGATGGCTCTTTTTAAAGTTTCCACTTCACAATTCTGACAGGCTCCGCCCTAAAATCTCTGAAAATCGGCTTACTGTTACCCTGAAACCGGGATAGGGAAGCCAACACAGCCGTGAAGCAACCAGGAGTCTATAGCTCTGATAAGGCCTTTATAAAAGATCGGCATTTAAAATATGAATTAAGGCTGCCTTTGAAATTTGTGCATTTTACAAAAATGGCCGGTCAGAGACACCGCAGTTCAAATTGATTTTTTAAGGAATCTAAAACTTTTTAACTCTTTGAACACTGGAATCTTTCTTAAGCATGCTAAAAATGACGGTTCGAGGTGAGGAGAGGGAAGCTGGTTACCTCTGATAACAAAACCTGTTTAGCAGCCGGCCGTCGCTTCTTCTCTTTGAAAAGGAAGATCGAGGTGAATTAATTCTGGTAACCAAGAAAACTGCCACAAAGGCATTCCGTTCAAGACAAAAAGAAACTGTGCACAACTAAACTGTAAGTCGTTTGAATTATTGTTTCAATTCTCTTGCTTTCGATGACAAAAATCTTCTCTCTATGCACCGATGCTCCGCCCCCTTCTCTCGAGCTCCTTTCGTGCACACACAAACGCGCAAGCTGCAAGGATCGTCAAGGGCAAGCCATAACACGTGTTAGCCATTAAGTGTCTGCCGACCCCGTAGACAACCCCGTAGCGAATGAGATTGTCGGAATTTGTCTAAATGTTTACGTCTCGCGCGTCCGCCCGCTTGTGCGTCTGTTTAGTACTCAACTTTGTTTATATTACTTTGTGGTTGGAAAGATCTAAACGTGTCCAACGACGGTCCCCTGCGCAGTTGTGAGACTGACGAGCTCTGGACGAGCTCTCGTCGAATTTTGAAATTCGTCAAGGGCAGAGCATAATATATATGTCAAGGGCGTAGCCCTATCAACATATCAAGTGTCTGCCGAAACATTTTGATTTTAACAACCCCGTAGCGAATGAGATTGTCGGAAATTGTCTAGACATTTACGTCTGGCGTCCGCTCACGCTTGAGCGTCTGTTTATTGCTCAAGGATGTGAAAGTGTCCAACGACGATCTCCTGCGCAGTTGTGAGACTGAACTCTGGACGTTCTCGTCGAACTTTGAAATTCTCTTCCCTTTATTTTCCTGGTGCAACATAACATTTCTTACACCAAGTTTACAAGTCAGGTAATGTACTGTAATTTTCGTACTATTTATTTAAAAATTGAACGTCAGTCATTAGACGTGAGTGTAGCTATGCTTACTGAGTATACACTACTGACCCGCTGTATTATTATTAGCCCATACAGCAGGCGAATTTATAAATAGAAAGTGCTCAACATACAGTTGTGCGTGTCCATTTAAGGGCACGGTTGTATATTTACCCACAGAGCAGACACTGATTTTGAATTCAGTGAATTTAAGTCGATTGGTTCTTTATGATCAAAAATTCTATTGTCTAATGTTAGACTCACATTTTACAACATTTTTACACCAAAAACAGGAGTTAATTTTTTTACGTACAATGATATCATGCTACCTCAAGCCACAATTCTTTGCTCTTTGATTATGTATAACCACGTTAATAAGAAAATCATAAACTTCAGTCTGGATTTTGACAAATTCTTTTACTTCGTTTTGTGACTTTGATTTTCACACGAAAATTGCAGAAAATAATGTCCACCGAATTGAGTTCAAAATTTTTGGAAATACCCGCATTTGGACGACATTTCAGTTTGGGTACTCTGTACAATGCTCTGGCCGATCAAGTCATTCCAGGTAACTAAAAAAACATGATGCCCTACCCTGCTGCTTTATGCAACGATTTTATGTCCAACACAGTTCGAGTTGCCGTCTAAACATGCCTTATTAATTTATTTCCCGACAGGCTATACTTTCTGGAGTGAAAATGATTTCAGAAATGTCAAGACCACTAGGAATGATAATACCAAATTTTCCATCATTTCGTCAGATCGATTGAGCGAAAAACTTAAAGATCTAAATGTAAATGGCTCGCTACAAATAAGCATCTTAGGGGGGTTGATCGATCTCAAAGGATCGGCGAATTATCTGAACAAGAAGGAAAGTACTTGCCGCGAATCCAGCATTCATGTGAGGTTCAAGTACATGACAGCTGTCAAGTCTTTGACGATGGAACAACTAGACGAAAGCAAAATTCGCTATCCAGAAATTGCAAAGAACGGGAAGATTGGCAAGGCAACTCACGTCGTCACCCAGATTCAATACGGTGCCGAAGCCACTTTCACTTTCACCAAACGATTCGAAAGCGATGATGAAGAAGAAAAAGCAAGTGGCGAACTAAAAATAAACGTGGGAAAATTATTAAAACTACTAAAAGTTGATGCCGAAGTCGGAGGAAGCGTTCGAGAGAAAAATAACGACAGTGCGTCAAATATCGACTGTCAGTTTGAAGGCGATTTTAAACTTCCTGATAATGTCAAAGGACCGACAACGTTCGAAGAAGCTTTGGAATTTGCCAAAATTTTTGTCAAAGTCTCGTCTGATTCGTTGGCAAAAGACATTGCCGATGGAAACCCTCTTGGTGTGCCTTGCACCGTCTGGCTTTTCCCCCTTGCATTGATGCAAGATGCCGAAGGTGCACCGGCTATTCGGTATGAAGTTAGTCTCGCTATAGCGTCTGAATGCGTCAAACTGATTGAAGAATACGATAATTTGGAAGCGAAACTTAATTTGATGCTTAACGACTCAGCGATTAAACAAATCAGTCCTTTGTACAAGAAGCTGAGACTGTTCCATCACTATCTAACTTCTTTCCGCGGCGAGCTCAAGACCAATTTGGGAAAATTGATCATCGATATTCGCAGCGGAAAAGTTGACGTTGGCCATTTCAGACATTTGTTAGATCATATTACTGGAAAAAAATTCCCATTGAATCCAAATGGCATCAGTGATCGATGGCTGGATCAAAAGTATAAAGAATTCCGCATAATAAACCGATTTAAAGAACAAGCCCGTCAAGAGATCAGCTGCCAGAATAGAGATAACGTCACTTTTTTCCCGACCGAAAGGACTCTACAAAACACAATGACCAGTTATTCTGTGGATTTCGGCATAGAACTTACTTTCCCCTGGTTAGGTCGTGCGGAGCCTTTTCTTGAAATCGTGAGAAATCAAACGCTTAACTCTGAAATTATCACTGAAGACGACCCTAAGACAACGAATATCGGCATTGACAAAGTCTGGTATGAGGACAATCGCCTTGTCAAACGGATCCAGAAGGAAATCAATGTTTTTGCCAAACTAGCCAACGAAAAATCTCATGATAAGAAATTCGCTTTTGTTTTGACAACACCTGATGATGAGAACGCAACTTATGCATCCGAATCATCGATAATATTAGTTCACCACCAGCTAACAACGAATAGCGGATGGAATGGCCTCCAACTTATATGTCAATACTACCCACGAGACAACTTAAACGACGTCGTTCTACTCTTATTGGATGATACAGATATTGACAAATATTGGCACAAATTTAATTGCCTCTTTATTTTGTGTCGATTTTACCAGAAAGAAAATCTTTTGGAATTTGTTCAAGTATTCCTCGATCGGAAAATCGATATCAATTGTAAAGACGATGACGGATGGACTCCGCTTCTGATTTTATGCCGTTACTACGACAAAGATAATTTAATCGACATCGTCCGTCTTTTTCTAAATGAAAAGTTCGACTTGGAAATTAATTGGAGGAATAACGACAGATTTAACGCTCTCCACATTTTGTGTCGCCATTACACAAAGAAAAACTTAGTTGACATGATTAAACTTTTCATCCAAAGAAAAATAGATATAAATTGCAAAACCAACATCGGATGGAATGCCCTGCATTTTGTGTGTCGTTTTCAACCGAAAAATAGTTTGCCTGAATTGGTTCGACTGTTAATTCAAAACAAAGTTGACAAGGAAGCAATAACGACTGGGGGTGAATTTGGGACTGCGTCTTCGTTTCTGTTGGGACGTTTCAGAAAGGAAGAAGTTCTAGACATTGTAAACATTTTGAACTAAAAAAACCATCTATGTGGAATTATATAAGCAATAAAAAAATTAATTAATTTGTTCATCACTTAAAAAAAATATAACTCCAGGTTTTTGTGTAAAAAAACAAACAAAAAATGTGAGTTGATGGAATGGGGTAAAAACCTCGAAAAAAATGTGACATATTCTTGTAGTCTAGAGTTTTTAGTCTAGTTGTTGCTTGTAGCCTAGAGGGGGGGGGATATTGAATACTGCCTTCTATTATAAAGAAATAGCGATTTCGCATTGTTTAATGTGTTATGCAATTAAGTGTCTGTATTGTTTGTTTTCATTATTGCAGCAGAAATTAAAATGAGCTTATCAACCTACGACAAGGGAATAATGCAGTCCACTTGTAACAACAAAAAGTCTTACGCTGCTTTCCTGATCGACAGACCTTTCAATGAAGAAGACAACTTGAAGGCCCTCTTAATGAACTGTTTGCGCTACCGCCTCCAGATAGTACGGAATTCGGAAACCGGTACGGGAGGTAATACCAATGATGCTGATTCTGAAAGTGATTTTGAAAAAGATTTTCGCGAGTGGGACGACCTAGATTCGTCACCTTCATCAGAAAATTTTTTATCGAATTCGGAAGACAATGAAAGCAGCAGCACTTCTAAAGTGATTAGCGTGTACGATTCATTGTTGCAACTCATCGACGAATTTGACGCAACCGGCGCTGCTGAGATTTTCCGTCTGCTGCTGGAACGAAGAGCTGCCATTCCCTTGTTCGTTCCCAAATCCAAGAAGCATTATTTGAGTTTGCTAAGACATGTAACCTTGCCCAGGATCGACAATATCCGTCTGAGTGAGGACAAGTCCTTGTCGCGCGTTGCCGTGATTTCCTGCCGTCAGAGGAAGCAGAGTCAGACATGCGACATTCTGAAAAGCATTTTCAACATTGACAGCTTCCATTTTCTCGATTTGGCCACGAGCAACATTTCATCGGAAAGTATGCTGGCCGAAATTGGGTGTGGCTGCATAGTTTCTGATGATTGTAAAACTAAAACAACAAAAATTCAAAACGTTTTGGTCGTGCACGTCATGGGAGATTTCAAGCCCCTTTGGTCATTTCTACGTCGTTTTGCCGATTGCTTTTTGATTGAAGATTCGACTGTTGAATCAGAGTCATTTTTCAAAGCATTTATGACAAAAGACAAAAAAAGGGAATTGGATTCACAAGATGCTGCACTCGGAGTAGAGATGCACAAGTCGTTTAATTGCCTTTGGAAACCCTCAGACGGAACGCCGAGCCAAATAGAGAAAAAACGTAAAGAAAACGAATTCCTTCATTTCTACTTTCAAAACCAACTTTCTGATACTTTTAAACTTGAATTAAAATCGGATATCGTGACTTGTATGGATAAAACGTTAACTTCAAACGTCGACTTTGCAAAAAAACGATTGAAGTTGTGCGATATTCCCATATTAGAAGCTGAAGAATACCGCTCTCTGGAGTGTGTGTCACCGACCGAAATCGAATCAAAGATCGACGAGTCAGTTAACAAATCATTGGGAAACGTGAGAAAAAATGAATTTGTCCTTCAGAAAAGCTTTATGCAAGAAGCGGAACACCACGAGTCGAAAATGGAGAACCGATTGAAGGAAGAAAAGTTGCATGAAGAAGACGGGAAGATCAAAGTAATTCGTGAACAACGCCGCGCTTACACCCGTCAGGTTGAAAAAAACTCTTTACTCCGATTGTTTCTCAGTCTTCTTGAGACTAAAGATCCTTGTTCCCGCGTTTTATCCATTCGGGTTCTAGAAAAAGAATTGGCCAAACGTGGTGAACAGGAACTTGGCGAATTATTCAAAGATGTTGAGAATTTATCGGTTTCGTATTGGGAGAAATTAAACAATGCTGATGAAACAGATTTTCATTCAGTCGCAAAGAATCTTCGTTCCGCTAAGACCAACTTGATTGAAAATGTACTTGGCATCGAACATTTGTGGAGAGAGTTGAGTCATCTCTACGTGGACATGGAACCGGAACGACGGTCGCCGGCAATAGAAAACATCCCTCGTCTGGCCGCTCAGCACTTAATGGACGGATTCTGCCTTGAACTACTCGATGGCGATTCCAACATTATCCGCGAGAAGTGGATAAAAGAAGTTTTACAACAACTGGGGTCGTTGACGAAAAGAAAACGTCTCTTTATCCTGTCCGTCATGGGTGTCCAGAGCAGCGGCAAATCGACATTGCTCAACACAATGTTCGGCATCAGAATGAGAACCAGCGTCGGCCAATGTACCCGAGGTGTCAACATGCAGCTGGTACCCGTCGAAGGCCGTCCCGAATACGACTACATTTTGCTGCTGGACACGGAAGGGACTCGGTCATCAGAGTATCATGGTCTGCCCGGCAGCGAAAAAAGGGATAACCAAATGGCTACTTTAAGCATTTTACTATCGGACGCGACCATCGTCGTTATGCAGGGAGAAAACGACGCGGCCACAAAAGAAATTTTGCCGATTGTTTTAATGGCCTACCAAGGATCACAATTGGCAGAAGACAACGGCGGCCGGCTCAGTTCCAGGATGTTCTTCGTTTACAATAGGATCGACACCAGCCAGAAGGACAAGTTGGGCGATATCATTCAAAAACTCGGAACTTCACTTTATGAAGCTTTTCGTCAAGTGCAAACCTCGATTGGAAATTCTACTAATTTGAAATCGGAAAGTCCATTTGCCGATTTCAAATTTGACACACCTGACTCATCCGACAGTGACGTTCTCTTTTTAGGAAACGTCAAGAAAGATTCGGAACCTCCAAACGATGTGCCAAATGAAAAATACGGCAAAGAGTTAATTCAGTTTCGGGAACATATCCACCAACGAGTAACAAATGCAAAGAGCGGTAATACGTGCTGGAAAAGTAGATCCATCAACGAGTTTTCCGAATACACGGAAGAGGTCTGGAAGTGCATCTGCTCAGCCAATTTCATCTTCACTTTTGCCACGGTGGTGGAAAACATGTCGTTCGACCAATTGGATTTAGAGTACAAAGCGGTTGAACGAGAATTAGCTGAAGCCTACGAAAAGTCCTTCGAAAACATTAGAAAACGAATGAGAAAATTTATCGAAGAAAAAAATTTATTTTTATGTTCAACTTCCACGAGAGACCAAGACGGCAAAATTCAAGGTAGAAATGAAAATTCTCCTGTTTCTTCTGACCCCTTTCGATCTTCGCTTCGTAACGAGATATTTCTAGTTATTAAGGAGAAATTAGACGAAAAGGTCGAGAAAATTGTGAAAAAAGAAGGTCGAGAAAAATGGAGTCACCAGTTTGAAGAAATATGGAAAAATAACAAGAAAGATCAAGCCTTAAACTGGGAATGTAATCTGTTGAACACCTTTAATGTGTTGTTTACTTACGAACGTGACGTGGAGAAATATAGGAAGAAAATGAGGACTGAAATCAATACGCTCTTTAAACCATCATCAACGAATTCATGGACAGAAGATAATAAGAAAGAAAAATTCGAAGAGATGTTCAGAAGCATTTTGACTGAAGCGAAAAAAGAGTTCCCTCCAAAGGTAGTTAAAAATGAAATAACCAAAGTGTATCAAGAAAGCCCCGTGATTAAGAATAGGAAAATTGATATAAAGTGGCCCGATGTTGATGAGTCATTAGCGCTTGAAGCTAATCAGCCAGAGAAAGAAGAAGATAAAAAGTCAAGATGGGTTTTAAATCTTCTTTTTCAGTACCGGAAGCATCTTCCCAGTATTACCAATATTGTCAAAAAGATCAGAGGCAATAAGGAAAAAGAGGAAATCGAAATTTCCAAGTGTGCTGGTACCGTTTACGACACCATCAACAAAATTGTCTCTGGAAAACTCTGTTACGATGACAGCATTATTGAGAGTGTTATCCGCGAGGTAGATGAAAAAATAAAAAAAGCCGACAATCTCACTGAAAATACCGTAGCTACGATCATGCATAATCACGGTATGAGACTTATTTTGAAAGTGATGGAAAAAACTCAAAAAGAATGGGAAAAACAAAACTCCGTGCCCGCCAAACTCGAGTCCCACGAAGCGATCTTACGTAATACCTTCATGATGGTTTCACAGGGCGTGGAAAAGACGCAGTTATTTGCTGCTACCATGGCAAAAACCTTGGAGTTTTCCATTATTTCAGGTAATTAAAATTATACACACTAAAGTAACAATAATCTAATTATTCCGTTGTAATCTGTAGCGTTCGAAAAAGAGATGGTGCAAAAGACTTTTCAAGGAATTCGAAAGGAGCGTTGGCTATACGACGCCAGATTCATGCAAAAGCACATGGATCTCCATTTGATCGACTTGCTGGAAAAAAATAAATTGAACGAAGCACTTGATAACATACGTGTTCCTAAGGCGTTTTACGCAGACATACTCCAGCAATTAATTGCTCAAAAGGTACCCGCCGTTAAGGATGAATGGAAGAATTTCAAGAATCAATTAAGTCAAGCAATAAAAAAGGCGGCAGCAGTCCAAGTCGACAGTGGAAGAGCACAACAATTTGTCAGCCAATTACGCACAGAATTTTTGGAAGGTTATTTGCAGAGTGAAACTTTAGGTTCGGCATTTCTGATTGATTGCAGTGGTGAGTACGAGGATTGCGACAACGAAGAGAAAAAAGAATTTCAAGAAGCGTGCACACAAAAATTGCATGAAGTGCTAGAAAAGCAACCAGCATTTAAAAATCAAGGAGTCTATGCAAAAGAACTGAGTCTAAAAGTAGTCCAGTATATGGTAACTTTAAACGACCAGGCAGCACTACCACGTTGCGATGAATGTTGTCGCTTATGTAAGAGTCTGTGCCTCGAGGCGGCCAATCACGACATAGAACTTAGACCTCATGATGCAGTCCATCAGCCAGGAGGAGTTGCAGGATTTAGTTACCACCCGACTAATGAATTGGTTGCAACAACTTGTTGTCAATCTTACGAAAAAGACAGTTCATTTGTCCTTAACGGAGATGACACTAAATGGTATAAATACAAAGATTATGCTACGGTCTTTCCTGGATGGAAAGATCCTCGGATCTTAGAAGAATTGCCAGTGCGCGAATACATATTAGCTACTTACAACAAAGAAATTGCCGAAAAGTACAACCTTGAACCTTGTACTACAATACCCGCAAGCTATTTCCGACATTTATCCACCATTAGGAAACACCTAGAAGAGGAAATTGGTGGCTCAATGAAAGGTTGACATTATTCTTCTTTTCTATTTCTTGTTTGCTTAGTAGTTAAAAAATTTCTGCGCACACATGTTTTTACCTATGATTTATGTGTGGAGCGTAGTTACTTTTATACAATTAAATATTGTTTGATTATTATTTTTGCTTAATTACAACTATCTTGCTATCTTACAAATTACAATACACTATAATCGTAGATGAATTGATCTCATTTAATGTTATAAAATCTAGGATATAAATTTCATATCATCCTCAATATATACGCAGTCTACGCATAAGAGCAACGACCGCATAAGAATATGACAGAATCTACAAATATGCGTGTTTCCATATTTATCCATTCAAGTAGCAGGTTAAGTCAGTTATCGTTTTTTGTTTTTTATTGTCGCGCCTTTTCATCCAGCAGGAAAAAGGATTCTAAAAGTGGTTCATAGGTGGCGTTTTAGGGCCAAAGCCAAAAGAAAGAAGGAAATGTACACGTACGGGGGAGGGGGGGGGGGGGAATAATGCAACCGAGTCGTTAGTCGTGCATTATGTGTGAGAAATAGGAAAATAGGAAAATTCATGAATTAGCAATGGTGATTAATTTCTGTATGATAACGGAATGGATATCTTTTTTTAAGTTGAAAAAGAAAATTACAATTACCGATAATGTAATCAAAATAATTTAATCGTCACTTCTTTTTTATTCTGCAGCATTTAAAAATGAAATGATGAAGAAAACGTTAATAGAAATTTGAAACGAGCGTTGGCTGCACAACGCCAGACTCCTGCAAAAGCACATGGATCTTTATTTGATCGACTTGCTAGAAAAAAATCTAGTGGAAGAAGTACTTGAAAACATACGCCATCCTAAGAGGTTTTAGTTACGCCGACGTGCTCCATCGATTAATTGCTCTAAAGGTTCCCAGCAAGGTCGACGATGAATGGCAAAGTTTCAAAAATCGTTTGAGACAAGCCATCGAAAGAGCAGCCCTTGCAATCGAAGTCAACTTTGGAAGAGCGCAAGCATTTGCCGATCAACTGCGAACAGAATTTTTGGAAGGTTATCTGAAAAGTGAAATTTTAGGTTCGGCATTTCGGATTGATTGCAGTGGCGAGTACGAGGATTGCGACAACGAAGAGCTGAAAAAATTCCGGGAAGCCTGCTCCACAAAGTTGAAGGAAGTACTAGAAAAGCCATTAGCTATTGAAAATCGAGAAAACTTTGCAGAGGAAATAAGTCCAGGAGTAGTCCAGCATATGATAGCTTTGAACGATAAGGCAGCGCTACCTCGTTGCGACGCCTGTTGTTACATGTGTAAAAGTCTGTGCATCGAAGCAACCAATCACGACACAAAGCTCACACCCCACGACACAATCCACCAACCAGGAGGAATAGCAGGAATTAATCTTTTTAACAATGATGAATTGGATTCAACGACGTGCAGTCAGGGATACGAGCAAGACTATACATTTTACCTTAACAAAGATTACAGTGTCTTCTATAATTACAAAGACTATTCCAAAATCTTTCCCGGGTGGAAAGATCCTTGAATCAACGAAGAAATGCCAGTGCGCGAATACATTCTAGCTCCCTATTGGTCAAAAAATTTTCTCGTTTCCCTTTGTTAAAGTGCAAGTGCTTAAAGTAAAAAAACATTTTTGAATTTGATTCTTTACCCACAAAGAAAATTGTGAGGTACTAAAAAAAACAGGCCTGATCAGCAGTCGTTCTACAAATGAGTTATTCAATGAACCCTTACACTGAGTAAACCAAATGCCAAAAGAAAACAGTTCCAGTCATAACGGCATAGCTCAGGGAAAATCATGCTCGGAATAGTACGATTTACAACCAACCCATCAAATAGTCAAAAGGAAGAATAAAGATTAATTTGTCCTACCTTTTAGCCTGGGAAATACGGCCAGGCATCCCCAACCGCAAGTGCTCCATCCGTTGAAAAATCGAATCCACCAGGCAGGATAGGAAAAAGGGGGTCCTCGTGAATACCCCCACATTCACATGGATGTACACGAGGACAAATTGGATTTAAAGAAAGGGGAAGAAGAGAGACGTAACTCGACTAATATCGATAGTTTCTTCCATCAAAAACGGGATGCTGTTTATCTAAGTGAAAATTTAAAAAATGGGTTACGAAAAATATTTGGAGAAGCAACAAGTAAGGAAAAGTTGAAAATCAGACATTGGGCAAATCCTAATACTTAATAAACAAGAGAATTTAAGGTTTCACTGTAACACAGCATTCGTGCAAGTCATGCATCATTCAAATATCTAGCAGGTCACAGGAATAAAAGTTACGAAAAACATTAGGCTACTTAAATTACTTAGATTGTTGGTGATGACAGGTCAATACTAGCACAAGCAAAACTTGTGTATCTTATTGTTACGATGGCTGGATCAGGCCCTCAAATCTGCACCATGGAATCTACATAGAGCAAACAAACAGCCATGCATTAACAGTTGGACTTACACGATAAATCATCATTTCACTAATTTTGGACAGATTTAACTCTTCTGTTTCAGCACTCATAATCATTCTATTTGTATTCTTGGTGTTATTTACCTGTTAAACAGTATGGAGTGTACGTAGCCTATTACGCGATTCTATGGGCCTAAAGAGTAAAGACACGCGACCAAGATTGACACCGGCCACCGACACCACACGTGCAGCACTGCAGCCATCACGTATACGTACGTTTCCAGTTTTCTTTATAATCTTATTATTAAACTTCCGTCTCTTTTTCGAAACTCGAAAAACGAAAGCTTAGTCATCAAGTGTACAAGTGAACATCAAAGTATTAGCAGAGGTATTAGTCATCAAGTCATAGATATTGTTAAAAATCGCCCCCACCCCTTAAATCCAAACCGCTCAAAAGCGATCAAAGCGGTTTTCTCACCCTCGCTCGACATCCACTGAACAGATCGGGACTATTTAGTATCAAATTGTTCGTCTCATCAAATCACACTGAGCCAGACTCAAGAAAAAATTAAAATTTGCACGAAACCCGCAGATAATTACTTTCGTCAGAAAACCGTCACCAAGGACCCAATAGGAAGCCAAGAGAGAAAAAGAATTCATGAACGGTTCATAGATGGCGTTGAGCGTCATAAGAGAAAATATTATTCCTCACGGAAAATAAAATGAAACGAAATAATAATTAATCGAGTCGTCAACTATACTGGAAATACCGATAAGTGTTGAACCTGTTGTACGTATAGAACAACATTATTTATGTCTAAAACTCATAATTGAACTTTTCTCAAGTGGAAATCATCTGCCATCTCTCATCTGATTGAAAGAACAAACATCCGAAAACGTCAAAATTCAAATTTCGTGAAAATATCCCCCAACAAAGAAAGAAAAACTGGGTGGATTTGTGTTGCCCTCGTAATAATTTTTAACGACTGGGACGGCTAATTAGACGTTGGGGGGGAAGAAACGGCCGCTCGTCGTATTCCCCCGTAACACATAACCAGTACGACGCCTTGCGGTGCTGTTATACAAGGATGTAGGGGGAGGTTCTGACTGGAACAGCACAAGTTATCGCCGCGATTCTTTTTCGTGAGCTTCGTGAGTTTTTCCCCTGGAAATTTCGTTTGTCGTCGAGAGAATAAATCTCTTTCACAATTCATTACGCGAGCCACAGAGTGTCCCGCGCTATACCGTCCCAAAGGGACTCTGTTAGGGCCATAACAATTTTTCTTTCTTCCCGTTTGATTTCCAGTTGTGGAAGAAGAAGAAGTTAAGAACAAAGTTATGTATAGAAAATTTTAAAAATAAAGTCAAAAAGACAGACAAATCTTTCTTTCCTATTTTTCCAGAAAAACAGGAGGATGTCTGTGTGTGTTACGTATATACACTGTACCGCTCTTCCTCTCTCCCGCCGTTCTATAAACAGATATCTGTCCGTGTTGTATAGGCGTCCGCGTTCAGTTTCTCTACCTTTTCTGGGTTGGTCTCCCCCCCTTTTTCTCCCTCGCAACACTGATGCGCGTTCGTTCTAAAAACGGCCGCCGTCACACAGTGATATGGTGGTAGAATAGAAATAATTTGGTAGCCCTCCCTCGTCAGAATAGAACCAGATGGCGTCTGGGATTATATTCTCCCGCGTTCATTTTTTTTTTGTTGAAACGATTATGCTCTTCTCCTTCGTGAAATGCTGGTCACAGTCTATAGCGGAATAAGGATTTTCCCAAGCTATATAACGTTTTGTTCGTTTGAAAAGAGACCTTAGTATATTCAGTTTGGCTTCCCTATTATCATCCAGCAGCTCTATGAATATTATAATACATCACAAATGTAATAGGCGCGCTGTAGGGTGTAAATTATTATGTTACATCATTAGCGCGCCGTGTGTCCGGCTGAGAGGATACTATATTTTCTTTCCGTTCGTTTCTTTCTTATTCCATCCATCTTTGTCTCATTTTTTTTCTTTTCTTCCACTCGTCCGAATGCAATTCCAATCAAGTTCGAAAACCCCCAGCGGGAATGAAATTGTATATTATACCTTATAATAATGTAATAATGATAAATTCGTTCCTTATAACTTTTTTTTGTCTCTCATCTCTCTCAAAGTTTGACGGCGGGATTCACACCTGCTGTTATGGTACATAGTCCTTTATATGCGTCATCACGCACATGTGTGTCTGTCTATCTATGGCACTCCTGTCTGTATGCAATAGCATTTGCATAGAAATAATAATAAGTCACCCCGCGCACCAGACGCGTCAGCAGCAGAGCTCGGCGATGTGCTCACCTTGGCTCGACTGCTGACGTCCGCCCCGTCAACTGTTCATATCCTTTTGCGTGTCATTGTTATACTGTACAACCGCATCGACTGTAAATACATCCGACCAGCAGTTAGCCCAGTTCTTCTTCTTTTATAGGGCTTCGACTTGTATTGTCCACCGGGCGAAATTCAATACTTATTACTACAGTCTGTGCTCTGCTGCGGTTTCACTTGAAAACTAAATTAGAGGCACAAAAGTTCACAACGCAATCGAATCAACTGTTACCATTTTTGTCATCATAGAAAATTTTCTATAGACGCCAGTCTAAAATGAATGATGGGCTGCGATGAATAAAAATCACGAAAGCCCTATGTAATTAATTTCCGCTTGAGAATAATCGAATTTGCATTGCGGCGACGACGCAACGGATATACGTACCGCTATTGATCATCGCCCTGAGCGATTATATGTACACTCGCCGGTGACTCTTTAGCTTCAACTTTCGACGCTTGTATGGCTTTTTTTCATTTCAAAATGAAACAAGTTATTATCCGGTTTGTGTGTCCATAATATTTCATCTTTTTTTCTTCTTTTCTCCCGACCGATGACGTGTACAATAACAAAAGGCATCCCACAGAAAAAAAGAACGACTCAATCTATAATAGGGCTGCTGCTATAGCTAGATTTTTCATTCAGAAAACTTTCTCATCACTTTCACCCCTGCATGCGCGATAGAATTATTATTATTGGCTAATAAAATGCCCGCCAGGTATGGAAACATTTTTTCCCCAAACCGGCTCACGGCCATTTTTAACTTTGGCGTGGAAACTGTTATTTCGTGTTTTCTCAGCACCTATAGCTATATAGCTAGAGCTAGATAGCTGGTCGTGTCTTATTATGTACACAAGATAGAATCTCGAACGGGTATAAACGTACGAACGTAATCATTAAGGACGTGATACGTAGTACCGGTTATCTACTAGTAGAGGAGAAGAAGACAAAAAAATGTTGAGATTGTCCTGTCGTGCCAAATTATTATCTGGCAAAAAAGCTTTAAGGCTTTGCCGGCCAGTCATTTAAGTCAACATCAAACTTTCTATATACGTATGCGAGGATTGCGAGAGCTGTGAAATACACACATAGGTGTGGAAAGCGCACCTAATGCGCAAATAATATATCTAGACGTCCCAGAGTTGTTGGCGTTTCGTGGAAAAATATAATTTAAAAAAAAAAAACGGCGGGAAAACACACAATTTCGAATTTTTTTAAAACTGTAATGCAATCGGAAATTACTACATTTTTTTCAGCCTCGGAGCAACAATATAAAGGAAACGTGTCCAAACGTATAGGTTATAATGTAGGACTAGAGTTTGAAATGGATAGACGTGCGGAGGCGAATTGCCAGGTCTCATTCATCATGGGCCGCACTCCGGCCGATCATCATCAAACCCCCGGCTCACGGTCGGTTTCACGCGGACAATAGAAAACCACACGGCGAACTGTGCTGTGTGAGAGAGTCTGGCAACGAAAAACAGGTATATAACAACGCTCTCCCGCCGACCATCAATGACCCTTATTCATATTTTTTCTCGTTTCGTTTTCCATCATGATAGAAAACCGCGAAACCGTAAATATATCTAAACAGCATGAATGATGAGACCGGTCATTGAAAAATAATAAAAAAAAGAACTCGTCATACCGGAATTATTATTTATACGTGCTGCACATAGTTTGGGGAAATTAATTTTTTATTGAATATATAAGAACCAGTCGCGTCAATCATATAAACGTCGGAGAGAATTTTCGCTATACGCCCTTAAATGGCGCCGCTATTATTTGGCCAAGTCTTTTTCTAAACGGTTGGTGTGGTGGTGCTATTGTCCTATCTCAACGTTTTTATGGTAGGCCATTAGATTGACTTTGACTCGGCTAATTTCCTTGCCCCATTCTTATTTTATTACGCACATCTTTTTCACATTAAAATACATTTCTTTTTAATGCGCCGCTTTTATTATTTCACGTGGACGTTTTTGGACGCAGTGTCTGCTGAGTCCCATTGTCTAAGCAGGAATGACCGAACCAGTTTTTTTTTCTTTTCTTTTTTCTTCTTTTTATTTTGGTATAGTCGACCGATGAGTCAACACTTTATCAGCTCCACGATACTTTTAAAAATAAAAAAACATTTTATTTCGTTTTGACCCAGAAACCCCAAAAAATCTAGGAGAGAATTTCCAATTGTGGAATCAAGATCTAAAGTTCGTATCATAGACGCACGACAATATGGGAATGTAATCGACCGTTTTCCCTTGGCCAATGTGCGTAGTAGTAGTATAAACCTGCTCGAAAAAAACAAAACAAAAGGATGTCATGAGGTGAAACCATTAACATGATTTTACTTCCAATCCGGACTGATTCTTATATACATTAATATACGCAATTTGTTAGAGTTCAGCGCATTTTTTGGTTGTTGGAGGGGGGCCCACGTCGTTAATTGGTGCGACAAGCGGCCGGAAAACGTGACAAACAACAACACTGTGTCCTGTCGTATTACGCTTTTAATATCATTACTGCTCGACACACACACAAAAAAGAAGAAGAAGTTGAGTGCTTCAGCTCGGAAATCAATACCGTCCGTCCTATCGACCACACATATTACATGTGAAGGGAGAGAACGTATATAGTATAACGGGCCATCAGCACCGCCTGGCACAGCCAAAACAAAAGTTGAGAAAAATTTTGTTTTCCTTTTTTTGTTTTGTTTTTTAAAAAATTTCATTTGTGTGTCAGGGAGGAATCCGAATAATTGACAAAATAAGAAGAAAAACCAAAAAATCGGGAACGGAAATACAATAATAATAATAATCATTTCCTTTTTGTCTATTATACACTCTTGTGTGTAGCACTGTAGCAGTTGCGGTTTAGGAAAAATACCCGGAGACTTTGGGGTTGGTGGTGGTGGGCCACGTCCAGCAGCTTATTACTCATACAAACATTCTTGAAAGAAGACAGCTCGAGGCTATCTAGGCGATGATATGAATGAAAAATGATTACGAAACAACACAACCCATGCAGTCTGTAGACTAGAGAGAGAAACAGAAAAACTTGTGAAACAAGGTGAAAGCTATCTGAGAGTTTATTAGACTTTTTTTCGCCGGTGTAGACGGCCAGGTGGATGCACGATAAAAATAATCATAACAATAAAAAAAGGGACGTTTAAAATGCGAAGGAAAAAAAAAACAAGAGGTGCTCATGTCAGGAAGATAAAATAAAAAAAAAAAGAATTTGAAAAAAAGTTAAAATTACGAAGGAGGGAGAAAAAACAATGGGAGAAATTCGTGAAGCGACGAGATTTCACGCTCGCTGATGCGGCAAGAGCGCACCGGGACCCGCTCACAGTCAGACACGGAGAATTCTTTTTCTTCTCGTTCTTTTGCCTGTGCGTTTGGTTGATTTTATTTTGAAATAAATATATCTTTTACAAAAAGAAAAAGCGAAAGTTATAATACTATCGATTCTTACTGGGCGGCCAAGTTCTTCCAACCCGCCGGCGGAGTTCGCCTCTCCTCGTCCGGTTGCGTTTGTCCGGAGTGAAAGGCATTTTATTTCCATTTTAAAAAAATCAACATATTGACCAATGGTTATCTACACGTGTAGTATAACATACCGAATCCTTTGGTGCGCGCAGTTTGGTGGTGATGTATTGGAAACATTAAAAATACAGCAGGCAGCTTCGCCTCGAGTGCGAATTGGTGTTGGCCGGTGTGGTGGTTGGTGCCAGCCAACTGGGAAAGTTGATTCCCGTAAATTGATGTGATGGGGCCTCGCATGTAACGTAACAACAATCAGACGCGCCCATCGAGTTGCAACGAGAGAGCTCTAGAACAATATGGGCCGCGAAAGCGGCGGGCGTATTATATACATCGGCGATTAGCATCATTCAAGAAGAAGAATAGAAGGGCTCGTTCGCCAATCGATTGGAAACGGATGCGGCGGATGCGTGCAATTCCCGACGACGACTGCATTGTTTGTTGTTGACTTTTCGGTGCGGGGGGCAGACAAAAAAGTCTATAGAAAGACGAGAACTGTTCGCCCTTTTTGTTGGCATTGTCCGTATTGTTGTTGATGTGTACTGCCCGTCCCCAGTTGTGTGTTGTTGTATATGCGCGTCTTGTTTGTTTGATGACGCCAATCACGGCACATCTGAACTGCCTTCGCTTCGCCCAGTCGATAACAACAACAAAGGAGAGACGACAGTTGACATAGTTTTAAATTTTCCCGCTAGATGGCGCTGGCAGCGAGCAGACGCCCAGCCCTTATTTTACACACTGGCCTAGTAGCTGGTTGCTATTTTTCATAAGTTTCTCCCTCAGTCGGGTGGGATATTTCAGTGTTGAGAGAACCACGGATGGTCGTTCGTGTGTGTTGTGTGTGTGCCATCTCTCCCCCCTCTCACGTTTTTCGACTGTCAAGACGAGTATAGTTTCACGCTTCATCATCGTGAGTGCATTTCTCCACTGCCGTCGTCGTCGTAAAACTTCGGCGCGTTTCTTCGTGTAATTCATCAAGTTAACTTTTGTGGGCTCTCCCTTTCATCTTCCTGTCTGCAGCAGCAGCAGCAGCAGCAGACTGGGGGCTGAGGATGAAAAAATATTAAAAAATAAAAGATGAGCCGTTCCAATTTCGGTAGTGAAACAATTGACCCCGAAAATGATCTTGTTTTGACTCTCGACCCTGTTGTTTTTTCGAAAGTGAATTGAAGAATTCCATTAAAAAAAAACCAGACAAGAAAGAAAAGGAAGTTGTCTGTGTGTGTGTGTGTGTGTACGTACAGTGGCGCCATTTGGAAAAAGCCCCCTCGTTGTCTCTCTGTGTGTGTGATTCATCCTCCACTGGTTTGGGCTTTGCTTTTAGGTAAATATCCTTGAGCGAGAGGTCTCTTCTGTCGTCGTCTGTTTTCGTTATCTATTTTATTTTTATTTTCGTTTTTTCCTGTAAAATCCTTGAAAGAAAAGAATGTCGGCCTGATGAATCACCGAACAAAGATTAAATGAGGAAAAAATTGAAAGGGGGGGAGAGAAATAATATCATGGCATTAGGTCATCGTCACACACAAGAGAATGTGTGGAGAAACTTTTTATTCGTACAGACCGCACGTCCTTATTTCTTCAGGGGGTGTCACATGTCTCGATTGTCCATTGTGTATCTCTGTAGGCCATAAAATGTACGAGACGATTGTAGGGCGATCGTATTACATAATCCTTCAACTGTTTCCTGTCTTTCACCATGTCATCACAGCAGTGGGCTGTCGAAGCAGCTGCTGATCCACTTTGCAGGCCTGGCAGGACTCCTCCACACAGCGGAAACTTTGAAGAAAACGTTGAGTCTAGCTCTGCTAATCTCTGCAGTCAGACTCTCTATCGTTCCACCATGGCCCACACACACCAGTACCACACCACCACCGGATCCATCCATTATAAGAGAGAAAGGAAGAAGGGGGGAAGAGAAAAACTTGTCTAATGGTTCCCTGTGCTAGACGTGGATCGATATTTGTCTCTCCCACTGGCCCAAGTGAATAAGGTGACGACATTCACTGTACCAAAAAGTGTGGGAAAAAAGCACACACGACCAGATTGAGCTGGAAAAAAAGAAGGGCAACGTTTTCACTAACCCCTGCCTAACGTCTCCTCCCGTTTTTTAAAAATTATAATTGAAGGTGTAATTAGAACCTTACGCGGCTTTTTTCTCCCCTCTTGCGGACGGAAGGTCTTGGCTTCCGTCGCCTTTGGCCATCTCGTCTGAAAAAAAGTTGAACCCCCGGCCATGTAGACAAGAAGTTACCGTGTCTCATTTTCGAGCTTCCCCCATAGGTCAGAAACTTGCAAGTTGTTGTTTATTGTTAAATCAACAATAACACCAGGAAACACGAGAACGGAAGTTTCTCCCTCCCCACTCACTCACTGACCATTTCACTTGTACGCCTACATTTTTCACCTTCTTTTGTTTATTGTCCCAACTATTTTTATATTCTTCTTTAGAGGGAAGAAGAAGAAGAAAACCTTTGGGGCTAATGAGATACATTTCCCTTTTGGATCGTTTTCTTCTTGCTCCTATTGATTTGGGAGAGTCTTTCATCTCTTTTGATGACACTTGAGCGTCGTCAACTAAAACCGAATAGAAAAAAAGCTTTTGAATGGACGTTGATGATGACGTGACACGAAAGAAAAGGTTCTCTTCTTCTTTTGTTTCTTCCCTCCTATATCGACTTTTATTTTTTTCAATTCAATGTGGAAGGAAACGATTCTCTCTTTTTATTCTTCTTCTTGGACGGGTGCCATCGCGAGTCATTGGAGTCGAGATCCTTAGGCGCAGCAGCAGCAGCACAGATGGAAGATATCCACTGACATAGAAGGAAGAAAGAAAAAAGAAATTCCAAAAGAAATTTTTTTTTTCTTGAACGCTTGCCCCAATGGGGGATGACGCGTTTCTCTCTCTCGTCTTCAGTTGCCCTGTGTGTCACGTGACACTGGCTGTGCAGCAGCAGCACATCGATCGTGAGTTTGCCCCCCTCTACGACCATCTCTCCTAGTCCCTTTGGACTTTTGACTCAATCGAGCGGTTCTCTCTCCTCGGTAACTTGTTCGTCTTCTTCCATGGCGAAACCCAACGGGACTATCGTTTCGCTCCACGTGACTAGTCGATCAATATCTTCTTCTTCTTCTCTCGTCAAACGGCTAAAAGTGATGAAAGATTCGAGAAATAAAAAGGAAATTTCCTGATTGTTACTAACCGCCGAATTGGCTCCGTCGTTTTCTCGACGGGGGTGGAATTATTATTTTCTTCTTCTTGCGTTACTCGACTCCCTCGGGTGTTAATTGGATCGGCGGCTCCGTCATTTGACGTACATCGTGAAGCACATCGAGAGCCCGGCACGCCCTTCTCCACCCACTCGACTTTCTCCTTCTTCTACATCTCGATATGGGTAGAGAGGCAAGTCAGTGAGACGGACAGTCGATTACCTCAACTGAGAGAGAAAACAACTAATTGAAAGAACAACAACAAGTCGGCTGGCTTATTGTTGTTCTCCTATTCGACCGAGCCCAAAAGAATAAAATTCCCTACGCTATTCTTGACTATATTCGGACTCGCAGGTGTTCCTCCTCCCCGCATCCTTTGAAGCCCACCCAAGTCTTTTCTCGTATCACGACGGCCATTTTTGGGAGGAACGGAAAGAAGAAATAAAATGCGAAATTCAACTTTTTTTTTTAAATTTAATCCAAGAAATAAAAAAAAAAAAAAAAAAACATTTTTAAATGAAGAAATTTCTTTGTGTCAAAAAAGAATCTGGCAACGAGAAGTTGCATATCCCGAAGCCCAGAAGAGACATTTCTGGCATTGCTAACAATTTTTCCAGCAATCACAAAAGGGAAAAGTCTAAAGAATAGGAGGGAAATAAATAACGGCGTTTGATTGGGGCCCCGTCTTTACTTTAGCATTCCTGCCGTCGTGCTTTGCATATTTGATGTTTGTTAATAGACAATATGCTTGTTCCTTTCTTCTTTTTTGCTGTATTGTATAACTAATCCTTTTTTATTTCTCCCTCCCACCATTCAGAATTCAGATTGGCGCCGCCATTCTTTTCTCTTTCCCCCCCGCTGGATAAGAAGAAGAAATACCAAAAATACAAACGGCGCAAAATTTTCAATCCACCCGCACTGGAATAAACACAGAAGAAAAGAACTAGAGGCCATTTTTTTTTTTTTTTTTATTATTTCCGTTTTGTTTGGCTGGAATGGATTTGGAGGAGGCGGCCGTCGTTGTGGAAGCCAGCCAAGAAGTGCCAACTGTAATCCTCACATCCGCCGACGTGTTGTTGCTCCTCCCTGCATTGGGCCGTCTTGGAATGTTGGCTTCTTCCTTTCCTTTCTCTGCCTCGTGTAATTCACCCACCGGCGCTCCTGCTGTAACTGCAACCTCACGTTGACGACGGACGTCTCCAAAACAATTTTAATTTTTTCGTCTTTTCTTGGACGTCAAAGTCAATCCATCCATCCATCCGTCGTCCCCTGGGGGACCTATTCTCAAACCAAATAGTAAAAGAAACTTTTAAAAACTTGAACCAAAAAATGTCGATCCGCTTTCATCCGCAATTGGTGCTGGACGGCACGCCCAAGACGTTTTACTGCCGCGAATGGGTTTTCGCCAAAATCGGACACATCCTCGACAACAGGACGGCCGAGAAGATTCAAGTGGCCAACATTTCCGGTGTCCTTATTGTCGGCGAGCCGGGCGCTGGGAAAACGGCCGTCACCCTGGAAATCGTCCGCGGAGGATTGGGCCAGCAGTGCCGATCGCTTTCCAATCGAGTCCTGGCCAGTCACTTCATCAACGGCTACGAGCCGGAAACGCAGTCGGTGGCTGGATTCATCCGGCGCCTGGTGGATCAACTCCAAGAGTCACGGCTGATCGATGGATACACCGACAAACTCCGGCACTCTGAACTGGCCGAATGGCTCCACCCGGATCGCATGGAACGCGACCCGGACGAGTCCTTCCAGCGAGCCGTTCTCTTCCCACTCCTCGAGATGGACACTCCTCCTCGCAATCTCCTCCTCATCGTCGATTCGCTGGACGAACCTTCGCTCGTCCAGGATCTCGGCGGATTCAACGGCGTCCGCCGGCTGACGGACCCGACCAATTGCGACGGTGATTCCAGTCAGAGCATCGCCGAGTTGCTGGCCAATCACCACCACTTGTTTCCACCGTGGCTTCTCCTCCTCGTGACGTTGCGGAGGAGCAACAAACCCCTGGCCCGTCTCTTCACGGGCTTCAAGAAAATCGCCCTGGATCAGGTGCGGCGAAATTCGGTCGTCCGTGACGTCCAGCAGTACATTCTGGGCCGCCTGGAGAAGGAAGCGGCCCTCAGACGTCACCTGACTAGAGAAACAGCCCCGGCTCTCAACATGTTGCACATCAAGAGCCACGGCTGTTTGCTGTACGTCGAAGCCGTGCTGGACGGAGTGGCGGACGGCTCCGTTCTCCTCCGCGACATTCCCGAGATTCCCGGGACCCTGAACGGCCTCTACCTGTGGCTCTGCCAGCGGCTCTTCACCCGCCGCGGATGGAACAAGGTCCAGCCTCTGCTGGCCACTCTGCTGGCCAGTCGTCACCCACCCAGTCAGGAGCAGCTCATGCGGGCCGCCTACACCATCGACGCTCGAATGTCCCGTTCCGAGTTCCGCAAGCGGATGAACATGTTGCGCAAATTGCTGGTCCCGGCCGCCAGCCCGGACACGTCGGGCGGTTGCGTTCAGATTTTCCACAGCAGTTTCGGCGAGTGGCTGACGGACGTGAAGCATTGCACGCAACGCTTTTTAATCAAAGTGTCGGAAGGTCACGCCCGCTGGGCCGTGACGTTGGCCAGTCGAGGTGAACTCATGACGCCCAACGAGATGGAGGATTTGACGTTCCATTTGGGTCGGATGCAACTGCAGGCGCCGCTGGAAGCCTGGCATCTTCCGCTTTGGCTCTTGTGGACCAAAGCGCCCGTGCCGGACAAGGCCGTACTCCAGGCCGTCATGGTCAGCAGCCTCGGGGCCCACAACTTGGGTCTGGACGATGACGTGGAGAGTCAACTGGACGCAACGAGTCCACCGCTGGATTTGTGTGCGCCACCGGTCGTCGTCTCCGTCGTCGTCCGGCAGGAAGAGGAAAACGAGGACATCGGATCTCGAGAGCAACCGGAAGAAGCCGCTCCGTTTGTTCCGGAAGAAGATGACTCGATTGCCGTGGCATCCGCCGTTGCCGTGGCGACGGAAGAGGAAGAAGAGAATGTCATTACTACTAGTCGATTGGCCGCCGGATTGTGCCGGATGAGTGCCGATCCGGTGGAGGAGATTGAGGAATCGATTGAACACAATCGAGGAGGAGGATGCGAAGAGGAAGAAGAAGATGAGGAGGAAGAATCACCGGCCGTTTATCCGGCGGCTGCCCTTTTGGAGCGCCGCAACAGCGTCAGGCTATTGCGCCACGCCCATTCGTTGAACGAGGCGGAAGATCCGGAGCAGTCGCTCTTCTACGCCGCCCAGATGGGCTACACGTCGGCCGTCACCAAACTCTGCAATCGCTACCGGACCTCCATCAGTCCGGCCGCTTTGCGTCACGCCCTCTCGATCGCTGCCCGCCAGGGTCACGCTTCTCTAGTCTCCATTCTGCTGGAAGCCGGAGCGGATCCCGACGTGGCCGATTCAGAAGGATGGACACCCCTCAGAGCCTCCGCATGGGGCGGCCACGCCTCCACCGTTCAGGTCCTCCTGGAAAGAGGCGCCCAGGTGGATGCCAGTGACTCGGAAGGCCGGACGGCTCTCAGAGCAGCCGCTTGGGCTGGTCACGAAGAAGTTGTCCGGGCCCTGTTGAACGCCGGCGCCCAGGTGGACGGAGAAGACCGACAAGGACGGACGCCGTTGATAGCGGCCGCTTACATGGGCCACGCCGATATCGTGGCCGCCCTACTGGACGCAGGTGCTCAGCCGGATCACGTGGATTGCGAAGGCCGGACTGCCCTTTCGGTGGCCGTTCTTAGCGTCGCCTGCCGGACCCAGTCCCACAACAATCCGCCATCTGGTGCTAATGGCGGCAACAGCGTCCGCCGGCGCCGTCCTCGCGTCCTACTCAAACGACGCCCGTCCAAAATCAACTCGGATGACGCGCTGGATCCAACCGGTCACGATCTTCGTGACACCTCCTCACCACCGACCGAAGTGTCGGCGGCCTCCATTTACTCCGACAGCGGAATCACCGGCACTCTGACGGGCACCATGACGGGCACGTTGGACGGCGAGGACAACGAGGCCGTCGAGACTGTGACGATCCTGTTGGAGTACGGCGCTTCCGTCAACCACCAAGATAAGGAGGGAATGACTCCACTTTTAGTGGCCGCCTTCGAAGGCCATCGGTGAGTTTGTCACTTCGTTTAATGGCCGGCAGTGACTCATCTCTCCCCCCTATTTTTGTTTTTTTATTGATGGAATGATTTTTATGACAGGACGGTGTGCGAATTGCTGCTGGAAACGGATGCCGATGTGGACCAGGCGGATTTAGGTGGGAGGACTCCGCTCCTGGCCGCCGCCTCCATGGGCCACGGTCACATAGTCGAACTTCTCCTTTTTTGGGGTTGTTATGTGGACAGCATCGACGCCGAAGGACGCACCGTTTTGTCCATCGCCTGCGCCCAGGTAAAAGAAAATTCAAAAAATTCAAATAAAAAAAGGATTTCAATTGACAAAGAATTTTTGGAATTGTATTTTTATCAAGGGCTCTGTGGATGTGGTTCGATTGTTGCTGGATCGTGGGCTGGACGAAGCCCACCGGGACAATGCCGGATGGACACCGCTGCATTACGCTGCTTTCGAGGGTCACTCGGCCGTGGTGGATCTTTTGCTGGAAGTCGGCGCTCGTATGGAGGCCACGGACAACGACGGACGAGCGCCCATGTTGTTGGCCACCCAGGAAGGTCACCTGTCGGTGGTGGAGCGTTTGATTGAGCTGGGAGCCGACGTCGATCAAAAGAGCCTGGACGGAAAAACGCCGTTACGCGTGGCGGCCCTCGAGGGCCACACGTCCGTCCTTTCAGCCCTGGTCGAAGCCGGGGCCGACGTGACGGCCAAGGACCCGGACGGCCGCAGCACTTTGTACCTGCTGGCCATCGAGAACAAGTTGGAGCAAGTGGAGATCATCCTGTCGAAATCTGGCGTCAAATACAATTTGGAGGAGGATCGTGATTTAGAGGGACGGACGCCGCTGCACATTGCCAGTTGGCAGGGCCACACGGCCATGGTGGAGTTGCTGCTCCGTTACGGGGCCGACGTGAACGCGGTCGATCGCGAGCAGCGGACGCCGTTGCAGAGCTCGGCCTGGCAAGGACACGAGTCGGTTGTTTGGCTCTTACTCAAGGCCGGCGCGCGTGGCGATCAGCCCTGCTCCCAGGGAGCCACGCCCCTCTCAATCGGTACACTACGGGTTTTTTCTCCCCCTATTTCGTTCAATTCTTTCATTGTCTTTTGACCGAATTTCTCTGTTTGGGTCTAAACAGCTGCGCAAGAAGGACACGAAGGCGTTGCCAGACTGTTGCTGGCCAGTGGAGCGGATCCCAACCGAGCCGACGGATGCGGTAGAACGGCTCTGAAAGTAAGAAATTATCCACAAAATTAGAAACCCGGTCGTTGGCGCTGCCCGCACCGCATAATGACGGGAGATTCAACTTTTTCTTTTTTTCTTATTTGACAGTTGGCCATGAAAGGCGGACACAAGAAAGTGATTCAACTGCTGGAAAACTCGTCGAGCACCTCGTCGAAATCGTCTGAGATGGGATCGAGGTATTTGTCGGTCAACGGGCCAGACCCCACGCCCAAGGACTATAGTCCGGCATCGACTTTCGAGACGGCCGTAAGTAGTTCGCCATTGTTCACTTTGGCGGCCTCATCCCCCGTCGCCCGTTTGATTTCATTAACATTTTTGTGATTTTCCTTCCATCAGAGCTGCAAGTCTGGGAGCAACTTGACGTCGACGTCGACGCCAAGGTCCAGCTCGCTGACGGCCGACCTGAAAGCTTCTCCATCACCGTCAGTCCAAACGACGCAGTTGAGTTTCACTCAGCAGCTGCAGCAGCAGGCCGGGCAGCAGAGAGGCTCTCGCCCTCGGACGGCTGGACTGCATTTGCCTCTCTACTCGGCGTCTCGTATCCTGTCGCCGCTAAGTGAACCGCAAAGTCCACTCTACGCCTCACCTCCGCCGCCCACTCCTCCCAACGAGCCGGCCATCTGGCAACCCATCCATCAGACGACGTCGTCGACGGCCACCACCACCGCCTCCAATACGCCGCAGCTTCAGCCTCAAGCTCCTCGGCCGTGTGCCCCGCTGGATCATCATCGGTTGGTGTCGGTCCTGTCTGACCGTGTCAGTCCCATGACGGGCAACGTCTCGATCAAGAACGGTCAGTCGCGTTCCAGTCTGACGAGTCTGTTGAGACGGGAAAGGTCGGAGGACGCGTTCAGGATCGCCAGCCTGGCGGGCAGTACAACACCCCCCGTGCCACATCGGACGTCCAGCGTCGATCCCGACCGGACTCAGCCCACACTGAGAGGCATAGACATTCTCAAAAACGATTCCTCCTCTCTGAGGCCGTCGTCGGTTCCTCTCACGCAGAGTAGTCACATGCAAATCATTTTAGGTCCGTCTTGTCTTTAAATCTTTTTTCTTGACAAATAATTTTGATTTATGTTTTTTAAAAAAAATTACAGGAATTCCGTCAAAATCTCGTCGCAATGGATTCGGCCACCGTCCGGTCGTTCACCCGCAGTCGTCACGGGACAGTCACCACGGCGGGTTCAGCGGAATGCTGGCCGGCATCCGCAACAGCGCCCTACTACATGGCAGCACCAAATTGAAAAACGCTTTATGTAACGCCGTTAGCCGCCCAGTTGGCGTCATCAAAAAGGAAACTCAGTTATAAAAATTTCAAATTAAAAAACAAAACTCAAGTAATTATATGGAAAAAAATGGGCGGTGCCCAATGAACAACACACACACCACTCTCGCTCTCTCTATTCATCTCTCACATTTATTTTGTTGTTTTGTTTTTATCGTCATCTCAAGAACGACGGCCAAAGAGATAAAAAAGAAAAAAAAATATCCTCTCCTTCCATTTAGATTTTTTCTCTTTTTTTCTTTCGTGACTCTTGCGTGTTGTGCTGCTGCCCGTGTGTTTGATATTATAATAACATTTGGTCTTTTTTTTCGATTATTTTTGTGGGTTACATCATCTCTATCTCTTAATAACTTCTTTTTGTGTTCGCCCGTTGTCGATGTGAAAGAAAATGAAACAAATTATTCTTGGTTGTGTCGACGAGTAAAACAGACATCCAACGTTTTTCCCATTTTTGATTCGTCGATTTATTCGAATTCATTTTTGGGTATTTCAGGTTTGTATTTCGACTCGGGTTGTTACTACGTCAACTACATCAGGCCTGCAAACCCAAAAGCTTTTTAACAGATTCCTTGTAGTCGTTGATAGTCTCCGCATCTTCGCCTACATTTTTGATTGAAAGAGAAGAGAAAACAAGATGTAATTTTAGTGCGATTGACCTAGTGAATCGGGAACAAACAAAAAAAGAGTAGAAGAAACAACAACCTTCGTTGTGGAAGCGGGTAACGTTTCTCGCGTACTGTTCGATGACCTCCGGCTTGGTTTGGGCTTTCTCTCTGTCCGGCATTCGTTGGAGCAGCTGCTCCACTGTTCGTTGCGACTGGCTCCCTTCCCACACATATTTTTCCATGTCTGCTTCGCATTTCTCATTCTCCCACGGCTCAGTTTTCTGTACGGCAAACAACAGAGACAAAAGAGGAAGTGTCGATTACTAGACTCTCGCCAGCACGCAATTGTTGTTTGTTTGGCAAAACATTAGGACGTACCCAAGACTCGCTGACGAGAACATTCAGCAGATACATGGCGTAATCGAGGTTCTGCTTTCTCAAAGGACACCGCTCGGAGACGATCGTCAGCACGTCAGTTTCTGGGTTGTAACGCTCTTTCACTAGTCGAAGCAGTTTATCCTTGGCGTGGTTGTCCAATTTCAAAGAGCTCAATTTCAACTACATGAGGGAAGAAAAGAGTTACTTATAACAGGAAATGAAATGTGACTTTATTTTTTCTTCTTTACAGACCTGGAGTGTTACAATTCTGGCTCGGGCATCCCTCAATGAGGGGGAAGAATGGAGGTAATCACTAGTTGTGATTGTGATGGGGAAATGATTTTCAATCTTTTCGTTGGTATTCAACTCTTTCGGCCACTCTGTGCAGAACTCTACAAACAAATAATGAGTAAAGCTTTATGAAAATATTGATTATACTGCAGGGTTCTCACTTTTCAGTGCTTGGCATTGTCTCTCAATAGCGGGTGGTGTCAAGTGAAGAAAGTTGGGGATCTTCATCAACTCTGCATTGGCAAATTTGCCGGGTGGTGTTGCACCAGGGACAACCCAGCCCTGATGCAAGGGCAGCGGGACACTAGCTGGATGGAAAGATCTGGCAACTGGCCAAACCGAGGGCCAGTCTTGATCAGTTGGCATTTTGTTGGAACGTGGAGGATGAACTGCTGCTCTCTTGTATACTTTGCGACCGTATGATCTCATATTTAACGACTTGTTGGGGCTCAGATCCAGCGAGCGGAATTCATCATCTCCTAATAAATTTTACAGAAAGCCAGTTACAGCACATGCCATTCACGTGTAAATAATCTAATGATACTAAGTTTGAACAGATGAAAGTTACCATCCACTTTTTGAATTTCTTCATTTTTGCGAAATGATGTGGGATAATTAGAAATGGGTCTAATTGGCACAAACTGCTGAAAATTACGGAAAACACGTAGGTTGACAATTGCAGACATTTTATTCGACTTTTTTTTCCTCTTTTTTAGCAGACTAAAATACAAGTTTCGTCGCCATCTATGATTCACATTTACAACTACTGATTTGGAACTAAGTCTTCGTTACGCAAGACCGCCGCCATTTGTTTTCGAGCACTGATTGAAAGCGTATGGCGTATCGTTAGACAATCCGTACGGCGTATTTTCCTTCCTCACATTTTTCTTCATAAAAATGGTATTTCCCGTTTGGATTGTCCCTAGATGTTACTGAATCTTAATTATTTGTGTGTGAATTTAGTTATTTGTGTGATAACCTAGCCAATAATTTCTACTTGGAAATTTCAGCTGATCATGTGGCCTGAACTGGCCTGAACGTCACTGGCCTGAATGTCCGGGACCCGGCCTGAGCAAAGCCTGAGCATCTGTACATTTTGTCAAGATGTCATCTCTTTTTCCTGTACCGGCTGTACGTTTTGTAAGAAACACTTAAGAACAAATTATCAGGTAAATATGTTCAACTTTCTAATGTGAGACTTAGTTAGTCGGTTAACTTGCCTAGCTGTAGAACTTTATTTGTCTACCTTGGAAAAGCTTTCTAGCTGTTCCTTTGGCAACATTTATTCTGCAGGATTGTGCAGTTTACTTTAATTTCTGCCATTTTTGTTTTTGTCATTTGAGACGCTGTTTCCTTGATAGTAATTGGTTTTTTTTTGTGATAAACAGTTTGGTAAAGTCTAAGCTTCTTTGTTGCTACCCAATGTACACATGGATTTGATGCAGCCAGCTGGTAAAGGGTGTTCCTACTGCTGTGTTTTCGTCAAATGAAGAAACACAAACAACTGAAGTAATTAAATTTCAATCAACTTTCTAATTGTCTGTCTCATTCAAAAAGCTTGCGCATTCAAGCAAGCTTGCTAACTGATACTGAGAGATTTCATAGTTTAGCTATAGTTGTGTAATTTTTTTTAATCATCACATGAGAATTCACTGCTTGATAGTAATTGATTTTTTAAAAAGCAGGATTAACATCCAGTTACAGTCTTAGCTTCACTTTCTTCTTTGTTGCAGTCTAAATCACACATTTTTGTTTGTTCCAACAATAGCTATAAGATATTGTTTTCAGAATATTTGGTTTATCTAAAACCACCAAGTGTCATTAATTCGTCCTTTCAGACAGAATTTCCATGATGATGAAGATTAATTCTTTTAATTTCGGTTATAGGTTTATCGTGTATGTTCGCGTAGTCTGTGTCCGATGTGGCACGTTGTTGCAGCCTATGTTGGTGAAAGATCTTTCTACATCAAGTTCAATTGGCCGTTCCTTGGTGCTGATGTTGTGTCACTGAAGTTGCATCATATTTTGTTAAATTCTCATCGTGACTATTGCAGTTTACCGTTTATAAGTTCAGAAGCAAAAAAAAAATTTGGGATGCTTATGTGAACAAATAATAAACATGTTTCCGGGATTGGGAAAGGAAAGTGGAGGATGTTGGAGGGGGGAGGGAGGATATTTCAAGTTTGGATAAAAATTCAGTTAATCTATAACCCTACGAATGTTGCCCTACCAATTAATCTCCAAACCCCACAAACATATACCTTCCAATCCTTCAAACCCCGAAAACATACACCTACTAACCCCTAAATTTATACCCTCAACCCTAAAAACCAATTACCTTAACCATATGTAATAAATCAAAATAAATACGTTATGTGAACCAATTTGTTTTATTTTCTTTTTAAAATGTTCAAAAAATTCAATAAACAGAGCGTCCGGTTCAAGACGTTTTTCTTCTGTACGAGTTAAACGCAACCCGCCACCACCGCTGCGGCAATGAGACAAAAAGCGATGGTTTAGTTTTGCGGAAATCTGGGCCAGTCAAGTTACAAATTTTTCAAACTCAACAACTTCTGTCGAATTTTGCATCTAATTTACTGGTGCAAATAGCGATCCTATGTGATTGGTAGTTAAGAAGATGGTTGTTTAAAAAAACAAACAATGGTGAGTTTTTTTGGCTACACAGAACACCCCATTGTTTGTTTTTTAAACAACCATTTTCTTAACTACCAAACACATGGAATCGCGATTTGCACTAATAGACTAGATGCAAAATTCTACGCGAGTTGTTGAATTAGAAAAATGTGTAACTTGACTGACGGAGATTTGCGCAAGTAATAAACCATGGCTTTTTGTTTCATTGGGTAGTGGGTTGCATTGTTTAACTCGCACATGCTGTTATAGGATATGTCTACGGCCCCCAGAGATATTTATCTGGACCGAGAAGAAGAGAGAAGTACGAGGCAAGTTTTACTGGGGAGATGTAGTCATACTAGGCTTCCGGGTTAGACTCATGACCCTCCAAAAGTTTTCATCGGATCATGCGCCTTCCAAGTCCCCGTTCGACCAGAGCCCTCCCCTCCTCCTGGTTTCACAGCGGGTGAGTGACCACCGGCGGGCGTTGGTTAGTGGTTAGTTAGGGAAACGGGGCCACAGAAAAGAAGGGAGCCCAGATATGCACTTGTAATTGAATCTAACGATTAAACAATTTATCAGTCTTGAATTGCAGCATTGTCTCGTCGGTTTTTCACCTGTGGATGAAGGCCATGACAAGTAGCGAAGGATTACCCTGTAGCAGAATGAACATTTATTTGGATGGCAATTATATTCAAACAAGATTGTAGCGACAGAATAAGCAATACCTTAAATAAAGATGGCCCGCTTAAGAAAGTAAAAAGGGAGATTCAAGGGTAGCAGCCAACAGGTTAGTAAACAAGGGAACTTGTTGACTTTCTTGAAAGGACATGACTTCTCATATGCAAATTTAGAAACCTGGAGTTTAGAACCTGTATATCAAAAAAGAAAAATAAGTCACCTTGTTTATAATTTGTGTCATCAATGTGCTTGACGTCTATGATCTAAAAGAATAAACAATTATCAGTATACAATCAAAAGCGTCTCTTCAACATTAGATAGATGTAAGTGGAGATCAGTACTTACAATACATATTAGACTGCAACAGAAAAAGTTCAGTGACATGAGAAGTGAACTTACACATGAAACCACCAATCAGTTATCCAATCTTCTCTCAAGAAGATGAAATCAGAGATTTTTATATGCTGGGCTTTTGGTGATCTAGCAAGTCCAATTCAACTATGACTCCTAATAAAAGACGAGAAGAATATATGAATCAGCAACAAAAGAAATGGATAAAGTTAGTGTTGGTAATTACCTGTATCATTTTGATGTCACATTCAGTAGAATATAAAGATTTTGAACACAATAGTTGATTTTTGGTTGCACGACGGCCACGACCCTTTCACGTTTCATCCTGTAAGTTGATGAGAAACATTAAGGTTATCCAACATATACACGGAAAAGAACACATCACCGACAAGTTACAGACAAAATCACTCGAATTTAACCTATGAATTCATTGGTTTCGAAGAAGAGATAGCTTAACTTTTGACAACAAACCGCCATTCCATTAACTGACACAATCAACACGCCATCTATTTGACACGTCTCAAAACTCAGTATTAGTGGTCATAAGAAACTCACAAAACTAGAAAAACGCATTTTTGTTTGCTAAAACCTAGCATTTAATCCTTAGAACTGCACAGAGAACAAAGCTCACTTGTTAGTTTAATGCAAATTTACCGGAAATATACCGGAATTAAGCGATAGCGCCTTAACCATTGAGCTGCCGACAAAACCGGAAGTACGCGTACGTATAAAAAAAACATGAACTTTACTACAAATTTGACGAGGATAACGAATATGGATATGGTGATAATTTTGTGCGTCGAATGAATATGTACTGAACTAACTGACTCATTTAGAAACCGGAAGTAGCCAATATAAAAGCAAATTATCAAAAATGTAACTATGTAACGTTTTGTTGCTAGAAAATATACGGTCAATTAGCACACAAAATTATCTTACTTTAACTGCCAATAAATGTCTTTGAAATTGTGTAAACTGTAAAGTAAAAGTATCTGGAACTGATGTTTCTGACAGTTTGACAGCCTATGGCCATCTAGCGCTGTAAACAAGAAATGTGGAAAATTTAAAACGGTCAAATGAAAACGATACAGCCTCGCTCTAGCTAATCGAGACTAACTAAAACTCTACTTAATCAAAACTAACTAAAATGACAAAGAATAAAATCCCGAAAAAATCCCTAAAAAAACTGGATACTTACGTAATATTGTTAGGCAACTGGCGAGACTGTTGAAGATCGCATTGTCAAAAAATGTGTTCTATCAACAACGTCAGCAAGCTAAGGCTAGAAGCTTGATTCTCGAAATCCCTTTCATGAGCAATAAAGACTAAGTGTTCAATACTAGATTCAGTGACAGAGTTCAATGGAAAATCCTTTCTTTTAAGGAGGCTGATCATGGTTGTGGTGTGACAAAGAGAAAAGGAGATTTGGAATTCAGCACAACACAAAATTAGATTGCGTCTATCAAGGCGACGAGTCCTCCAGGGCCACGACTGTTTGTGCTAACAAAATAGTGTTCCGATTGGTATTCCGATTTTAATGTTTGGTAGATTAATGGTGATTTTTTGTGTTAGTACGTCCGATAATTAACTACCTAGGAGAAGATTATCAAGTTCTATAAACTGAAGACATTTTCAGGTATTACATAAAACACGAGTATATTCATATTCAGGGGAAACAGAATACGATCGTTGCTTCAACAGGAAACGAGGAACGGGTTGTTATCTTTCTTCAAACTAGTAAACATACTGTTAATTACTGGGTTAATAAATGAACTGCTAGTTTAAACTGAAAAAAAACTAACATTATTCAAATTAGGCGCTATTCTAGGCTATGAGTAAAACGCCTGGTACTACTACGAATGGTGGATAACTCATTAACTGATAGTTCAAAGAACCAATCAATTTCCAACTATCCCATTAAAGACTTCGCAAACGCATCGTCCTCTGGAAACTGAGTCATCAATTCTGGGTTTGGAATGTAACGACGCCCGTCGAATCGTTCAAAGAATATCCCAATGTGAGGATTGTTAATAACTGCACCTTCCGGATGAAGCTTTAAATGGTCTAAAGAATGTTACAAAAGGATTAAAACGGCTTAATACTTGAGTTTTCCCAGTAGTAATGTCACCTTCGCTGATGGAATTAAGATTTCCATTGTCGAACAATACTCTATAATGGGCGCCACGGCAACATTGGCAATTGAACTGCACCGAGACGATGACGCACAATCCTCCGGGTGGACAAGCATTATGCTGGTGTTTGTCTGTGTCAGTCGCACCAGAGTTAACATAATCCTCGAGAAAATCCTCTTCGCCATTATAAATCATCACTAGTCCAGCAGCGTATTTAGTCCAAGGCAAACGTCCATGAATTTCTCTCTAAAGAATAAAAGTGACACAAAATAAGACGTAAAATAAAATAATAAAAACTTGGTTCATACATTAGCAATCGCAGCCTGTTGTTCGCTGAATTTCTGGATGCATTCGATCAAATGAGTATGGTTGAGACACTCGTGAGACTAAGAAAAAGAAATTGTTATAATTGTACGTCATCCCAACTGTGTACAACAGACCTTAAGAAGTTCCATTGCTTGTTCCAATTGATATCCGAAATGATTGCACCATCCAGCGTAGCTCTCGATTGCTCTTACTGTTTCAGAAGTGATTATGCAGGCTAATCGAACAAAATGCAAGTGGTTTTCCTTGTTCAGAATAGATGCACATGGACTATTATGAGGCACTCCGCATGGTGCTAAATATTTCAAAAGTAGCATGAAGACATCCTTGGCTGGAACGACGCAAATCGGAAACGACTCAGAGACGGCTGATTGCACTCCTTTCGAAGCAATTCCAGTTGAAGGACTTATGAAAATATCAACAGTCCCATTTCTGGAGAATTGTAAGAAAACAAAAACTTAAGAAAAAATAGTCTAGCACATATGAATGAAGTAGTTTTACTCTGACGTTGTCCTATGTCTCATAATTATCCAATCCTCATAGTCTACCTGCATTGAAACAGGCAAGCAAAGAATTCCCAATCTTTTTGCAACTTCGTGGTAAATTACGAGAAGAACCAGCGAGTGGCCTTTTTTCGTTTGAAGAACCTCAATAAATTGTAGAAAAAAAGAAATATTGGCTTAAATTAAAAGCAAAGCAATGTTTATAACTAATGCTTACCTTGTCAACATAAACATTATTAAAGTTGCAAGTATCATCTTCATCCATTTCTGTAAAACCCATTTCATCATACAGCACTGTCTTAATGCAATCCAATCTAATTCTAACTGTTTTCAATTCTGTCAATTGGTCATCCATATCACTACAGGCCTCTCCAGTACTGTTTTTAGCATCAACAAGCTGTCTAACTTTATCTGAGATGTTGTCTATTATGTCTTCAATCTCACTTAAACTTTTGTTATGCTCATGTCCAACTTGACCCCATTGTGAAACCAATAGAGCCCCTTCCAAAAGAGATTTCTTAGACACTGGTAGTGTCAAGAAAGAACGCCACTTTTTCTCAAGTCTGCAAGTCCTCAAATGCACCAGAACCTTTTTTGCATAATACTTGATTGTTAGGTTTTCATTCCTGCTTAAAAGTACAAGAAATTAAATTTTTTTATCATGCCTGCATGCAAATATGCAAGTGTCAAACTGAAACTCACAACTCATCCTGATGAAATATTAGTTTCAGTAGCTCTTCTTCAACTAATTCAGGAATAGGACTACACTCTTCAATCAATTTATTCATAGTCAGTAGAGATGGTTCACCTATGGATGATGACGGAAAAAAAATATTCATTTAAAAGGAAAAATTACTTCATCAAATGTTAATGTAAAAGAGGTTTGAAGACCACAACCATATTGTAAAAACTAAAATCACCTATGGGAAAATTCAGGTACGACAAGCTCTTGACGAAATCCCTAACGTTTTCGCGGACATGTGCATGGACTTTCTCTGAACAAATATTCGAGTCCGCCATTTGAAACCAATTTTGAAAACAGATCCAACTATTTTATATGTGTAGAGTTTACAGTTTAAAAGCCTACTTGTTTTAAACTTCACTCTTTAAAGTGCTTTAAAGTGTGCTCGTGTCCATTTTCTTTTTTGTTAGTCTAAGTTCTTTCTTTGAAACGATCGCAAGGTTGCCAGTCGTAGAAAATATTTCGAATTTAAAATCATTTTCCAAATTCCAACTTCCAACTCAAGCAATAGTATTTTTCGCCAACTGTGGCCAAAATTACTAGTGTAATCTATAAAAAGTAAATGAAATAATAGAAATTCAAGGTGGAATAGGGAAATTTTCCGGGTTTTAAACCGACCAATGGTTTATTCAGAAATTATAAGAACGGTTTAATGGCGGCTCTTTCAGTCTTTCCCTTATTTCTTGAACAAACAAACTCGAAGGACGAAGGGTATCAAACATGTTGGCCTCGATATTGGTTGTCAAACGATTATTCGAATTAAAAAAAAAAAAACGAGAAAGAATTCAATATAACAAAAAAAAAACATAAACATATTGAATTTTCAATTTCTTCAGACTTTTAAGTGGCAGAATTTTTCAAACATAAATTATGCACCAATCGCGCGAAATCGCAAAACCCTAGTAATGTAAGGACAAACTCCTCATTGCCTGGATTTAAGGCATTCGTAGTGGCATTCAAAACATATCGGCGGCCATCGAAGCGTTCAAAATGCAAACCAATTTGCGAGTGTTTGATAACAGCACCACCAGGAAGGAGCTCCAAATCGTCTTCAGAAAAAAATGCAAGATAAAACTTTTTACGATAAACCAAATAGCTTAACTATCAGTAAATTACAATTATACCTTCAGGAACCCAACAACAATCCTGCCCGCCGTCGAACAGCACACAATAATATGGTACAATGTTCCCGCTATTAATATCTTCTCGCGTCATTCCCGACAAGTTTATAACGCCCAATTGAGGAAAATCTTCTTTCCCTTTATATTTCATTACGAGTCCTACGGCATATTTCATCAAAGGAAGTCGATGAAAAACAAAAATCTAGAAATAAAAACGAAAATAAAGGTGAAATAAAATGTTCTATTAGCTGGCAAAGAACACTAGAAGAAGTTTGGAACCACCTCGGAAACGGAGGCACGTTGTGCGGTAAAGATCTGTTTGCATATTTTCATAACGGCAAGATCCTGAAGTCCTTTACACTGGAAATCATTCAAACAAAGAGTGACATGTATTAATTATAATAGAATTCAAAATATTTATAACAATTGATCAATGATCACACATAAAAAGCTATACTTAATGTAAACATACCTCAAGCATCTGAATTGTCTCTTCCAACTGAATGCGGAGATTAGCGCACATTTCGGTGTAATCCGTAATCCACGAAATTTCTTGGTACCTACTGATGGCACAAGCTAACCGATGAATATGCGCACGTCTGCGATCAACGTGTATGCCATCTTTATCCAAATATCCGCTGTCTAGATATTCTAAGAAATGTTCGACCATATCTGTTAATACATTCTCAATCTCATGTACAGAAGAAACAAATGCAGCAAATCCAGGAAAATAATATCCAGTTGAAGGATCAATGAAAGTGTAGTTGATGACTTTTCTGGAAACAGAAAAAAAAGATTAGAAAGCGCAAAGCGGATGAAATAAACATTTTTTAAACATAAACGAAGACCGTATTACGATGGGCTTCCTGTGTGTCTTAAAAGAATACGGTCGAACGAAAAAACTGGAACGCAAAGAATTCCCATTCTTTTGGCTATCTCATGGTAAATTACAAGTAAAACGAGTGAAAGGCCACATCTGACTTGAAGTACCTAGGTTTCCAGCAATAGAAAATTAGTTTATAAATGTCTGAATAATTAAATTATGTATGTATATATACATATAAACGTCATTTACCTTTTCAACACACATATTTTGAAATGAGAATAGGTCTTCTCCAATTTCCACACATGAAAACTGCATTTCTTTATATAGTACATTTTTCATAACAGCAAAAATTTTTCTAGCAACTTCTGGGTCATTCACATCAGTTTTCGCATGTGAATCATTACTTTTTGCATTGACAATTTGCCTGACTCTGTTAACTATGTTCCCTATGGCACACTCAACCTCTTCTAAACTTACCAAACACTCTTTTTCCATTTGAACCCATTGAGATATCATGACAATTCCTTCCAATAACGACCTGTTGTGAATTGGTTGTAAATTATAAGAAACCCAATTTTTCTCAAGGTTCTTAGCCCTTAAATATCTCAGAACTTTCTGAGCATGAAACGAAATTGTTAAATTTTCATTCCTGAATTCAAATTTGCAAATAGTTATCAATTTCTATCATTTAGAAAGCTATTTACAATTGTGCTACTCACGTCTTTTGTCGGAATATTTGATTCAGAAGCTCTTCTTCAACAAATTCAGGCATTGGGCTGTCACCAACAATCAACTTATCCATAACAGCGAGAGGTGGATCCTCCATTGGATAGCACAAAGGTGACAATTTCTTCAAAGTTTCTCTAACATTTTTTACCACAGTGAGCTTAAGCCGCCACAATTTATTGGAGTTACGTATAACATGGAGAAATCGGCGACATGATAGCATTAAGTTTTGCAAATCAGATATCGAAGTAATCGATTGGAAAATGCGACATAAAATCTCATCTGGACAAGAGACCAATGCTGCCATTTCTTTAACACTAGAATATTTGTAAATTGTGTGACAAATACTAAATTAGTAGTTGCTTGATGTTGCTATTTTTCTACACGCCACAACGGTCAACTCGTTTACACAAAGTGACGCAGCCACGCACAAAGACAAAGCAATATGGCCGAATACGGAAATCCGAATGGCATAACAAAGTTCCAGGCGTTGCCAATTATGAAATTTGTTTGATGCGCCAAGCCGCCAATTCCTTGGGCGCCTTGGGCCTTGGCGCTTGGCGCGAAATTTAAATATAAACTTAGGTAAATTAATGGTAAATTCCACCATTACTTTCTTAAAATGGTTCGTAAATGCAAAAAGGATTATATCAACCAGCACAGATTTCTTTAAAAATACAAACAGTCACTATGAAACAGTTTAACCAATTTTATGCGGACCAAATTGCGTCAGATACAAATTTTTGTATTCGTAGAATTTTCTTTTTCCAAACTCTTACGTCCTACCCGATGGGAATAGATTTTTTTTAACATTGGAAATATTTCAAGTGAAATTATTCTAATGACTTTTACTGCTTTATGCAAAACAGCCAAGAAACAAGTTTCCGGAAATCGCGTTCTGTGGAATTGATTTCCTTTACTTATGAAGCAATACCATCCGAGAGAGTAAGATTAAGTGGAGTTTTAAAAACATATGGTTATATCGGGGGTTATACGAAGAAAACAACTGTAATAAAGTAAAATTATACAATTTCGCTCTTGCTCAAGAGTCAAGACCGACACTCATAATTTCAAAAATCAGAACAATCGACTGGCACCCATTGAGCTATATATTTAGTATAGTACAAGCACGTGGCGTGTAATGAACGGGGGAAATTTGTAATGATTACGTAGTTATCTATCTTTGCGAAGAACTAGATAAATTATCTGATCTTCGGTAAATTCCATGAGCTGAATTCCTTCTCAGTTTCGGCCTGGGTATGTACATCCGCCCCATATTTAAATCTTGATGCTGGACGTTAATTGTACCGTCGTGACTTTTTCTTCGCGGATCACCGAATTGCGAAATCGTGGCTACAGTCGCTGCAGAAGCGGCCTGACGGATGTTCACTGCTGTACAGGTGACCGGATCGCTGAAACATTTGAGCAAGTCCCAACTAGCTGGCAACCAACTATTTAAAAAGATCCACCGAGTGGTTAACGATACGATGACATGTGACATTAAGGATATGATCATGCTCATCGTTCGGAAGGGAAACAATTGGCCAAGGTTTCGATCGTAGAAAGGATAAGCCAAAGTTGCCGGCAATCCTATCAGCGGCTCGCCTCCTGTAAATAACAAACGATCGTACACCAGCACGTAAGATTGGATGAGATTACAAGATATTTTACCTAAAATTCGAAACAAAAACCCTGTGGAAAAGCTGGCGATGCAACCATACGAGTTGCAATATTCGTTCCAGTAGAGGATCAACAATAACTGAGGAAATAGTAAAACGTAGACCAAATCGGCACTCAGCAAACTGTAGGGTAATATGTCAAGTTTTAAAAATGGAAAACGTAAATCACTTGATGGTGGTAATGAATACTTACAACAGCCCATAAATAGAGTTGACAGTCAATGCCATCAGAGACGCCAGCGCAGCTACGATCACAATAGCGACCCACATAACTCGAAGGACGTGTCGTTCGGACGCCTGAAAAGTTTCCAAACAATTTCAAAATTTCGAACAGACTGCTCATTGTGATGTAGGAATTACGTCAGTGAAGAAAATGGCTTGATAAATATTCCTGGCAAACATGGAACTGGTTGAAAGAATGGACGAATCCGCCGAGGACATGACTGCCGCAGAAATTGCGCCCAGACCAATAAAGGAAACCCACTGTATAAAAATAAAAAGGCGAGTAATGACATTCTGATGAGATGCAATTCAAACAAGATTATGAATAGCTTACAGGCGGTGTCAAGAATTGCAGCATTAGAGGTAAAATCATTTTCCCGTGCTCCTCGGCTGTGACATTGATCGTTCCGTGGGTTGCAGCACTCCAATCTTCAAACAATTCAAAATTGCAGTCATTATTTAAACTAACCCAATTGATTTAAAATTGCAGGTTGTCCAGAGCTCAGGCCTACAGTAGGGGGTAAAAAAATGTTGCCCTCATTTTGTATTCCAACTGAAAAGCAGTTCCCAACGGGTGGGGTTCGCTATCTATTACGCATCCGACAAGCCTACAATCTACGATTATTATTCATACCTATAGCACTAAAGATAAGTTATTACATCCAAAATTGATCTTGCGAGAGGTTCCTCCCTTGGCATGGCCCGAAAACTTGCTACATCTACACATCCCATCTACAGGTCCGTGCAGCTAAAGACATTGTCCGACATTTCCACAAAATACTAGCCATTATTACTGACCTGTAACTCTGGCAATGACTCCCAGGCATATAGGTGGAGCTGCCAGCAGGATAGCTCCCAGACCAGCCATATATGAAATAGTCTGAGCTTGTTTTGGTGTTCTACACGCTAGAACCCGCTGGAAATATACCTGTAGAGAAAGAGAAAGAAAAGGAGTCGAACATGAAATATTGAATCTAGATAAAAGCCACATGAGATAGAGCTCAAAAAAGAGATGAATCATTTAACTACCTGCCAAGGAATGCCTCCTATGACAATAAGGAGGTAATTTTCAATGTAGACTCCAACATTGTAGATCTCTATCACTCCTTCCCAGGCTCCTGGGATAGTTAAAGCCTTTGTGTCGACCGCTTTATGAGTCCAGGCAAATGGCACGCAAATTGTCTGTTAATTTCCAAAACACACCGACGTAAAAATATTCAGAAATAAAAAGGGTATGATCATAAAACGACTTTTAATGGTCTTACCAGTCCGATGGCGATGCAAAATACCTGGACAACATCCGTATAAGCGACGCTGTGGAGGCCACCAAACAAGGTATAGAGCATAGCCACCGCTGCGCTCACCACAACGGAAATGGTGGTGTCCAAGCCGACGATGACGGATAGAGTGGAGCCGAGGGCGGACAGAATGGCTGATGACCAGAGAATCTCTCCGCAAAGAGCCGGGAGGAAAAGGAGACCTCCGATTTTGGCACCGTACTTCTCCTGGAAGGGGTCCAGCATCGTGTGGTATCCAGCGCTGCGCATGGGATTGGCGAAAAATAATCCAGCTACCCACAATTTGCGATTCAAATCACCCAAAAGCCATTATTATTACATACGTACATTTAACGAGTTCAACAAAAAGCGAAGCGATTTTCTTTCATTCATACCGACGATGAGACTGATGCCGAATCCAAACGGAGCCTGGCACCAAACAACGCCGCTGGTGAAAGCTCCTTCAGCCGAACCGATGACATAGCCTCCACCTACCCAAGTAGCTACAGAATTCAATTCTCACAGTTAAGGGTTGGTTCTTTTGGTATCCATTTGATCGACATTATAAAACATACATACCTGTCATGGTCAGGATACCGACAAATGTCCCCATATCCCTTCCGGCTAACATGACTTGCTCCGTTCCGCCTTGGGATCCTTTACCCCGATTCTTCCATCCGGCCCAAATGCCCACAGCCAGAATGAGGATGTAAAAAGTGACAATGGACACGAGGCCAGGCACGTTGATAGTCATCTTTGAATGATAGCCAACAAGAAGCTGAGACAATCCGAGACGAAGAAACGAAATCCTTTCACTTGTTTGATGCACACAATGTACGGAAATGAATGGTCCCCAGCGCGATCCTATTTATCGCCAGTTATGAAACGACACGATCCGTCCCATTCCGTCATCTTTTCTTCAAGACACGTTTCGTTGAGAATTTCATTGATTGAAAAATAAAACAAAAAACTACTTTCAAATCCAGCAACTCTATACGAATGAACACACTTTTCTTTCTTTCTTTCTTTCTTTTTTCCGGGTTAGTTCACACACACACCGCACAAAAACAATTGTGTGTGTAACGTACTCTGTACACACACACTTATTTTTATGGGACCACACGAGCGTAAACTAGATGCGAATGACTCCACTGTCGGGAGTGAACTGAGAGAGAGAAAGAAAAAAATACCCGTTATAGACGAACCGCGAACGAGAAAACATTTTCTGCTTCTGCTGTCATTCGGTGTAAGTTGCCGAGCGTGCTGCTGGCTGGGCTGGGCAGACCGCGGAATATTTCGACGTTTCTTGTTTCGTTTTTCTTCATATTTTTTTTTGTTTCGGAGGCCCCTCAAGCGCTAGAGTCCGCAACATCTGCGCCAGTATTAATTAGCCAAGGCGACGAAACAATGCTATAGAAAAAAAAATAGGATAAACAAGAAACTCGTGGGAAATTGACACAAGAACAAGCGAAATAAACATGTTAAAGAAATTCGACGCTGAAATAACGTCCTACTGGCGAGACTCTTTTCGACAGAGAACGGGGTAACGACAGTTTCAATCGGTCAGTTGGTCTTGACTTGGTCGTCACGACGACAACAACAACAACCAGTCGACCCGTGGAATGTCAATCCACCGAGACACGAATGTCCTCCTTAGTAGGAATCCGTTTGCTTTGACAAACGCCACATATAGATAGCAACCTGACAACATCGAGAGGTCCACCAAAAACAACTGAAGCAGAACACGCAGTAGATACTCACCAGATTTCTTTTGGGAATTTAAAATTCAAAACATGGACTAGTTTGTGCAGCAGCAGGTAGGAGGACTATCTTTGGCTGCTGTTTAAGGCTTAAAAGATATTACTTACGTGTCTGGGTTGCGTCGCTCCATCTTTTTCATTCTTCCTCTTGCTTGTCGGGACATTTTGAACCGCTCGGCATAAAGGAACTTTCTAAAAAAGAAAAAAAAAAATTCCTAGGGCGCAGAATAATGTGATCGACGAATAAAAAACTGCAGGTGGTAATTTTCTTGTTGGTTTCTTTCATTTTTTTTGTTGTTTTTCTTTCTTCATTCAAACAAGCTTTCTATTTATTCGTTCCTGGTTCAACACTAAAAGCGAGCACAGAATCGGAATCATTGTTTGCTCAGATTGTGTTCGCCCTTTTATCGATCATCTCAAACTCGATTCGATCCGCTCAAAAATGGAGATGTTTAAATTATTCCGACCGTCCGAGACAGGTGGTTGCGTACAGGTAGATACAGTCACTGGCTCCAGGACGGATACTTTCACCTCAACCTGAACCTATTTTGAGAGAGAGAGAGAAATACGGCAGTATGAACGTTTCCCGCGAAATCACGCTAATTTGCATAGCTCGACCCAAAAGCAAACAAAGAAAAAGGAGCAACAATAAAACATGGTGCGCTGAACATGACCAAGCTGAAAGATATAACAATCTGGAGAATGATTTCGCTCGTAAATTTCGAGTCGCCTTCGTTCTCGGATGTTATCTTCCGCCCATAAGTTGTCGACTAAACTGGATCTGCATGCCGAACCAACTTGGAATAACCAACGACTCGCAGGTGAGACAAAAGTGCCCTCGAGGAGCGCATAATAATAAAAAGAAAATGAAAAAGGGGGAAGACTGAGCTATGGGTGTCCCGGGGCAGATATTCGGGTGGGGTCTTGGTCAATTGCATGCGGCCCAAAAGTATAGACCCGAGGAAGCGTTTTTTGAAAATGTCTACTAGTTATATACATTTCCAAGAGCGTTTCCTCCACCCACAACAGCAGGAAAATGTACGAAAAACCTCCCGTTACATTTAAACTTGCATGTCTTTGAGTACATCATGACTTTCCTAAATCCATTATGCGATAGACCCAACCCACCCGATTTCGTTAGCACGCAACAGGTTCGTAATCGGATAATATTGCACCAAATGTGACAGCTTTAAAGAAGAAAATCATTAATTATTTTTGATGAAAAGTCTTAAATTACAAAAGATGAGACGAAACTGGATTTTTGTGACAAAAGATTTCCCGTTTGATCCGACGTCCTCCACAACCCATTTCTACTTTCCAGCGGGTTTGAAAGCGATTGCAAGCTTTGATAAAAAAAACGGTGTATAAAAGGAGATATGCATAGGGAATATAGGCTATTTCTGGGTGGAGTCAGTCGCGTGTGAAGGTGAGGACCATGTTTTTTTTATTATAGACGGTTGTGGTGATGTGAAGAGTTCGGTATTAAACCAAACAAATGTGCACCATCTCGCTGATTCATCTAGTGAAATCCAAGACTATTTACAAGCATGACTCTTGAGGGAATAAGAGTTTTTGTAAAAAGAAACATCTTAAAAAAAAAGGGGGGAAGTCATAAAAGTCGATGGAAATGGCAGATAACGTTACGCCCCATTATACGTTTATAGTCTCGAGTCACTCAATTTTTGAGAGCTACTAAGCCACAAGTTTTAAATCATCCGCGTTTCAATAGGTGAACCTTTTTTTTTTTTCCTTTGCACTGCCCTGAATTTCGTGAACGTTAAGAAAAAGGGTGTCAAACTTATCGGACGAATAAATTTGGCGATATCAAACGACTGGTTAAAAACCCAGATGGTTGACTTCGTGTTCCAGTAACTAGGAATGTAGGCCCTCGCCATTGTTTTTCCCTCTTTCTAAACAACGAAAAAAAATTATTTTGTTTCGTGCAAAATAATTTGTATTCCCCGTTACAGTTTACAATGATCGATCGCCAGTTGATTATAGACCCGTACAGGTCGTGTGTTCAATATACAAATACAATGGGGCTAAAATACCTGTTGCTGAAAAGGAGGATCAATCAATTGGATCGTGACTGACCCAAAGATAGTTCCAGTGTTCCAAGAAGTTGTCTGTCAAGAAAATCGATCGCCATTCATTAATAACAAGGACGAAGAGAGGAGGGAAAAATAATTAAGGAAGTTTGATTTTTTTTTGGGACATCGTCGTTTAAGTACACATACCTGAGAACGGAATCGGCACCTATTCCGCGCTTCAATTCTGTGACGGCCACCTGCTCCCTGAGTTTGGGAAGTGTTCGCCTAACCAAATCTGCATTGAGGAAGGAAATGACCTCCATTAATTTAAACAGCCTGCTGGAATTGAATGCCAAATGGCGCCCCACGAACTCGTTCAATGCTTGCTCCATCACCGCCCTGTGTGATTAGAAACAATTACATTTTCTCTCTTTAGCCATTCCAACTGATTACATTGTTCGTTTTATATTTTTACGTCTGTTCGGCATTGGGAGAAGAAACCGCAGATTGCAAGAAATCCGTGACGGTCTTCTTTCCGACGATCTCATCAAGAATTAACGAGAGTTCGAAGATCGGCAGTAAAATCGATTTGAGAATTTCCAATTTCCAGTCTTTGTTGGTGATCAAGAATTTTAACCAATGGAGAGTCTATCAAACGAAATTGACTCAATGAGAAAATGTTTCATTCTGAATTTCGTTTTTTTAAATCAACTAATACCGGTTGTAAATACGGTGACGTTTTAGCCGCTTTCTGGGGTAGAACACTGCTGGCAATGGTCTGCAGGAACCAGGACCTCACGATTGGCACCAGAGTGTTGGAAATGGGTTCACTTTCCAGGCCAATCCAGCATCGCTATTTTTGTGCATGCATGGAGTTGAGTCGGTTCACAGAGCAGAGTGAAAATCCCATTGTAAAACGAGTTACGGATTATTGTCAAGAGTTTTAAAAGCTTTTGCCTTTCTACACTTGGAAATTATGGAATTACCGTGAAAGGATGAGAATGATTGGGCGGAAACCGAGTCATATAAGTTTGAAAGACTGTGCTGAGGCACCGCATCACGTACGGATCTCGAGACGGGTTGAGCCGGAATAGTCCAAAAATGTACTTAAAAAGTTTCGCAATCGAATTTTCAAAATATATTAAAAAATTGAATTTGGTATTCAAATTAAGAGTTTACTTACTGATGGGAGGTATTGTTGTAGTGGGGAAATGGCCGCAGCGGGGAGCTCTTTGTTTACATCGGAGAAATTGATAGGAATTAACAGGACGTTGTTCAGCTGGGCCAATAGGCAATCAACTTTGCCCTGGAGGGGTTAAGAGACGATTCATTATAATTACGAAACAATGGAGAAATCTAGAAGTTTGATTCACTTTCGTGTAGATGATATTGCCGCCGTGAAAGTAAATTTGTCCCCCAAGGCGCAATATGTGACCGACTTGATCGGTTGCTTCCCAAAAACCCCCAGTAAACCCAGAATTCAGGTATTTATCCAGCGGTCCGATGTACTGGAGATAAGTCTCTTTGACAATAGCCCGCTCACTGTAATTCTGTCATTTGTAAACGATTAATATTGGGTCATTGACTATCTAATTGAAAGTCAAATTCACCTGAATATTTTGATGGTTCGCTGAAATCATCATCAAGAATTCCAGGATCATTTCGGTACCATTGAACTGAATATTAGACTGAATTGTCAGTTCAGCCATTCGTGGAAGGCGTTTCACAATGCTATTAAGGCGATCGAAATCATCGGTCCATTCGGCAACTGTCGGAAGAAGAAACGAGATCCTTTCGGCGAAAATATCAATGAGAACAGCGATATTTCTAAAAAGTTAAAGATATTAGTAGCATTACCGAAACCAGCTTTGTATAAGGACTGTTTGATAATTGTCAACGGAAAAAGAGAGATTGACAAGAAACTGCCTCGTTTCCAACAGCTGCGACAAGTATTTCAAACTCAACCTGAAATTGGGACATTATCACATTAGCAAAAGAGGAAAGAATAAATTGTAATATCATTACGTACCTTGGATTCACTTTGTCATCCAGGCACAGAAAAGTGAAAATGCTTTGAAATTCCGGCCTGCTGGTGTCGAGTGCGACAGTTGTGAGTTCGACAAAAAAAGATATGTGCTCAATCGATGCGAATTTCTCCTTCATCAAAGGATAAACGTGGGTCATCACGGCAGCGTAGATTTCTTCGCCTATCATGACCAAAGGAAACGTCATTATTTCATTTCCACTGACAGTTTAAATGTGTCTTATTACAATTATCGGGAGTGTTACGAAGCTTCTTAAACATGTTGGAAAGTGAGTCGAGAATAACAGATCGATCGCAGTTGCCGCAGCTTTTCAAATAACTTCGAAGGGGTTTATCTGTTTTTCAGGAATAAAAACCGTTATAATAATTACTACACGAGAATAAAAGTAGCTCGAATTACCTATTAAAATTTTCTGCCCGAGGGAGAAATTCTTGCTCTGAAAAATTACTTCTTGGAAATTTTCGATAAAAACCGCACTGTATTTGCGCTGCTCTTCACGCACTTTGAGATCGCCGTCTTTCAGACTGCGTGATACTTTCTCCATTTGGGATGAAATTGACGTGGCCACTTGTTGGCAATCACGCCCCCGACTTACACAAATCAAGAGCATAACCATTTCGGCCACGAAAAAAATGAATTTCTGTTTGTGATTGGCTGACATCTCCAGGATTTTGGAACACTTCAGATTTTAAATTTAGATAACATTCAATGAGAAGATAACAAAAATCCTTGTACCATGTCATCTGAAGATTCACTGGTGAGAACAATCGTCAAACAGGCACTAATCATGTGATAAAGACCCAATAAACTCAGTTCCTGGATTTTCTTGCCTTGGAGTTTCACATAAAGTCTAGCTTTTAACGAAGCTTGGCTTTTGGTATTCAGTAACTCCATATGATGTCCTGCAAAACACATGAATAATCAAGATTATCATTTTCATTTTATATAAACAGGTTAAAATTTACCCAATAACCGAAGGAAAATAAAGTAACTGTTGTGTCGAGTGGTCAAACTCTTCCACGGTTCTACGTTCGTGGTTAAAGTTTCGTACCAGGAAAGACTTGAGGAACTAAATTTACAAGAATAAAAGATTAGAAAAGAGCGCATTCAATTTAAACGTGTTTTTGATTGATTATACTAAGGTAATTGTTCAAAAGCAGAAGATGTAGTAGTGAAACTATCATCCAATTTCTTGTTGAAGTACTCCCAAAGAATGATGCACAAGTTTAGATTAGAACCCCAGATTTGTGAAAGGGAATACAAACAGCCCACAAGTCCTTTTGTGCGCTCTTCATTAACGATTGCGTCCGTGCCCATTAAGTACAACTGGACCAATTTGTTGATAACATCGAAATTGGATTCAATCTAAAAATTGAAAATAAGTTTTTCAGTAATATTTAAACCAGAAAAATTATTCATATCGTTACTCGAGAAAAGTTCCTATCCCAATTTCCTATTTGACTGAATCCACCGAGTCGAGAAAGGTGAGTGAACAGCCACGCAAGCGCCAACGGATCTTTGGACGGCATTTTGAGCCTTTTAGTATCACTAAAATTTTGAAAAAATCCTGCAGGACTGGGGTTCTCTAGTAGGTTGGTGTACTGTTTCAGGATAAAGTTGTAAACTGAGTTTTCACTTTTCAAAATGACCAATAGCATGAACCACAACTCCCGTATACAAGTGCAATTGAAAGGACTTGTTCCTGACCAATCATTCGGGGATACCTATAAAGAGAGAGAAAAATGTGTTGAGCCTTAGAACTTATATCAGACAAATAAAATCATAATCTTACTTCAGGAAATTTGCGGATGGCCAGATATAACAGATCACCACACAAGCTTTCTTCAAGCTGCTGCAATATCACCATGAATTTTTCTCTAGATTTTCTTGAATTTTCATTGTACTTTCTCAGGTTGGTGGCCATGTAGGCTATCTCAAGAAGAGACCATTTGATATCAAAATAAGTGTGGAACAGAACAGCTATTGGTGAATTGTTGTTCAGTGATCCACTGCTGAATACTATACTTGGCATGTCACTTACACAAGTCAACCATAAACATGTTTGTTCAATAATTTCAGTTAGCTTTTCATAGAGAACTTCAAGCTCATCATCTTTCCCAAATTCTGATAAAAACCTTAGAAAAAAAATTATCGTTTAATATGAAAATTGTTTTGTGACAGAATATCTTGATACCTGTATGTATAAACTCTCAAATAAGACATAAAATTCACAGCGTTTTGTCTCATAACTGTGGGGGATGTGCCTGTAGTGTGAACCTGATTTGCTTTGGCTGCAAGCTCAATCTTTGAGTATGTAGTTCTAACAATGTTTCAATAAAATGCTTGTTAGGCTGGTTTTGCAAGTGGTAAATAATAAGTGCCATACTTTAAAAGAGTAAAAAGTAATTCTTGATCATTAAAAAAGGCTTCTTCAAAAATGAAGCACTTGTTGAACAGCAGCACATTCTCTTCTGTATGTAAAGAATAAAAAGGATCCCGATTGTTGAGCACATAGTCAAACTCTCTGCTGCAAACATAACCAGCTGAATGGAAGACATCCTCGGCAAAACTGACCTTTCCCATGCACATCAACTGTGGAATATTAACATCTAATAACAAATTACAGAACATCAATGACAAATTTGTTGCCTGCCAGTTCAGGCAAATAAAGCTTTGTTTATTTATTTATTATTACCTCTCTTTGGAGCAACTTCATTTGATTGTTCAGTGAAGCTGTCATTTGAATAATCTGGAAACATTTCTCTGATATAATTCACGATTTGTACAATCAAATAAATTGGGACCAACGTGAGTAAAATACAACAGCAAAAGACACTATAAGACAGACGACTTTAAGGAGAGTTGAAATTCAAACAACAAGAGAAAGCGTTGCCATATATTTACAGATGACGCATTTTCAAGAACGAAATTAATATTCACAAATATTCGAAAAATGTTGACATACAGGAATTTAAACTACAAAAACAACGTGTTTAATGGTTTAATTTCATTTAAATAATTTTTGGAATATAGAAATCCACTGTGAATCTATTGCGAAACAGGTGAGCAGTTTAGCAGCACTGAGCAGTGTAGTGTTAACACGGTTTTGGATGTATGACGTCTATGGTAGCGTGACGAAATCAAGAAACTCCGGGTTATCCCCTATAGAATATGTAGAAAGTAAAATAAAAGTAGGTTGTTCGTGCCCCTGCCCCTAGGTTAATAAACGAAATAAAAAACAAACCATTTCGGCTTCAGTTTTCCGGTTTTGTCAAAGCCAGTATTCGCGTTGCCTTTCATTTAAAGATTATTAATAAAAAAATTATTGCACTTAGATTAATAACAAATTATTGCAGTTAGATTAATTTATTTTACCACGATTCGGTGCTAGTCCAATAGCACCCATCGACAAATCCTCGGTGTCGTTTTCTTGTGTAGAGTTCCATATTTTTGGATCTTGCTCGCTCGGATACACAGAAGCAATGACGATAACCAGCACCACTAACAAACAAAACATTAAGAATGTGTCAGAAGTTTTTGGTATTTAAATACATATTAAGCTATACAGGAAATATTCAATTGTGACCTATTGCATTCAATAAACGTTGGCCTTGAACATCTTTGAACATTATTACCATGACAGGATTAATCAGATTGAGAAATGTATCAGTTTTGTAAAGCAAATAATATACAATGGCTGCTTTAAAAGATAAGCTCATATGTCTATGTGTCACTCATGAAGCCTTGGTTGGCCACGGTATACGGTATTTTTTTTTCCCCATCGTGTTGCTTGAGTTCTCTTATTGCCGTATGTTAGCCTTGTCCCCGCTACATTCAAACCGCATGATTCACCAGCAATAAAATAAAATAATAATTTCTAAACAGGTACAAACGAAATCTACTTTTATCAGGAAACAACTGCCTCAATTGGAACTGAATAGAAAAGAACAACTTGACGTCATATTCAGTTATCGCACAAGCCTCTATTCACGCATTAGATTTCTAGCAAAGGGAATTGGTTTTTGTTTGTTTCGTTCTTACCCAGGACAATCACGAAAAAGACAAGTATGATTTTTCCGGTATTCCCCATCCGTCACCGTTTAATAACACCACAGATGATAGATGAAGTTGATTTTGTTATTTTGGGGTAGATGACACTTTTTTCCTAACACATCACCATAATAGCAATCACGTTATTTTTAAATTTGCTCTTACACTCGTCTGCTGTTAATTTCGACATGAAATCATTCTAGACTCTCTCAAACGAATGATGAAAGTGAAACTGCGAGAATGCGAGATGAACTCCAAAACACACCTACAACAGTTCCGTTATCCAACTCTAGTCCCGAAGCAACTTGCCCGAAGTTTCACGTCAGTATGTGAGAGCCCGCAAGCGTTCAGCCGTTCACCTTGCTGATAACGAAGACTTTTGCGCCATCTGTAGTCCCGATATTGAATAATCTGTAATGTACGATAACAGAATGTCAATCAGCTCTCTGAGATTCATATTTTTTAAAAGAGAAAAGGCCACAGAAACACTGTCTACGTACACCTGCTCAGCCTGCAGCTGTATTTTGCGGTTACTGAATTGGGTTTTTCCCAATTACTGATTAAATTAACTATCACGCAAACAGAAATCTAAACCTAACCAATTTGAGGTGTTCGGACAACACCTATTTTTAGACCTGCACCGTCGCCACCGCAAATATACCTAGCTAGTAGACTTCAGACACCAAATAAATTGCCAACTAAATTTGGCACCATTTCCGCTGCGGACGAGCCAAATCGGAAGTGAGCTGTTGATTACTTCATTCCAGGCTCGGGAATTTATACGCGTTATCGGGAAACAGAGCGGAGACAGACCTTTAAAATACTGATAACGGCCATGAGCACGAACGAGGACAGTTGGGAAATAAAACCACAAGAGACAACGATAAAGGACTGGGTAATTAACAACGGCAGGTGAAATGTGAAATTGAAATAGTGTACTGTAGTAGAAATACAAGCACGAATCAACGTCTTATACATTGTCGGACTGTTATGAATGTATTTTGGAATCCAAATAAGTCAAAGATGAGTAATTGCGGAAACTGAAATCTCTCTAAATAATGTCAAATCAACCTGTATTTCTTGGCAGTGGCGATGCACGGCTCTTGTTCAAGAATGAACGCTCGATCGCATCGATTGCCTTCAACGTTTTGTTCTTTGTGTTTTGCGTCGATATTGGACGCCGTTGCATTCCATGCGGTCTCGGATTGTTGGGGTTCCTATGGAAACAATGAAACCGTGTTGCATGCTCGATTGATGATTCATTTTTGGAGTGATCAAGTTACCATTTAGGTTTCACTTTGTTGAGTGACTGCAAAGCGGCAGCCGTCTTATTGTTGCGAGTAGAGGCTATTTTGATTGATGAAACCAAAATGGGAGACGATCGTCCTCTCTGGTGCGACGAAGACGTCAGATTCGCCCGTTTAATTCGCCATGGACGGGCCGAATTTTTAAGGCCAGCCGTTATGACAAGAATCACAATTATCACTGTCAAATGGAAATTCAAAGGTGACTTTTCTACCTTTTTCTAATTTTACGTAACACGGATTTTTAAAATATATAAGAAACTGAAGCTTATTTACCTATTACGATTACAACGAAGGCAGTACTGGAATTGGAATTCCTCCGGGATTCCATGAATATCTTTAGTTATTAATCAAAAATCGATTTTCAAAATTTAATAAATTCTCGGAAGTGTGTGCTATCACGACTCAAACGAAAACCCAATTGAACTGAACCATATTGAAGGGCACAGCACAGACTTCTCTGAAATTGAGGGGTTGATTGTGTGACGAAATGAGTCTTGTGACCAGCGCCGACCAGCCCACACGCTCACGCAAAGAGAAAACAAGATTTAACTAGTTACTGTTGTCTTTGGTGTTATGTTGACCAGTTCGGTACTCTTATCTTACTTCCTTTAAGGTAAAATAGTTTAGAACGTAGAACTGTAAATGTACGTATGGTGCTCATAAAAAAAATGATCTTAATAACTACAACAACAAAAATGTAATCTAGTATATTTTATTTGATAGGCTAAAATTTTCTATTTGTTTTTTTTTGTCCCAAAACGGATAAGCAGTTACGTAATTGCTCAGATAGACATATTTTTCAAATTCCATGGATTTTGATGTGGATACTTTTCCTTTTCTCAACCGTTCTGATAGGCTGATCTAATTTTGAAGGAGGATAACCATGTATGTCACTACAGCACCTGCCAACTATCAATCAGATAAATGGGCATTCAGTTTATCAGTGTTTAACGAAAAAAGAGAAACAATTCTCCTTTTAAATAATAAACTTACAGCCGGAACAAGGTGCATCCCCACCTTAAACAGTCCAGCAGCTGACAATCGGACACGATTTTCGTCAATCTGCACCAGGGAAGTCATTAACTGCAATGCGTTAAAAAAAAATCCTGACAGATTATCTATTTCTTTTCAATAAAAACATAAATCAAAATAGAATTATTCGAAAAGAAGCGAACCGCAATTTTTTCGGCCAATGATTGAGACATTTCGGATGAAGATATTACGGTAATCTTTTCGCGGAGAAGACGAACCTGGCCATCGACGGAAATAAATAAAGTAACTAATTATATCAAGTTTGGTGTGTACAACCTGGTTAGCGGGCATGTCAGCAGCGGTAAGAAGGATCAAAATTTTGATCCAATCAGTGAAAAACGTGAAAAGAAACCACCAACTGTAACTATCCAAGACAACGTTTGAATGAATAAAATAGTTGAAAATGTATGTGAAGGCAGAGGTGACGACCGAGATGAATTTTGTTGTCAACAAAACTAAAACAGGGACGGAGAAAATTCCATTTAATTGCTGTGAGGCCTCACAAAGGTAATTCAAAATCAGGATGTTTTCTTTTAGCATTCCTACACTCTCCTTCCTGTTAAATTCATCGATACTTTAGTCATACATATATTTAATTAACGAGACTAGCACAATAGACTAGCACTAAATAAGGTCTCTTACGTCTTGCGTGATGTTGTTTGTTTTTCAGCAATAGCTTCCACATCTGAGCGTATTATTAGAAGTTGAACATAATAAGCGATTATGTAATAACACATATAAAATAAAAAGAATGTGCATTCAAATAAGGCGTAGACTAATGCTATAGCAAAAAATATAGCAGTTGAAGAAGAGATGTAGACGTATATCAAACTTGAAAACTGTCGGTGAACCGGAGAAGAAAGAATCAAAGCACATACAGCCTAATAATAAAAATGTCTTTGTTATGTAAAGGAATGCTTAAGGAAAAGGATGCCCCAAGAATTTATAAAGAAAAAAGACGTTTGAATTTTTTAACCCACCGATGTAATGACGAGAATAAAGCCGATGACAAATCGTGACGTAACGGAGCTCGGGTGTCGCGAAATAAATTTCTCCCCAAAAAGTTTCTCAACTTCTTGAATGATTTTGACCACATTTCCTAGTTGGCGGTAGTGTAACACGATCCAACGGGACAAGATTATTTGAATGGCATAAGAAATTGCAATCCCTAATAAAAGGATAATTACAGTGATGGGCAAATTTTGGACCATTAGTAAATCGAGTGATTGAGTGAGAGAGACGTATCCCATCACGCCCATAACTACAGTTTCCATAACCATCACTAGGAAAAACCACCAGGTAGTGAGATGTCGAAAAGAAAAAGTAAATTTCTCAAATTTGTTAGTAATCTGATTTTGTTCGATAGTAAAAGGGATCATGCCACAAGCTTGACAAAGGCTTACGAATGGGCGTAGTTGCTCAAAAACGGACATTTTTGTTTGCGACAAAATTTTGTCTGTGCTTGTAAGGGGAAACCTGAAAGAAGAATGAGGAAAATGTATTTTCTTGTTGATGCCACTTCTACAGGGTTCGTGTAACCATGGAAATATGACACGTCTGCATAATAAAGGAATCTTCCAACATTTTCAATATGAAGCGCAATTGGCGTTCATTTATATCTCAAATTCTCAATCCACTTGACTGATTAAAGAGCCATCATTAGAAGGGCGAGTTGACAAAGTGAAAGACACATCTTATCACGCTCTTTTTATTTCATTTGTTTTTCAAGGTTTAGAGAAAGCGATCGTAATTAAGAGAATAACATAACCAGTTTCTTTTAAATCATTCTTAAATTTATGTGAAAAAGCGTCGTTTACGTCCTAATATTCAGGCATCACTTCAGTCTCCTTATCAGCGAAGACAAGAAGTCGATTTGACTACGAAGTCATTTCTAGAAAGTTCTTTTCCTAGAACTTGTTTGTCAAAGTTGTTCCCCCCAACCAACTTATCCCTTTAAAATACTATAAAGCAGCAAGCAACCATCTTCTGAGACTCAGAACCGCTTAGAAACGAACAAGATAGTGACCCAGTTGAATCGCTGATCCTCAAAATGAATTTCTTGGTGAGTACCTTAATGTTTTGAGTTTCAATTATATGCCATGTCCATGCAATGTTTTATCTGTTGTTCACAAGTTCCTGCTCCCTTTACTTGTAGCTGCCGGAATGACAGTTCCAATTCCGAACGATCCCAGCGTAACAAATTCAAACGTCAAAATTAGTCATCCAACATCTAGTTCTGCTCCGGCTCCAGTCAAAATAGCTACGCCCTCTAAGACTGATCCTGTTCAGATTTCCGAATCCAAGGAAGTTGATAAAGAATCTGACGAATCAGATGAATCAGATGAATCGGACGAATCGTCAGAATCTCAAAATTCAAAAGAAGAAGGTCCATCACCGCCACACCTCGCCGACGTAACCAAAACCCCCGTTCAAGCTGCCAAGGATTCCATCGATGCATCAACATCAAATCAGGAAAATAAAACCGAGATCCTCTCCAACACTTCCGTGACTTCCCTGACTAAAGCAGAAACCGGCGCACCCTTAAAAATATCTGAACCTGAGGTCACTACTGCTTCTCTGGCCACAATAATAAGTGACGTAACCTTCTTACCTTCCTTAAAACTAGAGCCGGAAGTACCATTGTCTTTAAATATCGAATGAAGTACGATATATTTAAGACAATGTAGGCCCACTACTGAAATAATTAGTTTGGTTTCGTGTAATTTTAAATCAATAGATAGGGTGAAAATAAACCACACACAAGCAGTGTTACAATTTTGTTTCAAGCAAATATTTTGAGTGTTCCATCCATCGGAGTAATGAAGATTGAAGACTAAACCAGTTTGGTTTGAAGTAAGATGATAAGGTAAGTTATAATCGCCGCAGTCAACTAAATGCGACAAACAAATAAAAGTGTACAGACGAAGTTAACCAACTTATAAAAGGAAAAACAGCTTACAGATGGTACGACATTCATGCCGACCGAGAAAAGTCCTGCAGCTGACAAACGAACTCTTTCCTCGGAAATAACTTGGAGAAATGCCACCGCCTTTAATGCGCATGTCAGTATCAGTAAAATATTTCGGGAAATAATTTAATGTGGGAGTAAATACCTCCAATTTCATATTCATGTCAAGATCATTTTTTTCGGTCAAAATGCAAAAGATGTTATCGCGCAGTTTTCGCATCTGTTAGAGAAATAGTAGTATATACTTTAATATGCAAAAAAATTGCTTCAATCTCTGACCTGAATTATTGGCAAATCTGCAGCTCTGAATATAATTAGAATACCAAAGATACCAACGATGGATATCATGGCAAAAGCGGGAATCAAAGCTCGAAAGATTAAATTATCTGCGTTCAAGAGTCCGCTAATGGCAACGTAGAGACTAAACGCTGATGAAATCAACCTGAGCGTTAAGAAAACTAACGCGGGGAATGAAAACGCTTTATTCAGTTCGACGAGCGCCTGGCACAAATATCCAAACATTCTTTTGCTTTTCCTCAGTTTTTGTTTCGTGTTGGTATCCCTCACTGTACTCCTACAGTTAAGGTTTCAGCGATGAAAGTGTGATTAGGACATCAAAATCAATAAATATCCGTTAAAAAAAATGTTGAGCAAATGTACCAAGCAGTTTTTCTTGTTTCCGAGACGTTTTCCAAACGCATTTCCACTTCCGGAAGCAGTTGCGGTCGTTCCAAGTTCAAGGCAATAAGCCGGATGTACCAAGAGACAATATAGTAGCAAAGGTAACAGAGCAAAATTAAGCCCATTACCAGAATAATGATGAAGCATCGGGAAATTAAATTCAAAACAGCAAAGGACAAGCCGGAAAATTGAATTTTCGAGTTGAATATAACTGGATTTGAAACCAGCACGGAAATGCTCTGTTGAAAATAATGTTTGAATTGAGAATTCGACGTCATTGAAAGACTTTTGAAAATTATATACATACAGCAATCAATGGGGAAAGGATGGCCGCAATGACATGTTTCCGCACTGCGGGGATGTATTCTGATGGCATATCCTCCACCATAAGTTCATTGTTGACCTTTTGCACCAAAGATACAGCCCGACGTATGCAAGCGTGTTTGCAAATCAGGTAGCGTGCCGAAGCAAGTAAGATAAAGGAAAACACATGCTCTTGTAGAATAAAGCTTATGAAGATGGGGGGTAGGCCTATATGGGTTGGCACATCATCTGCGTGATAGAGGATTCGCCAAATAACTTGGATGTCTAAAACCGGGAGCACTGTTAGGGAAATGAAGAGAAATGAGAACCACCACGTCACCGGATGACGTAAGGAGAAGGAAAACTTTTTGAAAGTCTTGGCAGGCGAATCGTCGATTACCATAAAGAAAGGAATGATGCCAAAGAATTGACAAAACCAAACAAACGGCCGTAGTTGGAGAAAGACACGCATTTTTAGTTGCTACTGTTTACCGCCCTACCACCGCCTTTAATGCCAGGTTTCACTACACTGCAGCAGCTATATTAGTGTACTAGACATTCCAACAAAAGGGTACTTCATTGTGGTCTACATATTTCATCGTTTTGATTATTAAAGCATAAAAAGAAACATGCAAACACAAATTATCTGGTGCTCATCAAATTGCGATGGCATTCAACACCCATGTCAACCGAAAACAAATGTTTGCGTTTATCCATCGACCCATTTTCACGAATTAAAAAGCCTCTCTCAACGCAAAATAGAAATCCACAAACGCCAATAAATAGTTTAATCCAATCATGTCTGTCCAATCAATCATTCATCATGCGTGCACATCATTGCGTGCACCCCAATTGATTAAAAACGCAGTATAGTAATTTATAGCATCTCCAATGTTTCGTGTGCTGAATTGATGATTCATTTTTAAACAAGTTACAATTTAGGTTTCACTCTGTTGAGTGACTGCAGATCGTCAGCCGTCTTATTGTTGCGAGTGTAGAGACGATATTCATTGATGAAACCAAAATGGGAGACGATCGTCCTCTCTGGTGCGATGAAGACGTCATATTCGCACGTTTAATTCCCCATGGAATTTTTAAGGCCAGCCATTATGACAAGAATCACAATTATCAGTGTCAAATTTTTTATTAGCTTTTGTTTTGTGTCCCAGATAGATATATTTTTCAAAATGTACGAATTTCTATGTGAGTACTTTTCCTTTTCTCAACCGTTCTGATAGGGTGATCTAATTTTGAAGGAGGATAACCATGTACGTCACTACAGCACCTGCCAACTATCAATCAGATAAACGGGCATTCAATTCATTAGTGCTAAACAAAAAATGAGAAACAATTCTCCTTTTAAATAATTCACTTACAGCCGGAACAAGGTGCATCCCCACCTTAAACAGTCCAGCAGCTGACAATCGGACACGATTTTCGTCAATCTGCACCAGGGAAGTCATTAACTAAAATGCGTTTGTAAAACCTCATTGATTATTTATTTCCCTTCAAAAAGAAATTTTCAAAAAGAAACGAACCGAGATTTTTTCGGCCAACGAATGAGACAATCCATAAGATGATATTGAGGTAACTTTGTCGTGGAAAAGACGAATCTGGCGACAATACAAAATAAGGTAACCAAGCGCGTTTAAAATTGTTGCGTAAAAACCTGATTAGCGGCCATGTCAGCTGTGGTAAGAAGGATCATTATTTTGATCCAATCAGTGAAACACGTGAAAAGAAACAGCCAACTGTAACTATCCAAGACAACGTTTGAACGAATAAAACAGTTGTAAATATATGCGAAAGCAGTGGTGACGACCGAGATGAATTTTGCAGTCAACAAAATAAAAACAGGAACGGAAAAAATTCCATTTAATTCCTGAGAGGCTCGACAAAGGTAATTCAAAATCAGGGTGTTTTCTTTCAACACTCCCATATTCTCCTTCCTGTGTAAAGTCATATATTTGATTCACTCCTACAAATGATTACCACAAAAAGGCTTTACTTCTTCTGCGAAATTGTTTGATCTTCGGCATCTGAGCGTATGATCAGAAGTTGGACATAGTAAGCGATTATGTAATAACACATGTGAAAGAAAAAAAATGTAGATTCAAATAACAAGTAGATAAATGCTAAAGTGGAAAATGTGGCAACTGAAGCAAAGACGTTATTCGTGTAAATCAATGATGGAAACTGTCGGTGAATCGAAGTAGATAGGGTCAAAGTTCCTATAGCCTAATAAAAGTTACATTTTTTAAAAGCGTTTAAAAGACATTTAAAAAATGCTATGATAATTTTTTAAGTAATAACCAACCGAAATAACGACGAGAACAAAGCCGATAATAAATCGTGTCGTAACGGAGCTCTTGTGCTGAGAAATAAACTTCTCTCCAAAAAGTTTCTCCACTTCTTGAATGGTTTCGATCGCATTTCGTAGTTGACGGTAGTGGAGAACGACCCAACGAGATAAGAGTAGTTGAGCGAAGTAAGACATTCCAATTACAAATAAAAGGATAATTACAGTGATGGGCAAATTTTGACCGTTTAGTAAAAAGAATACGTGAATGAAAGAGAAGTATCCCATCACGCCCATAACTACAGTTTCCATAACCATAACTAGAAAAAACCACCAGGTAGTGAGATGTCTGAAAGAAAAGGTAAATTTCGTAAATTTGTTGGTAACTGAATTTTGTTCGATAGTAAAAGGAATCATGCCACAAGCTTGGCAAAAGCTAACGAAAGGGCGTAGCTGCTCAAAAACAGACATTTTTGTTTGCGCTAAAATTTCTTCTGTGCTTTTATGGTTAAAACTAAAGGAAGAGTGAGGAAAATGTATTGCTTGTTGATCCCACTTCTGTTGGGTTTGTGTAACCATGGAAATATGACTACTATTTTCCAATAACGGCAAGGTGAGCGTTTAATCAAATGAAAGACGTGTGGCGCGACAAGTAATTTTGAGTGGGAGAAATACTCGATCCAACCGGCTGTGGATCAAGTATTTCTGCCGGGACATTATAGACTAAAGTTGAAACCGGCACACCCTTAAAAAAAAATCTGAACATGAGGTCACTACTGCCTCTGTGCTACAATGATATATGACGTCACTTTCTTACCTTCCTTAAAACTAGAGCCGGAAGTACCGTTGTCTTTAAATATCGATTATAGTACGATATAGTTATGGCAATTTACTACAGAAATAATAAGATTGATTCTGTGTAATTTTAATGATTCTGTGTAATTTTAATTCAACAAATAGGGTGAAAATAAACCTCCACAAGCAGTGTAACAATTATTTTTGCTGGTTTCAAACAAATATTTTGAGTGTTGCATCCATCAGAGTAATGAAGATTGAAGACTAAACCAGTTTGGTTTGAAGTAAGATAATAAGGTAAGTTATAATCGCCGCAGTCAACTGAATGCAATAAACAAATACAATTTTACAGAAGGTACAGACGAAGTTAACGAAGTTCTAATAAAAAGAAAACAGCTTACGGATGGTACGAGATTCATGCCAACCGAGAAAAGTCCTGCAGCTGACAATCGAACTCTTTCCTCGGAAATATCTTGGAGAAATGCCACCGCCTTATATGTGCGCATATCAGTTTCAGGGAAAAAAACTCCGTTTACAAACGAACCCGGGAAATAATTAATGTGGGAATAAATACCTCCAATTCCATATCCATGTCAAGATCTTTTTCTTCGTTCAAAATGCTAAAGATCCTCTCGCGAAGTTCTCGCATCTGTTGGAAAAATTATTAGACCAATTGTACTTTAACGTTCAAAAACATTTGTTTCGTCTCTGACCTGAATGATCGGCAAATCTGCAGCTCTGAATACGATTAGAATACCAAACAGACCAATGATGGATATCATGGCAAACGCAGGAACCAGAGCTCGAAAGATTAAATTATTGGCGTTCAAGAGTCCGCTAATGGCAACGTAGAGACTAAACGCTGATGAAATCAACCTGAGCGTTAAGAAGATTAATACGGGGAATGAAAACGCTTGATTCAATTCGACGAGCGCCTCGCACAAATATCCAAACATTCTTTTGCTGTTTTTCAGTTTTTGTTTCCTGCTGGTATCTTTCACAGGAATCCTACAGTTGATACAGCGATAAATGTTTGATTGAATCACAAAAATCAACGGATATTCGTTAAAAAAATGTTGAGTCAATGTACCATGCAGTTTTTCTTGTTTCCGAGACCTTTTCAACAAGCATTTTCACTTCCGGAAGCCGTTGCGGTCGTTCCAAGTTCAAGGCAATAAGCCGGATGTAGCAAGAGACAATAAAGTAGCAAAGGTAACTGAGCAAAAATGAGCCCATTACCATTACAATCATGATGCATCGGGAAATTAGATTCAAAACAGTGAAGGCCAATCCAGCAGTTTGGACTCTTGAGTTGTATGCAGTAGGATTTGAAACCAGCACGGAAATGCTCTATGGAAAATAATGTTTGAATTGAGAATTCACCGTCCTCTTTAGAAAATTATATACATACAGCAATCAATGGGGAAAGGATGGCCGCAATGACATGTTTCCGCACTGCGGGGATGTATTCTGATGGCATATCCTCCACCATAAGTTCATTGTTGACCTTTTGCACCAAAGACACAGCCCGACGTATGCACGCGTGTTTGAAAATCATGTAACGTGCCGAAGCAAGTAAGATAAAGGAAAACACATGCTCTTGTAGTATAAAACCCAGAAAGATGGGGGGTACATGTGTTGGCGCATCATCTGAGTGAGGGATGATTTGCCAAACAACTTGGATGTCTAAAACCGGGAGCACTGTTAGGGAAATGAAGAGAAATGAGAACCACCACGTCACCGGATGACGCAAGGAGAAGGAAAACCTTTTGAAAGTTTTGGCTGGCGAATCGTCGATTACCATAAAGAAAGGAATGATGCCAAAGAATTGACAAAACCAAACAAACGGCCGTAGTTGGAGAAAGACACGCATTTTTAGTTGCTACTGTTTACCGCCCTACCACCGTCATCAATGCCTTGTTTCAATACACTGCAGCTATATTAGACTTAGAGTACCAAAAAATTCTAGCACAAGCGTTTTCATGTGTTGGTTTCTGTCTGCATACGGTACTTCATTGTATTGATGAAAGCAATAAAGAAAAACATGCGAGCACAAATTATGTATTGCTCGGGTAATTGCAAAATGATGGCATTCACCACCCATGTCAACCGAAAACAAATGTTTGCGTTCATCCATCGACCCATTTTGATAGATTAAAAAGCCTGTCCTAGCATGAAAAGGTAGACAATAATATAGTTTGATCTAGTTTTATTGCTTCCAATCATGTCTGCCCAATCAATATCATTGCGTGCTCTTAATCTTTTAAACACACACTTAAGCCAAGCATCTGTAGTTATCACGGTTGCCTTACACGCAACAGGTCGTCAATTCGATCCTGGGCAGGTGCAAAGTGCAAGTTTTGTTTGCGCTCCCAAATAAAAAATTAAGCTTGAATAAACAAAGTGCCTAAGAAGCAACCATAATAATAAGAAGTTAAGCACTACAGTCGCCCAATTAGAATTCGATAATAGTTAATAACTGCATCATTTGCTGTTAGACGGGAAAATGTGACTGTAAATAGTTCAGATAAAAGTAAACAGAGGAGGATCTCATTGAGTTCGCGACAGCATCAATATTATTTCAACTTGCATCATTGCTCATTGGTATTGATTAAGTGTCAAGGAGAATAACCATGTAGGTCACAACAGCACCTGCCAACTTCCAGTTCACATAAACGGAATTACTGAGTGCTAAAAATGTATGAAGTCTGCATTATTCTTACAGCCGGAATAAGATGCACACCAACTTCAAACAGCCCAGCGGCAGATAAACGGATCCTTTTTTCATCAATCTGAATCAGGGAAGTCATTGCCTAAGCATCAATATTATTATTTCCACTTGGAGTAAAATCAGTGAATCATGCCACACGGAATAAAAGAAACGTACTAATAACTTTCCGTCCAACGATTGAAACAAACCGGAAGAGGATATTGTGGTAGCTCTTTCGCGGAGAAGCCGAACCTGATCATCGCCAATCCCAAAATTAATTATGTTTTCGATTAAAGCCGATCTGTGTGTACAACCTGATTAGCGGGCATGTCAGCAGCAGTGAGTAGAACCAAAATTTGGATCCAGTAAACAAAGAACATCGAAGCAAACATCATGGAGTGATTCTCTAACATGTCGTCATAACGAATAAATTTGTTGTAAATGTAAGCGAAGGCAAAGGCGACGACCGACATAAATTTTGACGTCAACAGAATTAAAATGGGGACGGAAAAAACGCAATTTAATTCTTGCGAGGCTCGGCAAAGATAATCAAAAATGAGGATGTTTCTTCTCATAACATCTCTACTTTCCTTCCTAAAAATTCCATGAATATCATGAGGATAATACGTTCAACATTACAAGAGATGCACCAAAAAGTCCTTACGCTTTTAAGGAAATAATTCGCCGTTCTTTGACATCTGAATGTAGTAATAGTTGCACGTAATGAGCGATGACGTAATAGCACATATAGAACAAAAGGTACGTGCATTGAAACAACACGAAGAGAAGCACGAGCACGAAATACATAAATGTCATTAAGAAGACGTTCACATTTTTCGGGAACAACTCTTCATATGCTGGTTCATTCGTAATCACACAACCTACGGACTGCACGATAATTGAAAAGATGTTTTCAGATAAACTGTTAGACTTAAGATATTTGGCACCAAGTGCGGCGTATTTTATTCATTTTCATACTCACCACTAAAATGGCGAGAATGAAGCCGATGACAAATCGTGCCGTTACGGAGCTCTGGTGCTGCGAAATAAATTTCTTTCCCAAAAGTTGTTCAACTTCTTGAACAGCTTCGATCGCACATCGCAGTTTGCGGTATTGCAGGACAATCCAGCGGGACAATACCAATTCGACAATGGTGCCAATTGCAGATACAAATAACATCATGTGAACGGTGATGGGCATGTCTTGGCCATACAATAAATCGGTTGGTGCATCCTTGGTCATGTTCCTCATTACGAAAAAGAATGCGGGCTGCAACAAAAGTAAAATGAGAAAAAACCACCACGTAGTAAAGTGTCTAAAAGAGAATGTAAACTTCTCAAATTTGTTGGTTATTAAATTTTGTTCGACGGTGAAAGGCATCATGCCACAAGCTTGGCAGAGGCTGACAAATGGGCGTAGCTGCTCAAAAATTGACATTTTAATTTGGCGCACTCGGTTTTAGCCGTGCATTTGGGGGTGAAACTAATAGATAAGTGAGGGACTGAGGGTAATTCATATTTTTCTTGTTGAACTGTTTGGATTCACGTAACCATGGAAATGTTTTCCATTGCCTGATTAGGAATCGAATTCTGATGACAGGATTGTGTCCACAATGTGAGTTACCATAGTGTTCCAACATCACGGAAAGCCGGAATAAATTTGGCATGAGAAATACATTACTTCAAGTTGCTCATTTAACTCATCCCTTACATCTGCTCAGGATCGACCTGAGGACCTGTTGCGTGTGAGGCAACCGTGATAAACACTGCACTACAGATGTTGCCACATCAAGGAGGAGGTGCCTGTGTGGCAGCAGGTCCCTCTCCCTCTTAGTCACAACTCACAAGATTGTCTAGTTGCACTTTGCTTGAAGTTTTTTAAGTACAAAAATTTTTTTATTCAATTGTTTACCCACAGAAAAAGTTGTGAGGTTAAAAACAAAACAAGCCTGATCTGCAGTCGTTTTACAAACGAGTTATTATTGAATGAACCCTGACTGAGTCAACAAAAACGACAAGAGACAACAGTCCTAGTCAACCGTCTAGCTCAGGAATAATCGTACTCCAAATTGTACGATTTGTAATCAACGCAATCAGATAGTTAAACAGGAAGAATAAAGATAAATGTGTCCTACCTTTAAGCCCGGGAAATCCACAGCCAGGCATCCAAAGGTGCTCCATCCGTTGAAAAGTCGAATACGCCATGCAGGATAGGAAAAAGGGGGTCCTCGTGAATACCCCCACACTCTCATGGGTGTACACGAGGACTTTAAAGAAAGGGGAATAAGAGAGACGTAATTCGGAGCGGCATCTCGGTAGTTTTTCCAATCCAACGGGATGCTGTTTATCTAAGTAAAAAAAAAATAAAAAAAGGGTTACGAAAAAACATTTACAGAAACAACTAGGAAAAGTTGAAAATGAGACAGTGGGAAAAGCTTTATTTTGGATAAATGAGGAATTGAAGGTTTTGATGTAATGCATTTATGCAAGTTATGTATTATGCAAAATCTAGCAGGTGGCAGGAATAAAAGTAACCTAGCGATGATAGTGAGATTATTGCTGATAACAGGTCAATCCCAGCACAAACAAAATTTGCAAATTGTGTTATTACGATGCTGGCTGGCTTAGGCCTCAAATGAAAAGTTTACAGTGCCAACAAATTGCAATGCATCGACAGAGGGCTTACATGATAAATGCTAGTCAAGAACTAATATTAACACATCTTGGAACAGGTTTAACTCTTCAATTGAATCTCCCTTTGTATAATCATGGTTTTATTTACCTGCCACACAGCATGGAGTGGAGAGCAAAATGGAGAGCCAGAGATGTTCAGGGGTGTTCACACGACGACCACATTTCTGTGATTTTATTTGTTGCCCTATTTTTCATTCAGCCACGTTCACTTTTCCAAAAAAAAGTCATCGTTCTGTTTTCTTTATAATCTTAAACTTCATTCGTCTCTTTCGAAAGCTCTGATGCTGCTGAAGTTTCTGAAGTCTGAACATAAAAAAGCAGACGACACTGATGTTCTAATTAGCATACTTAGATATCGATAGAAATGATAAATAATCGACGAAAAGTTCAGACTGTTTGTACAACTTACTCTTTCGTTAGAAACTAAGAATGATTAAAATCTAAACATATCTCAGGAAAAACCTTACTTTGGTTTTTCACCGTCTCGTCGCCCATCAAGGCTAGAAGACTGCGCTGGCTGCGCTAAACGGGTTTGTTGGGACAAGTATCGTTACGTCAAACGCTAGTTTATATTTGAATTTAGAAACTTGTCTCTACGCAACTTACGGGTGGCAACAATTCGAAAGACCTGATTACGTCGAACTTTTTTGGACTTTCCTCTGGCGGATTGTTTTCATTGTAGAACCAGCAATGTCCTTAGAATCATAAAGAAAACCCGTGATAACAAGTGCGGAGCATTTGGTGCTTGTGGTGTGTTGCTAGATCTAGATGTAATGTATGGGTTATATAACTTGCATGCTGGGTTATATGCTTGGTTGATGGATAGAATGAATCAGTTTCATTTAAAATAGAAATTAAGTCTTCATATGCATCTGCCCAGAATCTAACTAAGGACTTATTCAATAAAATTTAATATCCTATTATTTTTTTTACTTGGTTAATTATCTTATTTCAAAAAAGACAATCAACATTGAATAGACTTTGACGGAAATAGTGTATAATGTATAAATGATGCATAATGTTTATAGGTGTACAATATGACAGTGATATTATTTTGTCACGATGTCACAAGAAAAATTAGAACAAAGAAAATGATTTAGTCAGTCAGAAAAAGTTATCTTTGGGTTGGTTCTAAAAGGAAAGTTAAGCGTCAAGATTAAGAACAGTCTGTCAATTTTTTCTCGATCTTCTAATGTTACTGGCAAGTCATTAAAGCGTGACACTATAAAGTTACTAATCTTCCTTTGAATCAACTTCGACAGACTCGGCCGATTCCCGAGAATCAAGCTGGACTGGAGCTGGAGCGGGAGCGGGAGCAGATTCAACAACTTTAGTTACGACGACAGTTTTAACTTCGGGAACAAGTTTCGTTTCAACGACCGGAGTAGGGACAGGGACTTCAACATATTTGACTTGAGGAGCAACTACAGGCACATGAACATACTGAGTGATTGGGGCTGGCGCAGTGTAAGCGATTGGTGCTGCAACGGAAACGATTGGTGCGGCATAGTCGGAAAAGTGACGACTCGGACCAAAGTAATTGTAGCCGAAATGGGGAGCGAAAGCTTGGTTATAGAAGGCCGGTTGATAGGCGGAGTAGGCGAACGGGGACAGTTCTCCGTGGAAGACATCCGCTGGATACAGGGGAGCGGCCAAGACGGCAGCAGCGAGCAAAGGAAGAGCGATCTATAAAAGTATTTCGTGAAATATAGCAAAAATAATTCAACATCTTTTGATTTTGCAAACAAAATGATTTGTATAATAATTACCAAGTAGTTCATGTTGGAGAAATTGGTTGAGGTGATGTCGTCTTCGGCAGATCAAATTTGACAATAGTATCGAGTTGGCTGATGCGCTTTTTATACAGAGCTAGAGCTCAGGGCGTTGTCTATGAATAAAGAATGATCTATTTCAAATTCGCCTGCGGAAGTTCCTCCCATTTTTCGCTCATCCCTATAGTTTGGCTGGTAGCTTTTTGGATTTTGTGGAGATTTCATTCCCAAACACGCATTCGGAATGCAACTTTTCAGCCAAATTTTCATGGCCATCTTCCCATTTTAACTTGCCAAGGCCGTGAAGACGAAATGTTAATAAACGAGTTTGGTTATAGAGCTGTAAGATCTTCATCAGCTGATTTCTAGAATGAGAAGAGAACTCGGCTACATATTCATCTTACGGATGGCCGGAGCAGCTATAGAGATATACCTTCTGGCTGGAATGAATCTTCCTCTATCGTGACAAACACATCAGGTGATGACCTTCGAATTTGAAGAAAAGACAACGCCTTTAAATCAAAACAGCAACAACATTTTGTCAACATGTTCGTAAATGAGATTTTTTAGATGCTGTGAAACTGCATATCATTTTGACACTTGTCATCAGGTGCAACAGCACTTACCTTATTTAATGACAACACTTAACGAGATTGAGTATGTTAACCATTACGCGTTTATTTCAATTATGAGCGTTTTGCCATGTGAGCAAGGTCGTTTATCGACTCCGCACAACGATCCGGTCTCCCTTTGATTCTGGGTGGGGTTTAGAATGACTGAGTCGAAATACTACTATTACGCATATCGTTGAGAATGTCGGTTGTAAATAATGGGCACTCATGGCCATCTAGTTTCGCCAGTTGGTATATAATAAAAACAGTTCACTCCCAGACCGTTGGGCGCTAATGTAGCTTCTCTCACTGGGTTTTTCCATCCTCTCAGCCCTTATATCGCTTATATCGTCAATCATCACCTTCTTACGAGGCGCTATACAATGAAGCGAGTGGTAAGCGTGAATTTTTCGATGATAACAGCCTTTGTTTAGCGTTGTAATTGTTAACTGGCAGGTCACTTTTATCTGGTTCTCGATTGGAGTCTCCCATGTCCAGTTGATGAGGAATTATAATGACCATCACCGCCATCAGTTGCTAACTGACGCTTCCGTGGCGCCACCGATCATTGGCCAGGCCAATTATTTCATCCCGATTGCCAGCAACTACCACGACGTGGGAGGTAAAGTGATTAGCTCTTGGAGTTACTTATTCCAGTCAGTCCTTGTTGCCTACACCGATCACCGAGACCTGCACGTCGAAGACCTGTTGCCCGCTGCTGTCGCTCCTGTTGCTAACTTGTTGGTAGAACCCTTCCGTGTCCAGGGTGATGTGGCCAAGGCCGATGAGGAAGCTGTCGTTGCTGCCAAGGCCGCCAATGTTGCCGATCCTGTCCGCAGGAAGCGCAAAAACATTTTGCGATACAGGAACGGCGAATTTAGACCTAGGCTCTGCTCACCCCGGCTATGCCTGTCCGTGAGACCACCTTGAAAAATACAATCCATCATTACATAATTGCACTCGAACTCAACCAAAATATGACTCCATTCGAAGGTGTAGTGAAGCACATCTCGTAATAATAAACGTTGTTTTGTTCTTCTACCCATTGACAGCCAAACAAATTCTGTTTCAGTTTCCAGTTCTATTCTAATAGATTTGCCTCGACGATAAAAGTTGTTCTCAAACTTGAAATTTTTCAAATATGTATTTTTGTTATAGCGATTTCAGTTTTGTAGTTCTATACAACGGAAGGATGATGCTGTTTTATTCAATAGGCTTAATTAGTATATAAGCGGAGCAATAACAATTGAAAACATATAGTTTTCGAATTTTCTGGAAATCAGTGAGAATGAAAGCGCTTTTACTCATTACTGTGCACATGGATAGGCACGTGTTTACGTTTAAATTTTGGGAATCTATTATCCTTGAACCAACCTCTACGATCCGAATACCTGTTTTAGGTTTTCTTTTAATTTTTTTAAGTATTTGCCTTCCAGCTTTCGTGCACCGCAAATAATGACGAGAGTAGCTCTGACGTCTGTCGATTGGGAAAACCCAAGAAACCCGTTCACAAAATCTTCTTGTTTACAACTCACACATGACCGAGGTGAATCAACTCGGCTGACCGCCAATTTTAAATATAATAAAATACACAACCGACGTGAATATACTATGCTCACGCGCGCCCATCCGAAAAACAAAAACCGACTTGGACTACGTGAGGTTTTCCAAGTCGAGCCAAATAGTCCCACACCGACGCAAGAAATTCAATTCATCAATTTGGAGCGCCTTTTTCGTACACCCATCGTGGAACACAATGTGTCTACGTTACGAAATGGAAAATCCGCACAACTTTTTCGTTTCGAGTTTCGACCCCACCGCCGTCTCTCTATAAATACAACCTGCCAAACATCCTGCGAAGCCCAGAACCGAAAGAGTAACTGTTCCAGCTTTTTTAATATCGAAATTATATTCTAAAGGATTAATTTGAATCGGAGCTGCTGCGTTATTTTTTTTTTTTTTTTAGTTCCTTTATTGATTGATTGATTGATTTTCCGTTTAGTGGACTTCACACATCATCCTGTATTTTTCAACATAATGGATATTGCTGCAAACTCTTTTAGGCTATGTACATCAGCTGGAATTCCAATTGTCGCTCTTGTTTGATTGCCCTGTTGTTTATTTGACGATTCAATTGTTTTACAAGTATAAGTCCTTAGTTACAGCAAGTCGTTTGCAAAGACGAACAAAGCTCTCCTCAGGCAACGCGCTGGGTTTTTCCAGGTTCTCCGGTGCATCAGCTCAGCACCTCTAACAACTACCACCGACTAGCTAAAACAATCGCCTTTTATGTACATTCCATTTCTCCATCATATTTAAAAGTTATTTTTGTTATAATGCGTTTCAAAGTAGGTTTGACGCGTTCGTCTCGAATGTACCCTTAATACGATTCAACCTAAAAAGAATGAAGATACAAACAATTATTGTTATGCTATTTTTACTTTACTGCGTATCAATAACTCATTCTGTCGAAAGAATAATATGATGTATAGAAAAAAAAGGTTCGATTCACGCTTGGTTTATTTGGTTATAATTCGTCGCATCGTGCTGTTTGAAAAGAAAACAATGACCTTCGTTCGGAGGGTGTTGGCAGGTGCTGATCAGCATTACGCAGAGAAATTGAATGAGGGCGGGAAATTCAATTCCTACAATCTAAAAGATTTTTTTTTTCATTTGAAACAAAATCGAGACAGTAGTGCGTAACGAAAAGATCTGTTGATTCGCAAAATCCTTGGTATATACCTGATTTTCTTTTAAAAAAGTAGTTATATAGATCCCCCTTTTTTCCAACTATAGATACCAGGGCGAGGCAGGTTTGCAATCAACATTGTATTACAAAACAAGCGCTACATAAAGAAAGAGAGAACAGGTTGGGTATACGATGAAGCGCTGTATATAGCCACGGGTCTATTTCAACCTTCCCATCTTCACCTCAAATTCATTGTTTTTGATTCTTTTTTTAATCTTAATTGTGATGTTGGTTTTATTTCTGGTGTGTATACGTGCTGACCAGCCAGGGATAGCTGGAGGCAGGATCGGCATCAAGCTATTCAGCAGTTATCGATCCCCACGTTCAAAACAAAATGTAACATATTCAAATTTCCCGCCAGCTAGGCTATTCTGTTAAACGAATAAAACGAATAACTATTTCAATAGTAATAAAACAACGTTTGTTTTGAGTCCCTTTTTGTATTCGTTGGCATACATTTAATTGAATTAAATAATAACGAATACGCAAACAAATTTGCTTAATCGATAAGCCACACTGATTTACCAGTGCACATATCGTTCGAATGTTCTGGAAGTGCAGAATTTTGCGCCGAGTGCTGCAGTGTTTGATTTGACATGTTATTATATCATCGACTGGTAACGCCTCTTCAATTATTGCTGGATGGATCTGGATAGAAGTAAGTAGTTTGACTTCTCGACAGAAACGCGCCAATGGCACCGAGTCTTCGTTGATCATCCTCGGTTTTCGGGGTGTGGTCAAGGACGTATAACGAAAAAAAATGCGCATCGCGGTGAGAATATCGACGCCAGAAATGGCATTGGTAACCAGCGCTTCTCAACGGATGGATGAGTATAAAAGAGCCGGAGAGCTGATCATCACCAGCAATATCATCCTCGAACTCTGAGCAGTTCTTTCCACTCTCTCTGCAATTTCTCTCCAACAACATTATGAAATTTAAGGTAAGCTTTTTCGATATTTACAATTTGTATTTGATGGCGCGATATTTAAATTTAAATTTGGATGGAAATATTAGATCGCTTGCGTTTTGCTGCTCGCTGCGGCCGCTCAAACCCAGTTTATCGGTGGTTACACTGGCTACCCATCACTGCTACCCGCTGCTACCTCCTTGCAGTGGCTCCCACAGGGCCAGCCATTCCCGTCCATTTTCAATCCCTTTTATCCCCATCAAGTTGTCAACTATCGTGGAATTGCTGTAGGTAGCGCCGGCGCTCCTTGGTATTTCTACAATCCTTCTGCATCCTATCCGCAAACTGTTCAAGTCTCTGCCGATGTCAAAGACGCCGGTGCTAATACAGGGGCTGCAGGTTCGACCCGCACTCGGCGTCAAATTCAACTGCGTTATGGTAGTGGAAGGCGTGGGCGCAGTTTGAATGCTGAAATGATTGAACCAGAGACATCACCTGACACTCAATGGAAGAGCGTCGACTCCGCCCCATCCCGCACCAAGCGTCAAATTCAATTGCGTTATGGCAGTGGAAGGCGTGGACGTAGTTTGAATGAAATGACTGAACCGGAGACTGATGGAGGAGACTACGAGAGCGTCACTTTTAACGATCCATCCCGAGCAAAGCGTCAAATTCAACTGCGTTATAGGAGCGGCTACGGCGGCTACCGAAGAGGCCGAAGTTTGAATGAACCTGTTCAATTTGAATTAGACCGCGCAAAGCGTCAAATTCAGCTGCGCTACAGGAGCAGCGCTAGAAGGAGACTGCACGGAAGAAGCTTGGACACCCTCTGGACTACGGCCTAAACTGCTGCCCCGTCTGTTTTCCCTATTTCGGCCAATATAAGCACAGACCATGCTCAATTGCCCCAATGTATAAAGGCAGTCGAACAAATAAGCGTCAAAGTTGTATCTCATTTGAATCTCAAAACTGAGAAATTATTGTATTCGACTCAGAGCATCTATATAGCCACTATAGTATATTGTTATGTTATTTGGCTGAAATACATTTTTATTCAGGACTGTAATGAAATGAATTTAGTTTCGCTATATACACTTCAAGGCCACTGATGTAATTGGTGGCATAATAATACGACTGCGTAATAAAAGCTGAAATTGCCACTTGCCTTTAAGGGATATTATTAAGTAGAAAAATGTGCTGTATCATTGTATATAGCTTTGGGCCTCAGAGCGAAACGAGAAACATATAACAAATAAATTCTATATGCGTACCGGTAACCATACGTCCTTGGTTGTGAGTGGCATTGCATATAAGGTCCTCATAGTAATTAACCGTTATCTCACTTTATTGCCCGTGTGGTAACCACGACTGTAGGGCCTACTATTTTCGGATCAATCGAGCCACTTTATTTCCATCACGCCCGCCATTCATCCTGTCCCTCAGCTCTTGTCAAATGGGCAAGAGTTGGCACCTCTCTTCAAGCTAGATTATTGTTATCCTTAGTCGGACATCAATCTAAATAATCGTCGATGGCTAAAACACATGTATCTTAACACTATATAGCCTAGATGAAAGTGTCAACACTGTCGGTCATTCGTCCTGTAACATGATTTTGAAAAGAATTTCTTCGGCTTCTATTAACAGGAAAATAACTGTGATTCGAGTTTGAATGTTCTTGTTCCGCTACATAGAGCGCAGGGATTTATGGACAGGTGGAACACAGCATAGAAGTTACGTCAATGGAGCTGGATTGATCAATGCTGCAACCTTGAACTAGAAACGGTTAATTCTAGATTTGATTTTTGTTCTCAGGTAGTCCAGCCGTCTTTTTTTTTGTTAAATTCTTCGCTTTTGTGAAACCGCTGGTAAAAACGGGAAAAATGACCAAAGAAAATTTTGGCTCCTTGCTGAATTATCATTCTGCTGTTTACCTGAGACTAACCTTGAATTCACAAATACCGGTTCGCTTAGATAACTCTTAAGTGTAGCTCGACCAACACTCACTAATGTCGGCCGACCCTATCCGTGTTGGTGTTACCTATACGCGCCTTTTTATAATAAAAAACAAAACCTGTTTCCACATCATAGTCACGGTTGTTCACCTCTACTGTGATTACTTTATCGCGAATGCAAGAAACTCTTCTGATTTGGAGTTAAATCGCATCATGAGGGTCCGTTATCGACGACAATCGAATCAATAGAAAACGGATATCATCGAAATATATATTTTTAAGCCAATCACCATCTTATTTATTGCGATCTGCCTTCTACATTTAAATGATTCTGTTTTGTTCTTTTATTTCTGAAAGACTCTTCTCTTTCTCTTCTGATTGTAATCGTAATATGTATCCGGAAATCCCAGCACTTTTGACCGATTCCAACCCAGTTGCCGATGTCGTTCAGACGGCATGTTAACGAGTTTGTTAACGAGATGTTAACTTTCGCCTAGTTACACTCCATGCAATCATGAACGCTTTGCCTTGTGAGCAAGGTCGTTTATCGACTCCGCACAACGATCCGGTCTCTCTTTGATTCTGGGTGGGGTTTAGAATGACTGAGTCGAAATACTACTATTACGCATATCGTTGAGAATGTCGGTTGTAAACAAGGAGCACTCATGGCCATCTAGTTTCGCCAGTTGGTATATAATAAAAACAGTTCACTCCCAGACCGTTGGGCGCTAATGTAGCTTCTCTCACTGGGTTTTTCCATCCTCTCAGCCTTTGTATCGTCAATCATCACCTTCTTACAAGGCGCACTATACAATGAAGCGGGTGGTAAGCGTGAATTTTTCGATGATAACAGCCTTTGTTTAGCGTTGTGATTATTAATTGGTAGGTCGCTTTTGTCTGGTTCTCGTGCTATATGTTGAGACAGCGAAAAATGTCTTCTTCTTCATGGTCCTAGCACATTCCAATTCTAGTCTAATTAGCTCGACGACAAAGTTGACTTTTTGATTTAGAAACAAAGGGAAATGATGAACAGGTGACCTTTTTGTAATAATAGCAACTATACGGATCTTGCGTGTAGTTATTCTACCACATGAGTGGAAAGTGTATGCGCTAATTCGATAGAATTATACATGAACTCGGTAAAAGCAGAGGAAACCATTGGAAAAAAAATTTGAGAATTTTCTGGAAAACTATGCGCGAATTTAATGAAAAATGAGGCGATTTGGACTCGCGTTACTGCGCAAACGTATTGGCAAGGCACGTGTTTTCGCTTAATTTTCAAGACTAATACATTATCCTTGATCCGACCTCTAAGGTCCGAATACCAGTTTTGTCATCAACCTTCCAGGTGCTTCCAGCTCTCATGGACCACAGAAAATTATGCCAATATGAGTCAACGTCTGTCGATTGGGAAAACCCAAAAAACCCGTTCACAAATCTTTTGGTTTATACAACTCACACATGACCGAGGCTGACCGCCAATTATATAAATTATTAAATACACACACGAGCACGACGTGAATATTCTCGTGCGCCACTCAATGACGAAGTTAAAAAAAAAAACTTGGACTACGTGATGTGTTTTCAAGTTGCGTCAGCCAATCTCCGCCGACGTCAGAAATTCTATGAATAAATTTGAGGCTCATTTTTCGCACTATGAAATTGGGAAATCCACATAGAACTTGTTTATTCTTTCGAATTCCAACCACCGCACGCCCTCCCTAGTATATATAAAACCTAGCGAACATTCAGCGAAGCCCAGAATGGAAACTGTGAGTGTTGCGGCTCTATCGATCTTACAACAGGATCAACACGGATTGAAGTTGCGTTATATCTCTTTGATTTCGTTTAGTTGAGGAAATGTGCTCATTTCAGTAGGCCTGTTTGTGTTTTAACCAACATCTAATGGATATTTCTGCTGACATTCCAACTGTCGCATTTAAGCACTTTTGTTTATTTGTGCGGATTCAATTGTCTTATAGAATTAGCAATGCACAGAGTCGTGATAAAGTCCTTATAGTTACAGCAGTTCGCTTGGTAAAACAATGTGCTCTCCTCAGGCAACGCGCTGGATTTTTTCCAGGTTCTCCGCCATCATCAGCTCAGCACCTGAAGCAAATATCGAGCAAATGTTATACCAATGACTAAAACACTCGCATCGTGAAGCACACCCCTTTTCTTCATAATTATATTTTCATTTCAAGGTAGGATTCAGCAGTTCGTCTATGCACAGAATTCTCCCAATTATACGCGCTCAGCATAAGAAGTCTTGTGTATTCTATTGAAAGAATTTTGAAACATTGGAATTGTTTAGTTCAGCATTTGCGTATCACGGGTGCTAAAGTAATAACGAGTAATTCTTTATTCCAACCAAAGAGAATGAAGTAGCGACCTTCGTTAATGAGAATTTGGGAGTTACCAAGCATCACCACGCGGGGAAAATGAAGGTGTGCGGGAAATTCAGCTCAGAAACCAAATAATTCCAATTTGAAACAAAACAAACAATAAAACGTCAAAACAAGAACTGCTGATTTCGCAAAATCCTTGAAATAATACCTGATTTCAGCAGGGCGAGGCGCGTTTGCATTGAACATTGTACAAAACAAGCAATCAGCCAAGCAATCAGCGATACAGGAACATTAATCAGAGAACAGGTTCGACATATATACAAAGTATACCAGGCCAGGCCGCTGTTTTATTTCAACCCTCCCATTTCACCTCTAAATATAATGTGTAAGTACTTCATTTTTTCTTTAATTGGTTCGTTTTGTTTCTGTGGTGAAATAGATGACCAAACCATACCTGGAAGCAGTTATCAATGTTTATGCATAAAGATAGAGGCTTGTGTGGATCAGTAAAGCAATCGAAAAATATAATCCAATGAAACCTTTATGATTGTTGATTGTAAACGTCCAAAATCCAAATGAAAATAAAACATTAATCAATTATGTTTCGTTTGAATGTTAAAGGAAAAAAAAAAACGAACAGATTTCGCTTGGAGTATACTGCTGCGGCTGCACTTTATTTGAATTGTTACATCATCCGTGCTGATGATTTTGGCTGATAACGCCTTATTAACAATTGCTGGATGGAATCCAAAGTAGTTTGACTTGCTCCCGATATAGAAAACGCGCCAATGGCACACTAACCACCAAAAGTTTTCGTTGTTTATCCCTGAATTTCCGGGTGTAATACAAGGGCATGTAACGAAAATAATGCGCAGATCGCTGAGGATATATCGACGAAAGAAATGGCATTGGTTAGCCAGCGCTTCTTATCGGAGGGTTGAGTATAAAAGGACCGGAGCAAGAACCGGGGAGCTGATCATAACCACCCATATCATCGTCGAACTCTTAGCAGTTCTCTCCATTTTCTCAACTTCTCTCCAGCAACGACATTATGAAGTTTAAGGTAAGCTTTACCCGTTTTTCACTATTAAGAGACTTTTCAATTTGTATTTGATGGCGCGATATTTAAATTTAAATTTGGGTGGAAATATTAGATCGCTTGCGTTTTGCTGCTCGCTGTGGCCGCTCAAGTCCAGGTTATCGAAAGTTATACTGGCTACCCGCTGCTACCCGCTGCTACCGACGCCGCTCCCTTCCGCGCAAAGCGTCAATTAGGTGGCGTGTTGGACAAGATTTTTAAAAGTCCACCAAGATGGGGGCGAAGCGTGAGTGAAATTATTGAACCAACCGGCACAGACTATAAGAGCCTTGACGCTGCTCCAGCATCCAGCACAAAGTATCAAAGTCAATTGCAATATGGTGGAAATCGCCCCGGCCGAAGTTTGAAGGAACCAGCAGCTAGCAAGCAGCGTCAAATTTAGAGATGCAGGGGCAGTGTCGACAAGCCTGGTCTACGGCCTAAACTGCTGCCACTTTGGTTTTTTTTTTCCATTTCGGCCAAGCTACGCCCATGCTTGATAATTACCCATGGGATGGGCAGTCGAACAAAAGTTAAAGTTATCTCATTTTAACCAGAATATATTATTGACAAATTGTATTCGACTCGGAGCATACGGTAGCCATTGTTTTGTTATTTGGCTGAAATACATTCTTATTCAGGACTAATGAAATGAATTAATTTTCTCTATATACTCTTTCACTGATATGTAATTGGTGGCATAATAATATGACTGCGTAGTATTAAAGCTGAAATTTCCAGCGATTGTCATTTCCCTTTATACGGGATTATTAGAGAAAAATCTTTTGATGTCCATCACGGCCGGCATTCATCGCGTCCTCGGTTACTGTCACTCGAAACTCGACACCTTTCTCGCTATGGTTATCCTTATTAGTCGGACATTAAATGTAAATCATCACCGTGGATGACATCAATCATGCCCGTAGCCGTGACCATCAAGGATGACTGTCAGTTGACGTCAAATAATTGTGCAAGTGCAGGAGCCAAAGTGTAACACTGTCGGTCATTCGTCCGAACATGATTTAAAAAAGAATTCTTTAGGCTTTTATTAATAACAGTGTTTAAAATAACAGTGTCGAATTTGAATGTTCTTGTTTCACTATAGAGCGCAGAGATTAATGGGCAGGTGCTGGAACATAGCATAGTAGTTTTACGTCAATGGAGCTGGATTGATCAATGCTGCAACCTTGAACTAGAAACGGTTTATTCTAGATTTGATTTTTGTTTTCAGATAGGCAACCGTCTTTTTTTTTTATTTTTTGCCTTTCGGGAAAAAATGACCAAAGAAATTTTGGCTGCGTATTATATCGTTCTGTTTACCTGAGACTAACCTTGGATCCACAAATACCGGTTTGCTTGTGAATTTTGAAGTGTAGCTCGACAAACACTCACTAGTCAGTAGTCACTAATGACGGCCGATCCTATCCGTGTAATAAACTAAGAGCCTTACAGTTTAATCGAAAAACCTGTTCCACAAAGTCACACGTTCGTTCAACTCTGTGACTGCTGTGATTATCATACTTTATTGCTGATTCAAGAAACTTTATTTATTTGGAGTTAAATCGCAGGAGGATCCGTTATCGATGAAAAATCAAATCAAACCGAAATTTGACCAAATGCATTTTATTTAATTACAAAATAACAAAAGAAAACATTTGCATAAACTCGTTTCTTTTGACCATAACGTATATTGTATAAATACAGGGGATGAACGTTCGCTGGTGACCCAGAACTGAACTATTCTTCACGGTCTTCACGCTTTTGCTTCCTCGGTAAATCGAAATATTCTGCGGAATGCGGATATCTTATTAGCTTAAGGAAATAAGGATTGCTAATTACATGAAGTGTCGTCTGCTCTTACAAGTTTTCGAAAAGGCATGGCCACGGAAAAGTGAAAAGGAGATTAAGATTTTAAAGATAAACGGAACCATGGTATATGTTATATTCCATGACTGAAAGATCACTTTTGTGGACGTGGATGCACGAAAATAAATTACTTAAATGTGGTCTTCGTCATGTCAACTTTGGTGTCGCAGCTTTCCAGCAAGTTTCCATGCTACTCCATGCTGTTTGGCAGGTAAATACTCAGAATAAAAATGGGATGACTATGGAAGCTTAACTAGAAAAGTTAACTTGTTCCAAGTTTGTGAATTGTTACTTCCTGATTTATCCCCTTGTCGATTCATGGCAGTTTGTTTGTTTGCACTCAACAATGCATGTAACTTTTTCCTCTGTTGCAGATTTCAGGCCTGAGCCAGCCATCGTAACAGCAAAGTTTCCCTTGTGCTGAACCTCTAGTCATCATATTATTTGACTGATGACCTTGTCATCAGAAACAATCACATTAACATCACTTAGGTAATAATTTTTGCTACTTTTATTAACCTGCATGTAACCTGCCAGATTTTTTAATGATGCATGACTTGCATAAATGAAGTGTATTTCATGGAAACCTTCGATTCTCCTGTTTATTAAAAATTAGGGTATACCCCTGGTTTACAACTTCTTATTTGCAACTTCTCCTTGCTTGTTATTGTTTCTGTAAATAATTTTTCGTAACTCATTGTTGAAATTTTTGTATTTAGATAAACAGCATCCCGTTGGATTGGAGAAACTACCGATGTCGGTCGAATTACGGATCTCTTCTTCCCCCTTTCTTTGAATGTCCTCGTGTACGCCCATGAGAGTGTGGGTGTATTCACGAGGACTCCCTTTTTCCTATCCTGCCTGGTACTGGATTCAACTTATCTACGGATGGATGAGCCCTTGTGGATGCCTGGCTGTATTTCCCAGGCTTAAAGGTAGGACAAATCTACCTCTATTCTTCCTTTTTGACATACTGGTGGCGTTGATTTTGAATCGATGCGGAGTATACGGAGTACGATTATTCTTGGGCCATTCAGTTGGTTGAAACTGTTTCATCTTGCTGTTTGTGTTTTTCTCAGTCAGAGTTCATTAAATAGCTCACGTTTAGAACGACTGTAGATCAGGCCTGTTTTTGTCTCTCGCAATTTTGTCTGTGGGCAAAAAATCAAATCCAGAAATATTTGAACTTGAAACACTTGAAGCAAAGTGTAACTTAAAAATTTTTTCACCAAGAGGGTCATGCCGCCACACTGGCACTTCCTGGTTCGTAAGCCAATCACCATTCTAACTTATTGCCTTCTACAATTAAATTATTCCGTGACGGACTTCCCTCTTATTCCTAAGCCTCTTCTTTTCTCTTTTGACCATCACCGTAATGGCAGCTCCAACGTATGTCCTGAAATTCCAACACTTTTAGCCGATTCCAAACCAGTCGCCAATGAGGTTCGTAAAGCAAATTTTAATACCGCAACCGATTTGCACATTATCGGAGGCAAACTTGTGTTTTCCGCAGGACAAGTTCTCTTCTGTTTGATCAATTTTCCCACATGCATCAATCCACCTGTACATAGTCGGCCTCGCCTTTTTTACGATTCGCCACACGTTTCTTTTTCACACCCCGATTGAATAACGCATTTCCTAAATCTGTGCCAGTCTTCACCTTTTTTTTGTTTAATTGTTTGGGTTGCAATGAAATGACGCTGAATTAGTTATTGAACAATAACGATCTTAGTCTGCCGTTCTCAGACCCACACGACAAATTGAGCACGATCAATATTAAGCTTCAAGTTGGAAAATATGCGTTATATGCGTTCACCCTGAGCTTCACCTGGTGAATCCGGCGTGCTTAATAGCTGCCTTAAGCAAAGTCGTAAATAAATTCCAGATTTGAATACTCGTTCGGTCCCCTTGGTCGAGGTGAATCAACTCGAGTTCTTGTATAGTCGTGATCAAGAAATCAAGGAAAAGGCTCTTTAGTTGGAAAAATGGAAAGCAAATCAGCATATCTATAACATTTTAAAACTTACCGAACGAGATGTTTTCGACTAGAGAATCCAATGTTTAGTACATGTATTCATATTTGAATGTTGGGAAATGATTCAACTGGAATGGGGCCCACAGCTTGTTTATTCTCCGACCAACGTCCTCTTCCAGGCTCCAATTTATTTGTTTGGTCGAACAGTATCGATCCTAGTCTGTTGCCGTTGTCTCAACCGCTCGATCAATATTGTTCTATCAAAATAATACACCGCGAGTCGGATAATATGCATAATGCGTTCACCTTGAGCTTAACCTAAATTACCATAAGTACAGTGAAAGTAAACTGCTAATGGAAAAACAGGGAGATAAGTAACATTTTCATCGTGCGTCAGGACCCGGTGAATCCCGCGTGTGTGTTAGCTGCCTTGCAAGCAAAGTCGTAAAAATTTGATTTGAATACTTGTTTGTTATTCTTCTTGGTCGAGGTGAATCAACTCGAGTGGTACCGCGGTAGTCGTGATCAAGAAATCATGAAAAAGGCTCTTGAGTTGGAAAAGTGGAAAGCAAATCAGCATTTCTATGAAATTTTAAAACTTACCGAACGAGATGTTTTCGACTAGACAATCCAGCGCTAGTACATGTATTTATATTAGAATTGCGGGAAATGAATCAACTGGAATGGGGCCCACAACTTGTTTATTCTCCTACCAACGTCCTCTTCCTGGCTCGTATAAATCTAGCAAGCGTACTTTTCCTGAGGTTCAGACGTGAACGAGCAAGTGTCCTAGTTCATACAGAGAATTTAAAAATCAAAATGAATTTTTTTGTAAGTATCAATAGAATTTAGATTCGAAATCATTTTGCGTTCATGTACTATGTGTGTATATTATATAATAGCGTATAATATAGATATCATTTTTCAAAAGCTTCTTTTGGCGCTGTTTGTTCCTGCCGCTTTAGCAGCTCCTGTCTATAAGACTGAAATGTCTTTCACGTCCTTCCAGAAAAATATGGCTCACGAAGTGGAAGATCGTAACAACCCGGCTCTCGTCAATCAAATCGCAACTTATGCTTTTATGGCCAATCTAATCTTTTTGGTCTACAAATGGCGAATTATTTTTTGTGTGATTGATCCTACGACATGCGGATCTACTAATATTAATACTACTAATGTTCACATGTACGAAACACTCGAAACCCCGCACATACTCGCCGCTACTGATATGATCATGTCCAATCTAAGCCCTCAAACAGTCGTTCCTTTTAGTTCGATGGACTTGACCAGCGCTAAAAGTGATACGCCTGTTATTAATGCACCAGCTGTACAGCAGAATCCCTTTAGGTACTCTGAATTGAAAGTTACATCTCCTGTAACACAGACTCAGATGACTACCCAGCACAACATTGAATTCCAAGGAGATACGATCAGAGGTCAGAACCCCTATCAACCATTTCCCGTCCATACCTTTGCTCCATATTCAAAATTCAGATGGCCTACGTATCCTAACTCTGCTACTAGGATTCTTCACCCCTATTTGGATTTCTTTTTATTTGACACGATAAGTCCCCATATTCTGAAGTGATCGCGATACAATTTTGTTCACCCTTTTTTCTCAACGTGTTACTAGAACATTATTGCTAGTGGGACTTTATCCTCAGCAGCAAGCAGTACATTTGGTTGTCTTTGTGGTTTTTATCGGTCGTTATCGGTTTCTATTTAACAAGATGCTGGCCCATCAGTGTATATTTATATATGGTGTATTGAATAATGCAATAGGCAATAGAACTACACAATATATATGTTTCACTACAAAGACAAAATGATGCATGTAAAATTTAACAAAGTTATTTCGCAAGAACTTCAAATTTACTGAAACTATCCCCCTCCCCCATAAACTTACCGTGTCTAGGGGCTAAATTTATCACTTGTTGTTGTTTTACAGTTACAAACGAGGTTACAGACGAAGGATTGTTTATCGGAAATTTTGGAATATCCGAGCTAATGACTTTAAAACAATCGATTAACTGCGGGATTGACGCCAACTCATCAGGGCTGAGATTTTTGCTCAGGTTAGGTATTGTGTGGTATTGTTGTTGATTTGGTGGTTGGCGTTTCCGCCGAATTTCTGGCTGATGCCTTCGTGGACGAAAGAGGCGTTTTCTGTTTATTTTTTCCTTATTCCGTTTCAGCTTCGGTTTGCGCTGATGCCTCTCATCAGATGCCGATACATCAAGCCAGTTTTCTTGCGTGGCTTTAAGAAATTCGATGAAACGCGTGCTTTTGCGATAGGCTGCGTAGTGAAGCGGAGTTAAACATAGTCCGTCAATGGAATGAATATCTGCTCCTTTTGAAATGAAGAGTACCCCGACTTCAAGCGCATCGTATGCAGCTGCCACATGCAACGGCGAACGGATATTTTTAACTTGGTTTCGCGAGATGCCTTCAGCGTCGGCTTCTAATAAACGTTCAGCCACATTAACAGCATTTAATGCAGCAGCGTACTCGAGAGGCGTTAGGCCATTTCTTTCTTTAATATCTACTTTGGCTTCTTTGGCAAGGAGCATCGTTGTTATGTTTTCATACTTGTGCCAAGCAGCCAAGTGTAAAGGTGTAAGTCCCGTTTCAAATTCCTGTTGATTGACAACTTCGATGGCGCAATCCATTTCCAATAATAGTTTCGCAACATCTTCGGCCATGTTGAATAGTGCGCTGTAAAGCACTGTACGGCCACGGTTATCAATGACATTGGGGTTGGCTCCTTTTTTGATCAACAGATCCACTATGAGTAGACGGTTGGGACTGAGAGTGTGTGTTGCTGCCGCCAAATGGAGCGCAGTTTCACCGTTACAGTTTGTTTGATTGGTATCTGCACCAGCATTCAAAATTACTTCCACCAATTCCGGCAAATTTTTTGCCACTGCAAGATGCAAGGCACGACCAATGATAATATTATCAGCATTTTCTGGGAAAGCAACATTTGGATTCCCGTGATAACTGAGTAGCAGTTTCACCATTTCAACTGAGTTCATGTCCACTGCAATGTGAAGTGGACTCTTGCCGGAAACGTCTTTTACATTAATATCGGCTCCACTTTGCAAAAGAAAATGGGCTCTTGTTAGCCAATTATTCTTTACTGCGAAGTGAAGCGCCTTGTTTTTTCTATACAATGAGATGATTTGAGGAGACTTGTTGTTTGCAGCGAAGCGCGCAGCGGAGGAAATTGGTGTTAAATGATAGTTGTCGGCAATGGCAAGTGTAGCATTTTTCTTCCAGAGCTGCGCGAACTTCAAAATAACTGCTTCAATTTCCATTTTAAATGCATTGAAAGTTGATTCGTAAGAGTCATCAGATTGATGAGCAACGACCGAGACGGGCAAGGGACGAGATGTTCTTGTAGATAAATTGTCGATGTGCTTCATAATATAATTACTGGTCTCTTGATCCATTTTGGTTATTAATATCCTTTTTGTGCACTTTTTAAGGGAATGCATTTCTGATTTTCCGAATTCCGAATCTGAATAAAAAAAGATTCGGCTATTGCTTAATATTGCTAAGACTTTGACGTGTTAAAAAAAAATGGCACTTTTAAAAAATAAGTCGAGAGCACAAGGCATTGTCTGTTCTTAACTTACTCTCCTCTACCCCTACTCTCTATATAATAGGCAGCCCTTATCTCTTCATTGAAGAGTAAAGTATCATTTGAAATAGTTGAAGACTTCAACTATTTACTACAAATCAAGGAAAAAACTAAAAAGGTACTTACTTTGTGGTGGACTCCTATCATCGTTTTTGATGTCAATAATTGTTTCATCATCTATGGGCTAAAAAAAAAGATACAATATCAGGACAACTATGTCTTTTCTTTTTTCAATTATTCAACCTTTCATTCTTTTAATTAATGAGGTATAAACTATAATAATGGATTGCAGCACTTACCTCATCATATGCAGGGAAATCATAATTCGGGTGATAAAAGGAACTGAGATCCAAATCTTCGTCAGAAGAAACCTCTTTGAATTTTTGTAATCTGAGCCAAGTCTGCAGAACTAATTTAGGAAATCGCTTCTTCGTCCATTCCGCAACAAATGAATTGTGCTCTTCCGCAGTCAAATTGCGCTATAAAGGTAGCAATATCCGAAAGTAGGTTTTGTTATCGCGCACAAGATAAATAATATAGCTTAAATAAAATTGGTAAAATAAATTTACCATTTGCAATGAAAAAGTTTGCAGAGCTACTCTATTTGTTATCAAATTTTGTTGATCAGGATTCAGTGTTGATATTTTGTCGAAATTTGGATGATGCACGTAGTAATCACGAGCCGCAAGAAGAAAAGCTGTGGTCATTTCCAGCGACCAAAGGAACGGGTGTTTCAGGATTGATGCTGCTGATGGAAGAACTGATTCTTTCATGGCTCGGATGAGGTGGATTCGGGATTGTGATATTTCTTGCGGGGATTCACTCAACAAATGAGAAAATATTTGACCAAGCTCCCGAATGTCATTTTTCATGTTAGCTGTGGTCAGGTCTGGAGAAGATTTTTCTATTTATTTTAAAATGAACAAAAGACAAAAGTCAGAGCTACTTTCAAAAACTGTTTTACCCATATAAAATAAACCCTACCGGGACTTAACGCAAGTGTCGCAACTTTTGCAACGATGGTCGATTCCTTTTCAAAAATTACGATTTGGCTTAAAGATAGGTTCCCGTGTGTGAGCTTGTTGGTATGATAATGCATAAGTCCTTTCGTGATTTGACGGAGAATGTCAGTTATAGTTTCACAGTCCAATTGTTTTCTATCTCTTCTTTCAAGCCATGTCTCCAGTGTTTCATTGAATGGCTCGAAAGCCATGCAACTGTAGACATAAAACAATAAAACACATAAAATTACTTCGCTGTTGAGTGGAAACATAAAATAATATAAAAAATGTGCAGATTTACATTTCTGAAGTGTTCTCAACAAGATAGAAGCATTGCAGGCAGTTCGGATGACTTAAATAACGCAAACGTTCCCATTTAGTCGTTATTGTGTCATCACAATCTTTTTGAAATTGAATCACATGGACGTGTTGCAATCCGAGACGACCATGACGTCTCTTGATTTTCGTAACCGATTCGACTTTTCCAAATCTCCCATTCGCTATCAAAAGGTCGTTGAAAATTTCTGGCTGCGACTCATTCTCGATTTCTTGCTCTATTTCGTTGCTTTCAGTATTTTCAGAAATGTATACAGAGGGAAATAGATTCGGAAACATTTGACACAAATCTGTTGGGTTCGCTTTTTTTTCCTACGTTAAAAATAAAACAATTAATTTTTCAGTTGATAAAATCATTTTAATCAAAATTTGCTGTAGCTCAGGCAGCACTCACCTTGATTTCTTTCAAAACCGCAGCAACATTTGTAACCTTTACTGACGTTTTCTTCTGACCTCTGTTGACTCCAATTGATTTGTCTGACAAGAGAATGGTACCTTTCCATTTATTATATTGATCACTCTTCTCGTCGATATTTTCGGCCACATTCCTCAGGTACTCTTCTATTTTTTTACCATGCCAAAGGAATGGGTGCTTAAGCAATTCGGATGAAGTGGGCCTTTTTGTGCAATCGTGACTGATCATTTTGGCTATGAGCGTTTGAAGTTGTTGGTCTCGACATCCAGCCAAATGATACAAATTGTTTTCGATAAACAAGGCGCGTTGGCCAGATTTCCCGAACGGATGTTGTCCACCGGTGATGACGTAATAAAAGTAGCATCCCAAGGAAAATACATCTCCTTCTTTGGTTGGTTTTAAATCGGTCTTCGTCTCTTCAGCAGGCCGCCATTCGCTCAACGATTCGTTTGAAATATCCAATTTTCGCGCTGAATCAAGGATTTCGGCGAGGGACGAAATGTGTTTCCCATGAATCTCTCCTCGGGAGTGGATTTCTGCCAATTGTTCTGTAATCTGTCGCAGAATTTCATTGTGTTCGACGCTTTTCCCGGGACAACTTTTCCGGAAAGTGCAATCCATGAGAAATTGGAGATATGCTACGCAATAGGTTTCGATTTACCTAGCTATTCGCCTAGGCTATAATCGCCCATCAAAGAGAGAAATATATTATATACAGTAAGATATTAGACCGATATTAGAGTCCAGCAACCGCTAGCTGTGGGCGCCAAATGGGACCATGCACATGCATAGGTTTCTAGCCATCATTTATCCAGTTACATCAGAGTCATCAAATCGGCGGTAAGCGAGCAACTGAATGTTCCCGGATAATTCATTGCGAGCCGTTATATGAATATAACGGCTTTGCTTGTACGCCACCAGTTTGGACTCCGATGTTACTGGATAAATGATGGCTGGAAACCTATGCATGTGCAGGGCCTCATTTGGCGCCCACAGCTAGCGGTTGCTGGACCCAATAATTTCATATTTGTAGCTTATCGGTTATCACGAATATTTACGCATTGTCACGTATAACTTCACCGCTTTAGATAAGAAACCGCCCTTGTCACGTGCTGTAGCCTTGTTTAGGCTTAGGCTACATACGTTGGCAATTTCTGATTGGACGGTGGGGAATAGTCGGGAATGTAATGCAACGTTTTTCAACCACATTTCATTACGTACTATAGACTTTAAAGAACACACATATGTTTGAATTTGATTATCATTTGAATTTGAAAAAAAAACTTACTTTAACGGCAATGTAGAGCGATGTAACAAACAGTAAAATCGAATGCACAGCTGCTGTTTCAGCTCAGTGTTTACATAACTTTTAATTTATGTGTAGTTCAACAGTTCCTGAAATTCTCAAGTTGAGTGAAATTGGTTCCACTTCACATATGTGTAGTACTTTCAGAAACTGTTGAACTACACACAATGATGGGACCTCTAAGAAAAAATTCAAACTGCTTTTTTAGTGCCCGAACGAATTCGTTTTCATACAAAAATTGCACGATAGCGTGAGTGACCATGATAGTGGTTGCAACGGACTTGGTGTAAGCCCGGGCAAAGTAGGCTGTCCAAAGCGCCGATAATAAAAAAAACTTGATAAATGACAAAAAACCCACATACTGTGTAGCCATAAACAAAGTTTCAACACAATTAGTTATTTTTTTTTTGGGGTGGAGACGGGTGATGTGTACTATAGATAACCATGTATTGCAGACATATTGCACTCCTATATATTATGAAACTCAACTTTTCATGGGTTCCAAACAAGGAAATTGGAAAGAACAAACCTTTCCATTAAAAACAAATTAACCATATTGCACGCGCAGTACTTAATTGCAGTAGTACAGGAATTATTATATTTTATGGTGCCACTGTTATACAATGTTCGGACATAACTGTAAAAGAGAGCTAACATACATTTTAGTAAGACAAATTTCGTGTGAATAATTTCAAACAGAACTCAAGAGTCGATGCTGAAATACGCTGAACACACTATTGATTAATGATTTACAAGGTCTTTCAAATTGTTCCAAGTTTCCAAGAGAAGTGTGGGGAAGTTACACATCCAGAACAAGCAGTATTTATCAGGGAAGATATTCATTTCGTTGTCCGGTGGTGCTACAAACTTGATTGCCTTTAGTTCTGCAATGGCATCTTGTTTGAAAGTAGATCTGTGCTCATTCCAGTGTGAGCTCTGCAAAGGAAAAGAACGTGCATGTCAATAGAAATGGATGGGAAAAAATTGAATCAAAATCAGTAGTATCTATTGTTATCACATGTATAGTTGTTATTCTGTTATAAAAAAAAGGAAAAATATATTCGAACCTTATTGCGTATCTGATACAGAAGAGTTCTGAAATCCTGAATATGCAAAGCTTTTTTTTTGTTGAATTTCGGATCAGCCTCATGCAAATACTCTACGATGTTAGGATAAAATATTTTTAGATCTATAAGAGTAGTTTCCAGAGAATCCAATAGGGCATCTGATGGTACTCCCGACTCTTTTAAATAGTTGGAGGATCTTTCTATAAAATTTAGAATTTCTCGAACTTTCCAGAAAAACGGATGCTTTTTCAATGTGAAAGAAGAAGTTGTATAATAAACAGTCTCTCCTTTGACAAGTTCACCTAAGATGCAGTTGATCCAGTCTTTGGCTAAAGAATTGATCCAAGAGCGTTGTTTACATGTCATTTCATTTTCACAAGCAGCGTCAGGATTTTCTAATAAGCCTGCGCAAAAACAAGGCTGTTCCAATCCTCTGACGTCATTTCTCCTACTTTCAATATTTCCTATCAAAGTAATGTAAGTGTCTTCATTTTTATTTTCGGGCCAGTCAGGATGTTCTTCTTCATCTTGTCTTTTCTCGAAAACTTGAAATAAGTGATAACCAGCTGATTGGATGAAATATATCAAGAAGACAAGAGAGGACATATCTCTCTTAATTCGGTATTGCTGTGTGTCGACCTCTTGGTCTTGGTGGTTGGGCGTAAACCGTGTTATGCTCCAAAAACTTGAATAGAATTTATCCAAGTTATTGAATGCATTGATTTTGCGAGGTACTACTAGCTTTATTGTTGCTGTTCGGCCATCAAGGAGAGTTTTCTTGACGAAAATATTTCGAGGGTGAAGTCTTCCATCGTAATATATGTTATTTTGATGCAACCAAGTTATGGAATCGACTAGCTGGATACACAAATCTTGTAGGAGAGTCCACTGAAAGTCGTTCTGAATCGCTTCCGAACGAATAAATTTATCCAAGTTTTCGTCGTACATTTCAAGACATAATTCCCTATAATACATACCAATATGCGAGTCTGTGATTTTTTGTCCGGGTTAAATTAAACCAATAAATTTAAATGCTCCGCCCACGGACCTACCTGTAACACATACTTGGCATCTGTTCGAAAAAGTATCCGTGGCAGTTGGTTTCGTTCAACAGCATCTCTTCTATAATTTGCTGTTTTTCGTCCTCGCTAAAATTATTCGCGCTCTCCAATTGATCAATTTCAGACTGAACCGTTTCCGGCATCGAATAAGCGATCGTCATACGTTGGAATCTGTCATCATGACGGAGATAGGTGTTTAATCCGGTAAAACGGATATCCTGCAAGACAATTTTAAAACATTTGTGCGCTTATACAATTTCATGACACCAGAGCAATATCAATAATTTAAAATGGGATAGTTGTGTTCTTACTCCAGAGACAATTCTCGGTCGCTCTTCGTTCTCGTTATTAAATCTCGACATTCTTCTTCCGAAATGTCGAAATAAATTTTAGTACAAATCAATTCGTTCGTACTTTATCGTTAAGCAGTTTGTGGAAAACGGACTGGTGTTAGTCGCAAGCGATCCAATATTAACGTTTGCGGGCTGATTTTTATCACTTGTACGTGCATTTCAGCTTGCAAGATTAGCGGTTGTTGATAGCGATTGAGGAAGAATGCCATTGGTGTTTGTTACTGTACAGAAACGTTCTTTAACCATAAGATTGTCCCCTTCATAATGCACAGTGACTTGTGTCAAAAACATATCTCCTTATATGCTCGCCTATTCCGTCCAAGCCATATCTTCTGCCTCTGTCTATGTCAAACTTCCTAAAAAGCAGATAACACTCCTGCTTGTTGCCTTTGTTAAAAAAAAAATTCTTGATTTCCCGTGAGCACCGTGTTGCCGCTTTTGAATCTATAGACATCACTCCTATCAATAAATAACGAAAAAAAAAAAATTCAATTCACGCATGGATAAGTGTCATAGCGAAAATTCTTTACGGAGCCATTTATTAGCGGTGTGTTTTACAACGGAAAAACTTCACAGTTCGATTTTCGAGGTTCTTTATGACCTTCCGCTTTCTGTGTTTAAGATATTAATTGAACTCATTTATGTTATGTAACCTCGGCAGCGATGATTGCCAGTCATTAACAGACAATTGAAACAGTCGTTGTTCATTTTCTCGGTGTTTTTTTTTAAAGAACGATCTGGAGATTTAACTAATTCAATACCAAAGTTTTTTATTGGTTGTTGGGAGAAATTATTAAATGTAGTTTTTGAATTATTCGTTGTCAGTTTCAAAGAGTGGTCTTGGGGCGAGTCTCGACATATTTCTTGATCTGTGGAATATTGGCAACGTGCTCAACCAATTTCTTTAGATGGGGAGAATTGTCGATGACGGAATCGCCGAAACGCTCAGTCATCGGAGAGAAGAACGAGTAGTAAGCCAGGTCCGCCCACGTGATCTGTAGAAACAGATAGCGATGAATCACACACCATCCGTCATTATGTATATGAATACACCACAGGCTACTGGTGAATATCAAAGTTAAGTTTAAAATACTAACCGATTTGCCGACCAAGAAACCGGTGCCGTTCTTTATCAGTTGTTGTTCCAGTTTTTCCAAGTGTGGGTTCACCGTCTCTTTGAGAAACTAATTGATTTAGAAAGAGAATTTATTATGTTAGAATAGGAAATACACTCTTATAGAATGTCATGTTATCAAACCTTTTGCAATATTTCCTTTTGTTTCTCTTTGTCCGTTTCATAGATGATTGGTCGGGTTCCTGTCAAAATTGTATGCTGTTAGTTAGCACGCTACCGACATTGAGAAGATTTAACTGTAATTCCAATTAACTCTGCTTACCTGAAATCAAATCATAGATGCAATCGACGTACATATCAGCCTGGCTTTGTTCCCACTCATTTTGGCCTGCAAGTCCGTGTTGCCGTGCAAGGTATCTGGCAATAGCGTTCGACTGAGCCAACGGCTTGCCGTCCACTTCCAAAACAGGAACTTGACCGAAGGGTGTGCCTGGTGTATGACGAACACTCGGATGAACAGCAAATTCATGTTTATGTGATTTGTTAACATTTTTTTCTTACCGGCTTTGTATTTGGGCCATTCTTCGCGCTCAAAACGGAAATCTTCGAAAGCGACTTCCTGGTGATGGAGGACCAATCGAGCAAGCTCACCACGCCCACGCAGATTGAAGTAAATTAACTTGTAGTGAACCATTTTCTTATGAATAAATTGTTAAGGTCTAACCGAAGTAGAACAACTGTACTGTTCAGAAACGAGAGTTGACTGGACCCCCACTAGGTTTATATGTAACGTATTTTTACCGACTTTTTTTGTTGGTGTACAATGACTTGCATCTTACCCTATTTTTATCTATGTAAAGATGACTTATCACTCAAACGGTATATGTGACTTTAGACTTTACCTTGCGTGTCTGTAGATGAAATCGGATTTATTTTCTTTTAAAGTACACACTCATTCGAAAGATCTGGAAAGCGACAAAAATAAAAAATAATAATTTGTCAGATTGGTATGCATTTTTATTTGCCAGATACGTACAATGCCATAACAGCAATTAACCATATACCTGCAAGAAAGAAGAACAACGACAAGAAAGTCACGATCGCCCAGTGGTCTCCATAAAATTCATTTGCAATTTCTTCAGGTCTTTCGTCATCGGTTGTATTAGTCCCATTGCGTTCTTCCGGCGGAGCAAGAAGCCCAACCCAGAAATCAGGCGGAAGTGGAGGAGGATTCCTTGTTGGAGGCGTGTCTATCCAATCAGTAAGTATACCCCATTTTTTCTTGTACCAAGGTTTGCAGGACTCTGCTCGGTTCACTTCTTCTTGTACTTTGATCAACAAGTTCTGAATTTGGTCTTGTACCACAGTCTGCTGGACATTGACTGGCGGGGCCACCTCTTTCTTGAATTCTTTTTGTGACGTTTCGTTGTCCATGGTGAATAATTCAATCCTGTCAGGGGGTTTAACGAGGGAAGATGTGGTCTGAAAAGGGCCAAATAGGTTTGAGTTCTTATAACTTTGTGTCTCCTCAAATAACTCTGCAAAGACCCTATACACCCTTTATCTTCCATTTTCAATTTCATTTCCAAGTGTAATGCTGTAAACTTGAGGAAAATAGTAACCTTTGAATAATTTCAAATATTGTTCAACATGTTATAAAAGTAATTTTAAAAAATTATAATTATAAAGTAATAAATGACGTCTCCTAATGTCATGGCAACGGACATCACGATAACTGGAAACCTACAACCCTCAACAAATAAATCTGAAGCCGAAATTGTTTGTTGCCTACTGGGTTTCTTCTCGCTGAGGCAAAATCGAGTGTATTAAAAAAATAAACATGTCGGTTAAAAAAATAATCAGTGACAAACTGTCACTTATTAAAACAATAATTAAAAAAACAAAAAGTTAAAACATGGAAAAAATTCAACTTGGTTTCTGTGCAGGTGTAGGTTTTTCCAGTTGATCCAATTTTCTGTGCCGCCTCATGGAGGAGAGGATGCCATCAAGACTTGTGGTTTTCTTTTTGGCACTGCCTCTTGGCTGTTTGTTGACACCCATTCCAGGACCAACTCGGGCTGGACCAGGCATGGTTGTAGCACTGGGTTCATCCCAAAAGTCAAAATCAGACTTTTCTTCAGTTCTGCAGAATCAAGTTTATTATTTCCATTCAAAAAGAATAAATGCTATCAAAACTATGATTTGTACTTTAGCTCTTCGTTTTCTGCATCCCCTTCAATTTCGCCAGATGAGACCTCCTTTCTTCCAGGACATACCCAGTCAAGATTCATAAGGCTACAGTCTTTTTCACTGCTGTAACTTTCGAAAAGTTGAACAACGACAGACGGGGATGGAATCCATTGCTGACACTAAGAGAATGCAGATTCATGAAGTGGTAACATCAGGTTGCTGAAAAATTTCCTATCACTTACCGTTGACGAATAAGTAAGCCCGTAATTTTCATCATCGGAACAATCTACTTTCCAGTCTGAATCCATTTCTCGTGGCCAAAACAAAACAGAAATTACAAAAACAAAATTCGAGGCGGTTAAAAAAATTGTTGTCAACAAATCCCTCTCTAGCGGCCGATTTGTAAACCATGTCTTCTTCCATCTGTTGAGCTTATTCGTAATCTCTCTGGCTTGTTTTGTTTGTTTAGAAATAATTTAAGCAATTTTTACGCCTACAATTGTTTCTTAAAATTAAAAATTTTGACTAATTAATTTTCTGAAAAATTTTAAATCAATATTGAATCAAAATAAAAAAATTGAAGTGAAATCCTTTCATTGAAAAAAGAGTGGGAAAATTGTTGGGTGTTGTCACAGCAGACGTCGTCGAACGTCAAAAGATTCTGACGATTATAAATGATAAATGCCATTTTATCAGGTGTTTGTTCTAGTTTAATCGCAGTGAATCAAGCGTATTAAACGTTTTATCTTTGTGATTTGTAAAAGGAGGGGCAAGAAACGTGGTGGCGTTACGAGTGTGTCGATCACGACTGCTGTGTGTGTCTTTGGGTCTCTCGGCCAACGCAGTCAACCCGGTGTTTATAAATAGAAGTGAACCCTTTTCTTTTTGTGTTTTCCCCCCTTCTTTTAAATCTGTTTATACTTCGAGGAAACGTCAACGCTCAAGAAAGAAGAAGAAGTGGAAAAATAATCAAAGCAAGGGACCTGGATCTATTCCAATGGAAGTCCCGGCTATGGATGACTTGGGTAAGGCAGACGATATAGATTGAGGTTTATTTTTTTGTCTTTTTTCAAAAACAGAAGCAAGAGGCTTTAAACAAATTCTTTTACGCAGGCACTGCTTTTGTTATTGTTTGTCCCGAGCAGCCTGAGGGGAGTTCAGGAGTGGGAGACTAGAGAGAGAGAGTTGCACACAGTTGGGAGTTTTTTTTTCCTGCTGGAGGGAGTTGTTGAGTGGGAGGGAAAAAGAAGCAAGAGAGAATGAACTGGAGAGAGAGAGATGAAACTTCTTGTAGGATGGCAGTGAGAGCTGAAACAGCTCAGCTGACAGATGGGCTTGAACGCTCACTCTTGATTCTTGAAGGTGCCACAAAGGAAGAAGGCAGAAAGTGGTTTTGTTGCTTTGCTGTGTTTTGTTTCACACTGGTGATTGGATTGGCGGTTTACCTGGACCACACCTTTCCCCACGCGAGCATCCGTCTGCGATCCGATGGATCGAAGCGTCTACGGCGAGGGCGATACGTCGCCTTACGGTGTCAACTACAACCCCTTCCGCTTGACCAAGAAGGACACTCCAGCTCCTGGATGTAAGTTCCTTCTTCCTTGTCTATAGAAAATTCCACGGTCAAGTTTGGGAGGAGGACAGGACAGCTGGGCTGGCTGGCTGGGGGGATTCTTTTGGCTCTTTTGCCAATTTTTCTTGGGCCCACCTGGGTCGGCACGTGTCTGTTTCCTTCACTTTACTTCATGACGCATCCAGCAGCCATGAAGACCCCCTGCCCAATCCATCTTTTACAGCACACTCATAGACAAACACGTGATTGAGTGACGTCACAGTTAACGGCATACAGTTGTTGTTGTTGCGCCTATATTACTCCGCGTGCGGAATCGTCGAGGGTGCGGTCCTTTGCCGTTCATTCACCAACCGAATTAATGAAGACACAACAACCCAAAAACCCCTCCCAAATATGAAACCAAAGAATTTGTTTTTTTTTCTCTTCTTCCTCCACCAAAAAATGTTGCGTGAAGAAGAAGAAGAAAAAAAGTTGGTCTGGTGACGTCAGTGAGTTGGTTGACCGTATTGGGTGTCGGATCGGGCCGAGCCTTTTAAGGTAAGGTTCGCTGTTCCCACTGGCGGGATTTGAGGAGGCAACCCAAAAACTCACGCTGGGGAAAGTGGGTGGCCTGTGTGTATGCTCCACACACTCTATAGGGGTGTGTGCATGCCTGTTGTATAGAGAGAGGAGAAGCTGTGTGTGTGGGAAGCCAGAAAGATGCAAGGACGTCGAGACGGTGTGGTAACCCTTCGTTTGACTATAGTCTCAGTCCTTTCCTTTTATTTTGATTTTTTAAAAATGTAGAAAGTTGTCTCGGCTTTTGGTTGCAACCCTCTCAGTTTTCATTCGGATGTCGAATGTGTTGAACGGTTGGTGCAGCTGCACTAAAGGGACGACGAAAGGTCGCTCATCTGTCGGCATGGAAACGCTCATCCAATTGCACGCAAACACAACAGGTTTCATTTTGGCTCGTCGTTTTTTAATTATTTTTTACCCTCCCATCTGAATTACTCGTGTGGGATCCTCTTTCTCGCTGGGTGGTGGTGGATTGCCTTCCATCGCCGGAACGACTTAAGACGACGTCTAAAAATTGACACACGAGTTGTGCGCCCTCATTTGGGTGGTGATTACGTCGTACTACACACGCAAGGCGAATCTTGACGAATGGCCCCGGATGTCGTTTTTTTCTTTTTGGGGGTGAAATTCTTCTCGTTGGCGAAACCTTTATTTTTATTTTGGAAATGAGTCAACAGTCATGGCCACACACACACATCCTGATCCGGTGACGTGAGAGACAACTGATCGCCTGTGCAGCCGCACGTCTATCTTCTTTTCCTTTTTCTTATTCAGCTCGTTGTATGTGTAGACTGGTGTCGTGTGTGTGTGTGTTTGTTGGGCAACGTATATAACAACAACAAGTTCACAATTTATAAAAATGAAAAAAGAGGGTTGAAAAGAAGAGAGTAAAAAACCCAAAAAGAATATTTGGATGAACGCCCATTTTTGGGTGGAGCGCACCACTACACAACACTATACACTTTGGTCTCTGTTTTATTTTCTGTTTTTTTGTCTTTTCCATGTGGGCCCAGTTATTTCTAACCTGGACTCCACCAATAACAACCGACACAAGAAGCCCATCTCTCTCACACAGAGACGGGGCACCCTTTTTGGCTCGGCTTAGAGCTCTGCGATTCGATCGCACTTTAGGCTTTTGTATAAGAGTCTGCGTTCGGGTTCGTCTGGCGCTCAGTGCGCCACGTCTCTTTACCGTCTCGAGAAAACTCTTCACTTTTCTCTCGGCATTTTATTGTGTGACCGTCTGTCTGTGTGTCCTTTTGGATTCTTGTTAAACCCCTCGGTTGTGTGAGGTGTTATGAGAAAGAAGTCCGTTCAAAAGGCCCCTACGTGTTGTTGTGTGTGATTAACGATGACCCTGATGGCCCGTCGAGCTAGCGATCTACGACCGGCAACGGCCCAAAACCCACCGTTGAAAGACTCGTCGGCCCAGTGCTACACACTCGACTGGGAGCGATCTCTGTGTAAATCAAAGCTTGAAACATCCATTCGCCTTCCTGCTATTTGCCCGTTTTATTTTTTCCTTTCGGTGTTGGTTTTTTAATGGATCATAGTGGAACGGAACGGAATTGAGGAGCCGATGGATATGGCCAGGGACCATTCGAAATCGGTTGGCATCTGTTGCCCTTTTTTTTTAAAGAAACTGTTAGCCCAAAGGGAAACATTTTCCAACGCTCCTCGTTTCCTTCTTTGATGGCTCTTTTTTTAAGAAACAAATTTAAATCAGGCGGATGAAAGCGGAACGTGGAATCCGTGAAGATGGATATGGGGAACGTGATATTCTCTTGTTTTATTTGGCGGAGGGAAGAAGAATTCTTTGGTTGTTATTGTTGTTGGGTAGTGCCGGCCGTGATACTCTCACAGAAATAAAAAAGAAGAACGGATGGCGTCATTGGAATAAAAAAAAACCTGATGCAGCCGAAAAACATTTCCTAATTTTGAATGATGGCAGAAAGTTGGGGCGTATCCCCGGCCAGGATCGTATTTTTCCCATTTGTGTTTTTTGTTTCTATCCCTGGCTGACTTTTATTTCGTTCTCTGAGGGGATCACGGACACGCCCTTGTTTGATCCATCATCATCACCTTATTAGATTTGTAATGATACACTCTGATATTTGAACCTGCTACCCCTCCAGAGCTGTTGTTGTTGTATTAGGGCGTGTGATAATATTTTCGTTTGACCGAATTTCTAACTCGCACTTTTTGAATGTTGTGTGCAGATGCCTTGTTGGCCGACTTGCAGACGACGCTGCACGCCAACGGCGCCAATTTGAACGACGGCGAGGAAACTTGGGCCAACGAGAGCCAAGCCCAGCACGTGACGTCGCAGAGTTACCAGTACCAGCACGGCGACATTGATCACCAGGTAAAGACTTTCGTCTTGTTGTTGTGGTTGTTGGTGGGGGTTAAAAAACATGTTTGTGACCAAATAACCCTGGAAGTCTTGGGGAATAGAGTAGAAGACAAACCCAAAGATGGAGGAGGCGACAAGATGAAGTTATTGAGGGACTGGCTTCGAGTTTTGTGACCATATTTGGTCGGCCTCCACTTCTTTGGGGTTTTTTTTTCGTGTATCTCTGCTCTGGCGTCCATTGACGCGAGCGTGTGAATGTCTACGGCATCTTCTTCTCGATGATTATAAATGGGTAGAATCCGTGTTGCGTAGCCTCGACCCGATTCCTCATCCATCATCTCACTCTCTCTCGTTCGTTCCTACATCCCCTACACACATTTCCAGCTACCCCCCCCCCCCACTCTCCTCTGTGTGTGTCTAATGGCTAGAAAATCCGATCGTCTTTTAAAAGCCAAGATCTCTTAGACGTTTATGTGGCGAAGAAGGACAATCTCGAAAGGAAATTTGTTTGAGGATTTCAACCGAGAGAGAGAGAGTCTGTGTCGTGGACAGGGGGTTGAAAGACACGTTACTAGAATATAAAACTTCAAAAGTCAATAAGCTAATAATAGGATTGATGATGGCGGGCGGAAGTTTTTTGGCGTCGCTCGCCAAGTTTTTTTTTTTTTCCTTTTTTAATTCCTTCATTCTTTTCTGATTTATTTGTAAATTTCCTACCAGCTCTGAGTCTGAGTAGATATATCAAGCCAAAAGAAAAGGGAAATTATGTAAATAGCTTCAGGTTGTTTATCCATCCGTCACCGATATGATGGATCATTTTGAACTTCCACTTTTTGTTTTTTTTTCAAATCTTTCTGTTTGGATGCGGGGGTATTTAATTCGTTAAAAACGCGGACTATCGAGTTGAAAAATGGCTGGGGCTCGGCTGTTGCAAAGGCGAATCGACCCGCCTATTCTGGGAGATGACTCAACGAGCGTGATCGTGTATGTGTCTGTTTGCCCTGACTGTTGCTATATACCGCCCGTTATGTACAAATCAAATTATTCCCCGCAGTTAGTGGTTCGTCTTATTCTCCTCCTACCCTGTTTCGTGTCCATAAAAACGACCTTGCCTGCTTTACAGGTGTTTTGGGCTAGGGGAGATGGACAGAAAAAGAGAGAGGGACATTCCGGCGACATTTCGGTTGAGTATAAGCCTATAGCCAGTTTAGTGCGGTAGCCTATTATTATGCGCCAAAAAGTTAGAGGAGACCCAAAGTCCTCCACTTTCAACGTGCTTTATAAGGCTCGTTTGGCAGCTTGGCAGCTGTCGGTTTGTTGATCCTGGTCGAAACTCGAAAACCTCGTTAGCTTTTTTCTCGCTGTCATCTCCGTCGTCCAATAAGTTGAGCCCAGCTCTGAGTGCGGGATTTAAAACGGGCCGCTTCGTTCTCTCCACGTCCGAGAGAATTGAATTGGTGTCGTCAAGACTAAAAAACTAAAAACGGGTTTTAATTTTTTCTTCTCTCTTTCCCTTTCACGACACATATTATTATTTCTCGCCATCAGACAGTTTGTGAAAAATAATGTGCAGTTAAAAAATAACAACAAAAACTTGTATCGATTTAGAGCGCGTCCGGCTCTTGGCTGTTTTATAGCCAATTCTAGGAAAGAGTTCATTGGATCTTGTTGTACATTGCGAGATTTTTTGTTTTTCAAAAAATGTTTGAAACAAAAATTTAAAAGACGACAGACGCTGAAGTTTCTCGTTTGATTTATTTCGTTTGTTTTGTTTTTTAGTTGTGTTAATAATCCGTTTTCCGATGCTTGGCATGATCCGAAACCCGTTGACCTCAATAAGACGTGAATTCCTGAGCTGTCGTCTGATAGAGTTTCATTCCAGGCAGACTCGCTGCTGATAACCTCTTTTTGAAAAGACTCACCAAAAAGAGACGGAGATAAAAATGCAAGGGGATTGTAAATAGTTTGAAAGATCCTGCATATGCGTGTGTGTGTGTAAACATAGTTTGAGAAATCCAGTCACGGGACTACATCACTCTCTTATTTGTCTTCCTTTGAGACTACTCTTTTTCACGGCCTAAATAAATGTGAATCTCGGTCGAATGTTCTTGACGTTGGAGTCGCCTTACACGGGCACACGGCCATGGGATCTATGCAAATGGCGGTACCATTTTGGACGTCCGTCGCAAGAGAAACAATTTCTTTTCTTTTTTAGATGAAATCGATCGACATTTTTCAAATGAAATCGTGTTGATAGCCTTGACCTAATTGGATCATTTTTCCATCATCAGGTGACGTATGCCAATCACGCCGAGGTGTTGGCCAGCAACAATCAAAACGCGGCGGCGGCGCCGCAGCGCAACATGCGCGAGTTGGACTCGTTGCTGGACGATTTGAACCGTTCGCGCCTGTCGGCCGGCCCTTCCACCGGCTCGGTGGGACACAACAGCAGCGGCGGCAACAGCAACGAGGGTCGCCCGTCTGTCGATGCCCTACTCAACGAGCTCTCCAACGCCGTTCACAAGTACCTCGTTATATAATAAGAGTCTTAGTAGTAATTTTACCGCTATCTCTCTCTCTTACATCTTTATTCCTCTTCTTCTTGTTGTCGTTTAGTCTTTTATTTTTATCCATTACCTTTAGCTGTATATCCTTTACTGTGTTATTCAATTGGTTTGCCTTGGCTTATTCGTGTCTGTCCTTTGTTGGCCGTTATCGTCGTGCATTTTTTTTTAAGGTAACGCTCATAGAAGGGCTTGTGTTTATGTTCCATTGTTGACTTATTTATCGGCCTTTTTTAAGCTCTTTGTGCTTGTTTTTTTATGTTGTTGTTTTTTCTTCTTTATAGTAACGGCGTGCTTTTTTTTCTCTCTCGTTTATTTTTTTTTATTCACTTCAAAAATCGCGCCGCTTTTTTTTTTGTTTTTTTTTGTTTTTCAGTTCGGCCAATTATATCAGAAGGTAAAGTTTCTGTTTCATAGCTTATTTTTTCGCGTTATTTTTATTTTATTGTGTATCGCTTATTTATTTTTTATCGCTATTAGAGTTTAACCTTATACGTAACGTAATTTTAGAAATCAATTTTCTTCGTCAATTTCTAATAAGATTGTTTTGAATTTTTTTCCAGTGATGGATCGAACAAAGGAAGCACTGGAGCCGCTTCTTCTGCTACCGAGGAACTCGATGTTCTCATGGCATCCCTCTCCACTTTCAAGGTAGGATTCTCTTTCCATGCAAATTCAAATTTGGCGCTCTCCAGTCGCTGCCGTCGATGTTTATCGTAGCGGACGCCATCTAGCGCTCAAACTCTACACTTGATAGCGCGACAGAAATTCAGAGCGGCAACTCGACAACAACAAATTGCGCGTTGTTTATTTTTCGAAAGGAAATTGAAAAGGAAACAAAAAATGAAGTTTTGTTGGGATTAGAGCGCACGCGAGATGTGCACGCCAATGTGCGTTACTGTTTTTGGGGCGCTTGTTTATTTTCAAGTGTGTTAGTAGTAGCGGTAATAAGGTTCCTTTCGAGTCGGACTGCTTCACGTCCGTCGATTTCCCGTCTTGTGATGGATTTAGTGTCTCGCAACAGCCGGCCCAAAGCGGAGCCCGACCGTAGCTGCCGGCCGTGTTGTTGCGCGTCTGGGTTTTCTGGACTTTCCAGCTCTTCCTCTCGCCGTTCTATATACTCTGCTGGATTCTTAAAGTGTACTAAACGTACTCGACTTGCCAGACCAAACCAAACCAAAAGAACCTTTGCCCAGCGCCTTGATGATAAACCGAGACGGGCAGAAAACTCTAAAGAAAGAAAAAGTGACGATGAAAGAAATACAAAATGCTTTTTAGTGCTGGATGCTGGATGCTGTTTGCAACAAGGCACAAACACGATGTGTTCAACTGCGCATATGTATACGTGAGAGAGACGGCTCTAGCGCATTCTTACGACCTTCGCCTTATACACACGCGTATATATTCCGTCTTGGGGCTACCATTTAAAAATAGAATTTTTTAGAACCCCTTTTTTCTCGATTTTTTTCTCCCGTTTCCACTTTCCCAGTGGACGTGAATTTTTGACGGTTGTTGATCCGAGTCCCGAAAAATCGAAGGTCACGGGACTCGTATCGTCTACTGGGACGGACCACCAGTGGGTTACCAAGTAAGAGTCGAGTAGGTGTCGAGTCAAATTTATCGGTTTCGTATCAACAGTCGGTGTTTATATTTGCGCGAACGAAAAAAACACTTTTGCCAATGTCGAATTGGACGCACACAGACGGACGGATAGACCAGATCCTCTCACCGGGCCATGGACTCGAAATGGACTCGTCGTCTATCGACTCTGGGTGAATCATCGTCGACTCGTCGCTGTCCCTCACGGGAGCAAAGGTGCGGGACTGGCGATGTGATGATGGGCAAGACGTGTATGATTCCGCCCAGTTTCCCCGATGGCGTTAAGCTGGCTAACGTGCGGGGCAGGGCAAAATGTTTTGTTTATTGACGATAAGGATTTTTCTTGTTTCTTTTTTCACTTTTTTTTTTTTTTTTGGAATAATAAATCGGGAGCCAAAACATTTGGGGGAACGTTTTTCTTTCCCCCCTTTGAAGGCTGGAAAGAAAGAAAGAAAATAAAAATGTTGATGATTTACACATTTTGCGCGCGTGTATAGAAGGGCGGAGCGGCCGGTTCTCCGGAGCCAATCGAGACGGCGTCGTTTTCAAAGATCGGCGACGCCACCTACGCCAAACCTAACAAAGTCCATCGAGCCAACCCCAAGGATCAGTTGGATTCGATGCTCGGCAACCTACAGGTGACTCTCTTTCCAGCTCTCCCATTTCTCTCTACTACTGACTTTCTGATTTTACATTTTCTTCATTCGTTCCTTATCGGTTCTTGTAATTAAAATTCCGTTTTTGCATTTCACGATTGATTCAAACAGGCTGACATGAACAAACAAGGTATCTCCGCCACCACCAAAGGATGTTGCACCGCCTGCGAGAAGCCCATCGTCGGGCAGGTCCGACTTTTTTTCATTTCCCCCTCAATTCAATTGACCCGACCATTGAATTAATTGAATTTGTATTGTTTTGTTTTGTTGTGGGGTTTTCAGGTGGTGACGGCTCTTGGTAGGACGTGGCATCCGGAGCACTTTGTCTGCTCCCACTGCCGCCAGGAGTTGGGAACGCAAAACTTTTTCGAACGCGACGGCCAGCCTTACTGTGAACCCGATTATCACCACCTCTTCTCGCCCCGTTGCGCTTATTGCAACGGACCCATTCTAGATGTACGTTGTTGCCTTTTTCCTGGTTGTTTCAACACCCACCGCGGGCCCAATTGATTTGGCAAATTCCGACCCTATTTCACACACGCGTTGGGTCCAGTTGGTCCTGGACGGGAGAGCTCTTCTCTCTCTCTCTCTCACTATCCAGAATGTATAAATAGAACTTTTAAGTGGCCCCGAACGAACTGAGCGAAGCCATCACAAGAGTCACGCACGTTGGCTGACTGATGAAACGGATGAATGGATGGACGACGGTGTCAGACAGCTGGTCTGGTTCACCTCATCACCCGAAAACTTGTTCTTGTTGGCAGCCTCTTTTTGTTGTTGTTTCTTTTTCCTAACATGTTCCTACTAACTTTCTTTTTTTCGGACGTTGTGTTTCTTTTATCGCCCCCGCGTCGCCAATTGGTTCCATTACAGAAATGCGTGACGGCGTTGGATCAGACGTGGCACCCGGATCACTTTTTCTGCACCCAATGCGGCTGCCAGTTTGGCGAGGATGGATTCCAGGAGAAGGATGGCAAGCCATACTGCAAGGAGGACTACCTGGCCATGTTCGCCCTCAAGTGCAAAGGCTGTTCCACGGCCATCACCGAGGGCTACATCTCGGCTCTCAACGGCCAGTGGCATCCCAATTGTTTCGTCTGCAGGGTAAGTTTTTCCTTATTGACGTCAGATATGTTGTCCCCTGGAAGGTAGGTTATTCTTCTAGACAATCCTATTAGTAACGTGTGTCCGTTTCGCTGTTGTTGTTGTTGTTGTTGACATTCTTATATATCTCTTGACCGAGAAGGATTGTCGCGTTTCGCTCAACGGCGGATCTTTTTACACGGTCGACTCGCGCCCAGTTTGCGGCAAGTGTATGGGCGTCGGTTCCGATGCCGAAGACGACGACGACAGCCAATGAAGTGACCCCCGTGACCCCAAAACAAAAAAACAAAACAAAAACAAACCAAAATGTGTTTGAAAATTTTCAAGGAAGAAGAAAAACACAAACCCAAAAAAACACACGGCGCTTCTTATCTCACTTCTCCTTTCGCACACTTTTCTCTCTCTCTCTCTCGCTCCTCTTGAAGTAGTTTTGGCCACTCCCACCAGAAAAAACAGTCCCGAGTTTTTATTTTACAAAATAAGAAACCTGACAAACCAAAAAAATGATGATGATGTTCTAGTCCTGAAAAATAACAACACACCCACCGCGCGACATGCCCAAGTGCCTCCTCTTATTTAAAACAAATTTATTATTGGCTCATTTTTTGGCTGTTTCTTCTGACTTTTTTTCTTCTTTCTATCCCCCTTTCGCTCTCTATTCTCTCTCTCCATTTTGTGTGTTGTGTCTTGTTATGTATGTTGGCGATGATGAATCTTTTTCGCACAAAATGACAATGAAAGAAAACAAGTTAAACCAAAAACCAAAAATACCTGAAAAAAGAGTTCCACTCGAACGAGCAAATCATACTACTACTCTACTGCTGCTACTTTTTCCAGTTTGGTACATATAGTCAGAGAATAAAACAAAAAAGAAACAAAAGATTAACGACTCTTCGGTGGCGGGGAGGCTCATGCACTATTGGATGGATGGTATAGTTGGACTGGTTTGGCGGGGTAGTAGTAGCAGTACAGTTCGTTTAGTTCAGTCACATTTCTTTTCTATATACAACACACACACCCGTTGGGTGGGTTTATTTTAACGATGCGGATGAGTTCACATCGTTACGCAAAATGAGCGCTGCAAAGTAAAAGGCAAGTTCGTCATTCTCGTGAACTCCCCATGGTTCGGTTCACGCAATGGGTTTCTTCTTCTTTTTGTGTGTGTAGAGCCGGGTTGAATAAATCAGTCAAGTCGTGGGAGGGCGGAGACAAGCTCCGAGCCGGGATGAAGTTGCTTACCTTTGAGCTTCTTCTTCTTTCAAAATTAGAATTCGTTATTTTTGTATTTTGGCTTCTTTTTTGCGCGCTAGTCTTGTCCATTTGATTGTTGTCATCGCTTTTTAAAGCTTTTGGACCCGGGGGTTTGAATAAAGCGCTTTGCACAGCTGTGCCCTCCTCCCTCGGTCGATCTTTACCAGCAGAAAAAAAATTTTTTGAAGCCAGCTTTCGAGGAACTGTAAACGACCGGATGACGCATGGCGTGTCATAAGAGATTTCTCCGGTGCCGCTCTAGCGAAGTAGAAGAAGAGGGATACTATCTATAGGCTGGCGAAAGCGTATAAATAAAGACATCCTTTCTCTCGACTCTCCTTTTTTCTATTCTCAGAACATAAAAGACACGTACGAAAAAAAAAAGTTATATTTTTTTTTCGGGTTTTTGAAAATTCGCCGCAGAATGGCGCGGACTTTTCTTCTTTTTATTTTCGCCTATTTTTGGGCTCTTTGGAGAGGCTTTACTAACTACGACCAGTAGTTGGCTGTCAAACAATCACTTAGTCTCGGGCTCTTGACCCTCTTTTCTGCTAGCTCCTCCTTCGCCATTTCCCTTGTAGTCGTTATTAACATTTTATTTTTAAAAGCGACTCAATGAAAGGCATTTCTTTTCCAACAACAAACGGCGTACGGGTGACGTTAAGGGTGTCTAATTAAAAACAACAATTACCCCCCCCCCCTCACTTAGTAATTAAGCAAATATGGATCTTTTGCTAATGCGATTATTAAATTGTTATTTTTTTTTTTTTTTCCCCACCATTCCAACTTGCAGGATTGCAACATGCTGTTCCAGGGCGGATCGTTCTTCGTTCACGAGGGTATGCCCTACTGTGAGATCCATTACCACGCCAAGAGAGGTTCGCTCTGCGCCGGATGCCATAAGCCGATTACCGGTAACGATTTTCTTCTTCTTCTTTATTTTCTCTTTAATAGACATCCCCCTCCCCCCCCCATAACACTTGCGTGAAAAAACAACAACCGTTTAACCTCATTTTCTCTATTCACCCATTATACTGTAACTGCTGTATACGATGTGAATGAATTTGTTTGTTATTGTTCTTTTGTTATCACGCGAAAAACAAAACAAAATCAGGTCGGTGCATCACGGCCATGTTCAAGAAGTTTCACCCGGAACACTTTGTCTGCTCCTATTGCCTGAAACAGTTGAAGAAGGGCACGTTCAAAGAGCAAGGAGACAAGCCGTACTGCCACGGATGTTTCGAGCGCCTATTCGGATGAAAAACCAAAACAATTCCGGAAGGGAATGAAACAACAACAACAAACAATAATGATTTTGAAAAATGATTCATTTCTTCTTTTTTTTAATGATTGGGTGGGGAAGTACAACTGACGACGGACTCCACGTTTACAATGTAATAACACATGTGAAAAGATAACCCCCCCCCCCCACTCAATCCACATCGAATTCTATTTTTCAATGTAATCCCCGCCCGCCCACGCCCCCCATGAAGGAAACCAGCGCATAAAAAAAGGAAAAGAAAATGACACGCAGACACATTTTCTATATACTTACACTACTACATTACAGTATAAATCTTTATTCGATTTCTACCATAAATATTCTTAGGGCGACATCCCATGAAACCAATTTTTTTCCTGGTTAATCGGTTAACCATTTTTTGGGGGGGTTTTCCAGCCAACGTCTTTTGCCTCTATCGGCTCATCTTTCAAAGTGGTTTCTCTAGTTTGTTTAGTTGTCATTGGATAAACCAAGTGGTGAGGAAAACAAAAAAGGAAATGAAGTTTTAAACCTCCCTCCCGCTCCTAACGCTTGATTCACCGCCGAGACGCACAAAAAACTACGCAAAACTAATGATGTTTTTTTTTTAAATAGTAAAACTTATACAATAAAAAAAGTCAAATAGAAAATCGAAGTGGAAAACGAAAATGGTATGGCATCAGCTATTGCTGATGATGGCGCACACACGCATCAATAAATTTGATAGGATCGAATATTGGTTCAACTTTTTTCTATTTCCCTCCTCCGTCTCTTTCAATTTAATTATTTGTATTAATTAAGAATCTTTTGGGTTCGCTATCGTGTTCGTCCGTCGTCATTAAAACAACAACCAATTTTCTGTGTACTTGTTTGTTTGTGTGTGTATAAAAAAATTTTAATTCAATTTCAATTTCCGTTCATGTGATTTCCGATTATGAAAAATATTAATGAAAACATCCATAGAAATATCACTACGAATTTTGGAATTTCATAAATCCACCGAAAGACGGATCCCAACTCCCAAGTTCCAAACGCTACGGCTTCAATTATTTCGCAGTTGTAGTAGCTGCAGTAGAGGTGTAGAAACATTAACCGCAAGGTTTTGTTTACTTTTACTTTGACATTAACGGATAGCCAGCGGTTGAGCGGATCGGTGTAGCCATATCGGCGATATCGTGTAGTGTTGCCAGTTTGTGCAATTAAAATATTCGAAACGCGCATTATTTTTTCGGCATTGGCAACACCACACAATATGGCTACCGTCTACCGATCCGCAGTACGGCAGTCGGCAGTAGGCTACCGCTCAACCGCTGGTTTATCCGTTTATGTCGTAAAGTAAACGTAAACTCGTAAACAAAACCTTGCGGTTAATGTTTTGGCAATGGGAGCTTGGGATGAAGAAGTTGTGCTGTGTTTCTTTCAGTAAAGCAAGATTTGCATAGAAAGGTGATGAAATAGTTCATGAATAATTTTACGACAAGAAGCTGCCATACTACGACACACTTTGACATGAGTATCTGAAATTCCAGTGAACCAGTCAGTTCACCAGCAAAAAAACAGCTTCTTTTCCTGGCAAAAAGTCAGAAAACAATGAAAGAAGAAACATCAACAATTTATTGTTTCAGGAGACTACAACAGGTATGGTTTAAGTCAATACAACCACAGACTACAACTAACCACAAATGTTATTGAAATAGATCTGTCCTGTGCATCACACAAGGTAATCAAGAGTTTGCAGTCAGCAGCATACTCAGTAGCCTACTCTTTTTTCTAAAGACGAAATGAAATCCTTGAAGATGTCTTGGAGCTGTTGTCACTTTGTCCAACAGCGTCCTGGAAGAACTGCTACTTTGCATCACCACAATTTAAAACATTCCAGCCACAGAGTTCCAGCACAGCATATCCTTTACAGATATGAGCTAACTACAACATTTGATATAAATTCACAGGTACAGGTTGTAGATAATGTAGAAGAACTGGAAAAGGAATAGAAATTGGTTGCTCTAGTACTGCTACTCATTCACCTTAGGGGCCATATTAGGGATTAATTATTCGGCAATTTTTCCGCAATTAGCCAATTAGGTAATCATTTGCCAAAGGAATATGTTGGATATCACTAAGTGGCTAAAATTATGTCTGCTAGATGGCGCGAGTGTCTTCGTTACTCAAGAGTCCAGACGAAATTCCGCCATTTCCTAAGACACTGATTGGAAACCGCATGTTGAAATGTTGAAAACGTATCGTTGGATTGGATACTTCTTAATACGGCGTACTTTTCTTTCTTGACATTTTTATTCGTAATAATGGTAATTGCTCTTTGGATTCTTGGATGTGACTGTGTTAATTATTTGTGTGAATTTAGGTATTTATCTGGTAACAGCCTATAATTTCTACATGGCAATTACATCTGATCATGTGGCCTGAGCTGGGCCTGAGCAGCTGAACATTTTGCCAAAATGTCTCTTTTTCCTGTACCAGCTTCACGTTTGTCAGAAACACTTCGGGTAAATATAATGTTCAACTTTCTAACTGTGAGACTACAGATTTAGTTAGTGCCTATCTTTTCAACCTATTTCAGTTGTGGAAATTGAACCTTGGAAAAGCTTGCAACTGTACATTCCTTTGCAACATTTATTTGAAGGATTTTGTAGTTTAAGTTAACTTCGATCATTTTTGTTTTGTTGTTTGAGAAATTGTTGCTTCATGAGTTTTTTTTTTTAAATAGGAATAACATGCTGGTGGAGTTGAGCTTTCTGTTGCTGCCCAACGTAAATATGGATTTGAAGCAGCCATCTGATAAGGGTGTTCCTCTTGCTACCTGTACTGTTGTGCGTTTCATCACATGAAGAAACACTTAGCTACAATTAAAGTAATTATTTCAATCAACTTTCTAATTGTATGGCTCATTGGAAAAGTGTGCCAACCGTAGATTCCTTTGGAACATTTATAATGATAATTCTTAAGAGATTGCATAGTTTAGCTATACCTCTATCATTTTTGTTATAAAGCTAGTTGAAGTCTTAGCTTCACCTTCTTCTTGGTTCCAGTCTAAATCACACATGGATTTTTTCAGCCAGTCTGTTGCATTTGACATGTACAATTTTCTTAATGGTAAACTTATGATTTGGGTTAACTCTTGTAAATAACAAAGTGACATTTATTCGTCTTTTCATTGACAGCATTTCCACTGATGCTGAAGATTAATTCATTTAATTTTGGTTATAGGTTTAGCGTTTATGTTCGCGTAGTTGCTGTCCGATGTGGCACGTTGTTGCAGCCTATGCTGGTGAAAGATCTTTCTACATCAAGTTCAGTTGGCCGTTCCTTGGTGCTGGTGTCGTGTTACCGAAGTTGCATCATTATTTTGTTAAATTGTCATCGTGACTATTGCAGTTTACGTTTATAAGTTCAGAAGCAACAAAAACAAACATGGGATGTTTATGTCAACAAATAATAAACATGTTTCGGGGATTGGGAAAGGAAAGTGGAGGATGTTGGAGGGGGGAGGGAGGATATTTCAAGTTTGGATTAAAATTCAGTTAAACTATAACCTTACAAATGTATCCCTACCAATCAACCTCCAAACCCCACGAACATAAACCTTCCAATCCTTCAAACCCCAAAAACATACACCTACCAACCCTTACATTTATACCCATATAAACCAATGTTAAACCTAATGTAATTTCAGTAATCAATAAAAATAAATATATTGCATAAACCAATTTTTATTATCTTTTTAAAATGTTAAAAAAATTCAATAAACAAAGCGTCCGGTTCAAGACGTTTTTCTTCTGTACGAGTTAAACGCAACCCGCCACCACCGCTGCGGCAATGAGACAAAAAGCGATGGTTTAGTTTTGCGGAAATCTGCGTCAGTCAAGTTACAAATTTTTCAAACTCATCAACTTCTGTCGATTTTTGCATCTAGTCTACTGGTGAAAATAGCGATCCTATGTGTTTGGTAGTTATGAAGATGGTTGTTTAAAAACAAACAATGGTGAGTTTTTTTTGCTACTCAGAACACCCGAATCCCGATTGTTTTGTTTTTTAAACAACCATTTTCTAAACTACCAAACACATGGAATCGCGATTTGCACTAATAGACTAGTGCAAAATTCTACGCGAGTTGTTGAATTAGAAAAAATTGTAACTTGACTGACGGAGATTTGCGCAAATAATAAACCATGGCTTTTTGTTTCATTGGGTAGTGGGTTGCTTTGTTTAACTCGCACATGCTGTTATAGGACATGTCTACGGCCCCCAGAGATATTTATCTGGACCGAGAAGAAGAGAGAAGTACGAGGCAAGTTTTACTGGGGAGATGTAGTCATACTAGGCTTCCGGGTTAGACTCATGACCCTCCAAAAGTTTTCATCGGATCATGCACCTTCCAAGTCCCCGTTCGACCAGAGCCCTCCCCTCCTCCTGGTTTCACAGCGGGTGAGTGACCACCGGCGGGCGTTGGTTAGTGGTTAGTTAGGGAAACGGGGCCACAGAAAAGAAGGGAGCCCAGATATGCACTTGTAATTGAATCTAACTACACAATTTATCAGTCTTCAATTGCAGCATTGTCTCGTCGGTTTTTCACCTGTGGATGAAGGCCATGACAAGTAGCGAAGGATTACCCTGTAGCAGAATGAACATTTATTTGGATGGCAATAATATTCAAACAAGATTGTAGCGACAGAATAAGCAATACCTCAAATAAAGATAGCCAGCTTAAGAAAGTAAAAAGGGAGACTCAAGGGTAGCAGCCAACAGGTTAGTAAACAAGGGACCTTGTTGACTTTCTTGAAAGAACATGACTTCTCATAAAGTCTGCAATGCAAATTTAGAAACCTGGAGTTTAGAACCTGTAAATAAAAAAAGAAAAATAAGTCAGCTTGTTTATAATTTGTGTCATCAATGTGCTTGACATCTATGAGCTAAAAGAATAAACAATTATCAGTATCACTCAAAAGTGTCTCTTAAACATTAGATAGACGTGAGTGGAGATCAATACTTTAAACTGCAAAGTTTAGACTGCAATGGAAAAAGTTCAGTGATATGATAAGTAAACTTACAAATGAAACCACCCATCAGTTATCAAATCTTCTTTCGAGAAGATGAAATCAGAGATTTTTCTGTGCTGGGCTTGGGGATCTAGCAAGTCCAATACAATTATGACTCCTAATAGAAGACAAATAGAGTATATGTTGCAGCAATACATGAGATGGATAAAGCTAGTGGTTATTACCTTATCATTTCGATGGAACATTTAGTAGAATACAATGATTCTGAACAAAATAGTTGACGGTAGGCTGCACGACGGCCACGACTCTTTCACGTTTCCTCTTATAAGTTGATGAGAAACATTAAGGTTAACCAACATATACACGGAATAGAACAGATCGCCGACAAGTTAGAGACGAAATCACTCGAATTTACCTATCAATTCATTGGTAATTTTCGAAGAAAGGATAGCTTAACTTTTGACAGCAAATCGCCATTCCATAACTGACACAATCAACACGCCATCTATTTGACACATGTCAAAACTCAGTATTTGCAGGTGGTCTTAAGCTACTCACAAAACTTGAAAAATCCATATTTGTTTGCTAAAACCTAGCATTCAATCCTTAGAACTGTACAGAGAACAAAGCTCACTTGCTGGTTTAATGCAAATTTTCCGGAAGTATACCGGAAGTAAGTGATAGCGCCTTAACCATTGAGCTGCCGCCCAAATAAACCAAATATTCGTGATCTCCGTGAAATTTGGGGTCGATTTGGTATAATTTAAACGAAATCCAGAATTTGATCAAAATCGAGAATTTTCCTGAACTATAGTTCAGGAAAATTCTTGAAACCGGAAGTACGCGTACGTAAAAAAAACAACATGAACTTTACCACAAATTTGACGGGGATCACGAATATGTGGTTGTTTTGTGTTTCAGATGAATATTTACTAAACTACTGACAGAAATAAGAAAACCGGAAGTAGAAAAAAAACACATTATTAAAAACCTAACAAGTGAGCTTTGTTGTTGAAACATAAACTGGCAGTTATCACTAAAAATTTCGTTATAGTGAAAGCAATAAACTTCTTCAGAGATGTGCAAAGTAAACGTAAAGAACGTAACTAAACTAAGTAGAAAATGGCCAAAGGCTAAGCCGTCTAGTGTCGGAAAAATAATGTCCGCTCTAGCTCGTTGACAACTTGACACTCAATTGAAAGAACAAACAAAGGCAAATAACTTTGATACCCACGTAATATTCTCCCTTCCAAAATTGTACACCAACAAGCAAACAGGTAAAAGCTACCACCGCAGCACAACATCACACACACCACACACATCACAACAGACGAAATCCTCATAATGTCAGTCCATCTTCTACTAACTGTTGAGTATAAAAGATAAACAAACTGGACAGTGCGGCAACGCAGGATAGCCAGGAAAGAAGAGAGGGGGAGAAGGACCTACCCAGACAAAGGAATAAGAGAGGGGGACTCAGTGCTGTTGACGATTGTGGCTAGGCGAGTAGCAATACAAAGCGTTCTTTGCAGCAAACAGGTTCACGTGTTAATTTCTATATCAACAGGTTATGGGCCCAGCTGTACGCACAGCTAACAGCTACTCTGTCTGAACAATTATTTTTTTTGTGTGTGTCCCCGGCTAACTGTTCCCAAGAAATTAGAAATTCTTTTCTGGAGTGATGGAGAAAGATGGCCGCCGCCATGTTGTATGGTGTCTGAATGGGAAAAACTACGCGTCTTGGAAATTTGGAATGAAGCTGGCGTTACAAAGTGTTGAGCTTTGGGAAGTCGTGAACGGGACTCAACGGCAACCTGCTGAAGTAAGTTTATTGATGATTTATTGTTTTCTTTATGTGTGTGATCCGTGCCTGACAACAACGCGATATGAGATGCCTATCTGTGGCGTGGTACCAACTATTAAATTGACAAACTTAGATCCCGGCGTGAGTGCTTAATCTCTGCCACTTGATTTTGTTTTTTGTGTGTTTGTGTTTGCTGGACATTTCTCTTTTTTGTGTTTCTTTCTCAATCTGTTTGGTCACTCTGGCTAAATTCCATCATATGATGGTGGACAAGTGTGTGCTAGAGTTGCAAGCATCTAGGAGACAGCTGAGTGTTTTTCCACATCGAGATGATGTGAGGGAGATTCCACATTGAGATAATGTGAGAGGTATTCCACATCGAGATGATGTGAGGGAGATTCCACATTGAGATAATGTGAGAGGTATTCCACATCGAGATGATGTGAGGGAGATTCCACATTGAGATAATGTGAGGCTGCCATGGATATCACAAACCTAACCATCTTCTCGTTTTGTTACCACAATCAGAGACGCAATGCTGACCAGGTGATTGAAAATGCAGCTGATATAACCAACTGGAACAAGAGAAATACCACGGCAATGCAGAACATATTTGGCGCCATCAAAGAAGACCAATCAAGGATCCTGATGTCTTGTAGCACAGCCCAAGAGATGTGGATGAAATTGGAGACTGAGTATGAAGAAGATGCCGCAGACAATGCACCTCTATTGTGGACAAAGTTCTATGGATGCACATTTCGACCAAGCCAAAGTGTATCAAGCTTCCTGACTGAGTTGGAACAGATAGCATTCCGTCTGAAGAGCCTCAACATAGCTATTGATGATAATCAAATAATGGCAAAGATACTCATGTCGCTTCCTCCAGAGTTCCGTGTTTTTGCCTTTGCATGGGACAGCACGCCTGTTGCAGAGAAAACTCTCAAGAAACTGACTACTCGCCTTATAGCATTGGACAAGAGCCTGCGCAACGACGAAGAAGCAAAATCGACATCTGATACTGCCTATCTCAGTAAGCCGAACAGAGATGAATCACAGCACAAAGAGCAAGCACTTCCTGCCCAGTACGGTCAGAACAAAGGAAAAAGCCACCCTTCCAGTCAACATGCTGGTATACCGAGAACATGCTGGGAGTGCAACTCCACTACGCATGTTAGAGCTCAATGCCGTCAATACAAACGCCGGCGTGAGAGAGAAGGAGAAGAAGCGGACAGAAAAAGGAAGCGTTACGATCGACATGACAGAAGAGATGATAAACTATGTAAGCTCCCAGGAGCAACTGGCCGATGCACTCACGAAACCCCTGGCTGCTCCACGCTTCAAGTATCTCCGTGACAAGATTGGCGTTCGGGGTGTAGGGGAGGTGTAACTGAAGAGTTAAAGGAGGCTGATATTTCTTTTCTTATTATTTGTCTTGTGACACTGAACCTAGTATTTATGTCTGATTCAAATATGCTGTGTATTCTGTGCTCATGTTTATTTTTGGGGGTCCAGTTTGAGGGGAGGTGTTGAGTATAAAAGATAAACAAACTGGACAGTGCGGCAACGCAGGATAGCCAGGAAAGAAGAGAGGGGGAGAAGGACCTACCCAGACAAAGGAATAAGAGAGGGGGACTCAGTGCTGTTGACGATTGTGGCTAGGCGAGTAGCAATACAAAGCGTTCTTTGCAGCAAACAGGTTCACGTGTTAATTTCTATATCAACACTAACTACAATGATGGGCAGCTTGACATTCATTTATGTGCCTTGTCCAAGAGACAGAGATGCCTTGCAAGGCAGTGCCTCCCTCTGTCCTGATACTGTTGCAAGTTTAACTAATTTTGGATGCAAGGTTGAAGGTTTTCCAATACAGCAGTCAGAATTGTTCTAACAGTTCTAACAGACTTGTAAATAAGTATATGTCATAGACAATACACTACATTTATTAAATTATTTTTAAAAACAAATGAATTTTACAATATTTAACATATAAAAATTGGATTTAATCATTTAATTGAATGGATACTTGCCATTTTCAGAATTATTTATTTTCAAAGTTAATAAGTTTTATGTTTTTGTTCAACACAGTATATAACATAAGACCAAGGGGGATAAACATAAGAAGGGCAATAGGTATAAACAAATATGTTATTTTGTTCCTCCAAAACAATGCATGAATGCAACTATATGGAGTTATTATCATAGCATAGAAAACTTTTATATTTGGTAACTATTAATGACAGAAATGTGAAATGGAAGAACATAACGAAGAAATAGTGTCTTGGTTAAACAGCTTTTAATACAGGTAAGCACAAGTAGGCTGGTGGTTAGAACTTCAACTGCAATGACATCTCAAACAACAGCCAACAATGGAACAACCTATGAAATAAATTGAAATGTAACTTAAGAAAAATAAAATCCCAAAAGCATTCCAAGGCTAAAGTAAAGGACAAAGAGAAATCTTTAATATGAGAAAAGTCTTCAATTGTGTTCAACAGAATCTTTTTATCTGCAACGTACTTATCTACCTTAACCAATTATGAGTCTTATTACTTAGTAAAAAATTTGAAACTCAAAACTAAATACCTTCAATAGGGGTTCTTCCTTAAAAAAAAAGTAAACAAGGAATATTTCCGTGTGGCTGTAAAGCATCGACCACGACCAGGCACCAGGTGCTTACTTGCTAAGGCAAGAATGAAACGCCGTTGTAGCTGCAATTGAATTGTAATGTTAAAATAAAACCATTATGATTTAATCCTACAAAGAAATGGTTACCTTTCTTAATATGCAAGAAAAAAATGCTGACTTATGCTCATACACCAACCAACTAAAGAAGGAAATTGAATATAATTTTCAAATTTACATTAACACCCTACTAGGGCATCAATTGGCACTACCTAAAAAATTGAAAAAATAGACTAGCTATAACTATCAGCAAAGCAATTGCTCCAGTTTCAAAACTAAAGAGATCAAAACTTGTGAGTAATGGTGGACTAGAACAATTTTTAATTCGGAAGAACCATTGAAAAAATCAATGATCAAATATTGAATAAAATTCAAATTCAACACAATCACCTTTACTGTGGAGGCTTCCGGCATAGATAAGGTTTACTTCAATGTCCATCAGCCACGTACTGAGGACAGAATTGAAGAATGAGACACTGCAATTAAGTCACTTACAATTCCCACATAACAATGTTTTAAAAATTGAATTCCAGTTACCTGTTTAAGAACCCAGGGAAATGTCGAATGATAATGAACACGAAACTGAACGACCATGTTAATTTCCCCTTCACTCGAACTGTCTATAAACGCTGTACGTCTTAAACATTTTTGACGAAAATCTAATAGATTTAAGGAAGCATCGACAATTTTCAACATAATTAATAACACGACTTTTTTCCAATAAGTAAGCGACCACAGCACGACATACTAAATGTCAATCGAATTACCTTCTTCATGGAGCATGTCATGGAGTCTTCCTAAACATGTGGTGTACGAGACGTATTTCGGCAACGATCGCAACAGCATCGACCACGTTCTGGAATTAATTGTACGTCCATCTCACTGTAATTCAACAGCAAATGTTGAAATAAACATCGTCCAGATGAAACTTATTTAATGAATAAAATTCTAGTTACCTTTTGTTACAAAATTACACAAATCAATTGCTCATTTTAATTCAATTTTTCTTTGAAGTTTGATGAGACGAAAATAACTTCTCATCATCTCACTCGCCATTTTACAATCGAATGATTTTCAAAGGCAGTACGCCAGTACCAGTACATGAATGGTTCCGCCATCTGGTGGCCACAAACCATTTGCGCCACCTTGTGAAAATAATTATTTTATGAAATGGAGTTATAATCCAAAATTATTACTTTAAGGTGCAACAGTAGCAAAAAAAAAATCCAAATATTACATATTACAATGAAGAGTCCTCATTACCAACCCTTTTGTCTTTTGATGATTGTTATGAACAGCAGTAAGCCAGTTGCAGTAAACCAGTAACACGCTGAATAGTAAATAAATAAAAGTCCAACTACGTTTTTTTTTTAATTATTTCTATCTTGGATGCGCGTAAGAATATGGATCTTTTGCTAATACGATTATTAAATTGTTATTTTCTGTTTGCCCCACCATTCCAACTTGCAGGATTGCAACATGTTGTTCCAGGGCGGATCGTTCTTCGTTCACGAGGGTATGCCCTACTGTGAGATCCATTACCACGCCAAGAGAGGTTCGCTCTGCGCCGGATGCCACAAGCCGATTACCGGTAACGATTTTCTTCTTCTTCTTCTTTATTTTCTCTTTAATAGACATCCCCCTCCCCCCCCCATAACACTTGCGTGAAAAAACAACAACCGTTTAACCTCATTTTCTCTATTCACCCATTATACTGTAACTGCTGTATACGATGTGAATGAATTTGTTTGTTATTGTTCTTTTGTTATCACGCGAAAAACAAAACAAAATCAGGTCGGTGCATCACGGCCATGTTCAAGAAGTTTCACCCGGAACACTTTGTCTGCTCCTATTGCCTGAAACATTCAAGAAGGGCACGTTCAAAGAGCAAGGAGACAAGCCGTACTGCCACGGATGTTTCGAGCGCCTATTCGGATGAAAAACCAAAACAATTCCGGAAAGGAATGAAACAACAACAACAAACAATAATGATTTTGAAAAATGATTCATTTCTTCTTTTTTTTAATGATTGGGTGGGGAAGTACAACTGACGACGGACTCCACGTTTACAATGTAATAACACATGTGAAAAGATAACCCCCCCCCCCACTCAATCCACATCGAATTCTATTTTTCAATGTAATCCCCGCCCGCCCACGCCCCCCATGAAGGAAACCAGCGCATAAAAAAAGGAAAAGAAAATGACACGCAGACACATTTTCTATATACTTACACTACTACATTACAGTATAAATCTTTATTCGATTTCTACCATAAATATTCTTAGGGCGACATCCCATGAAACCAATTTTTTTCCTGGTTAATCGGTTAACCATTTTTTGGGGGGGGGGTTTCCAGCCAACGTCTTTTGCCTCTATCGGCTCATCTTTCAAAGTGGTTTCTCTAGTTTGTTTAGTTGTCATTGGATAAACCAAGTGGTGAGGGAAACAAAAAAGGAAATGAAGTTTTAAACCTCCCTCCCGCTCCTAACGCTTGATTCACCGCCGAGACGCACAAAAAACTACGCAAAACTAATGATGAAACTCTGAAAAAAGAAAGAAATACTTTTAGTCCCATAACAAAAAGACAAAAAATAGAAAAACCAAAATGAGAATCAACTGCTGTTGCTGATGGTTTAAGAATTGAATTTGGTAGGCAGGTGTATTTATTTAATTATGTATAAAAATGTACAAAACATTTAGCAATGATGACGAAGGAACAATCTTTCCAGATTTAAAAAAAAGGGGGGAAGTTGGGATGTCGGAGGATAAAATAGGAGGAAATGAATCTTTTTGTTTTCGTCAGTGTAAAAATTCGATTTGGTTTGAAGGGAAAAATGTCGAAATTGGAATTCAACTAGACGGCCATGTTTTTGGCCGGATCGACGCGGACTTTGAGAAAGAGAACGTCGTCCTTGACAAAGTGACGCTTCTTGAGCATTTCGTGCGAGACGAAGCGCGGGAATCCGAATCCGAGAGCGTCGGGCTCGCGCGACGGCCGCTGAAAGTTCTCCCACGTCGGATCGGGAATGAAACTCTCGACGATGTTACACGCCTATAAAAATAATACGAAAAAAAAAGAAAAACAATTTTTTTTATTTCTCTCGTGTTTAATGATTTCTCCAGCTCACTGTGTAGTAGTAATCTATCACAAATGGAATGAAAACGAGCACATTTTTATGGTTGAAAAAAAGAAAAAGAAGTTTCTAACGGATGTGAAAGGCGAAAAAGAATGTTTTACCTTGTCGGGATTGGCGGCCTGGTCGTAGAGCGTGAACGAAACTGTGTGAGAGAAAGGCCACTTGAGAAGGGCGTCGTACTCTCCCGGCAAGATTTTGATGTAAATGGAGACGTAAGCTCCTTCTCCCGACCCGTTACCATTCAAGAACAATGACGCCTGAACACCAAACAGAAAACCAAGAAAAATACAGTTATTAATCACGAAAAGAATTTGACTGTATAGGAAAAGAATGCGGAAAAGTTCAGTGAACTTTTAGTCGGTTCCCGTGCGACAACGGAAAAAAGGAGCTGAGCAGAGAGAGATAAGACATACCTGCAATTTGTAGCCGTACTGGCTGGTGTAGAAAGGAGCCGAGATGAGCTCGAAACCCTCCTTGATTCGAGCTTCAGCGATTTTGGTCTGGACGTCGTTGATGCGCCACAGGAAAGTGCCCGAATAGTTGAGCGACACACGCGAGACGCTCGAGCGCAACGTCGAAAGCTGCTGCTGCTGCCGGCTGGCCAGCCCGCACATCAGGAGCAGGTGCTGCTTCATCCCTTCTTCTTGGTGTTTGTCCAACGAGAATCGAGGACCCTATACAAACAATATCAAAATGTTTCTTGATTAAACGTCATTCAATTTTTAGAAATGACGCCGACGACTCTCTCGGCTTTCACCGGTTGCGTCCGGCCCAGTAATTTCTTTGATATCGGCAGCAGTTTACCGCTTTCACTCTACTTGTTTTGTTTTGTTTTGAGGTTAATCATTTTACCTTAAATCGACATCCGGCCTCTTTGAAAGGACACGAGACCATGAGAGCCGGGCAGTTGTCTTTGAGATGTGACTCGAGTTCTTCGCGGACGACTTTTGGCGAGTCGCACTGGTTGGGGCAGGCGATGGGGAAGCGTCCGCACTTGGCGTGATGGGCCGGCAGCGTGTCGAAGCCGAAATCTTTGGCGCAGTAGCGGCAGGCCACCAGGCGCTTGGCGCACTCGATGGCCTTGTGCTGCATCATCTGCTTGCGGCTGACTTTCTGGCCGCACTTGTTGTCGCAGTAGACCGGCTCCATCGTGCAGGTGCCGACGTGACTCTGATCAATGTCAAACCAAAAAATAAAAATCAGGAAATGAATCATTGAACTTTTGTTTTTTTTTCCAAGAAAAAGAAGAAGATAATGTAATTATAAATATATGATCTATCTACGATTCGCGCTGTGTTATAATGACGCAAGAGAGTACAGTACAACATTTCCGGTGGCGCCGGATCCGCACGATAAAATCTTCCGAGTTCCCCCCTCTCTTCTCTTTATTACTAAACAACTTTTTCCCATCCGGCAGAAAATATTACAATGACCCCCCCTCTCTGCATCCCCGCCGCTTGTGCTACGCAACAACATCACAACAACACAGCCAGCAGCCCCACCCGCTTCACATCCGCTTGGTTAATAAGGTTCAACTTTGTATTTTTTCTTCCATACAGACTGCTGGGAGAGACCTGTCATGATTAACATAAAGTTTCAACCCAATGCATAATTTTGTGACCAACCGTTTCCAACAGGTTTCCCTGTGTTCAGTTCTTTTTTGCGCTACACAAAAAAACCGCTCGAGGGCGGGTGCGGTTATTTTTTTTTTCTTTAACCGATCACGTCTTAATTATTCACACACAAACTATTTGATTATGCATTAGAACAAAAATTTTTCCGCTTTTTTGTTGGTGTTGTTTACCAGGTCTGAGTGAGATTTGCTACGATTGGCGCATACGGTTTGACCCTGCGGGAGGAATTTGGAATTGACGTGAGCGCCGATCGAGAGCGGAGGCGGATGCTGGCGATTACCGCCGACCATCAGGCGATGACTCGAAGTGGGTGGGTACAAAGCTCTGGGTGGTTTGGTGGGTCCCGGATTGCCACCGCTGTTGTTGTTGTTGCCGTTGATGGTCGACGCCAAAAGACTGGCGAACGGATCGGCCGATTCGAACGAACTGACACTGCCGTAACTTTTCAAACTGCTGCTGATGGACGGCGGAGTGACACTGACGCTGTTCTGACGCAACCGAAACGGCTGGTACACGGACAGAGACGACTGCTGCTGCTGCTGCACCGATTGTTGTTGTTGTTGTTGCTGTTGCTGTTGTTTCAATTTGTTGGACCTTTGCTGCTGGCCGTTTTCGTAATCCAGCGACGACCACGAAGTGACAATCGGAGCCATTTTGTTTTTTTTTTGTTTCTGGGAACCAGAGGGGTTGGTGAGGGGGGAAAACAAGGTAACACGATATCTATCGAAAGGGAGGGCGGTGGGTGGGAAATATTGGATTTGTCTAAATCAACCCAACACACAACAAATCTATACTATCTATAAGAAGAACGCACACAACCGCTCCGGTGAGCGGTTCGCTGAGGACTAAAGGGGCTTAGTCACTTTCCGCTTGGTCTAGCACACTGGCAACTCTCTCACGCACTCACTTATTCCGCCGGTAGAATAGAGGAGGAGAAGGAGGAGGAACCGAGTTTTCTCTTATTGGGTTTTTCTCTCTCTCTCTTTTCTTGTTTTGTGTTTGTGTCGGGAGGGGGGTGCTCTCATCCGGCCGCTATGTGTGTAAGATGGGGGGGGAAACCACTCCCTCGGTGAAGAAGGAAAAAAAAACCTTTTGACCTTAGCTGAATGGCGTTGTCTGCTGCATTTGAATGTGTGTGAACGCGTGACTTCTTTTTTTCCTACAGGAGGATCTACATAGGGCGCCGCGCGGTATCATCATCATCATCAACACTTTTCTTTCCCTTTTTCCTTCTTTTTTTTTACTTTTATGGAAAGGAGAAACAGAAAAAAGAGTCTCACGCTCTTGAACGAACGTCACTCGGGAGGAAAGAAGAAGAAAAAAGGTCAATCCGGTTCAACTTTTCCCGATTCAAACTTCGCGGGGAAAATGTTACGTATAACATTACGTAATAATATTAAATGAAATTTTCTTTTCCATTTTTCTATTATAGCCGATGGATTCGGAGCACGCGATAGAATTTACACAAATAAATCGTATCGGGAATAACTTGTGAAAAATTCAAAATTAGTGGAGGCTATCCAATACTAAAAGGGAAAAAGAAAACAAAATTGATGGCGTCGGTTGGCGGTTGCCGGTGAGGAGAAGGTGGTGCATCTCCTCTCTCACCTCAATCACCCCCACACGTGAGATAGTCCTTGACTCTGCCCGAATATGCGGCCAAAGGAAAAAAAGATAAAAAAAAAGAGAACGAAAATATAAAAACGAACGCGCGTCCAGTTCCCACGACTTTTCCAACCGACTCCCAACACCTTATACTACACAACATCTCCCAGGTTTAGTCGTTCCCCTTATCTTTTATCCTGTGTGTGTGTTTGCCCTTTATAGTTGTACGAAAGAAAAGGACTTTCGTTCTTCCGGTGATTAGCTCCGCTAGGTATATCTACCACGAAGAGACGGGAGCCCCCTATAGCAGGACAGGACCTCGCCGGAGAGACACATATCTACCACCACTGTACCTAATTGCACAGTCCATAATTCAACCCCCGCCGGGTTGCCCGCTCTACGACCCTGTGTCGCTCAAAAAAACTTCTAATTCAAACCACCGCGCGCGTTCCACTTCGGGAAAAAATCTTCAATCATTCTTTCTGGTTGTCTATCTTCACGGTATCTCATTTGGGTTAGAGTGTCACCCTCGTCCTTGCAGTCCCATTTAGCCAATCAAAAATGTATATATAAAAATAATAAGGTAGATAGACAATACAAAAAATAAAAAAAACCAGAACATGTTACTATCAAAAAGCCCTTTGGGTGTTTACGCAACGAACCCACTCACATTTTTGTTGTTTCGTTACACATTTCGTGGAAAATTGGGGGGGGGGGGAATTTGGAATTCGAAGGATTTTTTGTGTGTTGTGTTTTTTCCCTTTGTCCTTTTTTCGTCAAGTTTCCGTTGGACTTGCTTTTGATAAAATATTCGATACGGTAATAATACGAGAAATGTGAAGAAATAATCGTTAAAAAAGGGGAAAAAAAGCGGCAGGGATTTGTTGTTTCGATTGCCCCCGGGCGGCGACTCTATAATTTCATACGCTAACCAAATAACAAGAAACAAGAAGGAAGGAAACAAATGGAAAAACTTACATCGTATTGGAGACCGTTGAATTCGACTTGGCAGTAATCGCAAATCTGGCGCCGGTTTGGGCAGAAATTTCGGCCGTGATCGTCGTGGGCCAGACGGGAAACTTGCTGGCCGCACTGCATCCGACACGGAATGGCGTCCAGTGTACACGACAGCAAATGAGCCTAAATGGGTGGAACGGCGGAAGGACCATAAAAGAAGAAAAAAGAGGAACACTCATCAGTATGAAAGAATCGCCAACTTTCCCAGCGTTTGACACACAAAATAAAAACAGACCCAAAATAAATACAAACTTTCTCTGCCTCCCCTTAAACTATCGGATGGCATCACATTCCCATCCGTTCCGCTTTTTTGAACGGTAACGAACCGAGGCCAACACAACAAAAGAGGGGAGAGATTAACTATCGATTGATTGCAAGTGTATCGATTTCTCTTGGCGGTTTCAAAAACGAACGAACGAACGAAAATGACAGTTGGAAAAGTAGACGAACAACCCAGAAACCCAGTGGGGTCGTCACTCAACGGTTTCCAACGTGTAACCGACACGTTACACGAGCTGCGACACGTCATCCATCTCTTTTCCTCCACGCCAACCAATAACCCCCCCCCCCCGCAAGTTAATTGACTTGGACCAACTTTTAGTACTTTAATTCGTGAGCTATAATTCCGCGTAGATATTCATCTTAAAAAAAAAAAAAAAAAAAAAAAAAAAAAAAACATTTTACACAGAAAGCACACGTGATGCGCTACACAAGTACCCGCATGATTCCAATCAGACCGTATACGGGTTCCGTTGTTTTTTGTAGTTGTTGTAAAGAAATAATTAGAATCAAATGTACTACCCCCCACCTCCCGTATAGATCGGATTATCTGATAACAAATTTCCCGGTGTTTGTGAGTGCCATCCCACCCACCCGAATGAGTTTCCGACCAAAATTCCGATACATCGCCACTTTTTCTTTTTGGTTTGTCGAAAAGGAAATACTGGATACTATTACATTTAGAGAAAAACCATCGTATAGGACGGAACTGTAGACATTTGAAAAGGGAAAGGAAAAAAAATGTCACGTCTGGCCGTATTGAATATCTACGGATATACAATTTCCCTTGTCTAAAATGTTTACATTTGTTTGGGTTGGGATCTGTTGGCAAGTTGCTGCGATGGGCCTGGCAGCAGTGCGGAAAGTATCCGATTTTTTGGGAGAGAGAGAGACTTTCTATTTATCTATGAATAACGCACACGTAATAGTCCGAAATGGGAGGTGGGGTAGGCGGACAGACAATAACCGGGAGCTTACTCAAACATGGGCAGAGAATGTGTGTGTGTTTTTCTTAATTTCCATAAATACCTTGAGCTTGCGCAATTCTCCATTCCAATCGCATCCTTCTTTGCGGTGGATGCAATAGACGACCGAGCTGAAGATGGTTTTCTGCGAAGACGATTCCGGGTACACCTGTGCCATGACGGAAATGAGTCAGGAAGAAAAAACAAGATAAAAATTAGAATTGCAAATGAAGATGTAAACGACGCCATTTCATCACAGTCAACTTCCTTCCAAGGTGAAATCTAAAAAAAAACATTTCCGACTTGGCAAGTTTAATTAGCCGACATTTTGTTACGCAATGATGATCTAATGGTCGGTCTAAATAAACGACGTCTACATATTTATATTATAGAGCGCGCACTATGCAATTATTATTTATGTACAGAAGTGAGTTGGGTGGCGTCGTAGAACGTCCACCGGGAGGATTTCCGTTGATAGGATGACGACGAAGAAGAAGAAACGGCCATCGTGTGTCGAGCGGGCGGAGTGGGCGGAAGAACCGAAGGCGGCGGTGAAGATAACTCTGACCGCCAACCGCACTTTCTCACCATTTTCTTATTTATTTCTTTTTTTCCCTTTCGTTAATTTCACGTTTAACCAAGAAAATGGGAAACGACGCTCGGCGTTTCCAAGCGCAGCAACAAACACTGACAAAACAAATGCGGCAACCTCTTGGAAACGGAACAGACGTGGATGAACTTGTGTGTGACAAACTCGGACGAGATCCAGCCGCCGACTGAGATGCTGTACTACCGTACACAACCCTATGTGAAACTGCTGCTGCTGATCTGTTTGTTGGTTGCCTATTCTATTTCCATCATCTGCTCGGCTGATGACGGGCACACACCCCCCTCTTCACATGTGCAACTGGTCCGTCGCTTCTTCTTTCCCCCCCGCAAAGACCTTTTTTTCTTTCTACCAGTTCCTTCCTTTCTCCCTCGACGACTAACAAAGTTATACACATCATCCACACATATGGGGATATCACACATAGACACACCTCCAAATAGAGAGGGGGGTGAATATGGGTGGGGGGATGATGTTTTGATGTTTCCCCTCTTGCTGGCCCGGCTGTCGCTCTCCTGCAGATGTGTGGACCGACCCCTTATAATACTCGGCACTGGATGGATTGAGAGAGACTCTATAGTAGTGTGGCTCTACTACCAGCATATGTACACATGGTTCCCTGCTGCTGCAATGAACTTCTCTTTAACTCTTAAGCATGTCCGAGTCTCTCTTCTTTTTTTCCGGCTTTTGTTGGGCCGTTTCTATTGACTAGTAGCTCAAGTCTATTGTGATCCGACCCAATGGCCGGCCTCGATATCACAAGAGAGAAAATTGTTGATAAGGACAATATATGTGGAAAGAGTTCAGTTCAGCTTGTTAAAAAATATAGGAGAGATAAAAGACACCAGAAAGGGTTGTCCTTGTTATTGTCGATATCTTTTTTCACTTGGCCTGTGGCTGGGATAAATAAAGATGTAGCTGTGTGTAGATAACAAGAGAGCGATATAGAATTTCAGTTCTATAATCTAATCAAAATGTGCTGGTGCGACTGTAGTACAGAGCGCGGGTCTATTGAACCGTCACTAACAGAAAAAGGTGTCGGTGGGGTTCGCTCTATCTGCAAGTGGTTCTTCTTTAAAGGTCTTTTGTTCTTCAGAGGGGGCTGGATGAAGAGGGGGGGCTGTAAGGTGGGTAGCTGCTGGTTTAAATAGCGTCCACCATATGGTTTGTTTTTTCACTGACCCCCGGAATAAAATATGCAAGGGCGGTGTTAAAAAAAAATGGGGAACACAAAAAGAGAAAAAATGAAAAAGAAACGGCTTCCCTTACAAGGGTCACGCGAGGCTGCACCCTCTCCCCGCTGCTAATGGTTCTACCACATGTGTTATATAGGGATGGATGGATAGAGAGAGAGAAAGCCGGCGTATAGATACTACGCCGGAAACTGCTTCCGTCAAAAAAATAAAAAGGGAAACAGCTGTCTTTCCCTATCTCGGACATTTAAACTTTCGATTAAAAACTATGGAGGTTTTTTTTAAACCAAAAAAAAAAACAGGGAAATCATGTTTCTCACATTTCACATCTGCGTTTGTTTAAATCATTCCGGCGGCGGATGACATCACAAGTCAAAAGTATTTTTTTGTGTGTGGGTAGTGTATCTTACCTTACTGAACTCCATGGAATTGCTGGTCTCGTCGTCATCCGAACACGTCAGGATACTGTCACTGATTAAACAAAAAAAGAAATTTGTAAATAACATAATTTTCTTCTTTCACATTTTCTGAGATGAGAAATAAATTTCACTATTTTGGCATAAATAATTCGATGATCTAACCTAGAGAGATTGTAAACCAGGGCCGTGGGTGTGATGGAATCGACGGATTTCCAACGGGCCAAACAGAATTGCGACAAAACACTCATCTTTATCACTTGCGCACAAATTTAACAAAATGAAATCTAAAACAAAACTTGTTCGAATCGGCGCTGGGACTGAAGGAAACAGACGTCAGCCTTGCGCTGCGGGCCGAAGAGGAATACAATCTGGTCGGTCCGCTCTCTGCTCTTTCGGGAAATGCAATGGGAAAAAAGAAGAAGAAGAACCGGCAACCCAAAAGTGAACTGAATACTACCGAAACAATTCTAAATGGGAGGGGAGAACGGCGACGGAGGGTTGAAGCAGCAGAACATAATACTGGAGAAAAAATAAAAAGGGAAAACTACGACCACATCCACCCAGAGCTCCGACGACGAGATATATAGGAAACGAACGCGACGACTATTACAATGCATACACGCGACCACCCGTAGCTCACGCCCATTGGCTAAAGGGAAAAAGGAAAAAAAAAGAATCCCCTGCGGAGGGAATCCGAGTTATTGTATATTTATTTATACGCTATATGGGGTCGGGAAAATAAATATAATACGAACAAAATCCATAAGAGAACGAAGGGCCCCATATTGAAAGAAACATTCAAAGGATATTAAAAATAAAATAGAAGAAGTAGCTACCATATTCTTTTTTGGTTAATTCTTCTAGTGTATTATATTGTATGTATAAAAAAGCCACAGCTGAGAATTTGAATGTAGGTCATTTCTAGCCGATCGGCCATTGGCCAGTCGCAGAAGAAGAAGCTCGTTTGCATAAATTACATTTATGGTCAAGCTGTAAATTGATGTGGTGTGTGTGTGTGTGCAGACACACTAAACGGCCGTCCCCTCCTAATTGGACTTGTCTACTCCGTGTGAGAAAAGATGAAACACAAACCGAACGAAAGTCAAATAAAAAACGAATTTCTACAGGAATAATAAAACACAAAAAGCTGAACGAGAGAATTTTGCGCTCAATGTCCTTGTCCCTTTTCTTGTATGACTGTCCAATGTCCCACATAATATACCATTGCCAAGATGTCGGCAACCAAATGTTTCTCTTATTCGGCTATATACATTGACATGTTACACCTATCGACAATGGACGGCGTTGTGCGTGTCTTTTTTTGTTAACTGACTGTACAGTTCCTTCTTTTCTCGTGAGTTACTATGGCACAATAGAGGGCGGAGTGTGGCGGATGCGCATCCCACTTCCACCCCACTTCCGCTCTCTTAAAGGAAACAAAAACACAAAATAGACTGCGCGTCAATTCCCCTCCGAAGAAACTAAATAAAAGTGTTTTCACAAGACGAGGCCAAGGCGATAGGACATTTTCAAGCCGAGGAGAGAAGTAAAAAAGAGACTCGGTCGTTTTGGGTTGGTGTTACATTGAAAAAGTAGATGTAAGCCAACAGTTTCAAGGTTTCGCTATGGTTTGGCTTACACACCCAAACACTGAGGGACTCTGTCGATGCCCAGTCAACAGTAGCTAAATAGAATGACTACGTAATAATAATAGAGAGACCTCTGGAAAGCGGATATCACGCCCACTAATAGAACTAAAAGTCATATTGGGGGGAAATGTGTATGGCTTGCACTCGGATTTCCAATCAGGACCAATGATTATTATTATTAGGGAGCCTCTAAATACATTCACGTTCGTCTTTTTTCAAAAGAAAATTAACTGAATCAAACAAAAGAAAGTCGACCTCGGATTGCGTGCGTAATTCGACACTGGCGACGCGCAATCCTTTTGTTTTTTTGTCGGGGGGAAAGTGAAATGACAAGTCGGGAAAAGATTAAAAGAATGGAGAAGGAAGAAGCCGTTGGTTGTTGTTTTGTTTTTTCTGGTTACAATCTAACTTTGACTAGACGACAACGTTTGAATCCTCAACGACGAGTCTAAATAACCAACATGCGCGCGGGAGGGGGAGATATTTCTCGTGTTACCATAGCAGCGTGAGCGATACACACACGACATGACTCGTTGGGTTTTCCGCTTTCCGTGACACTCAAGTTCCGTGGCAGTTGCGCTCCCTCCCTCAATAAATTGGGAGGGAATTTTTTCAAAAAATAAAAAAACTAAAACTAAAACCCAAAAAAGGGAAGAAGAAACAGACCGACGAAACAAATCAGCGCAACCGTTGGAAAAATAAGAAGAAAACAACTTACTCTTTCACGTTGGCGTAAAGAGGGATGGAACAGTCGTGATGATGAAGATCCCGGAGCAACGACATGATTTGGTTTTGTTCTTTTTCCTTTTCGGTTGCGGTCGGTCGGTCGGGTTTTTCTTTTCTTTTCTTGGAAAAATGGTGACACTGAAATGTTTGAAGAGTCTTGCAAGCGTAACGGCGCTGTTTAAGATTTCAAATGTATACCGGGTATGGGTTTTTTTTTAACAAACTTGATACGATAGGGAGAGAGTGAGAGACACCTGAACGGTGTAACACCAAGAGAAGAACTGAGTGAATCGACGACTGAACGACCTGACTTTAACGTCTCTCCTCCCCATCTCTTTTTGGACTCTCTGCTGCTGGACTCTTATCCATCCAGCCCAGCTAACTTGGAACCCCCCCTTCTCTCGAACCAGCCCCCCATCAATTGTCGGCATCCTCTTATTATTATTTTAAAAGTTTCGGAAGGAGGCATATACGCGCGCCTTAGCTCTCTATCTCTAACCGGGCGACAGTCAGACGTTATCCAGCTGCCTCTATTTCTTCTTACTCTTGACCGCTTCCTCTTGTTATTCTTCAGTTGGCTGCTGCTGCCCATTTAACCTATGATAACCCCTGAGGCGATGCCACGCGACACACCTGGCGTTCCTCCTCCTGTTATCCAGCAGCACCTTCTTCTTCTTCTTCAGGGATAATAATAATAAGCCCACAGTGTTGACCTGCTGCAGACACACTTTAAAAAAAAAAAGCCAAGGGTCTGTCTATAAAGAACTGCGCTACACAGTAAAACGTTTTGGTATCTTCTTCTTTTTATGAAGGTCCTGCTGTTGATCACGTGACTTGTTGCGCCGCTATTTTTGAAAAAATAAAAAATATATTTAGTGGAACTTTAAAAAGAAAGTACACGCTGGACAGCTGATTCATCCTGTTATTGCCTTTTCTTTCTCCCCCCTATTATGACTGCTTCTTCAACCCCTCATTTTTTCATACACACACACACACATACTGGAAATGTGTGTAGATTCCCCCCTATCCGACAATTTAATAGTCATATAAGAAATCATCTCTGGTCGGTGAATGGGCGACCCGATTCAGAAGCACCTGGTCCCGTGCTGGCCCCTTCAACCAGAAGACGATTTATATCGTCATGTGTGTGCTGCTGTCTACCTGCGTGTTTATAGGGAAACAAACGGGGGAAGAGCATTCACATTCAAGTGGAAGAAAAGAGCAAGACCCTCATTTCACCTCCGATAAAGTCAAGAGCGTGTCAACGATGCCACTTTCTTTGATTTATTTCACGACACGCTGAAATGTCTGGACCGGTTTTTTTTTTCTATGCCCGGAGAAAGTTACGGCCATTGCTTGTTGGTGTACATTATCGTTGTAAATGTAGTTGAAAAAACATAATAAAACTGAATTTAACCATTTGGTTTTTTTTAAAACGTAATACAATTAAATCAAAAATTTGTTTTTTTTAACTAGATAATATTTGGATTATTATTCAGTTTTACCTTGTTTTTAAACTAAATAAAAAACTCAATACAAATAAATTCATAGTCCTTAATGTATCGAAAAAAGTGTTCACCAACGATAACCACCAAGTGACTTGTCCACATGGATGGAATGTTGGACAAGAAAACTCTGATACCAGATACCAGAAATGATGCCTTTATCTTTTCCTTCTAATTCGGCCGTGGTGACCTGGGCCTGGCCTCTGACAAGAATGAAAGCTGTCTATGTCTGTGCTCTGCCTCTGCCAGCTCTTAACACTACAAAATAATTCATACACACGTTTACGAAAACAAGACAAACATACCTGCCGAAATAGTAGAATGTCCATTATGAAGTGTACAAACTATTTCATTGCGGGTTTTATCGATTATTTCTAGTATTTTCTCACATTTTCAAAAATTAAAAAAAGAAGATTCGATGATTCACCAGGTGTGTCGTGTCTCGTGGTGTGTCGTTTGCTAAATTGTAGTCTGCAATCTGAGATGGTCCGGTTTTGCATTTTGCCAGATTGCGAAAATTAGTCGAAAGCTTTTTTATCAATCGACTTTTTAATTGAATTTGTCTTTAAAAACGAAATATTTAATAAAATTATTGGGTAAAAAAAATGATCTGGTGTACAAATAAGTTATTTGAACAGAAAAGAATAATGCCCCATAAAAAAATGAAAATCATATCCTTTATTTGTATCATTTTCTCCAGGAATTTCCTGTGCTCATCCTCGCGATATTTTTTAAGAGTACATACAAATTTGGGAGAAAAGAACCCAGGAGAAATTTCAGTTTTTTTTTTTTCCCACGAATATTCCGTCCACCGGTACATATATAATGTTATATATATGGACCAGGCGCAGAACCGCATCTGCGTGCTAACTGTTATATACATATATACATCTCGACGCATTCTGATGCGAAGCGGGAATGATCTTTTTTCCCCTCCCAGCTGCCTTTTCTTATGTTGCTCTTTCTATTATGCAACGCAGTTATTATGTTACCGGTGCAACAGGGCCCCACACATCCCCCTTAACATTGTGTGTTATTTAGAGCGACGCCTTTCCTATATACACATCGACCCGTAATAATGTAGACGTTCATTTTATAGTTGTTTTTTTGATACGATACGAAGGGGACGAGACGTGAGGAATGTGAGACTGGGGCGACGTCGCGCGTTCAATTCATTTGACACTTTTTTTCTTCGTTGGATTATTATTATTATTGTGTTGATGTATACGGTCGTGACTGGATCAACTTTTTTTTTCTCTCCGACAGACACGGTGACATTTCCTTCTCCCATCACCTGGCGCCCGATCCATCACATGTAAATTTATCCTTCGAAAAAATAAGGGAAAATGGTTCCATTGTGATTACACATGGTTTAGGTCATCGATCCGGATTTTTCCCTTTCATTTCGATTTGATTTTGTTGTTTTGTTTGTAGCTACACACAAGGTGGTGGCGGCTGGTTGGAAAACATTTATAGATTTATTTTGTTGCACGCATAGTTAAAGGGCAGGTGTAGGTTGCTGTACAGACCCAGCAGCCAGCCACCCGCTCATCGGACTCTCTCCCCCCCTTCTTCATCATCTTTTTATTTTTTCGCTTCTTCTTTTTTTTGTGTTACTGAAAACCTTTTTCCTTTTAGCTCACAATGAGCTCTGTGTATTTTCTCCCCATCTCGAAAGAAAAAATGAAGATAAAGACTTACCAAAGCCATCTGCCACACGCGCGTATGTATACAGAAATACCGGCGGGTCCCTCGTTTTTTTGGGACGATAGACGTGGTGTTTGTATTTTTCTCCTTCTGGAATAGAGGGAGGATCTTTTTATTCCCCTACCAAACAAGTAAATATCGCACCTGCCCTTTTTTTGTTACTTACCTTTCCATTTTTTCTTGTAAACTATTATCTCTTCGGGGCTTTTGAGCTTCGTCGTGTGATTGAAGAAGGAAACGGACGACATCGCCGGCTCTGATGAGAGACACACACTGTTCGGCTTTTCCCCTTTTTCCGAGAAGAAAATAAACGTAATAGCCTGGGACCCATTGCACGACAGACCGCCGGAGCACACGCTGAGCTATTTATTCGAGGTTTTTTCGCTGGAAAAAAAATAACAAAATGTAATAGAAAAACAAAGGGGGGAAGTGAGTTGCTGAACTGCGGACCAATTAATTGTATATAGCAGAACTATTACGTGATTCTCGGTAGAATCAAAAACCTCACCAAAAAATACGATAAAGGAATTATATGTTGCCAGTAGTGCATATGCAGTGTGCTCAGCAAACTGTGAAGTGTGAAGTTACGACGAATTGATTGCAGATGCGTGCTCAAGCTTGAATCCCGCGCCTCGGCTTTTCTTGTTAATTTGTGAAATTTAATATGACATCCGGATGGGATATCGGGTGGTGTACAGTCACATCTGTTGAGTCATTTACCGAAATAATAAATCAAGGAATCGATTAAAGTCGGTGAAGCGTGCGGAAACCAAAAACAATAGGAATAAATTCTTACCGATATTAGATTAAATTAGGAGTCAATTAACCTGAAGTATCATCCTGGGTGCTCGAGTATTTACTGAAGAGTTACAGTATTCTAATCTTTTCAATACTCAGGTACAAGAGGGATAAGAGTAGACAGGTATATACGTTCAGCAGTACACTTTTCAAGTAGGTACTCTCAGCCACCGCAAATGGCCGCCATATACTATACAAAGCTATAAACCACACGGAGGGGAGCGAGTAACAATGGGCAATACTAACAAGGACATTTTCATTGTTTTCCATTTTCTATTGTCCAGTTATTGTGTTGACGCCGTCCGTCGGCATCTGGAGTGAATCATCATCCGTGTAGGTTGGACGCCGATGCGCCTTGAAAGAAGAAAGCGCTGTACAACAATTGAATCGACGTCTATACAACTTGGGTCGATAAATGGATCATTTACTCCAGTCAGCACCCACCAGGTAAAATAAAACAAAAATGTCGCATAACTTTACCGAGTGACCAACTCCGACATTCGTGACTTCGTGACTTGACCAAAAGACAAAGTCCGATAACCTGGAAATATTTCAGCTTCCGATTTCGTGACAACGCCAAAATAAATACAGGTTATGAGCGATGAAATACCGACTGTAGAAATCGACTTCATCATTCGGCAAGAATGTCCGCCATTGATCGACAATATCTGTCATTAATAAATGAAGTATTTAGTATACCGATGATGCCCTCAATAATTCAAATGTCAAAATAGTAATTCAATTCATCTCAGACATTGTAAATGAAAACCACAACAGTAGCACATCCTACAAGATTAATAAGAAAAACATTAAACACTGGAAAACGACGATAAACACACAAACGCGGACAGCGTGAATTTGTTAACGGTCGTCAGTCACCAGTTCACCACAGTTGCAGACATTCGAAGTCGTCTAGAGTGGTCGATTTTCTTCAGGAGAAAAACCAACGTCGCCAGGCCGGCACCGATGCCCAAAATCAAAAAGGTTCCCATCAAGTCACTTAACTTGATAGGCACTTGCAGTCGAGCCGTTTGAGTCTTGCGGAGAGATTTCGTTCTGGCCAGACAATCGTGGTGAGGAAAGCCTCTGCTGGCCCAGAACTGAAGCTGCCCACTTTCCCACAGCGCCATCAAACTAGTTTTACCAATGATGAAGAAAAGTCAGCAATGATCGAGCGCAAATTAATATAATGGACATATTACGCGCTGTCAACACTCGAATGTTCTTATGCAAAACAATCGACCAGAATCCGTTTTGAAATGGCAACGGATCGGTGACGTGAAAACGGCAAGTGCCTTCCTTCTGCAATTGATTGATGACGAAGAATTTGCAGAATGTCTGAACCTGACAAAAAGTTGATTTTAAATCGTTGGCGTAATGAAATTGGAAATGGCAAAAGTTGGATTATTTACGGTGGGAAAAGCGAAACGCCCAGTGAGCAAACGGGCGTTGATTTTCGACTGATCGGTAAACAACCGTTCCGGATAGTTGCGCGCCTGGTCGCCCAGGGTCTTGAGAGTTCCCGATTTCGCTTCCTGACAAATAAAGAGCGTGTTTTGTGGAGAATAACGGAGCGAGGAGAAAGAAGAATTGTACCAAAATCTGCTTGCCGATAACGAAATCTTGGCGCAGAATGATTTCAACATCTTCGCAAGCGATCAAATCTTCAAAATGTTTCGATGGGAGGCTTCATTTTAGGCACAGTCAGGTAGGAAATGACGATTCCCGAATAACTGTTGACCAAAACGGTGGTGAGCAGCAGCCACACCCCGACTAGAATTTGAAATGAACATCGAGGAAGGAGAACGACTCCTCCTATAATTGACGTTGTAGGGAAAGTTTTAAGTAGTTATTGCGCATAACTGGTAATTTACCTTGATTTGTAATGATGTTCCAGACGTACATCGAATAAGTGCTTGCGTAATCCAACAACGTCGTCGGTCGCTCTCGGGATGAGGCCGGACGATTCAGAGCATCGCCGTTGGTCGACTTGTAGATCTTGGAAAAGAAACTCAGTGCAAACACCATACCGATCATGGTTATAAAAATGAGTAGCCAAACCTATCAAAGAAAGTTATGTAACATTAAGCGCAATATTGCGTATTTAAAACATATCTTTCTCACTATCGGTTGAAATGGCCTAATTAATGCAAAAAGTCGGGGCTCTTCTCCAGGTCGAGGTACCTCCAAACATAATAAGAAAAGTCTACCATTTGTTTTCTTTCGGAAGTGGCGATGATTCCGTTCACCAGGGCGTCGGCATGCTGTTATTTTAAAAAACAAAAAAACAGGAGGAATGTTAAAACGGTTATAATAATTTTGAAGGTGCAACTGAAGGAAACAAATTACTTTGTTCGCTACTAAACTGAGTCCAAGTTCGACGTTGGATCCTCCGCTTTTGTCCACAGTTGTTTGATTAAGTGCTACATAGGAAAAGCTGTCAAATTTAAAATAGAATAACTTCAGATTAGTTGCTCATCGTATTATAGATGGTGCCGCGGAAAAAAACTGTTAGAAATAATGATGAAACATAATACGTGAAGTTAAGCTTCCTAGCCAGCCATCCTAGGATTGCCATTTGGGTCCGGTGCCGGTGTGGGTGTAGTTGCCGAGCGGCCCAAAAGTCAGCACGTCATAAGGAGGGTTCTTACGTAACAAAAGAAAAGCCGTCGACACACAAATACGATAGCATATAATAAAGATTAGACCAATCATTTCCGCTGGTTACTTCCAAGGCTGTCGACAAAAAATAAAATAAAAATAGAAGTGAAATCGATCGACTTACGTGGTAGACGACAAAAGTTAAGTGCGCTCCGTTTAGTTGGTTAGTTCGGCGCGAGTCCGTTACCGCCATCATTGCAATGACCAGATAAATTAACCACATTTTGCTCGGCGATTTAATTCAAAATTTAAAATTCAAAGGTTTACGTGCTGTATTCTAATTTCGTCCCAGCAATACGAGATTGCGTCTTTGTGTTGAGGTAGAATCAGTTTGAATAAATACATTTGGTCGTCAGTCTGAGGTATTTCTACGTGCGCAATGAGGGTATTTTTTGGCGCTGTGTTAGTTGATACTGCATCATGAATGTGTACTGTACCCTACCTGAAATTATCTATTCCATTACAACCACCTGATCGATGTTGAATAACTAAAATGTGAATCAATCCACCTCCGCATTCAGGGAGGAGAGGGAGAACTTCGGTTATAAGAGACTAAACCCCCAGAAGATGCCAGGCTCAATTTGTTAGCTATTGCGTGACCAGCATCCGGGATTTCTGGTCGCTTTGTTAATAGACAAAGGCTAATCTAATTTCAATTTAATTTATTGATAAACATTATTCTAAACAACCAGTAACTAGACATATTGTTTCAGTCCCTTACTCAGATTGGGTTTCGATTGACGAATCATAGTAAAAAAAAAAAAAAACCTTAGCCATATAAAGTTTAAAGTAATTATTAAAAACACTAACGACCAAAGTATACTAAATCAAAATTTGGAACGATAAAGTGAATAGCCACAGGGAGTTCAAAAACCCGACGGTCTAAATAATCTCAACACGAATACACATTCTTGTTTATCAACCGCTTTCTGACATGTAACATTGTGCTGGTGAATCTTTCAAACATTTTTTAGAATTCGCTCTCTCGGTCACGAAGAATTCAAATTGAGAAGAAATGGAGGAATGCATTTTTCGGCTAGAGTATTGAGTCATACTGGATGCCGTCACTTACCTTGAAAACCATCTGAGTCGGAAGAAAAGACGAACCGTCAAGACCCAAAGTCCAAAACGTCAATCAGCGTGGCAACTGGACCGTGCTTAAACACTCGTTAATGAGCTTGCTGGCCTTGGAAGACATTTGAAAGCTGTAAACAAGAGACCTTGGTAGAGCGGAGAGTTTAAAAAAATAATAAAACAAGAAGAAGAAGAGCCGGTTTGAACCAAAATGGTTTGCTAAAGATGTGAAATAGAGTAGTACCGTCATTTGTCTCAACCGTGGGAATAATGAATCAAACATTCTAAAAGCTGCGGATTTTCTGTAAATAGTAACGTTACGACGGTATTCCGGCGGACTGTCACGACGACACAAAAATGCTATTCATCTGAAATTCTGAAAACGAAACACGTATCATTTAAGGCTGCTAATACCCCCACGAATAAGACGGAGAGAAGAGGAATGACGACAAAAGTTTGAAGAAAAAGAAACAAAACGTCGATAGTGACACATGAATGGGCGTGGTTGACAGTTATGGATACCTGGTGGAGGAGAAGTAACCTTTTTTTGTTTGATGTAATCTTGTTACTGTGGAGTTGCAACGAACCCCGCCTTGGCTGAGACAAATGGAAAAGTGGGCGTACGTACGTTTTATTTGCGATCACATCAAATCAAATTATATTTAAACAGTAATTCCACCAAATCAAACTTCAGAGAGAAGTATTGAACAAATAATCATTCTCTATATAGACGGCCATACATTAATTGATAGAACGGCGGGTGATAAAAGACCAGCAACACTACAAAGTTGCGTTTCGATAAACGTAAACAACAGTCGTCGACGTCACCCGTCGGTCGTTGAAACCGAACATTTTCTCCAGGAGAAAAGCCAAAGTTGCCAGGCCAAATCCGATGCCCAAAATCAAGAAAGCGCCGGATAGATCATCCAATCGAATGGCACCTTGTCTGGCTGAATTCTCTCCCGATTTCCTTTTAGCGAAACATTTCGGGGCTCTTGGCATGCCATTTTTAACCCAGAACGGTGGGAGCCCGGTTTCCCAGAGTTCCATCAGACTTTTTATAAATGGAAATTTAGCAATGATGAAAAAATGAATTGAATTCGTCCCAGCTAGAATAATGGTTTTGCAACTTACGCAGAATGAAAGAACGGCGTGTACTTGCTGTTCTTTGGAAAAGGCAGAGACCAGAATCCAGCCAGAAAGGGTAGAGGTTCAGTGGCTTTGAACAGGCACTTCTTTTCCTTGATGTAAACGCTGGCGACAAAGCTGTTGCAAAATGTTTTTAACTAGAAATTCCAATGAAAACAGCACAAATGAATTGTTTGATTTCTAAAACGAAAGAATTAAAGCTGTGACTTACAAATGGGAAAGCATAACGGCTAGTTGTCAAACTTTCACTGATTTTCTGGATGTTCCTTAAAATGTTGTCTGGATTGCGCCGCATCTTGTCGGCCAAAATTTTCAATGTACCTGAATGGGCACCCTATTTACAATAAAATATTGAAAACGATTTAACCATTAATTTTGTTAGAAAACAAGTGCTACGTAATAAATTGGCCTGACCATAATTTGCATTGTGATGACGTTATCTGCCAGTAAAATCAGTTCAACGTCCTCACTAATGGCCAGGTCTTCGAAAGTGTTGATGGGCGGCTTCATTTTGGGGACGGTCAGGTAGGAAATGACGGTGCCAGAATAGCTATTGACTAAAACCGTAGCGATCAAAAGCCACACCCCGACAAGGATCCGGAACGAGAAGCGTCCGCCGGGCACCATATTTCCTTCAAGAAAAAGGATGTCATTTGGACGTAAAATGAGAAACAAATTACAATAGACACAATACCTTGATTTGTGAGAATGTTGATGACGTAGATTGAGTAAGAGCTGACACGCCCCAACATCGTCATATCATCTGCGCTAGGATTATCGCTGTCGCTCCTTGTGAAGTATTTCAAATAAGCACCGGAGAACAGACTCAACAAGACCACCAGGACGATCATGGCAATTAAAATGAGGAGCCATACCTTCGATAATGAAATGAACAAAAATACGGTCAGTTGAATAAATTAACACGAAATTCACAGTTAATAACCGAATTTTGAAATGGTTTAATGAAGGCAAAGAGACGCGGTTCTTCTCCCGGCACAGGTACCACCATAGTAAAAGGCTCCGTCCACATAAAGTATGCGAAATCCGCCACTTTTTTCCTCTCCGGTGTTCTGATCACTCCCATAGTTGACCCGTCAACTACCTATTTCAGTTTCAATTTTGGCAAAAATAGATTTTGTTAATGTGTCCGCACCTAGTTCGACAAATTTCTCACGTGATCAGTAAAGAGATCGAGAACAATTGCCAAATCACTCTTGGTACCATATTTAGCTTTAGTCATTTCGTCGGGAATATAATAAAAAGAAATCCTGGTAAAAAAAAAATTACAATGTTATTTAGCAAATTAATTTTGCATTATAATTGTAACAATTATAACGTACGTGAAATTGAGCTTTTCGGTTAACCAGTTGAAAAGAATTGGACTGATGCCGCTATTGGTGTAATTTCCGTCAGGTTTTAAGGTAAGAATGTCAAATGGCGGCAACTACATGCGGATAAAGTAGAACGAGATTATAATACCAATAACTTGAAGAGTTGATAAAATGCTAAGTAATAATCGCAGGGCTGGAGATACGTAGACAATGAACTCACATGACTAACTGCGAATTTCAAATGAGCGCGGTTCAATTGGCCAACGTTCTTGTCGCCATAAATTGACGAAGACTCGACAGTCATCCGAAAAGAATTGATTGCCATCAGCCAGATCACCATAATAACAAAAAGTGACATCATCCTTGTTTCCTAAATGAGTTTTGGCGTCTAATCACGTAAACAACCGATAAATGATATCCAACTCCACGTAAAACACCGATTACGAGTAACACAGCTATGAGATTGCCCGTCTTCTTGAGACTATAGGTTTTATATAAGGAACTTTGTTGATGTGACTGTTGCCTACCTGCTCATGTCAACCACCTTTTCGGGTGTTTCTCGGAATTTCTCTTCCAACTAAATCGTAATATAGAAACCTGAAATTGCTAAGATCTCAATTATTGAAAATTATATAACAAAACTACATTTTGAGAGGAAAATCTTGTCATTTTCCACACGCGATTCGATTGAAAGGTCATCTTTCTGATTATTTTATTAGCTACAATACATGTATACATCGTTCACCGAAGTAGATATTTTGACCAGCAATCGGCAGTCCGTTGAACAGAAACTACTGTTTCAAAAATAAAGGGATCGACAGCAAAATTTTAGTTTCTATTCCTAGTGTATTCCAGCAAGGAAGGCACTAGGAATTTGGTATCTAATAGAGAGTGACCTACATGACTCCTTCATCTGTCTCAGGTTATATCTAATCGAATTTAACATCCCTCATTGATAATTTACTAAATAATAAACCACCCCGTAAACCACACAAGAACTTCTGCTGGCTCTCTATCGCTCTGCTCTCTATCTCTCGTTTGGGAGCCTTGGAAATTTATGGGCTGTACGAAGTATCTGTTCCGATTGTTGCCGTTAAACTACGTGCAATTGTTTGTAGTCAGGATTGCATTTAAAATTACTGTCGTGTAAGATCGAGCTGAACTTCTCGTCGGGTATTGAAGCATGAATAACTGAAATGCAGCAAGGTAGCGTTACTAGGCTACACATTCGAACTACTTCAATTCTAAGAAAACTTATAGTCTAATATTCAACTACTGCGCTTCAAAATTTTTCACCCGCTTTTTCAGAGGTAACCTATGAATTCTGAAATTCCTGCTGTCCAGTCTTTCGTTTGTTTTTGAAGTAAACAATTTTTTCCAGGATAAAGGTGAACGTCGCAAGGCCAAAACCGACGCCTAAAATTAGGAATGCGCCAGTTAGATCATCCAATCTAATGGCCCCACGTCGAACTGAATTTTCTTTGTGCTTATTATTGGTTATTAACAAACACTCTGGAACTTGTGGTACGAAATTTCCAACCCAGTGATAAGGGAGGCCAGTCTCCCATAGTTCAATCAGACTGCAACCGGTAGCAGTGGGTTGTGTTGGATCATAAAATATACGTAATAGAAACAATCCATTAAATTAAGCAATAATTGTTTTCTCCAGAAACGAGCCGGAAACATTTCTACAATTGTTCATGCAATAATAGATACTTACGCATAGTGAAATGCCCATGTATATCTGCTGTCCTTCTGAAAAGGAAGAGACCAAAAATTGGCACTTGAAACGGGATCGGTGATTACAAAGCGACATGTATGTTCCTTCTTGAATTGAGTGGCGACATAGTTTTTACATACTGTTGCTAGCTGAATGAAATAATTTAAGGTCAATTATACTAATTTTAATCGCTTTTAATACCCAACAGACTTACTAGCGGCATAGCATAATTCCCAGTTCCCAAGAAGGTTTCAACGTTCTGCATGCTATTTAATAGCCGATCAGGATTGTACCGAATCTGATCACCGAGATGTTTCAGTGCACCAAATTTGGCATCCTGAAACGTTATTTTTAATCACCGAATGCAATCAAAACAATATGACAAGGAATAAAAGTAAAAAAAGAAACTTACGAGTATTTCTTCTGGAAAAAAGTCGGCCAGTAAAAGAAGTCCTACGTCCTTGCTAGCAGCAAGATCTTCAAGTGAATTAATATGGGGTTTCGTAACGACTATTGTTAGATGCGAAACGACTGTACTGGAATAACTGTAGACAAGGACCGTTGCAACCAACAGCCACGATCCGACAAGGATCCGGAACGAAAGACGACTAACATGGATCGTATTCCCTGCAATAAAAATAAAATAGACTATTATTCATCCGATATAGTATGTGAAAGAAATATTCTGGAAGAGATTTTACCTTGATTCGTCATAATGTTGAAGACGTATATCATGTAATAACTGACACGGTCATACACTGTTCTTCCTCCGGAGATAGTAGAGACTTCACGACCATTAATTGAAATTTTGAAGTAAATTGATGTAAAAAAGGTCATCGAAGCCACCACCGCATGTATCGTAATATAAATAAGTCCCCACACCTTGACAAGGGAAATCAAATGCCAAATTATATAATTCATTGGAACCAGGTTTCAACAATATTGAAGAATAAGGTTATAATGACCAGGGGATCAAATGGATAAACGAATGCCAATAGTCGAGATTTTTCCCCTGGTCGAGGAACAACCATCTTATAGGGTTCCGTCCAGATATAATATGCGAGGTCCATTTTTTGTTTGTTTTCCAAAGTTAAAGTTGCACCAATACTAGCTCCATCGATTTCCTGTTATCGCGTATGATGTAGAACATAGATCGGTTTTCGTTACTGAGTCAATAGCCCAAAATAAATGATACAAATCTGTTTCTTAACTTGGTGTCATACGTACATTATCTGTGAAAAGATTGGTCATGATAGCCAGGTTGCTCTTTATACCATATTTTGCCTTGGTCACTTCATTGGGAATGTAATCATACGAAAACCTGAAAATAAAAATGGTTGATTTACTGTAAAACTCGCCATCGAAGATCAATGCAATGGTGATGAATGGTGTGGGACTATACTTACGTAAAGTTGAGTTTTTTTTCAAGCCAGATAAAATACTCTATCCCGACGCCGATGTTGCTGTAGTTTCCGTCGGGCATCAAAGTAATAATATGAAAAGGCGGGTACTTGTGATCATATCATGATTATGATGACATAAAAAATACGATTAAATTATTGTAGTCAATTTACGTGCAATGTAGATTCTTGAAATCTATGTTCTTAACTTACATGTGCAACTGCAATTTTTAAATGCGCGCCGTTCAGGTCTCCAATTTTCATTGAAGACGAAGAATTAACAGTCGTAAAGGGACAGTTGGCCATTGCCACCGCTAAAATCGTTAAAAATCGAAACGTCATTGTCGATTCAACTCACGAATAAAGACAGGGGTTTTACTCAGAAGTCGTTCTGCACTCGACTCCTTTTGTTCCTCTATAACTCTGTTTTTATAGCAAAGAGAACTGATGACGTAAAAGACGACGGAGAATTTAATCCTATGCAGGAATTGCGGGATGCATGCGCGTAGTTCAATAGCCAATAGCCAATAGCCAATTTCTTATGCGTTTTACACGGACTGTTTGTTTGGGTACATCGCTATAATTTGAATAGCCATTATTCATCTTTCAACTATTACAGAGGTAGCTATAGAGACTAGACCCGGTAAAATTGCTATTGATTGTGGCATGAATAAAAGAAAACCTAAATCCATGACTATTTCTGTACTTCCAAGTCTAATGCCTGAAACTGTTTTAGTTTTCGTCTCAGGTGACAGACTACCCAATTCCCCAAAATATTCAGTCAAAATCAATCTATTTCTCCAGAAAGATGCAAAGTCACTACGGTCAAAATCAAAATAGCGGATAAGTATTTGAATTTCTACCTTCTAGAGTCATCTAGCGGTCTTTTTACTTTTCTAAACACAAAGTCTCAAAGGAGTGGAAGTAAAATAACAAAATAAAAAATTTGATGTCTTACGTGGAACTGTAATCCATGCCAATGGATGATGGACCCCCATGTAGACTGGAATTCTTCTAATTTTAGGCAAACATTGTGTCTGGCAGTTTACACGGGTAGAGTAGTGCTGTCACTAAATGTTTGAGTCTACTTCATTAAGTATTTGTTCTACATCTCTGGATTCTTCATTAGCAGATGTAACTTAAACAGTCACTCATCACACTGTGCTCGAAAAGCTTGGACTTGCTGCTGTTACATTGCAGTAAGTGGTGGGGTGATTTGATTTAAGCGTAATAAAAACACATACAACAAAATCTTCTTAGACCACTCTCTTTTAAAAGAGTGGATACAAAATTCGATGCAGGCGAAGGAATCCATATCCATGCCTCACTTCATGCACCATGTGATCTGGGCACATGGGCGGTTTCAAACATGTCCTTGAATTGACTGTTTATTTCAATCACGTTAGGGCCCAACGTGACTGCTACACCGGTAAAATTCGAGATACCAAAACAAAATTTTTTTAGAAAACGGACTTGATTGCCAACTTTTCAGTGCAATAATCAAACAACTCAATGAATGATTGAAACTTTGCAACAACAATACAATCATGCCGCGAAATGACTGAACAGAACACTGCACTGCAGACGAACTTTCGTGAAAGTAGGAAAGCGGTGTTGCCAAAATTAAAAATATTTTCAAATTTCAAATATAATTTTTGAGAAACTTTCGATTGAATTCAATTCTCACATCAGATAGATTCGAGTTGATTCGAGTAATAAAACAAAATTGACAATGAGCTGTTAGCGCATGAGCTGTGATATTGATACACACATATCGCTGTTATATACACACATCATATTAAGGAGAAGCCAATAAAAGAATGAATTCCGCATCGTGAGTATTCGTGCGATTCGTGTAAGGCAAATAAACCCACAATTTTTAAATTGGGATTTTATTGTCTTTTTCTCCGGACAGATCCGAAACTCACCGTCCAAAAGATGGCGCGACCTTGTTCTCACGGAGATTTCAAATAAATCTACAAATACCAAACTGTTTTTCATGGTAGGCGCCGAGCTTTTTATTCCAAATGTTCAAAAATAATTTTGTTGGCTCGAAAAGTGACTGATTTAATTTTTTTTCTTTCTATCAAATGTGATGCGAATCATGCGATGCTTCTTATTGGTTTTCCACAGCATTGTATGATGATGATTCGGGCACGACGCCAATATTCTTGTTCAAATCGAAGAACTGTGGACTAGTCGCGCAGTTCACATCCGTCCACCTACACATTTCAAACAAAAAAGATGGAAATAGAATCATAAATATTGATCAATCGGAGCAACGAAGGATCAAATTTTGTAAGTTACCATTGGCAGACGAAGACTTCTTGGTTAAAGATGGTGCCATTTGGACAGAGGAAAGAAGCTTTGATGGGCTCAGCATCCGGAATGTTTGTGCACACGTGGAAAACTTGGCAGCGGGTCTCGACGTCGGCGTAATATCCTGTTGGCATTACAAAGAGTATAACCATCAATTATTGGCTGGAGCTTAACTCTCCTAAATTGCATTGTCGGGACATGCTTTCATTGTACAACTTGACGAACAATTACCGTTACGCTGCCCAACACATTTAAATGCAGTTGATGGTATCTTGTCCAAAATCGGGTAATCAAATTCGGGTTCGCCAGGAATAGACTCCCTGAAATCCCAGAAGGCAATCTCTTCATCGATCGGCTGTTGCTGCTGGACGGGGGCCAAGGAATTTTGGTCCGCCAGAATGACTGGAAACGTTTCAGGATCGGGCAGCGTAATCTCCTGAGCAATTTCTAAAGAATCTTCTTCCAATTCCTGCTGGACTACTTCTGGCGATTGTGGGACTATAGCAATAGTCACTTGATGATCCTCCTGGTTGCTGCTGGACGGTAGCAATAGGGGATTGGTTGGTGGCACATAGGAATAGCCAATATTAATTCGCGCTTCCCACGGAACCACTGGAACGCTACTTTCGATTTTAGTCGCAGTTACGGGCGACGAAGAAACTGATTGGATTCCTAAATTCGGTCTGTTACGACGGCCAATGCGCTGGCCATACTCTTGGGTGGAAACTGCTGCGACCAGCAAGGCAATTGCTAAAATGATAAACGCTGAAATTAGAGTCAACTCAACATACATTTAGATTAATACGTTTGAACTTACCAGCCAAAATATTAATGACACTCTTAGTGATTTTAGCCATGGCGAGACTACGACAGCGGATGGAAGAGAACAAGATGTTAATTCAGTCTGCACCTTTGGCTTTTATAGTTGCCTATTTCTCCTCCCACTGTAGTCCAACCTGTTGGCGGCGGCCAAACGCCATCGAGGACGATTGGCTACGGTGATCTCTGCCGCCGGAAGGCGTCGTTTGTCGTCCTGTTCTTTTTTCCCTTTTTATTTGAAGGGCGGCCGTGAAATCTTCCTGAGAAACAAAAGAGAGAAACGATATTTTATCTATCCCCATAAAGGGGTAACAGATGAAAAAGAAATCGAAAGCGGGCCATGGGGAGAAACGTCTCAGCTCCCACGAAATAACCATTGAACCAAAGTCTCCCTCGACATTAACTAATAACATTTAAGCACCGCGCGAGAGAGAGAGAGAGAAAGAGCCTATATCTACCCATTTAAATTAAAACAGATGTGATGGCGCGTGGACCCCAACTGAGAATTGAAACAAAAAATAAAAAGAATAAGAGAAAAAGTCGTATCTTTTCGTTCGTTCATTTTAACCGCAAGCAACACGAAACTAAAAAAACGCACGCCGGAAGTTGGGTTGATTCTTATATTTTTGTGTAACCAGTCCACAGTAACAATAATTAATGATATTGTTTCACTGATTAAGATTTTCCGGTTTTCCGAAAAAAGTGAAAATTTCGTTTGCTGTGAGCGTGATAATTGGGTTAGCGAGTTCGAATAGCTACTAAAATTCAAGTCAAAAGTTTATCAAGTCGCAAACTTAACAGAATTGCAATTCGTATGTGTCAGACAAGTTTCTAAACTATGCTAAATTGCTCACACCTATTACCCACGTATGACATGCCCACATTCTCCCACAAAATTACACCAACAAATCGCAACAAATGTTAGTTATGGAGAAGTTAAAGTTCAATGCCAACATACCTGCTCAGAAGAGCGTAGATGAGCGTAGAAGAGCGTAGAAGAGCGACCGAGAAGTCAAACAAAACGAGCCTGTTTTGTCCGTATTACCTTGAGAATATGGTCGCTAATTACAGGATCAGGATTTATGCAAGTCTCAAGACACTACAAGGACGAAGAGGCGGCAGAGCTTTCCAAATGTATATCATAAAAATTCCCGAACCTAAAAAAAAAAGTAAATACACGCTCATCTTATTGTTACATGCAAACCATAGTATATATAGTCACTGAGACGGAACTGAACCAGCACGAATCTTACCGCGATCATCTTTGGCTTCGCCATCTAATCAGGCTCTCTTGTGACTCCCCGTGACTTCCGGCATTCTCTGCAAATACTTCTTTCTTTCTTTCAAGGTGCTCCACGCCACATCCCATCCAGAAACAATCCAACATTCGAGATGATTCAAGTCGAGTTTCATTATTTCACTCGCCAAGGTCCACCTGAATCCATCCGGTCTATACAAATCAATAGCGCGAAACGTCAAAGTTGGACATAAAACTGCGCAACATTGAAATGCGTCGTAAATGAAAGATAGCAACAACGTCTCAAAGTGAAGTTCCGTGCTATTTTTATTTCAATTAGGTCTTTGTTTACGATGGGCTCGAACGCGAATCGCCGCTCAAGTTTACAAAATGGGGAGAACATGTTTTTTCCTTCCTGTCATAGGAAAGAAAGAAAATATCAAATCACTGGCCGACTTCCACTTGGGCTTCCAGAGGCTGCGTGGCGTAGGAAGGCACCAAGGGTCCGGCCGCATTGATGGGCACGACCATCGTCATGCTAGCGCTAAAACGTGGCGGTTTTCGGTGCATCATAAAACGTTCGATCCATTTCAACAGCGCCAGCACAACGTCCGTGTTGGGCAGTCGGCGGTCGGCAGCCGTGGTGATCTCCATATCCGAACCAACACGAAACGTGGCCCCAATACCTAAAAAATGTCCAATCGGCAACCGTAAAAAAAAAGAGAAAGTTTTCAAAAAAAAAATGTCTCCCGCGGGTTATTCATTAACTTATTTTTTAACGTTCACGTACCTTTCAAGGCGACAATGGCATCCTCATCTCCGACATCGTCGCCGGCAAAAACGATGCGGATGCGCTCACTCCAGTCGACGCCGAAAGCTGTGCGCAGAATGTAAATGGCAGCGCGGCCTTTATCCCATTCAACGGGCGGCTTTGCCTCCAGCGCGCACAAAGCCGGAAAGCAATTGAAACCGTAAGCTTTGATTAGGAAACGAGCTCGTTCAACTAAATCGTCCCGGACATCTTCAGGCGCTTCCCTATTTCATCCAAATTAAATAAATAAAGTTGCATTTTAAATGGTCCAAAGTTTAGCAAAAGTCGACTTGGCATTAACTCACCGGTAGTGGTAAGTCAACAGGACGCCTTTATTCTCCACCCAAGCGCCGTAACTGCAAACTTCGTCCTGCAACTTCTCCATCAGTTGACTGACCTTGTCTTCAAACTCGGACGGCATGGGATGAGTGAATTTCGTCCCGTCCGGATGGACAATCTCCAGTCCGTGATTGCCGGCGTATGTTATGTTCTCAATGCCGACCATCGATTTGACACTGGCCACCCCACGGCCAGAAATGATGGCCACGTAGACGTCTGGACAGTTTGACAGCCGTTCCAGAACGCGTTTCGTTTCGTTGGGAATGATGGCCATGTCCGGATGCGGAGCAATGGGCGCCAACGTCCCGTCATAATCGAGAAGAATCGCTAACTTGTCACCGCCGCTCAGATAGTCGGATAGAAAACGATCGAAATCTTCTGGAGTGGTCATCATCTGGCCGACTTCTTCTCCAGGGCGACAGACAGCTGCGCCAACTACTCCCAGCAACGAACTGTCCATAGCTTTGAGGAAGGCGGCCGTCCAGGCGTCGACATCGTTCAATTTTTCGCGCTTCCTTAAATGAGTCATTCGAACTTGGCGCTCGTCCAGCGACATACTCAGTGCCCGATGGATCATTTCGGCCGCCAAATCCACCTCGTAGGGATTGACGATTAGAGCCTCGTGCATCATTTCTCCCGCTCCGGCGAACGGAGATAAGATCAAGACGCCAGGGTCCTCAATCTGACAGGCGACAAACTCCTTGGCCACCAAATTCATTCCGTCGCGGAGCGGCGTGACGACGCAGACAGAGGCGTCGCGATAAAAAGCCGCCAATTCCGCCTGAGAAATGGACCCGTAAATGTAGCGGATGGGCGACCAATTGGCCGTGGAAAACTGGCCGTTAATCTTGCCGACAACCTGATCCATTTCTTCCTTGAGGTCTTGATACTCTTTCACGTCCGTGCGCGACGGCACAGAAATCTGCAGGAAAATCACTTTCTCAATGTACTCGGGATGTTTCGTCAGCAAATTCTCGTAGGCACGCAAACGGTGAACCAATCCTTTCGTGTAATCCAGCCGGTCCACGCCCAAAATAATCTTCTCTTTCGACTCGCGAACGACCCTCGGAGCTTCTTCCGCCATTCTAGTGAATCTGCCAAATTATAATTAAAAATAATTAACGAGGTGAAATGTTGGAAAATGTCAAAAAGAGTTTCACTTGTCGAAAGGAATGCCGATGGGCAGAGGACGGACGGAAATCTTGCGCCCTTGGTGTTCGACAATGAAATTCTTCTTGTCGACCCTGTAGTCGAGTTGGCGTTGGCAACAGTCCAAGAAGTTGAGACAGTAGTCCTCGATGTGAAATCCGACCATGTCGCAGCCCAGCAATCCTTCAAGCACTTGATTGGCCCATGGAAGAAGACGGAATATGTCCCACGGCGGAAACGGAATGTGAAGAAAGAAGCCCAGCTTGATGTGAACGCCTTTCTCGGCAGCTTGCTGGGGGAAAGAAACGAACGGAGATTAAACAGCAGCCCATTTGCCAACAGCTCTCTCGACTTGCAAGAAATTGCGATAATTTTTATCAATTGCTTTTACTTGGCGGATGAGAGCGGCTGCCAGCGTCAAGTGGTAGTCGTGGACCCAGACGAGTGGAAGGACGTCCTTGTCTTGTTGGACCAGACGGTCGACGGCTGCCATGGCTTTGTCGGCGAAGAATTGATTCACTTCAACGTAAGCCTATATAACACGAGAGAATTATGTCAAATCCTATCGATCCGGTTCCGTCCCAACCGGATTTTATACAGCAGATAAAATTGGTTCAAACCTTCCAGTGTTCGGCGAAGAAAATGGCTCGGTCTGGCATCGAGTGAAACAGCGGCCAGAACGTGCCGTTGCAGCAGCCATTGTAAAACTGTCCAAATTGATCTTTCTCCATGAAAACGGGCACAATCTTGTCGTGTTTTAAAAAAATAAAAAAGTGGAAATTTCAGGCAATTTGAAAACATATGTGTCACACAATACATTCGAGCTAGCTAAATTGTAGATACCTGCTTGGATAAAAGACCGGCAGTTGGTGTACATTTTCCTTCTTTAGACTCGGGAATGGCCGGTTCTATTTCGCCGGGTTCGAGGAAAATGCCCGGCCATCCGACCCACAATCCATTGCATCGAGCAACGACCGGAGCTACTGCTGTAACCAGTCCACCGGCGCTAAATCATATCAATCAAATTTGCAAATCAAATTTCTTATTGTCCTTCCAGCACAACGCCCACATGCTTATTTAAATATTTACCTAGCTTTACGGACCCACTGGCCGTTTTCATTCCTTTTGAGGACGAATGGCAACCGATTGGAAACTACAATCAAAGCTTCACGACTCGGTGGTGGGGCTGAGGCCAGAACGGGGGTTGCTTGCGTGGCCATGTCGACTGTGAAACTGATCTACATTTGATTTGAATGACGTCCCCATAAGCCTCCCCTTAGGTCTACAACATAAATAAAAGCCTTGAACCTATTGTTTGTGGATTAGAAATACGTTTTTCTATGGAAATGACCTTGCCGATAACGGGGAAAACCTCCCCAAACGCACATAGAAACGAACGTTGGAAAAATGAACCATCACTCCATCGATTGGTTTTTTTCCGGGAAAATTTGATCACTTGTACACCCCCTTGCAATTTTCTCACTTCTCCCCTTCTCTGCGAGTTGCGTCAATGACATCGGAAAGATACAAACAACTGCAAAGATCCAATTCCTTGTAATCATATTCAAACGTCGAGATTATTATTATTTTTGTAGCATAATATTATATCAAAAGAACAACCGACATGTTACATTTACACACACATACAACCGGCTGATAATTGTCATATCATTTCTGATTTTTCCGATTTTTCTTGATTGATTCAACTTGTTCGTTAAATTAGAATTTGATAGTGATGATTCATTTGCTTTCGTATATTCCCCCAAAATTAATTGAATTTTGTTTGCTGTTGTTCTTCAAAATAAAATGGAACGAAAACCGAAAACTAAACGTTGTCTTATTGTGTGTATGTGTGTGGTGGTAATAATAGATTGACATCAAAGCACATGGAATTCGTTATTCATATATAGACAGTACAACAATGAAAACATGCACGTTGATTTTTCAATTCATTTTGTTTTTCTTCCCTCCTTCCTTTCCATCTCCGATTGAGTTTCTTGATTTTCATTTGATTTTTCTTTTAAAAAGAGCGCCTCCATCTCTTCTGCACAAAGCCATGTCATGATTACACACACACACACTTAATTAATATATAATCCAAAAGATTAAACAACGATACAGCATCGCCTTCCATCAAAAATAGAAAATCATATTCCACAGGCCTCTTTTTCAAAAAACAATGTTTGCTGTTTCCTTTCTTTTTTAGAGTGACTAGGAGATTGGACCTCTCCGCTCTTATTCCATCGAACACGTAATAACAATAATTATAACGAGGCATGTTGCAAAACAATGGCGCGCGGCATGATGAAATAGTTAATCTCTCGCGCACACCCCCGCTTGATTTGTTTCTTTCACTCGTCTGCAAGTCCTACAAACGGCCAGACATTGCCCGTTTGTATAAATGTGGAGCCACATCCCCCCTCCACCCGTTTCATTTGTGAGTGTTTTTTTGTGTCATCCAATAGTTCATTAATTATTTCAACGGAGGAGGAGGGAGGAAGAATAAGGAGACGACATCTTGACGATGAAAAGTTGGTGGAATCACAGAAGAAGTTGTGATAATGTAACAACAACAAAAGCCGTTGGGAGCCGACAGTTTGGGAGGAGGAAACGACAACAAAAAACATTGAGAGAAACACAAGCACAAATTCATCAGAGAGAAAATCAGTAGAGGGCAAGGAGGAGGAGGAATTATTAATCAAGAAAACAAAAAACGGCGGTGGGGATTGGTTGCGGGATGTTAATCCCGAAATTATTTGTTTCATTCACTTTTTTCATTATTATTATTATTTTAGACTTCTTTTTTTGTGGGTAGTAGCCGACTGCCTTTTTCCTGTTTTCATATATATTTTCCGCGAATTCCGTCCAACCGCAATTGTTTCACAAAATAGATTCGGTAAAGAGAGCGACGGGGAAGTGGCGGATGTGCGTTTGCCACTGGGACGACAGCTGGAAGAACTTGACATTGTTCCATTCCACTCCGTCAATCACCACTGCAAATGAGTTTATAAGCGAAAAAAAAAAAAAACAAAAACAAAAACAAAATCAGATTGGTCCATTCATTCCCCTCTGCGTCCCACCCACAATCCCAATCTAATCCAATTCCATCTCCATCGAATTCAATTAGCGTCAACAACTAAATCAATCAATTTACCTTTGAGCAGAGAATGATGCGTCTTGGCCTGACACACGAGTCGATTGATGCCCTCGACCACTTGACTCTTGGACTCGGATTCCTTTTCTTTTTCCTTCTTCTTGCCCAGCCGCATGACTGATGATTGCAACACAAAACAAACGACGTCATCAATCGAGTGCCGGAAAATGAGATCAAATCACTAGCGCTAGGAGCTAGGAGAGGAAACGTTAAAGAAGTAACGAAAATGACTCACTTTTTTGTTTCTTCTCCTTGAGACCGAACGTCATGGTGAAGAGAGAAGAGGCATCCGAGCCGGAGGAGGAAGCAGTTGTCGACGACGACACGTTGCTATGAGGCAGTCGCTGGACGACGATCCAACGGAAACCGGCTTTCACCGTGTATTTGACACTGCTCTGCTCGGCCGGACCGGGTTTCTCCCGCTTGACAGCCTGCGCCATAGTTGCCAGGCTGATGGCGGCCGCAGAGGCGATGCTTTCGCGGGCTGTCGCCGAGGCGGCGGCCGCCGCCGCTGCCGCGCTGGCACCCGACAACCAATAATCCACTTGCAGCTCAACCGATTCGGCTCCAGGAGTCGACGTTTCCCTCCTGTTTTCATCAAAAAAAGATTTTCTATTTTCAAAAATCAAAGAATTCCAATTATAACAAAGAAGAATTTTCCATGTGAAACGTACTGGCCGTGAACGGAAGAAATGTTGGGTGAGCTGGGTGGTGTTGTCCGGCCGCCAGTCCGCTCTTTGTCGCGCTGTTCCCTCTCCATTGAACTGCCAGGTTGAATGGCAGCGTTGACAGTCAACATTACGGATGACTGGTGAGGAGGCGAACCGGACAAGGGCCCAGAACTGGCCCCGGTGTTGCTCAGCTGCTGTCCGTCCTCGGCGTCAACCGAGCCGGGAGTCATAGCAGCGGCCGCTGCCATCACGGCGGCCGCAGATTCGGCGAAACCGATCCGCACTTCACTAACGAACGGGATGAAAACCTGCGTCGATTCCTCCTCCGAACTGTTTAAAATGAAATTCAATTTAAAAAATCCAAACAAAATTTGACAAATAATAATTCAAATGTTTTACTTGGGTTCTCTGTAAGTGATCATGGCCTCGGCGATGGGCACTTGGACTGTGCATCCGTTGCTGGTCAAGTATCTGCCCAGTCTGTGTATCACCTCCTGGACATCGATTTTCGACGGGGTAGTGACTGCGGGAGCGGACGAGCCGCCCATGGTGTCGACACCTCCACCGTTGATGGAAGCCGCCAGCATCTTCTCGGCCGGCCTGTCCAGGGCTTCTCTCCACGAGTCGGAAACGAAATTGACGTTGTAGTATCGGTCGAGGGAGGCCAGGTACCTCGACAAGGTGTTGTTGGATCCGCCAGTGCCGATCCCGTTGCCGCTGTTGTTATTCGTTCCGGCGGAAGACCCGCTGTTGGTAACGAGGGGGACGATGTAAAACTTGAGATAATTCTTCCAGTCGGGCGGTTTGCTGCTAAACTGTTCCACGTAGCAACGGAGGACAGAGTTGACGTAACTATCAGGACCCATGAGCACCACTTTGACGGCCGGCGGTGGTTTGGCGCTGCAGTTGCAACTGTGGAAAAGTTGAAGTAAACAACAACAAAAAAAAAGTTCCCAGTCAAACAAAAAAGTTAGAAGAAGCGAATCAAAACAACTTGGCAAAGTTACAATTTCTGAATTTTGGAAACCAGACAGGCGATGGTTGCGCGGACGTCGGCGACGCCGCCCGTGCAGACGGCACGCTGTTGGCGCTCGGCCAATCTCCCGGCCAGGTTACAGCCCTGCAGGTCGGCTCCGCTAACCATGACGACATGATCGGGTAAAGCGTCGTCAGCCGGCATGCAACGCACCAGTTGTTCCAACAGGATCTTGCGCGGCTGTTTAGGTCCAACGACGACCGAAAAAATAACAAATAAGAGAGACACACACAAATATAAATCAAAAGTCCAGAAGAGAATTCCTCGACAGAGAAGAAGAAGGGAATAATACAAACAAAATTGCGCGTGCTCGCAACATGCCGGAGGATTTTCTTTTTTTTCCCCATTTCGATCAAAGCGGCAACGGCGATAAACAACAGGCGTACACACACACACACACACAAGAAAATCAACAAACAGAGGGAAAAAACGAGCGGAAAAGAATCGATACATCCGCCCCGAGCAACAAAAAACACAACAAACAAAAACAAAGCTTCCGGGATCATCCGGAAAATCTTGTTTGAAGTTAACCCAATTTTTTACTCGACACTACCATTGGCTGGATGAGAAAAAAAATAGAAGATTATACAAGTAAAAGAAACATATATTTCTTGTTTTGTAAGAAAAACCAAAAAGAAAAAAACGGGGGGATCGATATGCGACGGATGCGGAAGGAGCCGGAATCGGCATGCTCGCAGAAAGGGGGTGGGGGTGAGAACGGCATCAGCAGGAGGTCTAGATGACAGAGCAACGCAGGAACAGCGAAAACTTACGCTGGATTCATTCGATTTGTCTTTGGATGACGATGTTGACGACGTTAAACTACCGCTGTTGCCCTGGGCACCGGAACTCTTTTTGCTTCCGCTGCACGATTCTTTCTGTTGGTGCGTCTGTTGCTGCTGGTGCGCGTTGGTGGAGGTCCCTGAGCAAGGCGACGGAGCGACGCTCCCGGACGAGACGGACGACAGCGAAGGACCCGACCGCTCCCGGTTAAACAGTCGACTTCTTCTCACTTCCTTTTCGTTCTAATGACGCAACCATCACGGACGTTTTTTTTTTGTTTTTTCGTACATTTCCCGCCAATATTTGAACATTTGGGTGTGTGTGAAGGGAACAGGGAAGGAATTGCAGAAGAAAGAAGGAAAATATTTGTTACCTTGGTCTTGTCATCGTGTGCGGCCGTGGAGAAATGAGACGGGCAATGGGCGCTGGAAGCGGTCGGTGTGTCGCTCTCGCGATCCTGGTCGGTGAACATGGACTCGGCGTGCGTGGAATCCGAATCGGCCCGTTTGGAACTCTCGTCGCTGTAGTGGCGTTCCAGCCTCCGGCCACCGGCCGATGACGTGTTGAGAGTGGCCGGTGCTGTCGCTTTATCGTTGAAAAACGTCCCGGTCGTCGGGAAGGCGAAAGCGGATGGATTCGAACTGAGATCAGGAGCCAACAAGGATCGACTGGATGCAAAGAACGGTCTCAGCGACGGTTTGGGAGTCGACGTGACGCTCAACGTGTCCATTTCAGGTCCAGAATCGCTCAGATCCTCAAGTTCGTCGATTAAATCCTCGATATCACCGGCGTCCATTTCCAAGTCGGCCCCTGTTTGAGTGTGTCGAGACAAATTGAAATTGAGAAAGAGTTTTTTAAAACATAGAAAGATATTTATTAAAGTACCAGTGAGTTTGGTGGGATCTTCGTCGGCCTCGTTTTCCAGGCCCTGGAGATCCTCGGTGATTTTGAAACGTTTGAGCAATGCAACGAATTTCTGCTTCAAATTCCTTTGCCTGGCGTTGGAAGGCAGGATTTTTCCACGGTTCTGCATCATGGCCTTGTTCATCCTGGCGGGTCGTCGGTCGACGCCAGATCCCACCACGCCACTGACTCCTCCGACGCCGGCACCTCCTCCGGCGCGCACGCCACCCAGCCCCGCCGTCTGATCCGAATCGGATCCTCCGTCGTCGTTGCTCGAGAATTCGTCGTCGTCCTCGTCCTCGTAGCGGACGAATCCCGACCGCATTCCGCCGACGCCTCCGCGCTCCAGCACTAAAGGGTGAGACAGAGAAAGGGTCGAGTGGGGATTGGTGCTGGACTTGGTGGCAGAAGAAGACAACGACACGGCAGGACTGCCGCCCAGTAACGTGGCGGCAGTCGATTGAACTACTAAAAAATATTTTTTGTTGTTTTCCATTTCGTTTTTTCCAAGTTCCGGAATTTTTTAAAAGTCGAAGTAAACAAAAACAAAAACAAACAATGCCGCCGGATATCAATAGGAAGCCGGATGCCGCCCAGTCAATAATCATAACGCGGAAATATATGATATTTATAAACGTGCAATCACACACACACAAAAACAGACGTCGAACGCAGAAGAGAATGTAGCCCAATTATTAATCCGTGCACGATGGATATAAATAGAATTCCGAGCATTTTCGAATCGGAAAATAAAACGGAATCAAGGTTAATAAAAAAAAAAGAAACGGACATATTTAATAACATGCACGATGGTTTTTCAGTCCGTTTGTATGTCCAGCGGATCATGCCAAAGCGGATAGGATTTTCCAAGGATATTTCAAGAGAGAGAGAGAGAGAGAGAGAAAAGAGAGAGATAGAAATAGTCAAGAGTTGTAATAAAAAAGAAAGAAAGAAAAGAAATAAAAACTGGGAGAAAAGAATTGGATGAACTAAAAAGAATTTAAGTGGTTGGTGCTCGGGTGGAAGGGAGAACTCAAAGAAACGAGAATCTTTTGACTGGACTTTTGACGTACAAGACAATATTATCCTGCGGAGCCCTGGATTTTAACTTTGTTTTCTTTCTCATGTGTGTAAGCATCTGTCAGTTTGGACTAGAAAGAAAAGAGACCAAGTGGGTAGAAGGAGGGAGGAGGTTCATTATACCTGCGCCGTCGCCCAGTGATAGAGTCTTGAGACGCTCGGCCGCCTCTTCGTGATCGACGGGCTGACTGGTCAATGATTGGACTTGGAGTCGGGCGAGCGGAGCGACGCTCTCCTTGCCGCTGGTGCTGGTCGCCTCGCCATACAATTCCAATTCCATGTCCATTTGGCGTTGAACAGCTGCCACCATGTTGATTGTGTTGGAGCAGAGAGTCTTGTAGCCGAGGATCGTCCGGTTTTTGTAGCGCTTCCGGCGCTGCAGCATCACTTGCAGTCGATTGCCGGCCTCCCACTGTTTCAAGTAATGCGGGTACTGCAGGGCGAATCGCAGTTCCAGTGCCGTGTCCAGTAAACCACCGCCGGCTGGCAACATGATCTCATTCGATCTCAACGTCCTTTTTGAACTCTGAAAAAACAAAACAAAATTGATGTAATCAAATCCGAGTTATCGTTTTTATATTAATATCCATGTTGTTGCCCTAGATATGTTTTGTTTGGCTGGTCTATTTTGTACCTGCATTTTGACGGCCAACGTAATGGTGCTGATGTCGGAGCCGAGCGGTTTCAGGACAGTCAGTCGGGACAGGGTCAGCGAGCATAACCTGAAAGTGACATTGAATGGGACAAACAAATCAAAACCCAAAGCGTGAAAAAGCAAACGACAAATGAAACAAAAACAAATATATAGCAACATGGTCTTTTCTGCCAGTCGCCACAACCGCTTCGCCCGATAACCTTTCCGCCTTCAACCTCGACACGCCCAACACGCCCTATAGACTTTGGGGGCTCTCTCTATAGTTGTGCTATCGATTAATCATTAGCGATAGAGGGGCCGGGGCCGTCAGATTCTCTCGGCCGCCTTTCAGTCAACCGTGGATCGTTGGCCGTCAGCGAGTGTTTGTGTGTGTTTAGAAACAATTTAAAACAAAAACAAAAAATAGGAAAAACTTTCTTTTCTTTTTTTAATCTTTTCTTCTCATTCTCATTCATTCGTCACGTCTGCAGCGGGCGATCGATTTCTAGTGAGGAATTTTCTTTTGTTTTTTTTTTGTTTTTTAAAAGAGTAGACAAATAAAAGGAATGAGAAGCCTGTTTTGGCACTGAGCCGGCTTAAAGGGTAAGAGGCTACGGCACACAAAAGTGGAGAGGAGAAGAAGATGATAAACAAAGTAGTGCAAGATCAGCAGCCCAAAAGTGGGTGCTAGCTGCCATGACTGACTTCGCTTTTCCCCCCCAATTTCTGCCTGCGTCAACTGACAATTTGTCTCAAAGTTTCAGCTATCGAAGAAAAAACAGGACTTTTTGAAATGCCATTTTTCACAGATTAGGTTTCGAAGAAAGGGACAAAAGAAAAAAACAGGCAAATGACATTCCCACGGGTTTGGAGAGAGAGAGGGAGAGATATGTTTGCAGGATTTCCTGTTTTTTCATGACTGAGGTTCCAGTCTGGTGCTTGACGGAAAGAATGTTATGACAATGATGGCAAGTTGCTGCCATGCAGACATCCCGTGTGAGAGACTTTGTGTGGATCTGAAATCGTGGTCTGGCCTTCTGCTGTTGGTGGTTCGTTGGCAGCTGCCATCTTACCTGGGGACACAGTTGGGTGGTGTTCGATCAACATCCCATGCTGCAAAAAGGTTCATCGGAATCAGAGGCTGGCCATCTCCCTTGGCTGTCTTGCTGGTGACGACGCTGCTCGCCAGCGAGCCGCGTCCTGCCCTTTCCGTCATCTTATTTCAGATGTGTGCAAGAACACAGGCCAGCAGCAGCAGCAGGTTTGAAGACTGTTGAAGAACTCTGGTGGGGCGAACTCTGGGGTGGGAAAAAGATCACAGCAGAGCAAAGTTGGAGCTCACGAACCCATCGAGAATCAGCCAGTGAGAACGGTTCACACGCACACAGCACAAAGTGATCGAGGCCCAACTCCTAGATAAAAACAAAAACAAAAAAAACCAAGAGCTGTTGTTTTCACTACCGACGCCTTTCGACGCCCAAGTCCAACTTCCTTTCCCTCTCCTTTAACTCGAATCAAATACAACACACATACTGGGGCGCGATGAGCGTCTGCGTCGGGGCCCCAAAATGACACGATCAGCTGAGACGTGCCGGCAGCGCCTCTAGCGGCGGTTGACTCTTTCTCCCCTTCAAAGACGTAGAAGAAGTTGTGCAAAATCGGTTGTGGCGCAACACCACCACACAGTCGAAATGCGATCCCAGCTGATTCGTCAGCACGTCCCTATATTTATTTTTAAGACTGCAACGCTGCACAAAACATTTCCCCGAGAAGAGAAGAAGAAGTAATAAGGCGAAAGACGCAATAATCTCCCGTGAAAAAAAAAGAAGTCGTCTGAAGCGACATCTGTAGATTGGAATGTCGTTGCACACACACAGAGTGTCGGTGTTGCACGTTTCGTCGCCCACACCATTTTATCGATTTGGAGAGCCCGAGACATGGTATGAGTTGGTGTGTGCACAGCAGTGCATGATTTGATATTGGAGAAGAAATAACTTGCCTTTTTTCTCAGCTCTGCTCCCGCGGCTGGTCCTGCCTGGCTGCTGATTAGCCCAGCACGGCCAACATACTTTTGCTGGAGCTCTTCTGATGGATGGCGGCGTTTAAGAACCAGCTGTTTTTCACTCCATTTATAGAATGGAAGCTCCTCTCGATGACGTGTGTGCGATCATTAAAAAAAAAAACGAAAACGTTCGGAATTTCCCGTTGGAAAATGAAAGCAATTTCCCCGGGACAAATGGCGAGTGAAATGAATAACTTACTTGGATGATTCCCACATCATCAGGGAAAATCTTTTGCCGGTAGCGAACGCGTGAAAGAGTTGCAAATGCCGAGTCCGTTTCTAAAGTAGATTGCACGCAATCAACCATCGCAGGCAAATTGCGTCTAGGCGAAATATAATAATCAAGGGCTATACTATATACCCAAAATTCCTCCGGCATCCGACTCACGATAAACTGAAGAAAACGCTATGCAATGCCCTCCTCCTCTCACTGCCTCTAGGCAGCGGTTTATTAAATGTTCCGTTTTTTTTTTCTTAGCGTTTCCACCGCGTGCACAGCATCCTTTTACTTATTTCCTTCCTTCATCAAAGATGAAAGCCGACCGGCTCTTTCTCCTTGTTTGTGATGAGAAATCCCGAAAGGGTCACGATAGTAATCCCGCGAGGCTCTCAACCAAAGTTTTGAGAGGAGGCGAGAAGGGAAGAAAAAAAAAGAAATAAGATTTTCACAGAAGGGGGGAAAAAACACATCAACATGTAGAGGAAGAAGAAGGGAGTAGGAGGAGATGATAAGCGCGTCCGGACGGCGGATCGATCGGGCGGCGGATGAAAAAAAAGAGGAGGAACCCCCCCCTCTACTTTGAGAGACGAAACTACTATTTGGAATCGATACCGTTTTTAAAGAAAAAGGTGAAATGAAATGTAGTAGGAGAAATGCGTCAATTTAAAAGGGGGGCCTTCATGTATTCACGTTGTGTATATGTCTGCCGATATGTGACATGCATTGATGTGGCTTCGCAGATTTGTCGCATTATGAAAAGGATCGTTCTCGTGAGTTGTCAATTGGCCCCATTGGCTCTTTGTTGTTGGCTCCGCGCTATCGTACCGGATGACACATACACAAAAAAAGGTTATTTATTTTTTTCTTTCTTTGTGTCAACATGCACATCATGTCCGAAAAATCAATGGGATTTTCAAGATTACAACGTCCGGTGATTCATTTCCTATTTTGATTCCACCCCAAAAAGTTCTAGTCGCCCGACAATGAAAACTTCCCACCTGATTAATATTCACCCGACGCCAGTCACGCAACCCTGAACGTTGATATGCTCGTTCCCATTCTCTCTATATCACTATCACGTATCTATTTCGTATTATATCCCCCCAAATCCTCTTTGGGATTTCATTGCTGGCGGCGTTGGTGGTGGTGGTGGAAGGAAGAGGAGCTAAGAAAGAGAAAAGACGCGCGTGATTTGTTTGGATTCAAGCCAAAGATATTTTTCGATTGCGCGAAAAAACAAATGAACACAAAAACCCAAAACAAAATAAGTCAACTGATGTTATATATTATCCCCCCGCTTGTGTAATTCTCTCTGGCGAACGGCAACTTAATATGATGGAGCCATTGGAGCGTCGTCATAGCGACTGGAAGGAAGTTCTATTAGACTTTCGTTTCCTATACAGCTCTATTGTCTTTTCTTCTTAAGCTGTTTTGTCTTATTGGCGAAAAAAAGTGGGGAATTAAAAGACCCGATTGTCATCATTGGCGCGTGAAATGCCCGTGGGCTTTCGGGTTCCATCGTATAAAGAGAGAGAGAAAGGAGATCAAGAAATGGCCATCATCCAGCAAACAAACAAGAAATACATTTGGAAAGACCGCAGACTCGGCCAAGGTCCCGTTCATTATCTGGCCATTCATTCTCCTTTGAGAATAGAGAAAGGGAACACAAAAATTTATTTTATATTTAAGCACCAGCGGCAGCAGCGCTTAAGGAACCCACAACGAAAACAATGATGGCCATCATCATTCCCAGACCGAGATTGTGCTTTCCTGGGGCCATTTTCGGCCGGAATAATAATTGCCCGCAATGGATTGGTCAAACAGCAGAGCCACCTACCGTCGTTCGAAACGAAATTATTTCACGGTTAATATTCTATTTGTGTTTTTTGACTTTTCTGGTGGTCCGTGAATGTACAAAAGGAAAAGAAAGACACACAGAAATAAAACATTGACCGCAACCTCAAAAATGTTTATAGTCTGTTCTGTTTGACCGAGTTCCAAAATTTCATTTGAACAACTGCCTAATTTTACACGGTCCATTAGCGTTATTTAATTGATCCATTCTTCTTCGTTAACGGATAATGAAGGAGAAGAATCCAGTCGTTTTTGCTATGGGACGATCTTAGCCGGTAATCCTGGGCAGTGAAATGTATAGGCCTCTTTCAAATAATCGATCCAGCCCCACTGGCGGCTGTGATCATTCCAGGAATTGCAGAGCGGAGTCGAACAGGCCTGGTCGAAGGCCCAATAACTGTGACTGGTGTTGCGCAGAGGGTCGGCCACCAAGATATTCCGGCCATCTGGTGTTCCGTAGATGATGGACTGGAAATTTCCGATGAAGAGACTGGGCCGTTGACGATCTTCTTGACAGCCGCGGACAAAGACGGCAGACGCAACACCGCCTTCATTGTCTCGTTTCTCGTGATAATAGATGCCACAATAGGATTCAGACGGCTGGCAAACGACCGTTTCGGCCAAGGCTTCCGGCTGCGTCTGATCCAGCAAACACCACGGTCGATCCCAGACGCTCGTGTCATTTTCTTCGACTTTATCCGCCCAACAGTTGTAACACGAAAGTGGCCGACCAGATTCTTTACTCACTTTCAAAATGATCGGCAAAAGGAGGAACAGGACGAGAAATGGCATGGCTGCTGTCGTGATTTTCACGCACTTTACGCTCAACATTTTTAATTTTTTCAGTTCAAGTGCTCGACGTAAACTGAGAAAGTAATAGCCGTTTTGGTTTCCATTTGTGTCATCAGGTTGTTGGATAACGTTTAAGGCATTTCCGGTAAAAACAATCAAAAAACGGACAACGGACTATTACGAAATCCCACTGGGAATACAATTCAGAAAATTGCCAATGGGAATTCCTATCGCCCTCGAATGGAATAAAATTGAAGCTTACCCCAATCCCGTGTACAATTGTGGACGAACTCCCAACGGTTCCACAAATCAACGATGAATTCTGTAATGTACGAGCCAACTAAATGCGTTCTAAGGGAAGCCAATTTGCTGGGTTAATCAAAGGGTAAATCTATACTATTGGACAGGAGTCAGAGAGCATGATGAACAAATTGAACACGGGGTAATCGGGTCTGGCACGAACGGGTCCTATCAGGTTCCTGTTTAGCCTGAATTTACAAGCAGACGACATTATTAAATATTTTGAATTGTTGTGTTTCGATTTTTTCCAATTTCTCTTTCAAAACTAATTGCTTTTTCAACGAAAGTGCTATTAAGGAACTGCATATAAATCACCTCGTTATACACATTTTCCGTTTCCTATTGAAGGGAGAAAATCGTTCCATATTGTCCAAAGATTTTTTCTCGTTAAATTGCTTTCAATGACGTCACTGTCTACAGCTAGGGACCGATACAACGCCGCGAATTCCTTACTATGTCTTCTTCAAGCGCTGGAAGGGCGAGTAGCAGTGGTTGAGTTGAGAAATGAAATGGCTGTCAAGGGTCTTATCTCTCAAGTTGATGGGTAAAATATTTTAACATTTTTGTTGTTGTTTTACATTTGATTTCTCTCATTAAAAAAAAAAAAATCAAGATTCATGAATGTGTCCCTACAAAATGCAACAGTCCAGGGGAATGACGATCACCACTACCATTTTGAAGAGTTCTTTGTCAAGGCACGCAACATAAGATATGTCCAAATCCCAGAAGATGTGAGTCAATTTCATGAAATGAATCATTTGACAACCTTATTACTTTCAGACTGGTTTTTATAGATTGATATCACAGAGGCCATAAAGAATCAACTTGAAGGAAAGCCAAAGGCTCACAAGACAGATATGAGTTCTACGACAAAAGCCAAATTGGCCAGAAAGAGACAAAAGGAAACACTCAAATTCATTCAACAGCAGCAACAGGCTGAAAAGAATGAAATTGAGCCTCAGCCTCCTGGGACTTCACAAGAGACGGACGAATGATTGGAATATTATGAAGAATAGATGGCTTGCTCAGTTACCCTACTTTTCCGGGACGATTTTAGTATTGCAAATGGTCGGCAAGCGATCTTGTAACCCGACCAAGGCAACGCTCAACTGATGCAGGTAGCGCGGCATTTCATGAAGTGATGCTCTTGTTCTACTTTGAATTTGCAAGGATTCCTGAAGACGTTGTGTGGCTTTTTGTAGGGGTTGTTCAACAATATTCACTATGTCATTCCTCACAGCTATATTGCTGTCACCTATTAATGAAATAAAAATAATTGTATTTGAAGAAGGCAAAATTATTTGATCATCTCTTACGGAGCCTATAGTGGAGAAGAGTGTTGTACTTTAATCTGTGTTTTGGAGTCTTTTTCGTGTTACTATTGATAGGAAGAAAGCTTATATTGGCAGGAGTAGAACTATTTGGAACATCAGACTCTTCGTCCGATTCCGAAGCTTCACCCAATACCATTCCACAGACAACTCGATTTGAAGTTTCCATTTGGAAATTGTTGAAATCTAAGAATCGGAAAGGAAAGGACATACCATAGATTATAAATAGATTCGTTTACGGCGTTTTAGAAGGAAATTAGAATATGTTTCAGTACAAAAGAAATAATTACATATTCCTTTGCTAAACCCCGGTTATTTTAAACCTATGTGTGGTTCTGTTCGGAAAGCACTTGTCTCGAAGTTTTAGAACACAGAATATGCAAATCAATAATAAGCAGACGAAAATGTGGCTGACAAGTGTCCACCAGGTGTCCAATGTTATTGTCGGCTATTAACGTCGTCTGTTCATCGAAGTCGTAATTCGTTCTCGACTTTAACCCTCCTCGTTTTCATAGTCTCCCAATTTCAGAGTCCTGACTGCTTAAAACCATTTTAATTACCTGCATTAGTTTTTAATTTAAGTAATTTACTATTTCAAACTAAATGACCATGAGTAATTCGGAAGATTTTACCCCGCTGCTTCTAAGGCTAAAAGAGCCTGACTTCATCCCAACTCTCGTTTTTGAAAAACGTTTTGTGGAGCTCTTTTGCAACAAATTAAATCAAATCTTCGAGGCGAGATCATCTGGAAAGCCTAATCACTCAATAGCAACCATAAGTGATAGGCTTGATTGTGTCCTTTTAATTGCTGAAAAAGACAAACAATTCATCCCTCTCTTTGGAACAAGTGATTCCTTGTGTGGTCAAATTACTAACAGCCTAAGTAAGTAAAATTAAGAAATTCTACAGCATTACTTCCACACCTTTATTAACTTTTCAAACAATTAGCTGTCTTCACATAACTTATGATTCTATCAAATTTGCAGGAAGTGAATTGATTGAGAGCCAATCTTTGGTCCCTCTACATATTAAGGTAACACACTTCATCTCAATTTGAGGATAAAAATATTGTATTGTCAATTTTCAGAAAATTTAATCAATTTATAACAATCATGTATGTTTTTTTCCCTTGACAAGGTGTTACATTTCATCAGTCTTATTCTTCAACACATTCCAACTAAAAAATCAACATTTGTATCACTTGGTCTCCATAGATTGCTGTTGTTGAAACCTGCAGTAAGTGAATGAATTTTTTATTTTTCATACATTGATAAAAGTAACCTTTTTTTGGGACACCACAGGTTTTAAACCATGACCTCATCATGTGGAGGATTGATATTTTGGATAAGCTGTGTGATGTACCTATTGCTTTGCAAGAAATTTCTTCTGTTAATGCATTAGAATTGCTTTTCTGTAAGCAAAAAGTATTTCATCTTACATTTTTATGTGGCAATTTAAAAATTATTCTCTCACAGGTTTCTTGGGATGTTTTATTGAAAATAATGAATCTGGTTGCAATCTTAATGATATTGATCTTTTAAAATCATTGTTGACCCTCATTTGCAAAATCACCAATGATGTTTCATTGCATAATAGCAATCACTTAAGAAAGTTTGATGAAGGTGAGCTCATTCATGTCTATGGAAGATGTTACTGTTACGTATATCTAAATTATGTTCTCACGATGACGTTTTTTTAAAATAGTTTTTCTACAATTGGCTCGTGTGTATCCCGAATTAGAAGAGGTTTGTAAATAATATAAGGTAAATGTCTAAGACTCGTGCCTTAATGATTTTATTGAAATATCAGGTCATACAAGGAGTTTATAAGCTAGTTTGTGAAGCCATGCTCTCCTCTTCTAGACCCTCGTCGAAGTCAACTAAAAAGTCGTGTTTTAGTATAACACATTCAAGGATTTCCAAGCAACGACCGAACGTTTTCCAGTACAGCCTCAGCATCATGGACTTCAAACCTACGCCGAGCATCAATCTAACCATAACTGGATTTAGATCAGCAAAATCTGATGCCTATTCTGTTGGTCGATACATGTTCGTGGACATGGACGACATGGATATGGAGGTTGATGCTATTTCACTCGAAAAATCGGTTGAGCTAATTGATATGACCACAACAGCAGAGGTAGTTTTACGTTCTCCTAATCTTGGATCCTATGGACCACTGTCATTTATGTTTTGGTTTAATCTTCACAGGTGATTTGCGGTATGCTGAATTCCAACAAAGGTAAAGCCGTTAATCTCGCCAATCCTTAGTTAAAAATAATGGGAAGTACAGTACAGTATATTTGAAATTAATTTTAATTAAGGTGGAACTATTCATTTTGGACTTACCAGTTCTGGTCGCATAGACGGCCTTCTTGTCAACCATGAGCGACGAGATGGATTACGTGGTGGTAATAACAATTTACTCAAATTGCCAATTTTCTAGTTTGTAATTAATTTTTGTATTTTTTTTAAGGGGTCGATAATCTCTTTTTAAACCAACTCTCGCCTTTACTTCCAACTTCTTTAGTCAACATAGTTTTTATTCCTGTTAGAGAAGAGAACATGAAAACGATTAGTCCCAATCATTCGCTCTATGTGGTTAGAATCGTGGTGCCAGCTCGTATGAACACGCTCTACCATCTGAAAAATCGGGATATCTCATTCGTACGCCGTCCCGAGGGAAATGTTCAACTAAGCCTCAAAGATGTTCGACAATTAGCTGTCGAATTGAGTGAAAAAAAATTCGTGTCCACTTCCTAACTTTAAAAATCTTTTGTACATCGCACAAGGATTCAATTTTTTATTTCATGATTTGAGAATAAATTTACTTTCCTATCATCATTTTTTCTTGCATTGTTTAAGCTTGAGAGAAGCATTTTAAAATTATCTACCATTTATTTAAAATGTCGGACAAAAATGGCCACTAGATGTCAGTATATTATTGCTCCGTTATATACACAAATTCAGAACTCGTCGTCATTTTCAAAAATAAAAGTAAACCGAAGAGGAATGCACAATTTACACATTACACAACCGAATTGTTTCTTCGGTTGACATTTAGTAGTTCGTCGACATTCTTGAAGGCCAATGGAGTTGTGGTGGCCGTTTCTTCGGGGGAATCAAGCAGATCTTCATCTCCGGATAAAAGCGCATCAGAGTCATCCGGTAAACTTTCCGGACTGCTGTTGTTGTTGACTACTCTTTGGTATCGAACAGCTCGCTTTCGACCTCTCTTGGGTTTCTTCATGAGGAAATTATCAGTCACCCAAAACATAAGAACCTATTGAAAGAATGTAAGATTAAAACAAGTTGCCTACGAATTTAAAAAAATAACATCCAAAATCAAATTACATTGACAAAGAAGGGTATCACCAATAAAACAACTGTAATGGCGACCTTAGGATCTGTTATAGGGGAGAGTATCAGATCACGAACCTTAGAAAGAAAGAAAAAATGGTAATCTTACATTGAAAAAAAAAACCTAAGGATTAAAATCATAATACTTTGTCCCAAAACTCCAACTGGACTAGAAAAGTTATGAGAACTTTTTCTACCACCATTATTCCCATATAAACTCCAGACTGTGCTGCCCAGGCTTTAGCACTTGGAGGGTTTCCTTGTTAAGAAAATGGGTGGGGTGGGGTGGATGATTTATTTATTTAATAAAGCTCTAGGATCAATGACTATATATCTTTATAGCTTAATACCATATTCCCCAAAATAGAGGTAGCGCCATTTCCACTTGTCTGCTAGTTTCACTGTGAGCCGAATGCATCCATATATGACTAGTAGACCTACTGAAGAGTCTAAGAGGAAACTGACAATATACCTAAGATTCCACAATGCATTAGAAGAAAGATGCGACATAAACAAATAAAATTTTGAAATCAAATATATACCATGTACATGGATCTCCCTGGAATAATGTTGCAAGATATATGTTTGCCATATGAATAACAAGTGAACCAAGACCTTGCTTTGAAGTGTCATAGAACCAAACAAGCCAAGATCTTCTTCTTCGAATAGGCTCACAAAACCTCTTCACTGTAAAGATATGAATATGTCAGTCAAGTCTAAGAAACGAGGAAAATTGTAAAGTACAAAGTTTCGACTTACAGACAAGACATGTGAAAGCTAAGCATGCAAGGACTGCTTGCACAGTCCAACCAAAATCATCAGTAAGGGCATCTTTAGAACACAACGGAGACCCTCGAGGCCTGACGGTTGCCGCCGTGTTGGTAATCTATCAAATTGATAATGAATGAATGAAACGTCAGCAATCAAACACCACTAATGTTTTAAAACCTCTGTTCCAAGATTCATCTAGATGAGATATATTTGTGCATTAACACATGCACAAAAACAAATCCAAAAGAAAACTGTCACTATTTCATTTCCAACTTTCTCCGTTTTGACTGGGCATGGCCCACTTTCCATTGAAGGCCGAATAGCTGTGGATGTTCACACCCACTATTTTTGTGGGTGCATCTACAGAGACTCGAGCGGGAAATAACTGAACTTTCGAAACACACCATCAGTCATTAACCGTTAAAAACTTTTTGTTCATTTGCAATCTTTAATGTATAATGTGACAAATCATTTTTGTGGTTAAAAAATTAATTGTAATTGCAGAGACGAATCAATTGAAGCAATATCGTTAAAAAATTCTGCTTTTGGTGGCAGCAGAGAGATCATTCAGAGAGACGCCTCAAATAACCAAAGGCTAATAACGTAAGAGCATTACGTAAGGGGATAGAAATATTTTCAGAGGAAATTTCAGAAATACAATTGTGTGCCACACGCTTAACTTACTAATGACTGGGTCTATCACGCAACGTTTCCTATAGGGACAACGAAATTATAATACATGAAGTAGGTATGCTATAAGCATCTGCCCTCAGAAACACATAGACATGACGTCTGGCAGTGAAGTATGTTCCAGTTCATGCGGAAGTTCGTGCTTTGACTGCGGAAGTGGTACCGAGATCTTCACTATCGACGTTTCTAAACCGGAAAAAATGTGGTGTCTAAATTAAATCAGCTTCCCGCATATGTTTTCTAACTTTACCAAAAGGTGACCCTATAGGGAGTATTAACATAAATTGATAGATGGCAATTTATGGTTACTACGATCGTCAATATTGTGCTATTTTTTTAAATCTGATGCCTAGGAGATAAACGATTAATGTTGATGCTTGCAGACAGTATATTTTCACATTAAATATTAAGAAAGGACGTTAAAACACAAGAAAGAGTATGATAGTAATAGACATAAAGTTCATTGTTACATTGTAGTACAGTTAAGACACCAATCTCATTAAGGTTCAAGCAACTTTGGCAGAGCGTTGCTGTTGCATGGCCAAGGCGGCGACAGTAACGAATCCAATGGAAACTGAAGACACCCAATCAGTGTCGGCTACTTTATTCTTTACGAGGTCAAAAAGGGAATCAGAAGTCGGTTCGAGAAGGACTGACTCATCTCCTTTGGTGATAACACGAACATCTCGACGAGTCATCCTGTCGTCCAATCGATTCTTGGCCTCGAGGCGTTCGACTTGTAACTCAGAGATGCGACGCTCATCGACACGACGCTCAACTTGTTCGCGGGATCGCTCGTTTGAATTTCGGCGCTCGCTGACTCGACGACGATCATCTCGACGCTCCTCATTTTCACGTTCTTCGCTTCTGCGTTCATCACGGCGCTCGCTGTTTCTTTCTTGGCGTCTGTCCTCGACCGATCGACGTTCAGTGTCGTCATTTGACGTGATGCGCTCGTCACTTCGGCGATGCTCAACTCGTTCGTCGGCGTCGATTTGGCGTCTTTCATCTCGTCGATTATCGACGGATCGACGCTGTTCTGATCGGCGATCGTTTGAATTTTCTCCTTCAATCCTGCGATCGTCAACACGACGACGTTCTTCTCTTCTTTCCTCAGTTGATCGACGCTCTTCGCTCATTCGTCGTTGTTGGACGCGCTCGTCTCTGCGCTCCTCTACCCGACGCTCCATTTCACGTCGATCTTCTCGACGCTCTTCTCCTCGGCGTTCGGCGACTCTGCGCTCGTCGTTTCGATTTTCATTTCGTCGATTGTCGACCACATCACGACGTTCCTCCATTCTCCTTTCGCCGGATCGTCGATCTTCATTGTCACGGAGCTGATCCACTCGACGATCTTCGTCCCGTTGTGAATCGATGCGACGCTCCAATTGGCGTCGGACATCCGAGCGTCTCTCGTCCATTCGATTTTGTTCCTCACGACGATCAAGTGCTGAGCGCTCATCGACCTGTTGACGATGAGAAATTGAACGTCGGTCCTGATCCATGCGACGCTCATCAGCGACAATTCTTCTGCTGACGTCATCTTTCATCCCGATGGAACTCGATCGAGTTTCTTCATTATTTCTACCATTCAAACATCGTTTTGATTAAACACAACTTGCGGAGTTATTGATTAAAACTTGAAAGATTATTACCGGAAATTTCCCACGACGACGGGCGAGTCGCAACGATATTGATTGACGGCCAAAAGGAGCCAAAGAGCAGCTGGCAGCAGCAACAGTTTCACCATCTCCTTTTGAGTTAAACTTTTACCGTCCTCGTTAAGTAGTTCAATTACAAATAATGGTTGCTTTGCGGGTTCAGAATTGCTGGTAACGCTGGCAAGTCGCTGGCCGTGTTTGTTCTTCTGCTGCTGTTGCATTGCCTTTTTATAGTAGACGAGTGGACGGGTAAGAGTGGAATGACGCCAATAGACTTTTGTTATCAGAAAACACCAGGCGACTAATTTGGATTACTTAAGCCTGAATGACCGATTCGTTCATGATGACCTTTTATAGCTGGTGCACTTTACATTGGATATATATTATGATTTATGAATGACTAACTTAGGCTCGCATCATTGACTTCCTTGTACACTATTTAGAAAACCCCTCATCAGCCTTTAATATGAGAGAATATTTTCCGTTAGAATTAACCCCAGAAGGCTTTAAAATGGGATAATAGCGCATGTTTTAATCATCTCATTAGTTATCGACCTTGTTCCGGCTTAAAACTTAATTCCTTATTATTCTTTCTTGGCTTCCAAGAGGTGGGTCTTGGAGGGTTTTATTGTGTTTCGGTCTAAAAGTAATAACTATCTGACGGGTTTTGCAAATTTTTACTTTCCTTGACTGTGGACTGTGGTAGGTGGCTAAGTGTAAATTGATGAGACGAACTACTAGGATACTAAATTAATTTCGATTCGTTCAGTTCAGTGGATGTCGAGCGTGGGTGAGAAATTGCTTCATATTAATCGTTTTTGAGCGGTTTGGATTTTGCGTCTCATGGCCAATTAGAATGTAGAAAATGTAATAGGGATGTTCGGCGTGTCGGGCCGTTTACTTACAGTTTCCAAGTTGAATAAATTAGACACGAACAAAACCGTGTCTTTTACCTCTCGTCTATTTTAACACACTCAATATTGTACAGTAAATTGGGGGGAAATAAACAATAGGGGGTAGGGTAACAACGACTGAATTTGGGGCCACCTATCGGGGGCCCCCAAGGCAATAGTCGCGTAGGTGCGCCGGTGTTGTTGTGCGGCGTCCTGATCTCGTCGTCGTCTGTTGGAATGGAATATTCCTAACACACTCCCCACCAGAGCCCGTAGCATCCGGCTCGACATCTTCGACGACGTCTTCCGGTTCTTCGGGAGCTGGCATAGCGTCTCCGATAGCGAGATCGATTTCTGGTTCTGGCAGAGTTGGATTTGGATCCTCTTCCGGCTCCTGGATCGGTTCCGGATTTCCAATTTCGACGTCTTCGGCGAGATCTTCTCGCAGCTCTATAGGGTGAAGACATTGAATGGCTCTATTAATTAAATTACCATTTGGAATCTTGAGCATGACAGAACGGATGAGTCCGTCGCGGCTTGGAATCAGTTCCTTCACTACTCCGGTAGACCACATGAGTCGTTTGGAGTGTTCGTCGTGGATAACAACGACTTCTCCTAGGCGGATCTTCCTTCCGGATTTTCCTTTGGAGTGGAAGTTGTCTAGTTGGAGTAGATAATCGTCGACGAATCTAGCACAGATGTCAGCGACATATTCCCTCCTGTTCTTGTCCATCTCTTGTAGTACGATGCTGGTCGATGTAGGATCCAGCAAGTTAACGGCTGGCTCCGGATCGGCACGAGTAGAACGTCTGTTGTTTAGAAATTGGTTAGGAGTTATCGGAAGTGGATCGTCAGCTCCTTCCCCAATATAGCTGAGTGGGCGGGCGTTGATTACGCTCTCGATTTCTGCTAAACTCGCTTCCAGTTCCATGTAGTCAAGGCAGGCTCGACCGTTGGAGCGTCGCAGCAGATCCTTGACGCTCCTCACCATCCGTTCCCAGAATCCTCCCCACCATGGCGCTAGGCTGGCGGAAAATATCCAAAGGGTTTTTCTGGACGCGAGAAAGTCTTGAATGATGGGATCGGCGTGAATAGTTCTCAGGAATCGGTCGACACATCGGAACGTTTGCGCGTTGTCCGAATACATCACTGAGACGGGTCCTCGTCTAGCTGCGAATTTTCGAAAGGCTAGTAAGAAGGAACGCGCCGTCATATCGGGTAGTAGTTCCAAGTGAACCGCTCGAGTGACTGCACACGTAAAAAGACAAACATAACTTTTAAGATGGTTCGTTTTCTTAGCTTTAGTTGTTGTTATTAAGATGTCTTGGATTTCGACATCTTCTTCGACTGAATCCTCTTCGCCTACGATTAGAGCTTCGATTGGAGCGTCTCCTTCAGCGGGTGGCTCCTCGATTCGCTCTTCAGTTGGATCGTCTGCTGGCGTCGGATCCTGGACGCTTGGTGGAGCTTTCCTTTTCTTCCTTCGCTGTGCTGGTTTGTACAGCAGTGGTCCAGCGAAATCGACTCCTGTAACGTGAAAAGATTGCGCATGTTTGAGTCGGTTTAAAGGAAGAGGGGCTGCTAGTTCCTGGAATGGTGGCGATGTCAGTTTTTTACATTCCACACAAGTAAACAGAATCTTTTTCACTTGCTGTCGTCCTTTAACTATCCAGAATTTTTCTTTCAACTCTGATAGTGTCACCTTTGCTCCTGCATGTAGTAGCGACTCGTGTTTGTCTGTAATTAAGAAAGTGATTACTATATGTGATGCAGGAAGCAAAATTGGGGGATCGATGTTTCTATCTCTTAGGGCAAGTGATACTCTCCCATGGATTCGAACGAGACGGTCTCTGGCGTCCCAGATTGGAAAAAGTGCAGCGATTTTCTCCTTGGGCTGGATTGTGTTGTCTAACTGTAGCGATTCAAACGCCTTAGGATACCGCTCTCGTTGGAGCTGTCTGTAGATCGTTAGTTCCGCTTCATCCAGCTCCTCTCTGGATAATCTTGTAATCCGGATAACTTTTCCACTTCCTTTTCCATCTGGTCCAATTGCCTTTATCGACTCCATTCGTTCTGGACCGGGAGGTCTGAGCTTCTTTTGACTCCTGCTGAGGAATCGTGAGACCCAGGCTGTACGTCTTAACAGTCGATTCCAGGTGGAAATTTTGTCGAGATTCCAGTCGACGGAGGCTGTTGGAATTGCGATGGCTGCTGTTGTGCTGACCGTCGTACTCCTAGCTTCCGATTCCATTTCGGACTGGATTGTTTGTGGAATTTGGTCGTTGGGAGAATCTGGCCATTCCGTTTCTTCTCCTTTGAGCCAAATCGGGCCGTTCCACCAAAGAGTTGAGGTTACCAGCGTTGGCGCTGGCGCTCCCCGCGAGGCAAGATCGGCCGGATTTTGGAGACCTGGACAGTGTCTCCACCACTCGGGTTGTGAAAATTTTCGAATCGTTTCCACTTGATTTCGGACGAATGGTTTCCATTTGTTCGGCTCTCCTCTAATCCATCCTAGTGCAACCAAGGAGTCTGACCAGTAGATAGTTCTCCAATACTGGACTTGCATTGCATTTTTTACGACTTCACCTAAACGTACGGCTAAAAGTGAGCTCAGCAATTCTAAACGCGGTAAAGTTACTTTTTTCTTAGGTAGAGGTGCAACTCTCGTCTTGCTGGCCAGTAGGATGATGAGTGGATCTTCTTGTCCTTTTTGGAGTCGGGCGTAGGCTACGGCTCCATACGCTGCTTCAGAAGCGTCTCCGAAGACGTGAATTTCGTGAGAAGTGACTTTTTCGGATAGTCCGATCCATCGTGGAATTTGTAGTTCGGTGAAATCGGCGAGACCAGTCATCACTATCTTCCAAGATTTTTGGATATCGGCTGGAGCTGCTTGGTCCCAACCTATCTCCTTTTCCCAGAGCTTCTGGTAAATAATCTTTAATAAAAGTACAGTGGGAGATAAAAATCCAATTGGATCAAAAATTCTTGCCGAGATACTGAGTATCTTTCTTTTGGTGATTTCCGTTCCCACTTCTTCCACTGCTTGGATGATGGATGCTGGGTCGAATTTGAACGAATCGGATCCGGTGTCCCACCGGATTCCTAACACCTTCTGTTGGCCGTCCAAGGCTGGGGAGAGTAGGCCTACGACTTGATTCGACAGTCCTTTCTCCTTCAGGTGTTGTTTGAGGTCTTCGTTGTTGGTTGCCCAGCTTCTCATGTTGAGTTGGGCGTCACTAAAGATCTCGTCCGTCTCATCGACTCTTTTCTTGGCGATTGATAAATTGTTTGCTCCGCCGAGGTAATCGTCAACGTACAAACTTTCTTCCAGCTGTTGAATAGTTTCTGGAAAACGAGACTTTAGTGATTTGAAATGTTTGTTAATTGTAACACGTAGGAGAAAGGGGCTAGAACTAAGGCCAAAGGGCACTCTCTTCCACTTGTAGGCAATTAGAGGCGATCCAGCCACTGCTGGATCCCTGGGCCATAAAAACCTGATTGCTTCGGCATCTTCCGGCTGCAGGGCGATGTTTAGAAAAGCCTTTTCAATGTCGGCAATCCAGGCAATCTCGTACTTTCTGAAGCGTATTAGCACTGATAGGAGATCCGGATTGAGATTTGGTCCGGTCTCCAACACGTCGTTCAGACTTGGGCCGAATTTCGTTTTTGCTGCTCCATCAAAGACGGGTCTGATTTTCGTCGTTGATTTGTCGCCTCTGAAGATCGGATGATGTGGGAGATAGGTGTGAAGCTCTTCGTAGTCCATGTTCGCCTCCTCGACGAATTTGCTGTCGATGAGCTTTTGGATTTCTGCGTGGTAATTCACCAAATCTCCTGGATTTTTTCTCAATCTTGTTATTGTGCTCTCCACTCTTCCGGTGGCCAACGGGAGATTTTTCTGAAGTCTCCACTTGTCAGTTGTCCAAGGGATCGGTGTACAGTATCTTCCATCTGGCCATCTCGTTATTTTTTCGTCAAAGAAATCGAAGCGATCATCCGATTCCACTGCATCAGCGCCTTCAAGGTTCGCAAAATTTTCTATTTTCCAGAAAAGAGAAAGGTCGAAATTAGCAGCAACTTGTTCTTCCTTCTCAAACCATTTACTATCTTCTTCTCCGCTGGATCCGATTGGGGCATCTGAGAATGACGCTCCTATTGGCGTAGTTTGGGGACTGGCCGTTCCAGTCTCCTTTTCCATCGGAGTTTTGTTTGCTTGAGTTGAAAGGATTTTTCTTTTTTGGCTACTTGTCGCGAATGTTGACGTAATCTGTGGAATCGGGTAACTTGATGTTAAAATTAAATTTTGGATTACTTGAGTTCCTGTCTTCGATTTTGCTTCTTGAGATGGTCCAGCAATCATTCTTCCGAGTTTCGTTTGAAACGCGCGCAATCCGCATGGACTCTGTATGGCGGCTTCATTCGACATGATCTGGAACATCTGGTCCATTCCGACTAAAATTCCAATTGGCTGATCTTCGGTGTGTGCCATCTCGAATCTGTCGTCGGCCAATTTTTCGTTTTGGATCCAGAGGCTGTTTGCAAATTCGGATCCTACGTACGGGCCGGTATCTGAAATGTGATCCGATTCTAAAGCCATTAGTGTAACTTTTGGGGCGCCTTGCCAGGTGCCCCTTACTTGCATTTCGACGTTTTTTGTCATTTCGGGCTTGTTGGGTTCCTTTTTCTTAAACACTCTTGTGCTGATGTTTTCCACCGCTACTGTCTTCATGTTAAGTTGCGATGAGAGTGATTTCAGCACCCAAGAACGATGACTTCCGTCGTCTGCAAATAAAATCGCTCTTGTTTCGTTACCGTTTTGGCCGCTGATGATGACTGTTGCCGTTTTCAGCATCAATTGTCCAAAGCTGCTTGCACAGGCTGTGGTTGTCAAAGTTGGATCGCTGGCCACGATTATTGCTGCTGTTGTGGGATTGGTGACTCTGACGTCTCCTTTGTCGCAGAGAGCGGTGTGGTGCCTCCCTCCGCACTTGTTGCAGTTCCGGGCGGATGTGCAATCCTTCAGCGCGTGTTTGTCTCCAAAACAGTTGACGCACCTTTTCAAATCAAAGATTATCTTTTTCCTTTCCGTCAGCCCTTTCGGACATTTTGTCGGCCAGTGAATTTGGCTGCAGAAGATGCAGGGCCTTTCGCACACAATCCAACTTGGGTTAAATTTAACGTTTTTATTTTTTAAGGCGGATTTAACCTGAGGAGCTGGACTTGCTTTGGCTCCTACTGCCAATTGTGATGCTGTTGCCGGCTGTGGATTTGCCGGTTTGGGCTGTTTAGGAGCTGGAGACGATTTCTCCTTTTCCACACCTTTGATTCGGTTGAACCTTTCGGCCGCGTCGATTTGATCTCCAATGAATTTGATGACCATCTCGATGTCCGTTGATTTGTTTGTTGGCGATTTTGCCCATTCTTGTTGGAGCCTGGTAGGAATTAATTTGATTAATCTTGCTCCGAGGAGTCCGCCAAAGGAACTTGTGGGGACTCCTAACGTTTCCAACGCGCTAATGTGCGATTGGAGATTCAGCTGGAAGCTCCTCAGAGCTGGAACGTCGTTCCCGTCCTTTACGGGCTGCAAGGCATCCAGTTTCTCAATGTGCGCGTCGATTAGAACGTCCGTCTTCCCGTACATCCTTTTCAGTTCGTCGATTGCGACTTGGTAATTCGCATCTGTTAATTCAAGATTGTTAACCAACAGGTACGCCTCACCTTTAAGATATTCCTTGAGGTAATCGAATTTTTGGACGTTTGAAAGAGATGAAGAGTGGACAGCTGCGTTAAAGGATTCCCAGAATTGGGTCCATTCCAGTACGTCTCCTTTGAAGTGCTTAATTTGTCGCTGCGGCAATCGTATCGACTGTACGGCTGAAGCTGGGGCTGGTGCTGCCGTCACGTTGATTACTGGCGCGGGAGGTGCCGGAATGGCCGCCATGATTTGGGCAATAATTTGCGCCATCTGTGCTTGACTTGTTGCTGGATTTGCTGCTTGATTTGCTGCTTGATTTGCCGCTTGATTTGCTGCTTGGCTTGTTGCCTGTTGTTGGAAGAGCGCTAACAATCGTTTGTCTCTGTCCTCTTCTTTCTTTGCCTCTTGCTTTTCTTTCACGTCGTCCAACCATTCTTGCTTCTTCTGCTTGATGATTGATCTTGCTCCAGACACTTCATCTTGAACTTGGAGAAAGGTGTCCAGATCCCCATCAATCTCCTCCTGCGCGGCCTTGGTCGCTATTAATTTCTCCTTGATTTCTTTTGTTGCGCTTTGGTAGCTTTCGAAGAGACTTTTCAATCTTGTTTCTAAGGTTTCTAGTTCTTTAACATCTTCTTGGGCCATTACTTGATTTGCAAATCCGTTGATCCGGGTTATTGCTCTTGTTATGTGGCCTTTGGTGGCTGACCTTGTGTTTTTCATTGACTGAACCATTCTTCCTGGTTGTGTAGCTCTTCAAGAGCTGTTGACTGGGGAAAAGGAGATGAAATAGAGAATTAATTTAATTTTTTTTTTTTTTTTCGATCACTTATCGACTGATTTGCCCGTTTCCTTTTCCTGTTTTCCTTGGGGTTTCGTGGAACGGATGAGTTTCCGTTTTTTGTTTCCACTTTGTTTGAAATCCCTTGGATGTATCTGAAAAAGAATCGATTTAAATTTGGAGCTAGGGTAATACCCAGGCTCCTGCAAAAATCCGGGCTGGATGACTCAATTAAGTGAATCTGGTTTTTTTCTGTTGTTGGTGGCGCCACTTGCGGCGTGCCACTACACTTTGCGAGAGAGGAAATAAAGTTTTTTTTTTTTGGTGGCGCCCCTTGCGGCGTGCCACTACACTGAGCGTGAGCGAGAAATAATTTTTTTTTTTTTTTTTTTTTGTTGGTGGCGCCCCTTGCGGCGTGCCACTACAGTGAGCGTGAGAGAGAAATAGTTTTTTTTTTTTTTCGTTTGGATGCACCGATGTTTCGGGATCCTATGTAAGAGGGTTTTTTTTCTTTTTTTTTTTAAGGAAGGACAGATGGACAGAGAATATTCATTCAATAATTGTATTTAGCGGTTGTTTTGGAGACCTTTCGGCTCCTCTGTGAATGTTGAGAGAAAGAGAAAGATTATTTCTGACTCGATACCATCAGCAAGCGAAGAATGGATACGGGAGGACACACGTGCAATGAAAAGAGGAGACGAAATCCCAGTAGTTTAGCCCAGGCCGATCTATGGGCCAGAGGTTGGGACGGCGTGTTCAATGGCCGCCCCCTCAGGCTAGCCCGACAACGAAAGGCACAAAAAAGTCGAAAGAAAAAAAATGGAATTTTTGGGCATAGGTTCCCCCCTTTTCTACGTCTTTTTTGTTTTTACAATTTAGTAGTTTTAGTTTGGGCAGATTTTAACCACCCAACAACAAAAGAAAGAAACAAAGATAAACGTTTGGGGGGTCTAGAATTGTGTAGCCCCAACCGGCTTCACAATTTTGAGTTTTGAGTGAGTTGATTTGAGTGATTTGAGAGGGAGGACACGGTTATGCACTGGGTTAAAAACCGTTCGAAGGACCATGTAGAAAATGTAATAGGGATGTTCGGCGTGTCGGGCCGTTTACTTACAGTTTCCAAGTTGAATAAATTAGACACGAACAAAACCGTGTCTTTTACCTCTCGTCTATTTTAACACACTCAATATTGTACAGTAAATTGGGGGGAAATAAACAATAGGGGGTAGGGTAACAACGACTGAATTTGGGGCCACCTATCGGGGGCCCCCAAGGCAATAGTCGCGTAGGTGCGCCGGTGTTGTTGTGCGGCGTCCTGATCTCGTCGTCGTCTGTTGGAATGGAATATTCCTAACATAGAATATTAGTGTCGTCTGCTTTCGTCATTTTGTTTAAAGTTTCGAAAAACCAACAGACGAGAGATGAAGTTTAAGATTATAAAGAAAATGTATAGAAAGACCAATTTTTTGGAAACGTACGTGGCTGCACGAAGAATGGCACAACAATTAAAGTATAAAAAACGTGATCGTCGTGCCAACCATGGTGCCAACTCAGGTCGGGTCTCTTTTATAGAAAAGATTAAAACAACACTCCATGCTGTTTAGCAGGCAAATAAAAGAGAATAAGAAAAATTAGAATAAAAATAGAATGATTGTGGAAGCTTAAATAGAAGAGTTAAACCTGTTTCAAAATTGTTTATTGTTAATTCCTGAGTCCTGACTAGCATTTACCGTGTAAGCCTCTTTGATGCACGTTCAGTTTTTTTGGCAATATGTAACATTTTCCTTTGTGCACAGATTTGAGGCCAGAAGCAACCATTGTAACCACAAGACATACAAGTTTTGCCTGTGCTGGACCTGTTATCAGCCACAACCTCAGTATCATCGCTTGGGTAATGTCATATTTTTTCGTTGCTTTTATTCTTGTGACCAAAGAATTTTAATGATAATGCCTGACTTATGTAAATTCAGTGCATTACATGGAAGCCTTTACTTTTTCCATTTATTTACAATTAGGGTTTACCCTCTGTCTCATTTTCAACTTTTTAACTTTTTATTTCTGTCAAAATTTTTCGTAACCCATTTTTTTATTTTCATTTAGATAAACAGCATCCCTCTTGACTGAAGAAACTTCCGATGTCGGTCCGAATTACGAATCTCTTCTTCCCATTTCTTTGACTGTCCTCGTATATTCACGAGGACACCCTTTTTCTTAACCCGCCTGGTGGGCTCGACAGCGGATGGAGCAGTTATTGTGGATGCCTGGCCGTATTTCCCAGGCTTAAAGGTAGGAAAAAATTCACTCTTCTTCCTCTTTGACTATCTGGTGGCGTTGATTATGAAATTGTTAGATAGTATGGAGTACGATTATTCCTGAGTTAGGCGGTTGACTGGAACTGTTTTCTTTTGCCGTTTTTGTTTATTCAGTAAGGGTTCGTCTGGGGTTCATTAAATAACTCATTTGTAGAACGGATGCAGATCAGGCACAGTTTTGTACCTCACAGCTCTGACTCTGGGTATAAACAATAAAATTTTCAAAAATATTTTCAACTAGAAAATTGTGTGATCAAGACAAGAGGGACCTGCCATCACACCGACACCTCCTCGTTATAACTCGTTATAACTTATAAAAGTAGAACCTATATTTTGGAATGTGTGAAGAAATTGTGTACGCACTTCGCTATTTTCACCCAGCGTTAAAACCAGTTCCGTAATCATTCCTTTCTTAACATCATCCATGTTATCGGTGTCCTTCCACTCCTCATTGGGAATTGTTTGTAGTAGGCGACAGCAGGTAGCTCGTCGTTCTAAACACAATTAATAATTGAATCTATCCAACGTGATCCATTAAAGCGCTTGTTGGGAATCACCTTCATCGATTCCCATAACTGATGCAGCAATTCTCGTACGCTCATCACTTAAAGACAAATGACATCGGGTGGAATATATATTATGCTTATAATTTCATTTAGCATCCATTGGTTTTAGTTGTTAATTTTACTACCGTAACTTAACACTTCAATTGTTAACGTAGTATTTTATTCAATGTTTGCAATGTAAACTCTGTTGAGTGATTGTCAATGGATGTACAGTTTTGTGATCGAGAGAGACAAGAGGTTTCTTGCTTTGAATCTCGCGGACATGGATTATTTCTAGCGTTAATTTCAAATGTAGCTTCGAAACACAATTATACCTGTCAGGCCTTGTGACCTTTACTTGATGAGATCGAATTGAATGTTGAATAACGCTTCGCGTATCAATTATTCGACTATTCGTTAGGCTCAATTAATGAGATGCTCTATTTGGATTCAGTTGGAAACTTCATACGGTACACTTTGACAGCTCAGCGTATATGTGGTTATTTCAACGAGAATCGATGGCTTCTTCTGACATGACTCTATACGATATTTTGGCTGAATTAACAGTTCTGCAGCTGCCTTACTCTCAGAAAATAAAATGAAAGTGACGTCAAAAGGCGTAGTACATTTGTTGCTAACTATATAAAACCCTGTTGAAATAGAGCTAGACGAACCATTGACAAACTGTGGACGTGCCCAACATCGTCTTGTGTATTAGACCATGTCGTTTCTTCGTTTTTTAATGATTTTGCTGTTGCTGGGCAATAACTTTTCCCCAACGACTGCCAATTCTTTGCCGACTTTGAGTAAGAAAAGCACGGGCCTGAACGGTGTCCATTTGAAACTAGGAGCCATTCATGTAAGTTGGTCGTCCTTTAGTCATTATGACAAAATACTTGATTCGCCTGATTTATTTTTCTGTGTCTGGCAAGATGCCACCCTTTGATGTATTGACTTTGCGTCCAGACGGGAACTACACTCACACTGGCAGCAGCAAAGTGATTTTTGATTGGGTCGGAGCAAAACTCAATTTTACGTATGATGTTATCTTTGTTTACTCAGAACTCACTTGTGATTTTTAGACTGACAGATTTTTATTGCTTTTCTGGTTTTCACACAAATTTACGTCTAGGTTTTCTTATTATTTTGTACCTAATAAAATGACTAAAGCCAGGTACGGAAACACTAGCGACGTTGCTACTGTTATCAACTTAATCATTGATAAAGTGAGCTATAATACTTGAGACGTTGCCTACCTGATTTTAAATTAAGCGAAACTCTCGAACATATTTTTTATTTATACAACTCTATTCTGGTAAGTATAGGAAATTGACGGGTCGGCTATGGGCTTGATCGCAACTCCCGATAGAAAAAAGCTGGTGGATTTGGTTTACGTGATATGGACGGAACCGTACGTTATGGTGGTGCCTGTGCCAGGCGAAGAGCCTCGACTTTTTGCGTTCATTCTGCCATTTCAGTCGACGGTATATTCAATTTACGGTTCAATAGTCTATTCACATTGTGCGCTTATCGCTGCAAAGTTTTTAATACCCTAAATGGCTAAATCTTTCATTTATCTTGATTAACCTACCGCCATAGGTTTGGCTACTCATCTTAATTACAATGATCACCATGGTAGCCATAATGTCATCGTTTTCGAAAATTTACTTGAAATTCTTCACAAAAGTCAACACTAGCCATAATAATCTCCAACCGATTACTAGCAGAGAGGAAACTTCATTCAGGTGGATCATTAATTATGCTGTGTACATAATCAACACCATGACAAATCAAGGCAAATTTTATTTCGTATAGTTTGGGTTACTATTGGGGGTGTATATTGAATGTTGTTGTCTTAAAAGGGGGAGGAATCGCAATCGCTCGACTCTCGTTTCGCATTCTTGTCGGGGCGTGGCTGTTGATCGCCATGGTCTTAGTCAATAGTTATTCAGGCACTGTCATTTCTTACCTGACAGTCCCGAAAATGAAACAACCCATCAACAACTTAGAGGATCTAGCCAGTAGTGAAGATGTTGGACTCATTTTACTAGCAGATACGGTCATCGAGCAACAGATTAGGGTAAGATTAGGTCATTTTTTCATTATCCGTAATTCTGTTATGCGTCGGTGTATGCGTCCAAACTTTGTGTCACCTTCCCAAGGATGCCAAAAGCGGTGCACTCAAAGTTATTGGTGACCAAGTTCGGAGCAACCCAGATCGCATAGCCAGCAGCGTGCCGAAAGTTTATGGTCGTTTAGAATCTGGAAATTTCGCTTTTCCATTCGTAAGTTTTCATCGTAAATACATGGAAATTTGCACACAATTAAAATAATCATAATCTTCGTTTCCAGTTAAAAACATTTTGCCAAAATTTTATCACGTACGATTTTAAAAAGGATGGCAAGTGCCGATTTAAACTCACGGATCCTATCAACATTTTCGGACTTTGGTCTCTGCCTTTGCAAAAGGACAGCAAATACTCAACGATGTTTACCATTGCGTACGTTTTACATTTTATCGATTGACTGTTTACTACTCCGACAGAACAACAAAGGTCGAATTTATTTTCATTTTCATTTTGAAATGGATGGGATATCAAGACTGATGGAACTCTGGGAGGCCGGAATTCCTCCATTTTCCGTGAAAAATGCCATGCCAGGAGCGGAAAAGTGTTTGGCGAAAACGAAACCTCGGGCGTCGTCACGCGAAGTTCCCATCCGATTAGCTGACCTGATGGGAGCCTTCTTCATTTTGGGCATCGGTTTGAGCCTGGCGCTGTTCGCTTTCCTCGTCGAAATCATTTTTAACTACAGGGACCTCAGATCTCGACGCAAGAAAACTACTGTCCAAAAGCAAAACAGTCAATAGAGAATTGCTAATTAACTTAATTTAATTAATTTAATTAATTAGGACAGGCTCTTACCGAAGCTTCGTCATGCATAGTCCTAAGAAATATATAATGTTTTGTTAGTTCGCTTACTTATCGCCGAAACCTAGGCCTATAATTCCTTATAGTTCTGAGCTCCAGTTCATTATTCATGTTGAACCACGAAACGCAAATAATATAACTATTTGGGCAATACACAATCAACACGTAACGCTATTCATTTTCCAACGAAATATCCAAAAATATACTGTCCTTCCCTCAAATTATATCATTTGACAGTGCCTAGTGAAGTAATTGGTTTACATAAATTGCGCAATCGCACTAAAGTAATATTAAATGCCAAAAAGGATCTTTGAATGCTTATAGAGAGTATATTTAACACCAAATCATGACAGTAGTATATCCATGAGTGAAGAACCAAATATCAAGTAACGTGTTACAGTGTAGTACAGTTAATAAGACAGCAATATCATTAGAGATAAACGTTTAAGCAACTTTGACAGAGCGTTGCTGTTGCATGGCCAAGGCGGCGACAGTAACGAACCCGATGGAAACTGACGACACCCAATCAGTGTCGACTACTTTATTCTTAACTAAATCAAAAAGGGAATCGGTCGGTTCGAAAAGGACTGACTCATCTCCTTTGGTGATAACACGAACATCTCGACGAGTCATCCTGTCGTCCAATCGATTCTTGGTCTCGAGGGGTTCGACTTGTAACTCAGAGATGCGACGCTCATCGACACGACGCTCAACTTGTTCGCGGGATCGCTCGTTTGAATTTCGGCGCTCGCTGACTCGACGACGATCATCTCGACGCTCCTCATTTTCACGTTCTTCGCTTCTGCGTTCATCACGACGCTCGTTGTTTCTTTCTTGGCGTCTGTCCTCGACCGATCGGCGTTCAGTGTCGTCATTTGACGTGATGCGCTCGTCAGTTCGGCGTTGCTCAACTCGTTCGTCGGCGTCGATTTGGCGTCTTTCATCTCGTCGATTATCGACGGATCGACGCTGTTCTGATCGGCGATCGTTTGAATTTTCTCCTTCAATTCTGCGATCGTCAACACGACGACGTTCTTCTCTTCTTTCCTCAGTTGATCGACGCTCTTCGCTCATTCGTCGTTGTTGGACGCGCTCGTCTCTGCGCTCCTCTACCCGACGCTCCATTTCACGTCGATCTTCTCGACGCTCTTCTCCTCGGCGTTCGGCGACCCGACGCTCGTCGTTTCGATTTTCATTTCGTCGATTGTCGACCACATCGCGACGTTCCTCCATTCTCCTTTCGCCGGATCGTCGATCTTCATTGTCACGGAGCTGATCCACTCGACGATCTTCGTCCCGTTGTGAATCGATGCGACGCTCCAATTGGCGTCGGACATCCGAGCGTCTCTCGTCCATTCGATTTTGTTCCTCACGACGATCAAGTGCTGAGCGCTCATCGACCTGTTGACGATGAGAAATTGAACGTCGGTCCTGATCCATGCGACGCTCATCAGCGACAATTCTTCTGCTGACGTCATCTTTCATCCCGATGGAACTCGATCGAGTTTCTTCATTATTTCTACCATTCAAACATCGTTTTGATTAAACACAACTTGCGGAGTTATTGATTAAAACTTGAAAGATTATTACCGGAAATTTCCCACGACGACGGGCGAGTCGCAACGATATTGATTGACGGCCAAAAGGAGCCAAAGAGCAGCTGGCAGCAGCAACAGTTTCACCATCTCCTTTTGAGTTAAACTTTTACCGTCCTCGTTAAGTAGTTCAATTACAAATAATGGTTGCTTTGCGGGTTCAGAATTGCTGGTAGTGCTGGAGAGTCGCTGGCTGTGTTTGTTCTTCTGCTGCTGTTGCATTGCCTATTTATAGTAGAAGAGTGGACGGGTAAGAGTGGAATGACGCCAATAGACTTTCGTTATCAGAAAACACCAGGCGACTAATTTGGATTATTTAAGCCTGAATGACGATTCATTCAACGGTGATTCTAGTTTATCCTTAAGTGAAACTTATGGTTATTCTCTCTTCTTTCTTCTTGACATGCGTCATTAACTTGCTGTCCCTAGAAAGCCGATAACAGCGATTTTATTACTAAATGCATTCAAGTTCTGCAGGGTGATATAAGTAGCAAAATTTTGTTGCGTGCACTACTGCACTGTTCTATTGTAACAACAGTACATAGTACATAGTTGACTAGAGTTAGTTTAACTTATTTGTTCAAAAATGAATTCCAAATTTATTTTTCTCGATTTTTCTTTGTTGTAGATAAAAGCGACAGGCCGACAGCACACGGCTTTTGTCGTAAATTATAGATGTTTGCATTGGTTTATAATATTATGGGGAATGGCTAAGTTTGTGTTACAGTCTAAATAGTGAAGTATTGTATTTCATATCCAAAATTCAGATACCTCGGTCGATAATCGTTCAGAATTTATTTCAAGAGAACAAGAGAACCAACTTCTGGACCAGGTTATTAATAAATCAGAACAATCAATTACCTGATTATAACCTGTCGTCGTTTCTCTCAAACGAATTTTTTGTGACATAGCGTCAAGGTATACCTTTACATAGCTTTGCGCAATTGCCATAGCATAGCAACGGCGCAATAGAAAATCGTAATAGATAATAATTTTCCTAGTTCCAAAGAAACAGCCACTGTCTTACTTGATGCGGATTCTGAGTGCACCATTGAGAACTAAGATGCGGTTTCTTATGTTGTTGCTGCTAAACTCGCTGATGGTTACCAACTCCTTCGAAATAATCACTCGTACCCCGTCTCCTTTGCTAAACAGGAACTCAGACCAACTCAACGGCGCCAATTTAAAATATGTTTTCTTTCAGGTAAGAAGCTCATTACACTCCACAAACTAACAAAATAATCGTATTGAAATAGGGCTATAAACTGCCGAATAATTACATCGTTTTTAGGTCCCACCTTTCGTCGTAATGAGTTCGGGGCCCGACGGAAACTACACAGTCACTGGTAGCAATTCAAAAATAATAGATTGGCTGGCTCAGAAGCTCAACTTCACGTAAATATATCCTATATCTTATTAGCTAATACGCAGCAGGATTTAAAGGGATTGTAAAAGATCAATTCAAATCAATTATATTTTTTAAATTTTTTGACAGGGTTTCTTATGTCTTAATACCTAACGAAATGACGAAAAGCAAATACGGAAACAAAAGTGACATCGCTGTCACATTGAATCTCATCGCGGAAAGAGTGAGAGAAAATAAATTTACAAAGTCATTGCTGTTCAACTCGTGTGGAAAAGAGTTCATCTCTCTTCCTGCTGTGAAATCTTTTTTGAAGAATATAGAGCATGCAGTGAAATGTGTTACTTTCTCTTAAATTTTCATTCGTACGGAAAAGGAAGTCGATGGTTCGCCTGTAGGTTTCATCCCAACTCCGGAGAGGGCAATTAAAATGGATTTTGCATATTTTCTTACGGCGGAACCTCATGCGATGGTAGTACCTCGTCCTGGAGAGGAACCTCGGCTCTTTGCCTTCATTCGACCATTTCAATCATCAGTACGTAATTATTTATTTGAGTACATTTACTGTTGATCCAATAATTATGCATAAATATTCTACATCTGTATTTCTCTTCCAAGGTGTGGCTGCTTATCTTCATTGCCAGCATCCTTGTGATTGCATCCATGTGTCTGTTTTCGAAAGCTTACTCGAAATTATTAATGAATGAGCGTGAAGTTTCTGACACGACCGCACTGGAATGGGCAGGTCGATATTCAATGTACATCGTCAACATTTTGACAAATCAAGGTATTCATCTTACAAACTTTTGATATTGGCCTCATATTAGGATTTGAATTTTTTCCCTTTTCTAATCTAATATAGGAAATAGTGTTTCCGTCGCTCGACTCTCATTTCGGGTTCTCGTTGGGACGTGGCTGCTGGTGGCCATGGTCATGGTCAACAGTTATTCTGGCACTATAATTTCGTGTCTAACAGTTCCAAAAATGAAACCGGCCATCAACACATTCGAAGATTTAGTCACAATGGAAGATGCTAAGCTCATTTTACTAGCGGACACCGTCATTGCGCAACAGATACGAGTAAAATTCGACCATTTTCAATTGCTTTCTTTAAAATGTTTTCTTTGTTGTGCTGTTTTAAATCATTCTCAACATTTCTCAAAGGAAAGTAAATCCGGAGCATCGAAGATTTTGGCAGATCAGATTCGAAATAATCCGGATCAAATATCAAGCAGTCTATCAGATGTTAACAACCGCATGGAAACTGAACGTTATGCCTTTCCATTCGTAAGTTATTGATTATTCCATCGGTTATCGCCAAATATTTCATAAATACTAATCAACAACGTTAAAATACTTTCAGCTTCAAACAGTTTCCAACGATTACGTCGCCAGTGACTTCAAGAAAACGGGAAAATGTCGGTTCAAAACCACTGACCCAATCACCAGCTTCCAATTCTGGTGTTTCACTTTGCAAAAGAACAACAAGTTCACGCCGGTTTTTAATGTTGCGTGAGTTTTTTTTCGGAATTATACTAAACACTGATCGACAATGTAACACTTATGAATCTTAACTTTTTCTTCTGCGTGCACACGCACATGATTGGATCATCAAGTATGATCGAACTCTGGGAAACTGGATTGCCTCCGTTTTGGGTCAAAAAGGCCATTTCATCAGCTCCGAAATGTTTCGCCAAAGCAAAACCTCGGGCGTCTTCTCGTCAAGTTCCCATTCGCTTGAAGGACCTGACTGGCGCATTTTTCGTTTTAGGCATCGGTTTTTGTCTGTCGTTGTTGGCCTTTCTCACAGAAAAGATTCTCTATCTCAGATCTAGACGTCAACTTCAAGCGCGCCCATCAGCGTTGAACAGTCTCAATCAGGCAGTATATAATTGTATTATAATAAATCCAAACTAAATTAAGTCTGTTCAAAATCAGATAATGCGAGAAAAGCAAAACTGGAGTAGTTTTTAGTTTAATACGCTTCAATAATAGCTTAAATCTTTTTTCTTAACCAATATGACCCATCCCTATACCCAATATTGCCCCAAAGGTGACCCATCCTATTGTATCTCTCCTTACCTAGCCTTATTTCGTCACCTTTTCTGTATTACGTTGTCTCATTAGCTCAGTGAAGGTGACCCATCCTACCTCTTCTGCGTATTATGTTGTTTCTCATTTGCTCAGTGGCCTTGTGAAAGATTAAAGGTTAGTGTTCTTTTCTTTAACTATAGCAATCGCGTTGTTTGTTTTGTCTAAAAATCTTGTAATTTCACAAATTCTGTTCAACGTTAATTAAAGTAAAATAAAAGTAACTCGTGCCGAACACTGCTAACAAAGCCTTACATTTGATATAAGAATTTGTTATTAAAGTGAAACGAGATTTTCTGCCCCAATCAACACGCAGTTGCCTTAACGATTAGTTACTTCCACATTCCGCCTTTCTTGATTGCGGACATCAAGCGCGGAGTGATTGTTTTCCAACTAGACAAATTATCCCCGCGTCCATTCGATTTCTCTCGTACACGAATTTTTTAGTGTATTGGCTATGGATTTTACAGATCTGTCAAGTGACAACGTTAAATAACTGACGACAACTGTTCTATGCTCATTGTTTAATCCCCCATGTTATGTAAGTTAATGAGACGAGTGATTTTGTTTCGATTTATTTCGTGATTCGTGAATGATTGATAATGCCAAATTGGTTAGCTTTCTAGTTTCTAGCAATACGGTTATGTCGCTGCGAATAGGTTAGTGAATAGGCTAATGCTTGCTCTTGCTCTATTCGATGAAAGTCCAACTTTTAAATTTATGAACATCTAACGTTAATACCGGTAAAAGACTTTTATATTATTAAAAACTCATTATAGGTACGATTAGAAAAATGATGTACGATCATTATATCAGTAGCAAGGTTGTGCAATTCAGATTCTTTTCTTTGTACACAGTAATTCCTATAATACCAAAGATATATATAGGCATGTTCACTACCACTAAATCTAGTTCCAATTGGACACTACACATTGATAGGCAATTAGGCAGCCTTCTCTTAAAGACATCCTCCCAATCGCTCTTCACAATCAAACGTAAAAGTAAATTTCTTTTCACCTAATTATCTTCCGCTATAAGAATTATCAGTGGATTAACAGTCACTTTTTTTTTAGGTCTTAACAGCTTTTATTTTAGGTTGTAACAATGACAGAGCTAAGGTTATCACTTCTATTTTTGGTGTCAGTATTTCTGGTGGCATCCGTAAACTCTTTTGAAATGTTTCCTCATTTTTCAATGAATGCTCCAAACAAGAAACTGAGTTTGAATGGCGCCAATTTAAAATTCGTTGTCTTTCATGTAAGTGCCTCTTTCTTACAATTAAAACAGTTGACAGTAATATGTGTGTAACCTCTTGGCTAAATTGTTTCCGAACTTTTCTAAGTTCCCACCTTTTGACATATTGACTTTGCGTCCGGACGGAAACTACACCCATTCTGGCAGCAATGATAAACTATATGATTGGCTCTCCAAAAAACTGAACTTCACGTAAGTCGTTTTCATTTATCTACTTTTTTACAAGGACTCCCTTTTTATTTATTTTTTTTTCAATTTTCAATTTGTTATTCAGAATTTCTTATTTCATAATTCCCAACGAGATTACCCAAGCTAAATACAGAAATTTGAGTGACAATGCTGTCGTAATCCATCTAATCGCGGATCAAGTAAGCATAGCATATTTAAAATTGCGCGTTGTCTTGATTAAGAGTTGAAATACGTAGGAAAGACTTTGTTTCTAACAGTACTTATGATTTAACAGATTGTAGATGCATCCGCCATTGGTTTCATCGCAACTCCCGAAAGAAAATCAGTGATGGACTTGGCTTACTTCATTTGGACGGAACCACAGGCCATGGTAGTTCCTCGACCAGGGGAAGAGCCTCGACTTTTTGCCTTTATTCGACCTTTTCAACCATTGGTTATTATGTTTCGTCGATATTCTAAAAATGTTTTATACTTATTTTTTTTAAATTTGTCTTTTGACGGAGGGTTTTTTTTTCCTCTTCAAAGGTGTGGCTGCTGATCTTAATTTCCAGCATCTCTATAGTTTCATCGATGAGTCTGCTTTCCAAAGTGTATTCGAAACTATTTGTAAAGAATGTAAACGATGTTATAGCCAAGAAGAACACGACCGCACTGAAATGGGCAAGTCAGTATTCCATATACGTTCTCAACACTTTGACAAATCAAGGTAACATCAGTTATTTATTTCAATTTTAATCATTCCAAAACGGTCTCTTTGGGTTCATTATGGTGACACTAAGCTGCTTAATTATAGGAGGTAGTGTTGTTGTTGTTCAACTCTCATTTCGGGTTCTCGTTGGGGCGTGGTTATTGATCGTCACAGTTTTAGTCAACAGTTATTCCGGCACTGTTATTTCGTATCTTACCGTTCCCAAGATGAAACCGCCCATCAACACGTTCGAAGATTTAGCCGCTAGTAAAGAAGTTGAACTGATTTTACTAGCGGAAACGGTCATCGAACAGCAGATACGAGTAAGGCTCGGTCAAATAATAATGATTTCTTTGATATAATATGTGCGTTGTTTGTGTCTTTTTCGAAAGGATGCCAAAACGGGTGTTATGAAGATTCTAGGCGACCAAGTCCGCAACAATCCGGATCGAATTTTAAACAGCGTACCAAAAGTTAACAGTCGAATTGCAACTGGACGTTATGCCTTTCCATTTGTAAGGATTCAGTTGAGAGTTTTACAATTATGTTATCTGACGATGATGGCGCTAAATCCGATAATAATCTGAACGAAACTTTTAGCTTCAAACATTTTCCAACAATTACATCGCTAGCGACTTTGAGAAAACGGGAAAATGTCGATTCAAAACCACGGATCCACTCACGATGGCCAGATTTTGGTCGTTGCCTTTGCAAAAGAACAGTAAATTTACGCCGATGCTGAACCATGCGTAATTGAATTGATTATTTTTTTTAACTAAGAACAAAAATGTTAATCTCTTATTACTTTACTTAAACATGTGACGGCGAAGACTGATGGAAGTTTGGGAGACGGGATTGCCTTCATACTGGGTGAAAAATGCTATGCCACAAGCGCAAAAGTGTTTTGCTCAATCAAAGCCTCTGACATCGTCCCGTCAAACTCCTATTCGATTAAACGACCTGGAAGGCGCCTTCCTGATTTTAGGCATCGGCTTCGGTCTAGCAACGTTTATCTTTTTGGTAGAGAAGATCTTTCAGTTTATGTAGCGAGAAGCCGAAGGATTGTGAAGAATTGTCAAATTCAAGAAACGCCCATAATCGTTAAACAAAATAATCTTTCAGCGATCCTTGAGCGACAAATGCGCATAAGGAAGTACGGACTTATTGAGTTAGTGTCAAACAGAAAATATGTAATAATACATATTTACGGAAAGAACTTAAATTTTATGCATCTCAGTTACACTTGATTACGTGTAAATCGAAGTGAAGAATGAATAATAAATTCAAACACACACATTTTGTTGGCAGCCAAGAGGAGGCGGTTTTCGGTTTTCGTGAAAATTTTTACTGACTTAAGTAGAAGGGCTTATTGTAACTTGTTGAGACGAATTTTATGCTAAAATTAAAATAATCAGATCAGTTCAGCTGATGTCGAGCGCAGGTGAGAATACCGCATTTATCGTTTTTAGCGGTTTGGATTAAGGGGAGGGTTCGATTTTTAATTATCGATTTCTTAAAGATAAGGCTGAGAAAAAGTGTCGTCTGCTGTCTACAAGTTTCAAAAATGAGACGAACGAAGACGAAGATTAGAATGATTACATTAGAAGAAAAAGAGAATGATGACATTCAAATGCAGCTGAAGGTAAAATATAATTTGAAATTATTTAACTACTTTTGTGTTTACAAATATTTGGAAAACAATCGTGTTGATATATGCGAAACACGATACGAACGTAGATTGTTTGTGGGCAAATCATTCCATTGTTGTTCGTGTAGCCAGTCTCTGGTGTAGCAAATCACATGTGAAAATCAATCATAAACATTGATATTAGAAAACATGGTAAAAGTTTTTGTGAACTGTTCCATGCTTCAGTATTTCAACAGTTTTACTTTGCAAACAGCATATTCTATTGCTTGTAATTTTACGATTTTAATTTTTAAACATTATGGTTTTCTTGATGGAACAACAATGGAATGATTTGCCGACAAACCTTTTTCTCACAATTTAGATTGTAGCCTGATTTTCATACAAAAGAATGTATGCCCAAGAAAGACCTGCTGCCACACCGGCACCTCCTCATTTTATTGAAAACCGAGTCTTATTGGATTTTAACTCGTCAATGTCTGTCGATTCAGTGTCGCCATCTGCGTGATAACCGAAGTTGGTAATTCCGATTGATTTATTTTCAACATTGTTTGCCAACTTCCGGTGACTGCTAGGTAAGAAACTGATTTAGATCTTTCATTTGAAACTGTAGCGCTGGCTAGCCCAATTTAAACTTTGTGAAATTCAATTCAATGCAACGAAGCTCAGTACTTATTCCCTGGAATTTTTCGTGCAACTTCCCCGTGAACTTCTGGTACAACGTCAGCCCCGGAGAATGCAGTACGAAAACATAACCACGAATTTTACGTTTCAAGCAGTTATATTAGTGCTACAACACTTGTGGATGGATCCAGTTGTGTATTAGACGAACAACTTGACATTTCCGCTATGGTTTCTTCATTAACGTAACTATAAAATGTTTTCTTGGTTGCTCTGTTTTGCTGCTATTAATTGCATTATGCCGACCATATAATGCATATATTGCCGTAATATAAGTTGATTATACCAATGAGTTGATTGCTTATTGTTTAATGTTACAGTTTAATTTATATTTTACTTTCCAACTGATCAACTCATTTTTTTTCCATCAGGATACTTTATCGCTGGTTGATTATTCCCATAGTGATGATAAATCTTGTTGCAGCAGAAAATCTTACACTTCCCTTCAAGAATAGAATGAAAGATGTGCATTTGAAGTTTGCAGTATTTCAAGTATGTCACTCATTCAAGCAAAACACTTTCCCGCATTTTTATTATTATTTTAATCACATTGTTTATTTTGTGTTTTTGAAGTCACCGCCTTTTAACTTGGTTACTTTTAAACCTGACGGAAACTGCACTCATTCCGGCCCCACTGCAATTCTTATAGATTGGCTTGCGGAAAAACTCAAATTCACGTAACGTTCCCTCGACACTTGCATATTTTCTGTTTGTTAATCATCACACTATTGGATTTTTTTTTTTTCATCTTTTTGTTGGCAGATTTTCTTACATGTGCCTCAACCATGCGATAAGCGAGAAATATGGGAACCCCATCGGACATTCTATTAATCTCACATCAAACAAAGTAATAATTCATACCGATCGTTTTAATGTGTATTTATTATATCTGTTCTATTATTAATTTCAACTGCAGGAAGTCGACGGAGTAGCAGTAGCTTTTGTACCCACCCTGGATCGGAAAAAAAATGTGGATTTTACTTATTTCGTTTGGTCGGAATATTTTGCAATGGTAGTGCCTCAACCAGGGGAAGAGACTCGGATTTTTGCCTTCATTCGGCCATTTCAGTCAACGGTGACTAAACTGATTTATTATCGGAACATTACAATTTTGCCTTACATGTCAATATTATCATAATGGAATTTTCGTCATTATCTTCAAAGGTGTGGTTGTTCATCTTCATAACTATCGTTGTCATGGTGACTTTGATGACTCTTTTCTCGAGAATTTATTCGAAGTACATCACTGTCAATGTGCTGGCTACCAACAAAGGATTGACAATGTTTGGGCGTGCCAGTAATTATTCAATGTACATCTTCAACATTATGACAAATCAAGGTAACATTTTACTTGAGGGCAAAATATTTAAAAATATAGTGATTACGCATATAATTTATGTTCCTCTTGTGGATCTTTTGAATACTTTAAGGGGGTGCAATTTCTGGTGATCGCTTTTCGTTCAGACTTCTAATTGGAGTGTTGCTGTTAGTCGCCATGGTCTTGGTTAATAGTTATTCCAGCACCATCGTTTCCTATCTGACGGTCTCCAAACTGAAACCTCCCATTAACACATTCGAAGACCTCGCCGCTAGCGACGACGTCGACCTCCTTGTCAAAATTGACACTTATGTTGGACATGAGATATTGGTAATTTCGTAGGAGAATAGCTCATTACTTTGGCTGTATAGTCGATAATACATTTTTAGTTCCCCAAACTTTAACATAGGGAGCAAATTCTGGCGTTCTCAAGACCCTAGCGGACAAGGCTCGGCAGAATCCTGATCGCCTCTCGACAGACCAATTGAAAATCGATGCTAAACTAGGAACTGGCCGTTTCGCTTATGCCTGGGTATTTATTACAGAATTTTTTGGTTCATGTTTGAATTTATTCATGTTATCTTACAAATGCAACGCCCTAGCTTCAAACGTACTGCAAGTACTTCGTCATCAGTCAGTATAGAAAAGACGGAACTTGCCGTTTTCGTATGTCCGACCCTCTACCTTTCAATTTAGGATTCTGGTCACTTATTCTACAAAAGGACAGCCAATACAAGTCAGCAATTGACAGCGCGTAGGTTTATACCTAACCTGATTGTTTCGTAAACAGCAAACGCTCCTAACGTCCTTTTTTGCCAAAAGTTTGATTGAGCCCTGGGAAACTGGAATACTATTGTTCTGGATGAAAAACGCAATTCCACGAGCGCCAAAGTGCTTCGCTAAAACAAAACCGAGAGCGAATTCGGCGGGTCAAATGGCCATTAAATCCCGAGACCTGGTGGCTCCTTTCCTCATTTTAGGCATTGGTTTGGGCCTTGCTACGTTTGCCTTTCTAATGGAATTAGTTATTCACTTTAGACGTCGATTTAAATTTGTGAACATGTTTTACAATTAGTGCGCAATTTAAAAGACTGACGATCAAACGGATGACGGTAGTGGAGCGCTAACTTACATTTACGCTCTTTTCGTCTATTAGTTTTGCCTTATATTCGGACTATTTTAGTATAATTCATATTTATTTAACATACTTACGATAATAAGTCACAGCATAAGAGCACATATTTCTATTTTACGTTTCCCTTGGTAAGCAACAAATTGGAGTATGTTTGGATTATATTTTAACCTTACTGGCCGTTTGTTATTATTCTCAGATCTTCGTGTGGCTCAGTTGTAGCTGTAATATTCAGAGAATGAATACAGATCAAGAAACGATGATGTAAATAATTAATTACTCATGCTTGGAGGTAGATCGGATAAGAAATCAGGACCCATGCATGCACGTTCACAGGACTTCACTGAGCCGAAGTTGTTGCTGTTCCCATCGCAGCCGCTGAAATTGAATGGTCGACAAACTCCAGTTGTAGCATCGTAATAAAAGCTTGGAATGGACGAACGGCAGTTCCCGATCAGTTTCGGTTGCAAGCACCGATATGTCTGAAGCCCTTGACTAATCACCTTCTCTAATTCTGCACATCACCAGCAGAAAAGATTATCGTGAACGAGCGGAAACTGTTATTGGGTAAGAGAATCTTTAGTATTCCTATATGCTATCCTACCTTTTTGATTGCACTTTGCCAGGCAAGCGTGTTGATTCCTGAAAACATTCTCGGTAGCTTGACATCCGCCATAAACGAACTTCTCGCAAACTTCTGTCGTGGAATTGTAAGTCCATCGATAAAAGACTCCGGAGCAAGAGAGAGTGCCCTTCAACGGAGGCAACAAGCAAATGTCGTCGCTAATAATTTCAACATTGTCTCCGTCAGCAGTAACATTTGTCTCTGTAACTGTTTACAATGCCAGGATATTATTAGTTCAAAATAAGGCAGGTAAAAATGTTTTTCTAATAAATATTATTTCAATAACAATTTTCTAACCTGTTTCAGTTGTGATTGTAGGCGGTGTAACGGGTCCCTGCAGGCCATTGCACGTAAGGTCGCATTCAGATTCAGATTCGAAATTGTTTCTGTTGCCATGGCAACCGGTGTAATTGAAAGTTAGGCACTTTCCAGTTTGCGTATCGAAAAAGAAGCGCGTGTTTTCACCAACGACATCGACCGAGCTTTTATCTAATTTAAGACAAGGACTGCCTTCGGACTTTGACTGCATGCATGGCATAGAGGTATCCCTTCCATTGATTAACTTCTGAAGTCCTGTGAACAAAAGTTAACTCAATTTCTGAATATTTAACAGGGGGTCATGTTCATCCTGCCTTGTTTGTTGCACGTAGCGAGACAAGCAAATTCATTTTTGAATAAATTCTCTGTGCCCCAGCAGCCCTGCCAAAAGATCTTCCTGCAGGCGTTGGCAGTCGTGTCGTAAGTCCAACGTGGAATCACTCCACTGCACTCCGGGGCATCCGAAGGACGATTGATGGACGGAAGGGAGCAAATGTCGACAACTTTGGTCTCGTTTGCTACCGTGTAATTCTCCACGACAGGAGACTCAGTTGGGCCTGTGTTTTAATATGTAACGAATTGATTTTCTCAACTTGTGAAAACTGAAAATCGACGTATAAAACTTACGTGGGATGGCCCACACGATCGACGTTGCAGAACACAAAAGAATAACAAATTTTTTCGACTGTCCCAGCATGACGGTTCACTTAAATTCACAGGCCCAGAAGAAAGCAAATGAAAAATGAAAGAACACAAGGATCTGTATAAGCTCGCGAAATCCGGGAACGACTGCCGACTTCCATCCGTCTCTGCTCTTTATATACTTGCCATAGGTAAGACTCGTCAAGCGAGTCCCATTCCTTGGCGAAATATCAGCCACATTTGTCTTGAAGTTGGGTTGATCGTTTGAGAAGGTCTGTGCACTGATGAGGAACTTTTTACTTGCTAGACTTTCTCTGGGATCGCACGAATAACCTTAAGGCGTCCAATGGTCGCAATCAATCACGGAGAAACAAGTTTTTGCACTCTGTATTATTAGTCTATCTAAAATATTAGTAGGCTATGTATAGCTGTATTTGTAATATTATGCTTGATACTTGGGGGCCTTGATTTTAATTTCCTGGATTTGTGCGAGCAACTTTACCATCTAATTTATTCCATCTGTCGTTTTTTTTTCCTTTTTTTTTAAATTGTTAGTTGACCTAGCTCGTGGCAATTTTGCTGCAAAAACAAAATCTTTATTTGGAAAGGAGAGCTTTGCACCCCGGGTAACGAAAATTGAAAAATGGAAATCTCAATAGAACTTAGTCCATATTTGGATATGAATTTTACATTGGATTCGACTCACTTCCTTTAACGTAACAGAATGATGATGAATGTATTAGCTTTTTCAACATGTACTGCGATAAATAAAAAGAAACGCCTGAAAATATGAGCAAGGGCGGCCTTCAATCGAGACCTTGAATTACCCGAAGGGTTTCTGAACGATCAAGTTACCTAAACAGGTAGCAGCATTTCGAAATTCAATTTTAAGCTTGGAAAAGCGGTGTATAGATTGTCTTATTCTTCGACAATGTTTTTCATGGAGTTTTTATTTATTGTTTATTACTTATTCTATGTTTATCTTTTGTGTCACAGATTTACTCAAATCAGTTGAACTGTGCAGCGACGTATACGTCCTAATCCTATGCTATTTTGATTTTTTTACCTTGCATAACGCAGGAACTGATTAATGCAAATTTGTTGATTCATAAAAGTAACGCTAGATGTCAGGTTTCCTATCGTGCAACCTTGCCCATTCCTCCTCTAAAATATTCAAAATGGCGGCTACCATTCGGCAGGCAGGCTGTATGGCTGTTTGACGTATGTTTGACATAAGTCAAAAACTTGGTTAACATTTGATGCTGTGATAGTGTGATTATTTTCAATTTCCCGTGTTTCAGAAATACTCCAGTGATGTACCGGTGTTTAACATCTCTCAAGACACATTTTGACTCATCATCGTCATGAATTTGGTTGTCGAGTAGTAACTTTTTGGGTATAGGCTACCTTTTCCAGAATTGCTTCACTTATTGATTGCCATGGGAAATTTCCTCAAAATCACTGGAATGCATGGAATAAGTATTTTCTTTCTTTTATTATTTGCCTTCTATTTCATTCACTTCCTATAGATTGTGTGATTGGTATTCAAATCTAAGGATTATTATTATACCTGGTGTTTTGGGGTTCTGGACCAAGACATCCTTGAAACTCTTAGCTGTACATAAGGATGAAAAACAACTTGAAAATTTCACTTGTTGTAGTTGCCAACTTTATAGTGATTGTTCCACAAGGAATTGAAAATTTGTTTTGACAGCAAACCCATTCCTTATCTTTTATCTCGCTGAACTTCTTCCATTGCAGTCTAAAATGTATTTAAAGTATTGATCTCCACTTATGTCTATCTAATGTTTAAGATACACTTTTGAGTGTATACTGATAATTGTTTATTCTTTTAGATCATAGACGTCAAGCACATTGATGACACAAATTATAAACAAGCTAACTTATTTTTCTTTTTTATTTACAGGTTCTAAACTCCAGTTTCTAAATTTGCATGGCAGACTTTATGACAAGTCATGTCGTTTCAAGAAAGTCAACAAGGTCCCTTGTTTACTAACCTGTTAGCTGCTACCCTTGAATCTCCCTTTTTACTTTCTAAAGAGGGCCATTTTAACTTGAAGTATTGCTTATTCTGTCGCTACAATCTTGTTTGAATATTATTGCCATCCAAATAAATGTTCATATTCTCCTTACAGAGTAATCCTGCGCTACTAATCATGGACCTCATCCATTGGTGAAAACCGACGAAGGAATGCTGTAATTCAAGACTGATAAATTGTGTAGTTAGATTTAATTACAAGTGCATATCTGGGCTCCCTTCTTTTCTGTGGCCCCGTTTCCCTAACTAACCACTAACCAACGCCCGCCGGTGGTCACTCACCCGCTGTGAAACCAGGAGGAGGGGAGGGCTCTGGTCGAACGGGGACTTGGAAGGCGCATGATCCGATGAAAACTTTTGGAGGGTCATGAGTCTAACCCGGAAGCCTAGTATGACTACATCTCCCCAGTAAAACTTGCCTCGTACTTCTCTCTTCTTCTCGGTCCAGATAAATATCTCTGGGGGCCGTAGACATATCCTATAACAGCATGTGCGAGTTAAACAAAGCAACCCACTACCCAATGAAACAAAAAGCCATGGTTTATTATTTGCGCAAATCTCCGTCAGTCAAATTACAAATTTTTCTAATTCAACAACTCGCGTAGAATTTTGCATCTATTCTATTAGTGCAAATCGCGATTCCATGTGTTTGGGAGTTAAGAAAATGGTTGTTTAAAAAACAAACAATGGGGTGTTCTGAGTAGCCAAAAAAACTCACCATTGTTTGTTTTTTAAACAACCATTTTCTTAACTACCAAACACATGGAATCGCGATTTGCACTAATAGACTAGATGCAAAATTCGACAGAAGTTGATGAGTTTGAAAAACTTGTAACTTGACTGACGCAGATTTCCGCAAAACTAAACCATCGCCTTTTGTCTCATTGCCGCAGCGGTGGTGGCGGGTTGCGTTTAACTCGTACAGAAGAAAAACGTCTTGAACCGGACGCTCTGTTTATTGAATTTTTTTAACATTTTAAAAAGAAAATAAAACAAATTGGTTCATAAAACATATTTATTTTTATTTATTACAAATATTGCATGGTTAAGGTTTAACATTGGTTTATAGGGTTAAGGGTATGTATTTGAGGGTTGGTAGGTGTATGTTTTCGGGGTTTGAAGGATTGGAAGGTATATGTTTGTGGGGTTTGGAGATTAATTGGTAGGGCTACGTTTGTAGGGTTATAGATTAACTGAATTTTTATCCAAGCTTGAAATATCCTCCCCCTCTCCAATATTCTCCACTTTCCTTTCCCAACCCCGAAAACATGTTTATTATTTGTTGACATAAACATCCCATATTTGTTTTCGTTGCTTCTGAACTTATAAACGGTAAACTGCATAGTCACGATGACAATTTAAGAAAATAATGATGCAATTTCGGTAACAGGAAACCAGCACCAAGGAACGGCTAATTGAATTTGATGTAGAAAGATCTTTCACCAGCATAGGCTGCAACAACGTGCCACATCGGACTGCAACTACGCGAACATAAACGCGAAACCTATAACCGTAATGAAATGAATTAATCTTCAGCATCATTGGAAATGCTGTCAATGAAAAGGCAAATAAATATAACTTCATGTTATTTACAAGAGTTAACACAAATCATTAGCTTCCCATTAAGAAAATTGTACATGTTAAATTCAAAATGCTGACTGAAAAAATCCATGTGTGAATTAGACTGGAGCGAAGAAGAAGGTAAAGCTAAGACTTCAACTCATAGCTGTTAATCCTACTTGTAAAAATTAATTACTATCAAGGAATTAAGTCTGATGTGAATCTCACAAAAATGACAAATAAATATATAGCTTAACTACACATCCTCTCAGAACTATTCTTAGAACTGTTACAAAATGAAAATAATGTACAGTTGACAAGCTTTACCAATGAGAAATACAATTAAAAAATGTATGAAAATAATTACTTCAATAGTTCTTAAGTGTTTCTTCAAGGGACTGAGCACACAGCAGTACAGGAAGCAAGAGAAAAACCTTTACCTGCCGCTTATGTCAAATCCATGTGAACATTGGTCAGCAACAAAGAAGCTCAGACTTCACCAGGCTGTTAATCCTATTAGGAAAAATTAATTACCAACAGAAAACAGTAAGTGACAGCATAGTTACAGAAGATAAGTTTATAGAATCCTTCAGAATTACTTTTTAAAGGAATTAGTTGGCAAGTTTTTCCTTTTAAACTAGACTGAAAATTCTACAACAGATGAGCAAAGAACTAGTCATCAATTAACAATATCGGTAGCATTCAAGTTAGAAAGCTGATCAACATAAATACCTTAATTGTTCTGAAGTGTGACATTCATTCTGTTGAGTGTTTTTGTATTATATGAAACATACAGCTGGTACAGGTTACAAGAAAAGCACCCATCACCAGCTGGCTGTAACAAACCCATCTGCACATAGCACATTGGACCGACACAAAGAAGCTCAGAATTCACCAGCCTGTTCTAAGAAATATATGAAAAAAACAATTTAATGAGTCAAATACTCATCACAACCGTCAACTGCAAAATTACCTCATGTGCGAGTGACAATTTGTCAGGGTCCAGCTATTAATATGCATTACTTGACATTGAACATATCACGAAAGGGGATGGCAGCAAATTAGCAGTTTAGCACCAACTTACATCAAACTCCACATCAACAGTGAGGGCTAAATTCTTAATCTTTGCGTTGTCATATCCAACTGCCAAAGTCAATAAAATTTCATTAGATATGGATTTGGAAAGAGATGAAAATTTTTCCTCTTAACTGAAGCTTTAGAACTTTAATATATTGGATTATTGAACCCTCTTCAGGATAGTCCTGGGTATTTCCAGACTATTTCAAACATTTAGAACCTTGCCTGCTTTGTTTCAAGTTTCAACCACGTTGTTGAAGGACGGGAGGATCCTACGATTGAGCAATCGATATTTTTAGCAGACTAAAATACAAGTTTCAGCGCCATCTATGATTCACATTTACAACTACTAATAGGAAGAACAATAGTCTTCGTTACGCAAGACCGCCACCATTTTATTTCGAGCAATGATTGAAAGCCATAGCCTACTTCACCTCAAGTAGATTATCGGCAGAGCTTATATTGTGATGGCAGCGCGTCTATGCTATATAAATGTGAAAAGAAAAGTAACAATGAAGAATACGTGTGCAGTATGCGTTTATCACTTGTGTAATAATATAAAAATAAACAATTTTATGCATTTCAACATCCATGATAAAAGAAGGCCAGGAAAACTTTAATTTTTAATTGAAGCTCTTGATCGAGGAAAAATTTTCCTCGAAATACTCATAAGCGACCAGAGAAGAATGTAATACTTCACCAACTTGTCAACTTTCAAATGTAATGGGAAGAGGATGATAGAAAGTTGCGTTTTATGCGGTGAATGCCCGAGTATATTCGTTTTGTGTGATGAAACGTAAAAAAAAAACAGGAAAAAGAAAGGCATAGTTAAGGTCCCCTTACACAGTTAACATAAAATAAAAAATTTTAAAATTAATTTTTTTTTTCTAACGAGGAAAACGCTCGAGAGAAAATCATTGAGGCAAACTAAAAAAAAATAAAGATTTTGCTTTTGGTGTGAAGTGAGAGAACCGGATACCATTTCTGACCAGCTTGTCATTCAGCACAATTAGAAAAATATGGTAACATTTGATTAATCTTTATTCTTCTCTGGTATCCACCTAATACCAATTACAAAGTCTTCGGACGGCATTTTTCCATGAACTGTAAAGGGGGGCATAATCCAACCTGTGGACCAAAAATAAAAAATGTCGAAATTAATACACAAGAAGAAGCTCTTGTAAACATTTTTTTTTTTAAATTTTACCATCGATTTTCAACAGGGAAGAAGACACGCTCCGTCTGCCGCATTGCCTCCAGCTCACTCCTCGACTTCCATATCCCTGAAATATTTAAAATGATATCCGAATTATTTATTTATTTTTCGATTAAGTTAACATGTTTCTACCGAAAGAGAGTCCTGCCATCATTGCGGCGCCATGAGATGCCGTTTCAATAAACGTTGGACGATCGATGGTGACCATAGTGAGATCGGAGATGAGCTGCATGAGAAAATCATTGCGACAGACACCACCGTCGACGCGCATCTTCGTTACAACTACACCCGTTTCCTGATACATCAGTTGACACATTTGGTAGACCCGGAAAGCTAAAGATTCTACAGCTGCCCTCAAAAGGTGGACTTTACGGGTGGACGGTTTAATTCCAATAAAACCAGTGGCGGCAGATTCATCATTGATGGGTGCCTGGTTTAACAAACAAAAGATGTCAACAAAACAAATGTAACAAATTTAGTTCTTTTTACATACTTGGATTCCACTAAAAGCTGGGACAAAAAAAACGTCGTCACTGTTTGGGATGGATGTAATGAGTTTCTCAATGTCGTCATACTCTTCAAAGAGATCAATGTCTCGACACCATTCGATGACTGTGGCTGTGTCACTGGAATGACCCTCTGCGATAAACACCACTTCATCACCAATCTTCCAACCTACTACCGGGTAGAGACCAGAGATGGAGGCGTGTGGTTTTTCGCCCGTGTTGTACGAGACGAACGATCCGGTACCCATTGTCAAGCGGACATCTCCAGGTTTGAAGCAGAGCGAGCCGAACAAGGAAGCCCCTTGATCTGACACCTAAATATAATTCTGTTAAATAAGCATCACAGATTTGATTTAAAATGATTAATCGAAATGTGAAACTTACAACACAGCGAATCGGAATTTCGGCACCGAAAATACTTTGATGGATGGAACCCCAATGGTCACCGCAAGAGTCTTTGATTTCTGGAAGCATAGATTTGGGAATTTCCAGCATGTTGATGAGCCAGTCTACCCATTGAAACGTGTACGGATCCCATAATCCACTGACACATATATTGCTGTAATCTGTTGCGTGGAGACGACCTCGAGTCAATCTATTGGGGACAAAACGAACCCACGATAGTGGTTTTTGCGATATCCACTTTTTGAAAGGAAATGACAATTGAATTTTACCGGTAGAGAAGGAACGTTTCTATGGTACCAAAAAGGGCGTTGCCATCCTTTGCTGCTTGGCGCAGATTTTCGTGATGATCCAAGACCCAGCGCAAGCGTAGATTGACTAAACCATTCATAAATTTAAAGGCACTACCGGCTAAATAGCGCTTATTGCGAGTTGCTTGATGCAAAATGAACGAGCCCAGACGGATGCCCTAAGTTAAGAACAATTGCAAATTAACATAGAATAATTTTTTTTTTAAGTTGGAATAATATACTTGAATGGTCCAAGAATTATTCCACGATTTCACAAGGTGATCAGCTCTCAAGTCTTTCCATGTAATAAAATTATGAAATGGCTTTCCTGTCCGTTTGTCCCATGTAACAAATGAACCGCGTTGCGTAGACAAACCAAATACTTTAACGTCAGATACAGCGGCGTCAGCTTCTGTTGAGAAAGTTAAGTAACTCGCTGACACCAAATAAAAAATTAGTGAAATCGACGTACTTTCGAGAGCCTTTTTGAAAACAGTTTGAAAAGTTGTCCAAACATCCTCGGGGTCTATTTCATTCCATCCTTGTTGTGGATAAATTTGACTGATCTGTGGTACATGAAACGTGAAATTAATTTATAATAAAGACTTACGTATAACTGTAATTTTTTTAATCAGACGTCACATGTTTTCTTAACACCTTTGGAGTCACATTTCACCTTTACTGAAGCACTAGATCGGACGCGCCCTTGAAGATCAAAAAGAAAGCAACGGACCGAAGTGGTACCGAAATCCACAGAGGCAATAAACTTCCGACCCGACGACGATGACCGTTTCGAGTTTCTATCTCCTCGTTTACTAGCCATTTTGAGAGGGCTAGCTCACTTCTTTCTCGGACAGCAAGCAAAGACTGCCTAATGATCAGACACCATCTGCCACACAAGATAAGGTGAGTACTTTTTGTATCAGATTTAGATCTAGATATGGATGCTTTGAAAGATAACAAGTATCCTATTGTATACTAGACAGCTAGCCATGTAAATGGATCTATAAAAATAAAAAAATCTGAAATTTGTTAGTATTAAGAGCGAAGTACCTGGTTTTGCCTTTTAATATTTAGCATATGAGAAGGTCTCAGTTATAACAAATGTAAACATAATTAAACTTTGAAATTCAGTAGTAAGAATGATTTGATAGTTACTTCTCAATAAGAGTAAAACAATAAAATATTTAAAAGCCCAAGGTTACCAATTTGTTGGAAATAGAATTTTTTCCGATAGTCTCGAATCAAAAGCAGAATCAACAGGCCCGTACTCTCTCTCACCTGAAACTGAAGTGACACGGTGGATTCCCTCGCACAATATACACACTGAAATAAAAGTGAAACTTTCTACATAGTTTCTAGTATGTATTTTTATGATTTGGTAAACATCAATCCCTCCAGCATGTGATGTTGGTCCAAAAGAGTTCTGACCTACTTCGTGAATGAGAAAACAGAAAAGAAAACAATATTTTGAAGTTGAGGTGATTTTCAGCGCCACCTGGTGTCCAGGTATCCGAATGTCCTTGTAAGTTGCAATCTTTTTCTTAGAACTAAATTCTCATCAACAATTTTTTATTTTGATCGGCTTAAAAATAATTATTTAATTCCCACCTTATTCAACACCAGTAATAGTAGTTTCTCGTGAAAATTTCATTATTTTACAATAATCTACCATGATTTCAACGTTGCCATTTTTGACAGCATTCTGTGTCGTCTGCTGAACAACAACGAGGAAAGAAAAAGAAAAAAGCTTGAGTTTACCGGCTTTGAATTTAAACTATTTAAAAGTAATAAAAATGGACGAGAGTGACTTAGATAAACCTCAAGACAATAAAGGGCAAAAAAAGTCTGCCAGGCAACACGATGGTGGCGCAGCAGATCTGGAAAAGGTTACCGATTACGAAGAGGAACGAGTCGTTTTGTCACAAGATATAACCGGGGTAAATGTCCAAACTTTGTTCATTTTACGTTCGTACATTAATTGAATTTTTGTATCTATTACACAGGCTATTAATAAGATTGATAATCGTCGAAGCAAAGAAGAAGCTGAACGTCAAGCTAAAGAGCGTGAATTGGCAAAAGTTTCCATCAAGAAAGAGGATGTAGAAGTTCTGGTAATTTTCACACAAAAAAATAAGTATTTATCTAGTTACTGACCTTGTTTTGTTATTGCAGATTAAAGAAACTGAAATTCCTAGAACACGGGCAGAAAGAATTTTAAGGGAGAACAAGGGTGATCTGGTGTCAGCTTTGAGACAAGTCATAAATTCTTAATTGATTTCTTTAAATACACCATTAACTTCTAAATGTGTATTGACTGTTTAAAAAACAACTTAGCTAGACATATTTGAAATACCATTTTTTGTCACTTGGCGAGATCCATGTGTGACAGCCTCCCATATTATTTCGTATAACATATTCAGCAGTGTATGGATTAATGTTGGCTTTTTGTAACCGCTGTTGTTCAATTTTCTCAGCTTCCATAAGTTCATAGCTGGTTGCCTTTAAAACAAAATTATTTTCTTAATAATAAATTAATTGATGGGAGACTATGAGAAAAAAAATTCTAAGACTGGAGGGGGAAATTTCTGTTGCAAGGACTTTTGGTCTTATTGGCAGTTAACATACCTTAGCTTTGAATGGAAGGATGTGGGCGACTTCCTTCAAGAATGGCAATGCTTGCTCGAATTCGCATTTTCCGCCAAGCTCGACGATGACACGGCCAGCCTTTATAGGAACGACATAATGATCGATGGCACCTTTACCTCCACCCATTCGTTTTCCTTGACCCTATAATATCACATCTGTATTTACGTGCTACTAATTTATTGCTAACAAGTAGGCTACCTTCCGCGTAAGGGGTTGCCAGGGTGAATCAATTCTCCATACTGCAAACATTTTGGATGGATCCATCTTTCTATTGATTGTCATCCTGATCATTTCAATGTGGCCAGAATGTAATCTACCTCCACACAATGCCTATATTCACCAGATTTTTTGAAATTGCCCTTATCATTTATCACATTTAGATATGAAATACTGACCACAATGCCATACTGTTTGTGGATGAACTCTGTATGAATTGGCTCAGGCCCTCTCATGAAAGTGAGTCGTTTGGACATTTTGGGAGGTTTCAAATTGGAAGGATATGTAGGCACTTTATCCTTGAATTGTAATTTTGGTCTCTCAGGCAGTTGAATGTCTATAAATGAATAAAATATCTTTAAATTTAATAATTCATTAAATGCTCAAAATAAATCATCAAACGTGAATAATCAGGTGGGGGTTGAAAATTCTTCATTCCAGCCACTTGAATTTGAATCATCACTCTTGAGTATGAAGCTTGCTTTAATAGTCCTGAAAGATTTAAAAAAACAATATGAATTTTGTTCGAATATCGTGCCTTTTTAAAAATTATTGATAAATTATCCCGTCGGCAGTATCCACTTAGAACACAGTAGGATAACGAAACGTTTGACAGAAGCACAATAAGGTGATATATTACTTGTTGAAAACATTTTTCAATTGACTTAAGACGTTCTAATCAATGAATAAAGGAATAAACAATAAAGAAATTTCAAACGATGACCAGTGTAATTCAACTTTTTACACGTTTCGCTGGATGTTTTTAGACTCGCCGCAATCAGCTAGTCTGCTCCATGCAGACGAAAAACAACAGGGATGCAGGATGCTGTTTAACCTTTTCAGCGGGATTTCAATTGAAATTCGAGTAAAAATTAATATGAAAGTACAGATGGCTATATAAGACTTGATTATCAAGTCTTGAAGCAGGTATTCCTAATATTCCTATTGTATTTCTTGTATTCCTAACAAATTTACAAGAATGAATGAGTCAAGTTATAAAAGGAAAAACAAAAACGGTATTCAGACTCATCTATTTGAACAATGATACAAACTGAAGCAAAGTATTCCATGTCAAATTTGAGATCCAGACATAATTTTAACAACTGTAATAAAATAATGCGGCATTATACATAAAATAAATTTTCGTAAATTTTATTGTTGATGTAAATATTGTTGGTAGCTCATTTAGTTGCCACTTCCTTCTTCCTCAACACCGTGGCCCCTTTTCTGCGTTTAATTATTTAGGAGAATAACCATGTAAGTCACTACTGCGCCTGCCAACTTGAAATTGTGATTGTTGGGTTCCAATTATTAAACGAATGTGGCTGACAATTTAAAAGAGATAGCGATTTCTAAAATAGGCAACTTACAGTCGGAACAAGATGCATTCCAACCTTAAATATTCCAAGAGCTGACAAACGAATGCGATCTTCGTCAATTTGAAGCAGAGTGGACATCGTCTAAAGCACAACAAATATAAAAGAACGTTCATTTTTTCCCCCGCCACGCTTGAATCTATGAATTAATAAATTTTTGTGAAAAAAAAATGAACCGCAATATTTTCGGCCATCGTTTGAAAGGATCCAGTAGACGATATTGATGTAACTCGTTCGCGAAGGAGACGCACCTGGTTAATTAAAAATGTCAACCCGAAAGGTTTGTTCTAGGTAAATTATATATAGAGTTGTTGAATCGATTAGCTCATAAAATATAACCTGATGAACGGGCATGTCAGAAGCCGTGAGAAGGACCAATATCCGTGCCCAATCCGTGACAAGAAAAAATGGAATCATCAAACTATAGTCTTCCAAAAACACAGTTTGATTAATAAAACTGTACAAATAGGCAACGGATGTGTTGATGACCGACACGAATTTGTTGGTCAACATATAAAAGACGTGGAACGAGACAACATCGTTAAGTTCCGACGAGGCTCGACAGAGATAGTGAAATATTAGGGCGTTTCGTCGCAATAACTTGACATTATCCTTCCTATATTATCAATCAATCAGTTAATAAATGGCAGTATGTAAATTTTATTTCAAATTTCGAATAGGATTAATTTGTAAGAGTCTTATTTATACCCTTGATTCGAAGTCACTTGCTCACTTGCTTGCTCATTGCTTTCATTTTCCAGGTGGCAAATGGGGTACGGGTCCCGTAACACGAGTTGGATGTAACGGGAGATGATATAATAAGACAGATGGATGAAAAGAAATGTGCAGTCAGACATTACGCATGCTAACGATCCAACGAAAAGGGCAACTGTTATTGATAAAGTGCCAGTATTCGGTGATGTGAACGTTTTGTAGACAGGAGTCGTCACAAAGAGAACACCTATAGTCTGTATAACAATAAAATTCGGAATTGAAATTTTGAAATGATGCACTAATACATATGGATCTGTAATTATTTTTTTACTAACATCGATGATAATAAGAATAAAACCAATCGTTAATCGTGTCGTAACGGAGGTGCTGAGACTTTGGACGACCATCTTTTCTCCAAAAAGTCTCTCGACTTCTTGCACTGCCTCGACTGCATTTCGTAGTTTGCGGTAATGTAATATCATCCGGCGAGATGATAAGAACTCGGCTATGACGAAAAACCAATTGATCACGAAAAGAATGGACATAGTGATCGGCATATTTTCTTCATTGAAGTTGACTACTTGCTTCCAAAAGAGATATACTAATCCAATAAGAAATGCCAATTGTGAAATGGAGATCAGAAAAAACCACCAGGTAGTCAGATTTTTGAAAGAAAAAGTGAATCTCTCGAAGTTCTTTGTGTTCGAGTTATTTTCGATAGTATAGGGGAAAAAGCCACAGGCTTGGCAGAGACTAACGAATGGACGTAACCGTTCAAAGACAGACATAATGGGAAACTAAATTTGAACTGCGTCCTTATTAACTGATAAAATGCAATGTGTCTGTTAGGTTTAATACGTTACCATGGAAATTTTTTCTATATGCGCACATATGTCTCCGGTAATAATTTCAGTAATAGCCTAACGAATGACTTTTTTTTTCCTGTCACCTGTTAATTTGTTGATTGATAAATCAATACTCTTTGCATAGTACTCCATCAATCTTAAACAATTTTACCTTGCCGTATTTTTTAGAATAATATATTATAGGAACAACAAGGCTACACGCTTCGTCACTCAATTCAGATCAGTAGGCCTATCGCTCCCGCGTTTCATTATAGGGTGAAATATAAGTGCCCGTCATACCTATAGGCTTATATCTGTCAATGTCCATACGACACTATACGAAACTTGCTGGAAAAACTGAAATGTGTGCAATTTCTCAAGCGACTGAAGAATGCACGAGAAAAAGCAACGGCAAACTTAAATTTAAATGATTTTCTACTGTTAACGAGTGTACAGGCGACTCTAGGCAACGAACCAAATTAATTGAGGGGAAAATTGATTTGAGAAAATTAATGTTTGAGCTAGAAAGTTTGCCGTTTTAGCAATATCCGTCCGAACCAATATTCGGTCGAAATCGATTTTGCGTAATAATATAGTTCAACGCCGTTATTTATAAAAGAACATTCTACGCGTTCAGTTGTTATAGATACTAGCGCTATTCTAAGCGAGTGAGTCAGAGGGCAAGAGATTGAATGAAAGCTCGATGAAGAAACGAGTGGGCGAGATCCTGGGATTCCATTACGTGCCAATACGCAATCACTGACGTCAAAAACAGGACTATAGTACAAGTCAGCTCCCGCGTGATCAACATTGCCCAGACCGGGTGCTATACCATAGTAGGCTATGCGATGTAGATTCTGTGCGTTTGTCTCGGTGCTGGCCGGCGCGGTATATAAGTTAGATATACGTTTACATTAGCAACTCCGGCGTCTGTTTGTTTTGGCCTGATTTGGAGTTTTGGACACTTTGATGACGCAATTCTTTTCCATTGCACGATTAATGGCGTGTGCAGAGCAGTCATGCCGAATCTATATCACCCTAAATGTAAGAAATTCCGTTTAAAAACGAATTTAAGCTCGTGCTCGTGCGGAAGCTGACGAAATTTGTCTTTCCCGCAACCAAATGTTTTATAAAAGTCGAGTCATGCAATAATCTCAGCTGTTATCTGTCGGCGCCTTAGTAAAAAGAAATAAGATTCTTCAAACAAAACAAAAAATTCCAGTGCAGTTTGATATTTCTTTTTTGAATTGCCACTTCCTGTTTCAAAGTTCGTTCATTCCGTCACTAGTGAAGTCGAAAAAAAACCCAACAGGATCGAAAGTTTGACGTCACTTATATGTACTACTTTAGCCCTTATTATGCCATTTTCGGCCCCATCAGGTCCAAACGGAATGGACCAACGATCCCCTCTATGTCAAAATAGCACTTAACGACACTATACCGGTATTATAAAAGCCAATGCTATAAGGATCCACGCCGTATGTTACGTATGTATAAGTGTACAGTCCAACTGCTGAATGAGTGATAACGAAGAGTCGAGAATGTAATCGTGATCACCCACTTTTCAGATAGAGACTTTAATATACCGAGTCACGATGTCCATCTCCTCGTTGCCTTGACGCCTACTGTTATCTCACCAGGGATCATAGTAAAAGGCAATAAGGGCCGGGTAGGTGTAGTCGTCAGCGTCGAGCGATTCAGTATCAACAGATTTCAGCTGGCCGCCCAAGCAGGCGGATGGTCTGCTGCTCTACTAATCCTGCTCTTCCTTCACTTTCAGTTTCCGGTCTACTCTGCCACTGAAAAGGCCAACACACCATTTCTACCGTCTCTATTGGAATTGTGAACTTATAACTTGCTATTAAGGCACAACAGTCTATCCGACGTCGAGGTATTATTCGACGACACAGCGCAGGAATGTTGCTGGATTTGGACAACGTCAAGGGGAAATGTTTGGCGTTCGGCGTCGTCATTTTCATAGGTAAATAGAACACATTTGGTTAACCTATCTCTGTTACACGCGCCTCTGGGATAAGCTTTATTTGAATTATCACGAGATAGAGCGCATGTATAACACTCTGCATTTCTAAAATGTAAATTCTTGTTTATCGTGGGTTCAGTTTCCGGGCTTCAGTCATTTATGTTGTGGAATGTTGCGCACTTTCAAACATTCTCTAGCTATCCAACAATCACATTCTATAGGCAAGCAGTGGGATTTTTGTTTTTATTTTTTCGTCTTTATCCTGAAAGAATTTGGATTCAATTTTGGAAACCGGGTGAACCGGGTCCGGGTGATTCAGCTGCTTTAGTTTTACTTTTGCTTTTGTGAACCGTGTGTAACCACGGGTGTCCTATTTATTTGTACCAGCCATAAGCACACTGCGCATTGTGTTTATTCTTGCAACCCCGCAAATGTAAACACAGACACAGGGCTCAACTCGGAAACATTTGAAAATCGCGGCTGATGTCATTTTGAACAGATGGGAGCTATACGGGTTGTCACTGACAACTTGTCAGCAGCTATATAATAATTGATCAAATCTTTTTAATCTAGCATCAGATTATTTTTATCATCTTGTGTATTTTAACACGTTTGAATTTCACAGTCCTTGTTATAGTCATCATCACGGGATTGACGAGTCCGAGCGGCTCGGGAAAATGGCATTCACCGTCCAATTCGTCTGACATTGACGCTGTTCATAACGGAACAAACGAAGAACCCTTTATGCTGGGCGCCATCGGACAGTACGGATCCAATCGCAACACAATCGGAGTTGACAAAACAGGTCACATCAAAACGAAATGGTATGTATGTTACGATCGAGTTGACATGTTTTACAAACAGCTATTTCTGAATGACATGAATATTTGACTGATTTGTGTCGTCGCTGTATCTTACAGGGGTGTTGGCTGATTTGGTACAGGAGTGAGGCGACAAGTGTGGATCGACAGTTTCGTTATCGCACACACATCAGCACTTTGAAATGTATATTTGTATTTCCGACTGACAACGCATACTCTTGATATTTAAAAAACTGATAATAATCAGTCCCTTATTTTGAACGATCTTTGATGCATTACATATTGACAACTATTTGTATTTATTTAAAATTATTTTCAGTAACATTTTTCTGAAGTCAGGAATGTTGCTATTTGTGTATGAAATGTAGCAAAGTTTTTCACATTAAATTACACCGCTTTCAAATGACGTCCGCTAATTATTTTTTTTTATTTTATCGACGTTGATCCTCGGGGATTACTGAATGACGGATTTCAGCGTATGTGGTGTGTAACTGGTCGTCGTCGATAGTCAGTTTAATATTAGTTGGACGTGATTTACCAATTTTGCCGGTTTCAACTTCAGCGTAGATGGTTTCTTGATTAACTTTAATAGGAATGATATTGGCGTACACGAGGTTTTCTTCTCCATCGGCGAATTTCCCCTTTGATTGGTTTTCCCCTTCCGGCATGGATGTGAACGGCGATTGCCTTGCATGCTGATTGGCAGTGTTATTATATCTCTTGCCATGCCTAGCCCTGTAGTAAGTCAAATAGAAATTTTCTCATTAAAAATCGACCTGAAAGTGAATTGGCTAAAGGAGTATTTACCTGTTTTTGTACAATAAGCCGAAAAGAACCACAATCATAATAAACCCCAGGAAGCTGCAAATCCCAATGAGGAGGTCACTCAGATTTCCGCTGCGAGAAGGAAATGCAGAGAAAAGTTCTTTGCTCTGAGTAGATGTTTCTGAAGCAGAAAGAATGTTCTCTGTTACTGTTGATTTTCTGTTATCGTCGTTTTCTGGTATTTTTGTCGACGATTCTGTGGGCACTTATTTATGTAATCGTGCAAATTTTGCGTAATTTCCAAAAGTGATATTTATGCATAAAAATACCTTCACAATCTTTTGTTTTGTTCGTTTTTTGTTTCCATGAATATGTCTTGTTATTTTCTGCTGTGCACCTCCATTCTTGGCTTGCATTCGATTTGGGATTCTTGCACTTGAAAACGGCCACCGTTTCCACTGTGTAATTTAGTGATGTGTTATTATGTTCGATACTGATGTTTTGGCCATGGATTTGAACAAACATATTTGAATTGTTGTTCCACGGTGAATGACAGTGATTCTGTCTTGGCACTACAAGAATGCGTCGATTATTGTGATTTGTTTAAATATAAGTTCAAACTGGATGACTTGCCACATTGAGGTAAAACCCATGGAGTGTCATTCCAATTTAACCACCCGTTGGCGGTGCACTTTCCGAAAAGATGATCTAGATTTGCTTTTGGACTAACCTGGTGGGTTTCACCGTACTTACAGACGTAAAGTAACTCGGTATTGACAGGAAAACAAATGGAGGAATTCGTTATTTCACTGAAATTGTTTGCAAATACAATAGAAATATTTTGCTTCCAAGCTGGGAAACGGCATCCATCTTATTTCAAACAAAAATGAATTTCCAAAATTAAAGTAGGCAATATTTCAATATATACGAATATATAAATATAAAACGTTTCGGTATATACTTTTATATTATACTGCAGGCTAGCGATAGAACATATAACTTTCCATTTGACCAATAGACTTACTTTTAGTTTCAATATCTGACATCACGGACACAAATGTCACTACGATTCCAATTGCAATAGCGGTGACTGCATTTCCATGTGAGAAGTGTGATGGCATCGTCACCAAACGAGTATAACTTTACACTAGATTACTGTACTATACAGTAAGTGATTTTTTTATGAATTTGAAAACAGTCGCACACAGGCAAGTAAATATAGAGGAAAAAAAACTTCTCCGCTATGACTTGCGAAGCCGACTATTGGAAATACGACACTACATCTTTATATTGTTGCTGGCATTTTAGTCAGGAAGCTGTGGTTCCTTATAGCGGAACATTGATAAGCAGTGGTACAGTTACTATCAACATACAACGAATAATGCTGATGGGCAACCACTTTGGCGATAACGCGTATTTATAAGATCTGTGTAAACTGCTGTATATTAGGTATTCATTATTTTTGAATTTCTGCACGAATTTCTGCTCATTAGCTCGTTAGTCGTCTCCATCAAAATATATAACACATAGGCTAACATAAATTCTTGTATTTCTCACTTCTTCATCACGACGTTAAGTCCTGATATACACGAAACGGGGATCAATATAGCCTACCAAAAGCAACCCATTTTGATATAAGACATTATTTTGTTTTGTCAATTACGTATATACTGAAATGATGGGAAAAGTTAAAAAGAAAAAAAGAATGAACATCGAATATTTCTAATGAATATTTTTGTGTGGGATCTTCCAAATACAATAACAATTTTTCCAACTTATTAGAAATCCGTGTTGCGACTAATCCTGACGGCTTCCTTGAGCTGATTGTTCAACGCTTGCTGCTTCATCTGCACCTCGGGCGACTCCTTGAGGTAAATGGAAGGGATGTAAGACTTGCGGGCCGGCGGTGACGTCGTGCTGTGATCCGTCGAATCCGATGAAGTCCCGTCATTGTTATCGGCCTTCTTCTTCGTGCTGGCCCTCATCGTCACCTGGGCGTATTGAGGCTCGACATTGGCCGGATCGGCCTGCGAGTGAACAGCAGCCGGTGAGTCCAATCGTCTCGTCGGTTCGTGAGCCAATTCCACGTAGGCGACCGTCTCGTTCCGTGGGTACGAGGCCATCGGAGGCGAGTCGGGCGTCGGCAAGGGTTTCCGCTGCATCTGCTGGTTGGTCTTTTCATTCTGATAGGCCAGTCTGGTGTTGATGAAATCCTCTTCTTCGGCTCGCCTCTCTTGCTCGGCTATGGCTTTCCTGTTGGCCTCTTGCATCGCCTTGGAAGCGGCAGCCGTGGCCGAGCCGGTAGTGCTACTGGACTTGTTTGCTGGTGCTGCCACCTTTTGGTAGTCACGCTGGTCGCCGGACGAAGGCTTCGTCTTCTTGCTCAGCTTCTTGGCGAACTTGTTTCCGGCTGTTCCGCAGCAATTCAGTCTGTGCAATCAGCGAATGAAAAAGAATGAAAAAGAATTCGAATAAAAGGGCGATTTGAATTTGGCGCGTTTCATTTGGATGGACCTAAAATTCTCTCACCTTCCGTAATAGAGGAGGACGATTAGAGCCACAATCAGACCGATGGCCAAGGCCACGCAAACGACAATCAGAACAATTTGGAACGGGTCCAGACCTGCCTTGGATCCTTCTTCGCCTCCCCCATAAGGTAGTGTCGAATTTGGGTTGATCCTGGAATTGATAGAAATTGTTCATTTAATTTTCCTATCAAACTTTATTTAATACGATGAAATCTTACTCGGTAGTCGACGTGATTAAAATCTCCACACCTGATGGATTAAAAACATAATTACTAATGAAGTATAGAACAAAATCAAGCGTTTGAATATAGTTAAATACAGATTGGTTGTTCGCCGCCCCAGTCACGTCCGTAACAAGTGCGCAGGTTGTTGCCCTGCAGCTCGTACCCGCTGCGGCAATGGTACTTGGCCTCTTGGTACAATGAACCCGTTGTGATTGTCACCTCTCCAAAGGCCGGTATCTCTGGCTCGCCGCAATCAGCCAAGGCTGTTTAAAATAAAGAAGATACAATTATATTCAATTAGTCGAACAATACGTGTATAATAGAGACTTTGACGTACTCGGATTGGCGTAGATGACCACCTCGCAAATGTCGACAACAAAAGTGCTGCTGTGCTCAAATCGGACGGTGCTGCCCACCAGGTTAGACGTGCTGGCCTGAGACATTGCCCGGTTGCACTGGTAACCGAAAGCCGAAGCGTTGCCCGCCATCTGAGCGCATTCGGCCGTTCCCAGTGTAACTTTCTTGTTCATCAAATTGTTCATTCCTTCGCCTAGATTGAAAATTCAGCTTATAATTGATGGTGCTGTCGTCGGGAAATTGATTCAAACAATTATACCTTTTTTGCCGAAAATGCCGACGACTCGAACGGGCAAACTCTCGCCCAGATTGACGGACAAGTAAGCACCGCCATTTCTGGTAAGAGACGGACAGTCGGCCGTGTTGACCGGATCCTCGCTGTCGACCAGGGCGTCCGTCATCAGAGTGTCTGATACTTCCACGGCTCTAGTCGTATCGAGAGCGGTGTAGGTGACCGTTTTACCGTAGGCGACATTAATATCTGTACGTAATAATTTGAACGATTACAGATCGTACTACATCTAGTGATAGTGAAGCATAAAATCAAACGTGAGAAACTTACCACACCAGGGACGATTACCGCTCCATCTACCGTCATTTTGACAAGTTCGGTTGAAACTCCCGGTGGTGCTACCCGCGGTGAGGACGTCCAGCCGCGAAGTTTGACACTTGTAGGCAACCACTTGACCTTCTTGGAACTGGTAGTCGTAGGAGAGGACCCGGTTGGTCGGCACGAAACCGCGTCCAAACGAGTGACTGTCTTGCTGAAGCGGCTGGGGCAGAGTGGGACTCAACACAGAGCCACCGACCGGTTTACCAGGCCAACCGCAACCTTGTTTGTCAAATCATTTGATTATTATTTTCTCTCCACATTGAAATCCCCAAGAATATGAAATGCCTAAAACGGATCCATAATGCACGGGCGTGTCGCAATCACGCCCTATCTATTGTGGCGTAGGTGGGGTTGTTACATACACCGCGTATAGATTATCGGTTCAAAGAGAAAAATAGGAATATGCTTACTCAGGGCTGACGCTTGATGGGCGAGTAACACTAGCAGCAGGGGAAAAAATCCAATGCAAAATCGGCTGGTAGTTGCCATTTTGTCACTCCATCCAGTTGGACCGATCATTCGGTTCCCTTTTTTAATCCGCACAAGTTTCTGCAGTTGTTTACTGTCTAAAATCGATCGATCCAGCAGCCACCGGGATATAGAGATGTGTGCACACACAAAAGCGACTCACTGAGGTGTAACGGTCGACAATATACGAAATGAAGAAACGGTCCAAGGTATAGACAAAAAAGAAACTTCCTGCCAGGATCGGCGATTATTTCGTCGTGTTATCAGCAGTTTGACTTGCACTCGGCCTCCGACTAGATTACACGAGACCCTTGTAAGCAATGCGCACCTTATCGCTGCTATGGCACCTCAGCTCTGATAGCGTATGCTGGCGTAGCCAAATGAGTTGTGTCAACATCACAGTCGGAGTAGTCTCACTATACTAGCACTCGCTCAAAAACATGGGAACTGAATATATCATGTTGTATATGCATATAGACGTTACATTGGTCTTCATTGTACATGCGGAAACGAAGGTGGGAGGACAGGAAAAGTGGGCAACAGGGTCGATTTCAAATCGGACAGCTCACGATTGTGACACACATATTACAGTGAAGCGCACCGAGTTCCGCTGGTGGAATGTATACGCTTCACTATAAAATATGCCTGGATGAATCTAAGGCAAGAGAGAGATTTTCGTGACTTGATTTTTTCTTATACGACAACTCGGATAGATAATCGGGAAAATATGTCTACAGCTAGGGAGAGAGCTAGGAGCGTCAGGTGCGGACATCAAAAACTTGTTGGAAAAGGGGAAGTCCTATAACTCCTGACTGTGTCATTATCCGGTCGTTTCTCTTTCGACAAAAGCTGGACTTTTTGAGCGTCATTCTAAAACACCATGGACGTAATAAGCATCATTTCAGAGCCGGAATTGCCATTTTTTTAATTTGAATACAAGTCGTCGTTAAAATGTGTGGTCGTCGTTATACGCCGTGGCAGACTGCGCAGTGATACTGGTATACTGGGTACGTTGAAACAATCTGCATAATATGACGACTTGTTATGCAATCGCACTCCAACAAAAAAAATTTGAGGATTCATCTGGCCGACAATAAAAGTTGCGCTAGTGGAAACGAAATAATAATAACAATATTCGTTGGTGGCTGGCGTGCGTGTCATACAGTCCGCACACTTATTATTTATTTAACACGTTCAAAATTCTACTGACCGTGTATAACGACGTGTGTGAGCAAAAAGCCGACATTATTCTGCTGCTGGTGTAGCAATGAAAATGAAAAGTCACCGTGATGCGCACATGTTATTATTTTGCGATTTGAAACAATTTGAACAAGTTTCGGCCGCGTCACTTTTATTTTTTTATTTTTTTAAATTTCGGATGGACGATAAAACACGGTCCCGTTTCTTTATACCGGCCACTGTGGTCTTATAACGGCCACAGATGTGTCTATAAGGTTCAACATCCGACTTAAAAAAAAAGCATCCGCCGGCATCCGCCAAACCCTTTTTTCTGCTTATTCTTTTTTCCCCTCCACAATGCGGATGTCAACCAGGTACATCCACGTGTAGCTCACCTTTGGAACTTTGATGCACATAAATGAGTCAGAAGGCACAGCACGACACTATGTACAAGCACGATCCGGCTGATAAAATTTCGGCTATGCGGCTGCTGGGTTTTTTTTCTTCTTCTTCTTCCGTCTGTTATTCTGCCCACACACAGAAGCGATTACACGTGGTGCTCCGGGGTGGTGCTGCTCGCTATAGCTGTTTGTATTGTAATAATAATAGGGCGGCTAATTGAAAAGACGATGCGGGTATAGCAGACAATATAAACGCGGGCGAGAATGCACCTCGATCATCTCCGGGAAATCGCTCGAGATTCCCATCGACCAATTTTTTACGATAGAAGTATATATAAAACGCGGCTGGAGGTGAACAACACACACACACACATGACATGAGCTCATCCAGGTGCGGGTGTATTATCACCGCCAGAGTTAGCGCGCTTCACTAAGCATTGTAACGCTCCTGTTTCTTTCATTAAGGTTCTACAGTAAATTTGATAACGATGTTCGCTGGTGTCTCGTCTCCAAGTGAAAAGGTGAAGGAACTGCATGGTGGCGGTGTTTTTCCCCGAATAAAAGTCTACAGTCTCAAAAGACATTTTTCTTTCGTTAGATTCTTGTCAGTTTATTAGTAGCTAACTTGTGTGGAAACTGCGCAGACGCTCAAGTTGGCGCGACAGGTGCTAACAAAGAGATCAAGGAGTCTAAAACTTACATACATAATACATACGTCTCTTGATTTATGAAAGGTTTATCCAGTATAAACGCATGTGAGTTAAACTTCCTCATTCTGTCCAAAAAGAAAGAGTTTTAAGTAGGCACGTGTTATATACCATGAAAAGGTGTGATCGATTAACATAACCACACGCTAGGGTATATAATACTTTTAGTAGAGAATGCTTGGCTAGTTAAGAGAATCATTTCACGGCCGGTTAATACATAGGACAGTAATATAGGACCGCATCGTCTATGTTGTAGCTATATGGTAGGCTACTGGCGAGGTGGATTGGAATATAAGAGGACCATCAGCCCGTCACCTTTTACAACGAACAATATCAGTTTGAAGGCCTCGGCCATTTCTTTAGTGAGCCTCAAAAGGGCATTCACGCTACACAAAAGCTATACCGTACATAAAAACGACTTCTGTTTGCTAATAATAGATACCATTCTTTCTTTTTCTTATTCCTCTATTTTCCCCGAGAAACTGACGGATACGTGAACACGTACAAAGCAGTAGCACCTTCCGTGCTGTTTTCTAAAAATACTATATACACCTGCAAAACGCTGTACGGGATGGCTGCGGGTGGGCGGCGGCTGTCGGCCTAGACGGTACCGGTATCACATCATGTACGGATGCAATCGCCTTGATTGTGCTGGATTACTTTCCAGACTTCACACGGGTGGTCAGAACCGGCAGGTGTATCGAATTCTATTTATAGCTCGCCAATCAACTTTTTACTCTGAAAGATGCGCTTCAAATTAACTCGGAAAGAATTCAAATTCAGGAATTTCAAATTCAGGAATTTCAAATTCTTAGTTAGCTTTTGCTGGCCGATTCCATTCGCCAACAAAAATTCTGAGCCGAATTGCTGTTGTGGTGGTGGTTACCATAACAACAACTGGATCATCTTGACATGTTCCACACGAATCCGGAAGGAGAAGAAAAAAATGGAAAACGAAAAACGGGAGCCGGAGATGGAACGTCACAAAACAAATTGGGCTTTTCTTATTTCGCAACGGAACATGTAACAAACGAACAAACAGGATGAACCTGATGGGAACCACGGACCTATTTGTTTTGTTTTGTTTTGTTTTGTTTTTTTTTCGTTACCGTTGTCCTCCATTTCTTCTTAACCCATTAAACCTCGACGCAATGAAATGTGTTAAACAGGCACCGTTCCGCCATTTAGTTTTTAATGACCGCATCGTTCTTTGTCGGCAATTAATTTTCAAATTAAATATGATATTGCTGGTTTTAATCGCGGTTTTATGAGGAATAATGTAATCTAAGAAATTACTTGCTTAGTTATTGGGATTAGTGAAAATTATTTGTATCGTTTGTGTCATAAAAACACCTCATAAAGCCATTTATTTTCCCTTGGCTTCCAAGAGGGTACTGGAGGGGTCTTATTGTGGTGGTCTAAAAGTAATTATCTATGGTTTTTCGTGCAAATTTTTACTTTGATATAGTCTGTGGTAAGGAGGCACAGTGTAACTTGACGAGAAAAATTAATTAGTAAATAAAATAAACCAAAGAGGGGAGAAAAAAAAACCCACTTTGATCGATTTTGAGCGGTTTGGATTTATTGCTGGGGATGAGGTCGATTTTTAATAAGATCGATATCTTAAACAAAGCATGGCTAATTAGAATATTAGTGTCGTCTGCATCTGTTCGTTTTGTTTCAAAGTTTCGTTTCGAATAAGAGTTGAGACTTGAGACAAAGTTATAAAGGAAAAAAAAAGATTTCAAAGTAAACGAAACAATATATTTTTTAGATTACGTTCTTGGCTGCCACGAATTCAGCACAACAAATAAAATAACAATAATGTGGTCATCGTGTGGTCTTTGGTGTGAACTGCTCTTCATTTGCCCTACTCCATGCTGCTGTTTGGCGGGTAAATAAAACAAAAGATTATAAATAGAATGATTGTGAGAGCTTAAAAAGAAAAGTTAAACCTATTCCAAATTGTTCCAAAAGTTTCTGACAAGCATTTATCACGTAAGCCCTTTGTTGAAGCATTGCAGTTTCTTTGCACTGGAACCTTCTCCTTTGTGCAGATTTTGAGATCTGAGCCATCGTAAAAAAAAGATATATCAGTTGATTATGTTGGTAAATTGACCTGTCGTCAGCAACACAATCCCACCATCAATCCATCATCACTAATCCTGATAACGATTTGTGTACTTGCTTGATTTGCATGATTTGCATCAATGCAGTGTGTTACACGTAAACCATTAATTCCTTTTTTTTATTGACAATGAGGGTTGTCAACCCATTGTCTCATTTTCAACTTTTCCTTATTTTTTATTTCAATGAAAATTTTTCGTAAACCATTTTTAAATTTTTTATTTAGATAAACAGCATCCGGCATCCCCCTTGATTGGAGAAACTTCCGATGTCGGTCCGAATTACCTATCTCTTATTCCCCCTTTCTTTAAATGTCCTCGTGTACGCCCATGAGAGTGTGGGTGTATTCACGAGGACCCCCTTTTTCCTATCCTGCCTGGTGCTGGATTCGACTTTTCTACGGATGGAGCGAAAGTGGATGCCTGGCTGTATTTCCCAGGCTTAAAGGTAGGACAAATATTATCTCTGTTCTTTCTTTTTGACTATATCTGATAACGTTGATTATAAATCGTGAAGTAGTACGGAGTATGATTATTCCAGAGCTAGGCTGTTTGTTTTTTCTCATGCCATTTTTATTGTTTAGTCATTGTCAATAACCAAAGGAAGTGGTTGCTCATTTGTAGAACGACTGCAGTCTGCAGATCAGGCTTGTTTTGTTTTGTACCGTGGTTAAACAAGCAAATTAAAAAAATATTTGAACTTTTAAACCCTTCAAGCATAGTGCATCTAGAAAATTGTGTGATTAAAAGGGACCTGCTGCCACACCGGCACCTCGTTTTTAAAATCTTTCCTTATTGTTGGCTTTATCACATTTATTGTTCGGCAGCCGGGTTTGCGGTGGAAAAATTGGGAATCTCAGCTGCCTAGCCACACCCCCATTCTACGCAGTCATGCAAATAGAGATATTTAACCACCACAATCAGTCAAACGACAAAAAAGGGAAGATCTAAAATAGCCGAGAGTACAGCAGTTCTAACTCGTTTTTTTTTCTTTCTTCCCTCGAGTCGATCATGCAATCAAGGCTCCATTATACCCCCATCCATTTGATTCTTTTCTCAGGCTGTGTCACTTTGCGCTTTAGTTACTCTCTATAACGACGAGAAAACCACAAGCTCTTGAGCTCTGTTTCATTTTGTTCGGTTTTGCTCCACGGCCAGCAGCAGTGATTTGGTTGTTTGTACGTATAAAGACTAGGCTTTGTGATAACGGACAAATAGCGTCATTGTATTACACAACAAAAGGTTCCCAACATTATTAATACCGGGCGCCGAAGAAATTACGTTTTGGATACATTTTCACATCGTTTGTTTTTTATTTAAAAGCATCGAGTTACAAGCAAACAAATTGATTTTTCATTTAAAGGCCCCAACGCCCCCCTCCCCATAAGGTGTGTCCCCTTGTTTACGTAATAATCAAAGAGGTAACAGACAAATTGTTTAAGAGATTTTTTAATAGTTCTCAATGACGCGGTCTTCTTGTTCTTCTTCTTCCTGGTCGAGCGGAGTCGATTTGAATTTGAACGGTTTGCGGAAAAAGTCGTTGTCTTTGTTGGCCCTTCCGGTTACATTGACTACAATCACCGCGACGGCGTTGTTGTTATTATTGGCGTTGGCATTGTTGTTGTTATTGTTGTTGCTACTCGTTTGCTGTTGCTGCTGTTGTTGAACGGCTGCCACAGCTGCGGTGCTGGCGGATGTGGACCCGATCAATCCGCTCAACCCGCTCAGCCCGCTGAGTCCAAACAGGTTGGCGAACCCGCCGAAGCCGTTGATGAAGTAATACGTCGAATTGGTCGTGTTGACGTACGTCACCAAGTACCTGCTGTAGGCCGATAATCCCGTGGCGAAGGCGGCGGCCACCGCCAGGGCGATGCAAATGCCCAGTGGAATCAAAATGGCCAGCAGGAAGAGTTTGAGCAATCCGCTGAAATCCTTCTCCTTGTGGTGATTGGGGATGTAGTACACCGGAGGCTGTTGGTGGTGGTGGTAAGTGGTGCTGCCACCACCGTAACCTCCGCCACCGCCGTGCCGGTAGTCACGCGGGAGTTCTTGTTTGAGTTTCTTCTTGTTGAATTTTTCTTTGATGGACTTTTTCTCTCCGCGACGCTGGCCGATGGCCTTTTGAAACATTTTGGTAAAGCTCGGCTTACTTTTACTCTCGGATACCTTGAGGGCCACGTCCATGTTGTTGAAATTCTCCGTGTTAATGGCTGCAACTGCAGTTACAGTCATTGCTAAAAATGTAAACGATGGTTATAAGTATGGCTCATTAGAGTTGAACCGCAAATTGAAGTTGATTTACCTGGGCTCAGATTATTAGCGAATTGAGTCCGCATAGTCGTTGTTGTAATGGGCTCGCTGTGGTACTGCGCCTCTCTCAACACTTTGTGATTGGATCCTGATGTGATTGGCCTCTCGGTGTTGAATTTCTTCTTGTTGTAAATCGCCATCGAAATCGCTGCTGTTTTTGGCGGCAGTTTCGATTCGAAATATGGCTGGTTGACTTTTTTGAGAAATTAATTGACAAATGTTATTGCGAATAACGATTGTTGTTGTTTTTTTTAACTATGTGTACGTACTGAAATGATTGGGCGGGAAAGGAGTTGGCCGAGGCATCAGTTGCGCATAGTTTTCGTTCGACCAGAATTCCTCGAATTTGTCTAAAATTGTCGACGAGATGACAATAATGTTATCAAAAATCTTGAAGTAACGAAACGAAACTCTTTTTACCGGTTGTTGGAATGCGGGACTGGAGAGAATTGTCATCGTCGCTAATCTGTGGGTGATGATGTTGATCATTTGTCCCATGATTGTGTCGATCTTCTTCTTCTTCTTGGTAAAACCGCTGCCTATCTTGATCGGGAGGGAGAACGTATTGAGGATAGAGTCGACTTCTCTTCCACCTACTCCGCTGGTGATGACTGGAGCCGTTGAAAAGATCAAAGAGATCTGCATCCGTCAAAAAGACGAACCCAGTCATCGCTGCCAGCACCAGCACTACCGACGCAAACCACAAAAAGGACTTCATCTGGCGATATGCGAACAAAGAATAATGTCAGACAATTTAACGCAAAGTCTATATACTTTTTGATAATCAACTTTCACTGAGACTGCCGTCCGGTATGAGCATCACGCTCACGACCGCTTCCGATTGTGGAATGGAACAAGACTAGTCTCCCGATTTGTAGGACGGTCGGTATAAGAGAAGAACCAACGGACGAGAGTCAGTCGATGAGAGGCGCCGACTTGTGGCCATTCCAACAGCAGCCAAAGCGTTTGCTTTAATGGCGTATATCCATCCACCAGTCGCAGTAGCTGCAAGGTTGCTGCGAGCGCAGCCGAGCATCTGTTGTTTTCCTTTTTTTCTTTTCGAAAATTTAAAAACGTTTGTTCGAAATTCCCGGCGTAGCGTAAAAAAAAAAGGCCGGTACTACGTGCTGCGGTCGGGATGGCAGACAGTCGGAGCTTTCGGTCAGTGCCGCATCGGCAGGAAGTCGGTGTTTTTTTTTTCTTTTCACTTGGACACTTGAAGAAAAGATGAAATTAAGGGCTGAAGTCCATCAGGAACGTATAGACGAGAGTAGATAAAAGAATATGTGTACTATAGCTTCATTAAAAGATGTTGAACAGAAAATTAGAGAACAGACCCACCAATTGAAATCTCTCTCGACTCTATTGGCGTGGCAACAGACAGGTTTTATGCAAATGTTGATGTGTGTGTTTTGAAACTATTTCGTCTGGACAACGACTTTGTCTTAACATAATATCACCTTAGAGCTAACTCGACTTTAAGCTGCTGTAGATGATGTAAAAGGGAGGGGGATTGTACGGTGCGATTGCCGCATCGTTTGATGGCGCAATATTACCGAATCATTTGAAACGGTGCATTGATGTCCCTACAGGATGTGCGTGTATAGAGTTCCTTTGTTTCTCTTTCTACCCTTTTGTTATATCATAATAATTATGTAGTATACCACCTCATGTTGCGTCATTTTCGTGATAACGATCGAGTCGGTGCAGAGTTCGTTTGGGTGGTTCTAGATCATAAAAGAAGAACTACATGCCTCCGCACCTTTTTCATTTCCTTTTTAAATTTTTTTAAAGCAACTTTGTTGACTCGACATTTTTATGGCGTCCAGACAAATGGCGATGAAGCCGGAACTCACGCATAAACGCAGTTGCGGGAGGGGCATTTATCGACATTATTAATATAAATTTATTTATTTTTTTACTCAACCGTCTTGTTATTATTAATTACATTTCCTGTTCATTTTAAATGTTTTACATTTCTCGTTAAACTCAAACCAAATCCACAAATAATAAAATTAAGAAAAATATACACGCAAACAGCTACGGTACACAATTTAAGGTTCTTCTTTGACATATTTGCGACGTCGGTGGAAGTGACTGGACAGCGGTTTGATTTGCGGCAAAGAAAACTGATAGCTGTCGCCCATGGATCGACGCCAATCGTGAACTTTGGTCACGTTGTAGGCGTAGATGATGGTCTTGTGAGCTTTAGCGTGACTGCCCTTGTTGTTGATGATTGCGGCGAACAGAGCGGCCAGGATGGCGTTGTTGTTGTTGTTTGCGTTGTTGTTTGCGTTGTTGTTGTTGTTGGCCGCCTCCTGCTGCTGCTGCTGCTGCTGGGCAGCGGCCGCAGCCGACGAACTGGACGAAGACGCCGTCGCCAAAGCGAAGGCTGCCGCTGCGCCCAAGAACAAAGCGATCGGAACGATAGCCAAGAATATCGGACTGAAATCGATATGAACTGGGCTGGCGTGGTGGTAGCCACCGTCGCCGTACTGTCGCCCGTGTCCAACGACGACAGCCGTTTCGTCCGATCCCGTGTTTATAAAGCTAACGGTATTCCCGTCATTAACACCTTCTTCTTCCTGAACTGTCTGTGAAATCGTGCCTGTCATCACAAACGTAATAGAAACGCATCATTTGATCATTTGACAAACAGTATACAGTGTGAAACAATATTTCCAAAATTTAGATTTTACCTGTGCTGTTAGCGGATGACGTGTTGTTGATGGCCATCACTGCGATTTGATTCTCCATCGAGCTGAATTCGGCCTCAAAGTCGGCACCGAGATGGAAATGATCTTCGGCCAGCAAATTTTTCTTGCTGTTAGTCTCCTTGGCTGCGATGTAAGGGTGGATGAGGAGGATGACGGGCAAGAGGACGGCCAGCGTCAAATACGATTGCGTCGATACCTTCATCTCGAAATGGATTAAAGTCGCCCACTCGTTTTGACGTTTTCGCGATTAAAGTTTCTTTTTTTTCGTGAGCCAAAGTTTCGAATCGAATCACATGACACGAACGGATGGACTAAAGGCAAATGGCGTAAGAGTGTGAGCTTCAGACACGTTTTTGATCGAAATTTTTCTGATATCTAGACTATGGAAGACACTAGGGACGTGCTCCAGTCCAGCTGATTTGCCACCTGGACAGACCAAGACTGGTTTTTTCCCAATTCTTCCAGCAAGACGGCAAGAGGAGTTGAGCGGACATTTGGAGGAGGTTCCACACTGTCCGTACTCTCCTCCCTTCACGAACTGTACCTCCTGTATAGGAGCTGCTCTCTTGCGGTTATTTGGTTGCTTGTGCGGGACTTACTTCATATTAGAATTCATGGTACATACCTTGCTATATAATAATACAAGCAAAGGGTCAATCACCTTCTCATTTCCTTTAAATACCTTTTAACTGTTATTACCTTATAATTATCACTGGCTCGTTATTAGTCGTTTTAACGGTCCGTGTCTTCACTTCAGATTTTTGAAACGGTGACAGATTTCTTGTAAACCGCCAAACTTTGATTTTTGGCAAAAAGGAAACGTTAGTCAGTTCGGGCCAATGAATCTTATTTTTTCTTCCACCCAACTGTCGGTTTCAACCCAAAAGAAAATTTTCCGACTGTTATGTGATTCATAAAAGACCTGATTGATGGAGTCGTTACCTTAACTGCAAGGGGAAACGAAAATGACACTGGAAATGAGAAGAAAAACAAAGAGAGAAAAAAAAAAGTAACCCTAGAGGCTAAATAGCAACAAATTCCTTTTTTCTCTCCGGTTGAGAAAAAAATATCTAACTAAAAACTCTTATTAGACAATACCGGTGACATGTTATTTATTTGACAGTGAATGGCATCCGTCGAGCGTACAGACCCTTGGTGGGGAAAAACACAGGATGGTTTCAAACTCGCTTCCATTATATCCCAATTTCTTTTTCTTGTATCCAACATTGTTGATATACCCTTGAAAAAGCTGATTCATTTGTATTACGCCTTCATTATGGTGCACATATGAACCTTTGGCGCATACCGCTAGACGTCGGCGAGTACGGACGCAGTTGGCGGCACCACAACTTGAGCTTTGTTGTTGTTGTTGTGCGGAAGAGATTTTTTTTTTCTTGGAGATGGAATAACACAGCGTGGAAATGTTTTTTTAGCAAGCATCGTCCCCGGTTGTATAATATTACCCAGACAATCAAAAGACCGTAAAAAAGAAAAAAACTTGTACGGCCTTTTCTTTTTTTCCACTTTTTGTTTCCGTCTCGTTTGTGTCTGTCCTGTTGCTGGGATGACGTAAATCAATGAGCTATAACATGCATCGCGTAGCAGCGCGTTAAGCACTACTTCTCGCCGGCTTGGTACACCAAACTTGATATAGCAGTAGCCTATACCCGCACATTTATAGTTTATGCATATTCATTAATAGCTTTCTCACGCTGTCCTATACGCAAAGTATTAAGACGTCAGGAAAAAAATAAGTTTTAAGTTTCTTTTGATTGTTTTTTTTTTCCACTTTTCTATTCCAACCAAGCGAATAAAAGAATTTGCATCTCAACGGAACCCTAGGAGAAGATTTAGAATTTTCTGAGAGATTCTCCTGCACATCCGGCATGCGGTGCCAAATTATGGAGATGAACAAATATAGACGGAAGATTGTTCGCCGCGGTTGCCTGCTGGTGAGACATCATCTGGCTCCAAACCTTTCTTGATTCCATGTTCTGATCATGCGGATGCATTCCTGCCATCCTAATTTGTCACGTCTTTTTCAAAATCCAAAGTCACGTCACAGTGCGATGATAAAGAAAACTCACAGTAGAGCCGGAGACGAACCAACAATTTCTCGAATATTTCACCGAGGCTTGAATGTATTAACAAGATTAGATTTATCCGAGTAACATTGGTGGAATGATGTTGCGTTGAGCGATTTCGTAAACTCGACGATGATCGTAGTATGCAGTCGCCGCTGACATTTATCTTTCGTTACAGGAGATCAGCATCACTTTTCACAGTTGTTTCAACCTTTTCCATCGCAGCGGGGCTGCCGTTTAGGCAAATAATTCCAGGGCAATATAATTTGAAACGAAAACGTACACGCGTGCTGGCAATTATCTTGGAATATTCTGCGAGGATTTTCCAGTTGAACGAACTCGGTAAACCTTTTCTCTTGCTATAATTCAGTTTTCATCTTTATCGTAATTTTGCCGAATTATCATTTTCCTGCTGTCGAATGGCAAAAGGGCGTCTCAAACGAGTTTGCCCGCATTGGAAATCCAAAAGGAAGTGATAGAGTTAAATTATAGCGCCACAGCAAGTGTCGAGGGCCCCACACATATAGACGGCAAAAGTTCGTGCGATTAGGTTGCTGACTTGTGGCCAGCAGAAGTTCGTGAATCAAGGACTCTCTTCGTACTTTTCCAAATAGACAGATAAACTTAAGTAGATAGGGGCTGCTGCTACTTACAATACGCGCATGTCTTTTTCTGGTGGGTGTCGTTATCTGGAACTGTTGATCTTGGAGTTGGCCGCCGTTATTCGCTTCCGTTGGCAACAATTGCTGGGGAGATACGACCAATTGTGAAACATTTCAATTGCGAAACGAGTCACACAAAAAAACAGCTCTGTCAGATGAATGACTTCCTAGAATCCAGGGTATTTTTAGGGAAAAGTTATTCCATACATCAATGAAGAAGCTGAATCATCCTGACAATGCCGATTTCACGCTACTATAATTCTCTCTCTCACTTTCTATGGCGAGTCTATTTATATTCATTCACTCATACAAAGTATGAATAGTAGATATACGCCGACGACGACAAGTGGCAGAGATCCGTGGGAAGAAAAAAGTCACATCAACTCTTATCTTATTCATTGTTAACTTTAAGGGCGATTTCAACAAACTCATTCTTATAATTATTGACTGTCTTGTTCTTGCATAGTATTTATTTCAATGTGCGAATCGTGTGATGTGAAGCCATTCCAGTCAAAATCCAACTTGGTTTCGGTCGTTAAAATGATGAGCGACCTACACGTTATGCAACCTACGAAAAACCAATAAGACGTTCCAACGACTGCACATATATACTGTATAGTATAGGCTATAGGGGTTTTCGTATAGTTTAGATGCGCCAGCTGTTATGACCGTCGTTATTGTGTGATGCTGAGCAAGGTACCGGATAATGACGAGGTTGCGCCCGCGTGTACAACACGTATAACAGACATTAGCGTCCCAAAAATGTGCTATGGGCTTGTTGTTTCTGTACACATTCATCATCCAACAGCGATCGACTTTCTCTATCCTTCCATTTTCCGTCATCTAGAGGCAAACGGCGGAAAAAAATGACGGTAACCACATGACGCGCTCCGATCACCCGTACATGTACACTCTCACTGATGGCCAGCTCAGCGCAACCGACTGCCATGATGCAACAAGTTGACGCCAGTGAACGGAATAATAACTTGAGGTAGATACAATAAGTATTTGTTCATGTATCCGACATTTGATAAATGCAGAACTGCTCCTGATGGATCGGTTGCACAATGTGCATCTGCCGTAATCTTTTGTAAACCCAACATTTATCGCTGAAGCGGAATGAAAGGCTTATTTCGATTCAATAAAGAGCGCCCAGCGTTTGCCAGCCATTGAAACTGTGGTTTTATGTGTGCAAATGATTTTTCATTTGCTTAAGGTGATTGGATTCGATAGAGTACTTGGGAAGCATTAAAAAACTAGCCACAATTATGAACATCGCTCATTGAAGCGCGAAAGCTGTTCTGGCAAAACAGACAAAGGTTTGTGGTTTGCCTAAAAATTGGGTGTATAGAAATGCAACTAAACATTTTTAAATGTTATAGTTCCAGGAAAAAAAGAGAACGGCGTTCATCGGCGTGGTGCAAAAAACTTGTCTTCCGCTTCTCGCGATAACTTTTGTTCGGTGCCATAACTGTTTGCCGTTTTCGCAGTATATGTCTGACATAAAAAAGGACTTTGTAAATGGCGCGGCCCAACTCGCTCTTTGTATTGCTATTACGAATTGAATTGTTCGTAAAAAAAAAATTTTTTTGCTTTGCAATAGCTCAATAAGACGTAGAGTCCCGGTTCTGTATGACAGCGGTATTTCGACTCTAAAAATAGTAGAATGTCCAAACAGCACACATGACCAGACTACTATATCCCCTGTTGCATTTCACTGAACTTTACTCGATGGGAAATCTTTTGGGCGCATTTGGTCGTTATAACAATCGTTGAACTTGCACGTGGAGTATACTAGAGGCACAAGTGTCTAACTGCCGGAGTAACATTTCTATTGTGTCTGAATTTGAGTAGAACAGATGAGAGACCTGCTTCTTCAGCCAAACAGTTACTATTTGGTAAATTGTAATGAATGTTTGAATTGTTCGGATGTTTTTTTTTTTTTTTTTCGTCGAGAATGTGCTCGTAATTGCGGCAGATTTAAGTAGGCTGTTAGTTCGTGAGCACGTGTATGAACCGTGAAATCAAGTGGGATTCTAGGTGACGTAGATATGGGCAGAGTTCAAATCGTAATTAGAACTATTCTTGATTGGGGCGGCCGCTGTGATAAGTGTCGAGACCGAAATTTCGGCCGACATGCTGCGCATTCATGTCGTGATTGAGGGATGTGGGAAGAACACCCCGATGAAACGATAAGCGAAGGAGAAAAAAAAAACGGAAAAAAGTTCACCTGTACCGTTAAATCGCTTTTGTTATTGCATCAAAAGAGATAAGAGACTATATGGCGTAAAACTATTCAAGCGTGATGATGTTATGTACCGAAATGTGTCTCACCTCTAGACGGCGATTGAGTCAGATGCAACATGTGAGGAGGAGGCTGCTGCTCCGAGTCTTATCCGGCGTATAAGAAACGAGATAGACGACAGCCCATAATGTTGTAGTCTATTAAGTCTGATGGTTCGCCGAACTCTTGTGAAAAGCCTTTCTCCCCTCCTTCATTTTTTTTAAGCTTCACTTTTTCCACTAGGATGCGTGACGTAATGTATCGGACACACCGGTAATATTCCACCACACATCAGCAAAATAAAGAGAAAGAAACGAAATGCTGCAGCAGCCTCAAACAATTCTTTATTTTTGTTGTTTGTCAGTAGTAGTTTGAAAAGCAACTCTGCGACGCCCATTGGTCTGGCCTGGCGGGCAGAAAACGAATTCCCCGGAACTCACAGTTGTTGTGTCGGGACTATACAGTCCAAGTTGACTGCAATATAGCCTATACCGGTTGATGCGCGCAGTATAGTTGGCTTGTCTAGTTGCAGCCAAGCGTTTGGCGCTAGTTGGCTACGAGCTGATAAGTCAGTTGCTTGTCATCGAGCCCAAGGAACTAAAGCCACCGACAAGAGCAGCTCAGCGGCAGCAGCTAGCTTTTGCATATTCGTGTGAATACAAAGATGAAGCTCTTCGGCAATTGGTTTCGATTCGTCGCCATAGCGACTGGGGCCGCTCATTTCATTTTCGCCGTCGATTCCAATTCAATCGCCACCGACAAATCGCCGCCCGACAAGGATACTTCCGGTAAAGGTAGGGCTTCCTACATCTGGGAAAAGAGAGTCACTCCGCCGTATCCTTACCAGCAGCAGTATCACACGTACAAGACGATTGTAACTCCTGTCCAATCGTCAAACAAGTTTGCAGGTAAAAAGGCCTAGACAGTCCAGTTATCGCTCAGTTTAGTTTCAGTTTTTATTTGTATTTTTAAAAGCGGAGCGCGTCCAACAACATCGCATAGGCGCAGAACATTTGAAATCCGATTTCCGGCCTACCGTTACGTCACAACTGCCTGTCGCTGCCATTTCAAGCGGTCAACGACTGCTGGAGAGAGAAGAAATTAGCCCTAAAAAGTCTTATGGTTACAGCGGAGGTAGTAGCCATAGCCATGACCACCACCACGGAGGCGGCGGCGGCGGTGGCCAATACTACGCGGCTCAACCTTTGCCGTATTACCCCGCGACTAAAGAGCACAGTTTTGGCATTGGCAGTTTTGGATTTTTCAAGCCGCTATTTCTCCTCTTGATTTTGCCATTCTTTTTGCTTCTCTTCTTCGTCGCTGTCGTTTTCGTCGTCCGCATAGCGGCGGCCTCTTCGTCCACCACCGCGACCGCCGCCCTGAGTCAACAGCAGCAACAGCAGCAAGATAGCAACAACAATAACAACAACAATAACGCCAATAATGACAACAACAACAACGCCATCGTCTTGGCTTCTTCGACTGGGACGTTTGTCATTACCATCAACGCCACCGGACGCGCCCACAACAACAATTTCTTGGACTTTCTCAGAAGCCCCGCCCCGTTATTCAATTGGCACAACTCCTATCATCACACTACCCCGGCCCCGATGGCGTTGGTGAATGAGACCTGGTTATTGGCGTAATTCCATTTGAATGGCAAATCAGAATTGAAAATGACCGATAAGTCATTGTGTACATTGTATTTTAGTTCCCCAATGGGTGTTTTGAGGGTATCTGTGTAGAGGTGTTGATCTGTTGAAATAATCGGCATAATAGAAAAATCTTGTTATTCCGTTACATCTAATTCGTTTCGAAATTACATGGTGGCTTCCATCAATTGGAATGGTTGAAACACATATAGACGGGTGAACTTCAACTTTGAAGTTTGAACGATCGTATCTCCATCCTGGTTGTTGATCTAACAGATGTTTGCCCGTTGAAACAATGTTGGTAATGCTTTCATTTCACATCTGTGACTGGAACGTATATTTCTAGTTTGGCCTCTCCTCAACTTCGATTATTGTGGATTGCGTCTGAGTAATGACGACCCGTGAAAAGATCAATTTTGATGCGGAAATATCTGTCTTCACCCCTATACAACCAGCTGTTGTGAAAGGGTCTAGACTCTCGTTTTTATGTGTATGCGCCGACTTATTGCTTTGCATTTGCATGAAATGGACGTTCAATTATGTAGCGGTATGCTGCGTGTTGTTTGACTTTTTCAATGGCCATTGTTTCATATTTCTGTGCAGAGAAGACCGTCTTTTTGCTCATTAAAAAATTTCAAAAGTGTAGCAGAAAATGATAGGCATTTATATCCGCGAGTGGAAATGTTTCGTTCGCTATTACACGTCATCTTTTCAATGACGCTACACTCAAGTTATGCAACCGAATAAGGCTTCCTCAGGGCTTCCTCCTCAATATATGTGTGTAGTACACGCGTAGTACAAAGGCGCCAGCGAGATGAAAAACTTGCAATGAAGAAAGAAAGTTTTGGTGGAAGCCACAACAGATGTTCGAATAGCGCAATTACATACCCAAGTATGTGCTGCTGCCGTATGCATAGTACAAGTGTGTGTATACGCTACTTTAGTGAACCTCTGTACTGTACAGGATGAAACCGCCAGCTTATTGTCAAGGTCGACTTAACTGGACGGACCGCTAGCCGTTCTACAACAACCACAAGAGAGAAAAAAACAATCGTAAATCTCAATAGTTTACGAGCCGTGTGTGTTGTGTGTATAGCAAAAGGATGGCCGAGAGAGGAAGAGAGTACAATTTTTTTTATGCCCAGCGGGACGCTTTTGTGCAAAGTATAATATGAACAGTGAAGAAATTGAAAATGAAAACTACCTATACAGTTATGTATGCAACCTAACCAACAACAGTACAGCGTATGGTGACATATACCATCAGCGAAAGCGCTTGTATACAAAATACATAGTATAAGTTAATACTGGCTATGTCTGTAGTGATGCAATGATTTCATTCAGAAGTTTTTTAAGTTAATTTTCAATTTCTAGTTTTTGAGGGAGAGGTCATCATAAGTCATATGTCAATATTTCTGGGACTTCCTCCTCTTCCATGATGGGGGGTTCTATGACAGTCCCTCCGCCAGGCTGATCGAATCCATCCCCTTGATCGTCCTCTTCGGAAAGAGGTTTGTCTGGCGGAAGTGACCCCGTCTGATTAGTAGCTGAGGCTAATTTTTCGATGGGCGAAACATCTTTTGCAGCAACGATAGCCATTGGAGTTGTCGTCGTGATGAGGATAATCTTGTGTTTGTCATCATGGCTGTCGTGTTTGCTTTGTATAACCTCCAGTAAGGCCGCCAAAATGGCGATGTTGTTGTTATTAGCGTTATTGTTGTTGGCTGCATTGTTGTTGCTGCTCTCCTCTTGTTGTTGTTGTTGCTGGGAGACGGCCGCTGCCGCCGAGCTGGACGATGTGGCCGTCGCTAAAGCGAATGCCGCCGCTGCGCCCAAAAACAAAGCGATCGGAACGATGGCTAAAAAGATGGGACTGAAATCCACCTGAGCGAATCCAGACGGAGGATTGTAGTAGTTGTTGTGTGCAGGGGCTGGATGGTGGTAAACGACGTGGTGATCCTGTGCTGGCGGATAATATGGAGCCGGATACGATCCTACCGCTGAAGCTATGTACCAAACATTTGAGAAAATACCAAGTTTGAGCTAAGTAATTTAATTGGTGGGCTTACAGTCAATCTCCTTGAAGATGACGGCGGGAACTGGTGTTTCTAATGTACCGGAATAATGCGGATCCTGGTTGCTAGACACTCCGGCTTCCAGAAATTTCTGATGGAAAAAAGTGTCGGGAGATAGTGGGTTACCGAAAAAGGGGGTCGCTTCCGTAACTGGCACCTTATGCCAGAACCCTTGATCAAACGGATCGTTTTCCTGCCGTTTCTCATAGTAAGGCGGGCCGGACTGCATGTGGACAGGCGTTTCCCGGTAAAGATCTGGTGTCGTTTGCTTTTCGTTTGGCTGATTATTATCGCCAATCTTTGGGTCTGAATTACATAAAAATATGCCCATTAATATTAATTGTACCAATAATAATTCCCGCTGTAATAAACTCGATCGTATTTTTGACACTATAAAAATTAAATAACCAAATCTTTTATTTAATTACCTGTGGCTGAATTTTCTCTAATGTTGGTGTGCTTGTAGATTGAATTTTCTTCTTTCGTCTTTACTGGAATAACCGCTCTCGTCGTAGGTCTAGGGTAGTATGCTGGCCGTCCTGTGGGAGACGGAGTGGCTATGGGAGGACCCCAGAAAGGTTTAGGAGCCTTTTCTTTCGATGGGGCGTTACCATCTGCTGACGAATTGCCCTTCATTTTTTTTAACGGAACTTATTTGATAGCGGAAGGCATTTGATCTTACCTAATTTGACATCTGGCTGCTGCTCGTCGATGGCGAATACAATGTCCTGGTAGTGTTGAGAATTTCCCAGAATGTCTGTCAAGTCCGCCACGTCGTCGATCTGAACGTGAATTTCGTTGGCAGCTTCCGGATTCTTCTTGAACATTTTTTTTTTCGTCGGCGGGGGTTTCGGTCGTTGGGTGGTTATCTTGACGGGGTTATCGAAGAGCCTAATAGGTGTATGCCTGCTAGCGGTCGAGCTACGGTCATCCCAACGCAACTGGGGTTTGATTGGAAGCTCAGCCCTGTGCAAATCGTCCGGATGGAAAGCCATCATGAAATCGAAATCTTTCTTCGGCTTGGCGTCGGCTTTGCGAAACTTGGAAGCACTAACCAATTTGTCGAACGGGTTCGACCAAAACTTTGCGTCATCTCGACGGCCCGACACTGAAATTGTCTCATAATTCAGAACGACGAGCGAACAGTACACCAACATCGGCAGTAACATTAGTGAATACGATTCCATGTCTTTGGTCTCATCGTTGTCGTTCGGAATGAGGTAATGGGAGACAACCGCTGTTGCTGGACCGACTGTCTCAGTAGTGACTGAGTGACTGCTGGCTGAGTTGTAAACGCATAGCCCACAGTTGTTTATCCTAGCGGGACAGGCTCCTCCCTCTCCATTGCTTGACCATAAATATTTGCTGCCACATCAAAGTCCCGCTAAAAGTACTATGGTTGAAAAACGAAACTTGGGTGTCATTGGCACTCTAAAAATAACCCTCCAAAGATGCGGAACTATATGTCACATGAAGGAGCTAAAGTCCTTCTTTAAAAACTGGATAGGAAACAAACGGTAAGTATTGGTGACCATTTTTAAGTAGTGCGCTTGCTATAGGATGCTAACGGATCGGAAAAATCATAACAATCGAATACACACCGGAAAGTTTAACACGTGTTACTACCGAGAGTTCACTGCTGGAAACGGTAACTGAACGAATTGAATCTCGAGAAATGTTTGATTAACAAAAAGGTTTATACGCACAGCGAAGCTTCAAAAGTGAACAATAAAATCGAAAATTAAAGCGTAGCTGTTAGACTATAACGGAACGGTGAAATTATCTTGCACACTATAACCCCAAAATGTCATTGTAAATCAAAAGGTTGCTCATGTGATTATTTCATTTGTAACTCGTGAATGAACTGCAGCCGTTATTACAGGGTTAGAAAATGGCAAGCGTAATAATAAATTAGTTTTAAAGCTCTCAATATAGATGATGGGGGTTAGTTCGGTTACAGGTCAAACAGGAAATCATTAATAATTGAATGCGCATGTTTCATAGAAAATTCCGTTGATTGTTCAGTCGCCGGCGAAATATTTGCCCTCACGTAACTCCATTCATATGGTGATAATACATCATCTTTTTGTGGTCGTACTCTCCTGGCGGAGTTGGCGTCGTTGATAAATTTACTTTGACGAAGAACGGCCCTGATAAGGATAGCGAGGGCGAGGGCGAAGGCGGCGGCGAAGGCGGAAGCGAAGGCGGAAGCGAAGGCGACGGCGACGGCGGGTCGATCGTTACAGCAGGGACATCAGTGGCGGCCACCTTTGTAAGATCCGGCTCATCGGTGACGATGACAATCTTGTGACTGTCATCGTGATGTTTCTTGACTTCGTTGAATGCTGCCAGCAGAGATAGAATGGTGTTCATGTTGTTGTTGTTGCTGTTGTTATCATTATTGTTGTTGCTGCTGCTCTCCTCTTGTTGTTGTTGCTGCTGTTGAGCTGTCGCCACTGCCGTGCTGGAAGTCACTGCGGATGCCAATGCGAATGCTGCCGCTGCACCCAAGAACAAGGCGATCGGGACGATGGCCAAGAATATCGGACTGAAATCCACGTGAGTCAGCCCAGTCGGCGGGTGATAGTAATTGTTGTGTGTCGCAGGTGGTTGGTGATAGATCACGTGAGTTTCCGGTTTGGCGGGATGCGGATAGGTCTTCTTCGGGTACGAGGCCAAAGCTGCAGCTTGATTCAGGCAATCGAACATTTAACAAAAATTTGAAATTTGAACGGAAGGATATGCTGAACTTACAGTCGGTTTCCTTTGATTGAAGCTGGCTCACATCCAGAATGGGGGTGATGCCGGAATAGATAGGAAAGTGTTGCTCGTGATTGTCTGCGACTCCCGGTTCCAGCAGCTGCTGTTGCGGCAAGTCCGATTTTGGGGGTATCGGGATAAACGTCGGCTCCGTAACTGTTTGCGTGAGCGGATGCCAGATGTTTTGGTCCAACGGATCATGATGCTCCTGTTGTTGTTGTTGCTTACTCGTTGTTTCGTGATACGGTGGGCCGGGCTTCAAATGGACCGGCTCTCGGAAGTGTTCCGGTAGTGTACGCTCATTACTGTTCGCTTGGTCGTAAGATTGTTTCAGTTCCGCAACGTTTGGGCCTGAAACAAAACAGAAAATACGCCCATGCATATTGAAATAAAGGCGTCAAAACCAAATGGCTTAAGGGCGGTAAATTACTAAATGGGGTGCTGTGCTCAGAAATATCGTTGTTGTTGATGGCGACGTTGGAGAGATGGAAGGGAAAATCGTCTTCCGTTTCGCGAGGAATCGCAGATGACGCTGTTCTCGTGTTGTACGGCGGCCAGGTAGTTGACGTTGCAAATGGAGGGCCCCAGAAAGGATGAGAAGGCTTTATTTTTATCACCGGAGCTTCTGTTGAATTATTTCTCAATATTATTCAGTCTCGTTTGAGCGGACAAATAATATTACACCGCACTCATAACTGTGCATAGAGAACTTACCTGAATTTTTCGTAGTGGGCGGATTGGCGATGGCCAAGAAGTCCTCATCTGAAATGTCGCATAAAATTATAGTTGCACCTTCAATTTGTAGCGTGTCAAAATTAATTTCTCCTTATTACCCAATGGCCTGTGCTCTTCAGAGTCTTCGATGTTGTCCTCTTGGCTGTTTTTCAAAGGATTCTGTCTCGTAGTTGGTCTCGTGTAAAACCTTGGTCGAGGTGACGTAGTGGCGATAGGAGGACCCCAGAAAGGTTTTGAATGCTTTCTTTTTTTCTTAGGTGCGCTGCCTTCTTTTTAAATCCAATGTAAAAATTAATTCTGAATGAAAAATGAATAAAAGATGGTGGACTTGCCTGATTTTCTAACAGGTCGATTGACTTTTTCCTTGCTTGTAGGTGCTGGCGGATTAGTGGATTTCCGTGGTCGTGAAGTGGTGAACTTGAAGCCGGGGAACAGTTCCTCGACGAGTTTTGCGATTGGATAAGGCTGCTGATCATTGGCGAGCTGTTGCGGAGGAATTATCTTTTGAGTCTTGACCGTATGCAACAGTTTCAGATCGTCAGGATGGTAAAATTCCAAATCCGGTTTCTCCTGCGATTCGGGTTTGCGAATAAACTTGGTGGCATTAAAAAGCCTGTCAAAAGGATTTGGCCAAAGACGACTCGACTCTGTGATTATTTCTATGCTGGAAACAGTCTGAGAGCAGTAGACTAACATCAACAGGAATATCAGTGAATTTAATTCCATGTCTTACGTCTCATCATTATGTTATTCGCGTGAGAGATAAAGTCTACACTAAGACCGACTTGGAGTGCTGCGGAGTGACTGAGCTCTTGATGCATCCAAAGTGTTCATTTTATATAATAGTCAAGCAAGCTCCTCCTCCTTCGTCAATTATCCAATTGTCCCTAAATGTTATTGCTGCCGTTATACAGTTCCGACTGCTTGTATCATAATTTACAAAAGCCTTTGTGCTATTTGGTCGTTAACAATAGTGTGTGCCAAAAGTAGAGGACGCGTACCGCATGACCGGATTAGTACATCTATTGTATTGATAACAGAAGGCCTCCGTCAGATTTGCTGCTGTACAATGTGCGCTTCGAAACCCATATGATAGATTTTGGAAGTGCAATCGGAGTTACTTTGTTCTGGAAATTTATTTTTAGATGGAAGAATTGCAGAAAGAAACATCTACTTTGTACAAAGAAAAGTAGGTTAGTTCCTGAACGCGTGTATCGGGATCACGAGACCATTTCAAAGTAAGAGAAGAGATTATCAAACGGTATTATTTCAGTAAAATGTCAGATTTTTCGATTGTTTATTAAGCTATAAACATCAATCCCACTCTCAGATGTCAGAATTTTTATGTTGAGTAATTTACGTGTCCTAATTTTTGATTTACCAACAATTGCAACATTGCAAACGACATTGTTTACTTTGCTATTATCAATTTCTATGTCTTTGATTGTAAGTTAGATTATTACAGCAATGTCGTAGCATAATGGTTAGCGTGTTCGGCTAGCAATAAAAAGGTTAAGAGTTCGAATCTACCTAACGGCAATTTCTCAATGGAATGGAATAACCTTCTAATCGGTTTGACTTGACCTGTTTGAGATAGATAATGGGTCCTACTCCACCCTGGATACACGGGTTGTGAATCGCAGGACTAAATCAAGGACTACATTTTGCTTGCTCTGCTCTCCTTCTAAAAAACACTTGTTGCAGCTTGTTGTCAAGACAATTCCGCGCATACTTCAGCATTGCGCGGAGTGGCGACATTGTTTACATGCCGTACGAACCTTAAGAGTCGAATTCAGAAGTCTGATGGAGCCAACTAATGATCAATATGATATTGTAAGTAGAATTGTTTTTTTTGTATGATGAATCCTAGTTCATTTAAATGATATCATATTCATTCCCCATGTTAACAGGCAATTATTTTACCAGTTTACAACGCAAGCAGCTGGCTTCCAGATTGTTTCCGTTCAATAGCATGTCAAGTCAAAAACAAACTGAAAGTTGAACTCAGTGTTTTTGATGATGGATCAACAGATGACAGCTTAGATGTAATAGAAAAGTGGCAGCCAGTACTAGAAGCTGAAGGTTTCAAAGTTTTGGTTGGCGGCCACAAAGAACCAGCACCTAAAGGAGGTACAGGCTCAAATTTTGTACTAAGCAATTTATTTCAGATTGAACTGTTATTTTTTTTTTAACCTTGTAATCTGTAATCTTTCTAGTTGGTTTTGCTAAAAATCAGAGTATCAAACAGAGCACAGGGAAATTTCTTTGCTTCCAAGATAGTGTAATTATTGATTAACCATTACCATTGCATTTTATATGTTTCAAATAACCAAATACATTGTTTGTAGGATGACATGATGAAGCCTGAAAGGTTGAATCTTCAATATAATGCCAATTTGGAGCAGCCAGATTCTGTGAGTAAAAGAATTGCTTGAATAAACTTGATTTAAGGAGTCTCTTCAGATAATAGGTAGTAAATTTGAACGCGATCCACCGGAATCCACCGTAAGATACACTCATTGGGCCAACAGTCTAACACCAGAGCAACTTAATTATCAAGTACTCACTTCTCATGGACCCACAGTTATCATGCCTACATGGTTCTGTTCACGAGAAATTTTCAACAGGTACGTCATACCATTTTTATTACAATATAAATAGTTTTTGCCATAATTTTCCTGCTAAACAGGGTCGGGGGGTTTGACGAGAAAGGAAAGGGAACGCCAGAAGATTTAATCTTCTTTTATCGACATCTAGATTTGAAAGGACGGATATACCGAGTTGACGAAGTACTTTTAGTTTACCGCTACCATCCAGACCAGACCACCTTCTCTATCGATGAGTCAGTTTTATAATAAATACAAAATCATAGTTTAATTTAACATTCCACCTATTTCACAGGAAAGTTATCTGGGATTTGCGTTTGAAGCGTCTAGAACGGCAGTACTTGGAAAAGTGGACTAATGGCTTCACAATTTGGAACGCCGGGAAACAAGGGCGTCGATTATACCGTTCCTTGCAAGAGCAATATCGAACGAGAGTTGTGAGCTTCTGCGATGTTGATGTGAGAAAGATTCAACAAGGAAATTACATCTATGAAAATTCGGAATTGCGCCCGAAACCCAAAGTACCCATTGTGCATTTCACCAACGCTAAACCACCGTTCGTTATATGTGTGAAAATGGTAAATCGCATTTTTTCAGATTCTTGTTCGTACAAATTTAGATTTTATTTGCCAATTTTTTTTGCATTCAGGACCTGACGAAAGGAGAGTTTGAAAAAAATTTGCATTCACTCAATTTGATTGAAAATGTCGACTATGTCATGTTCAGTTAAGGGAAAATTAGACGAGGCTCAATCATCTGACTCCTAATAAAAAGTAAATATTTCATCAGTAATTTAGCGTCGTGAATATTAAACAATTGATTTTACCAATGGTATGTCACCGTAGTTTCGTACTCCACCACGGGTTCTTCCCCATCACATTCTTCCTCGTCTTCCTCAACTATCTCGAACTTGCCTCTGCTGTGAAGTTTGGGTTTAGGATCTGCAAATTCATTGGACTGTGTAATAACATTTGAATAACTTTAAAGAGAGAAGATTAAATGTTTTGTACCCAGCAGCTCAACCGTAATTTCGGAAGCAAGAGACATGTATGTTATTCGCCCCTGCATGTAGTCTGATACTTCGGGATTATAATTTTCAGATAATTCCAGCACCTTAAAAAGGTAAATTTCAATGAATTCGCTTACGGAAAAATGGAAAAAATTTAAATTACTTTGAAGGCAATAAGATCGTTGACTCTAGGAAGTCCTTTAATGATTGGAAACGCCAGAGGATCGAGTTTAGCAGGTTCCTGCTTGGCGGGCAAGGGAGCTGGTACTTTAGGAGAGGAAGGAATAGCTTTACTAGAAGTAAGGGCTTGTGGAGGTGGAACATTGTTGTAACTAGATGGTATGGCTTTGTCATTAGAATGTCTGGAGAAAACAGCCGAGCGAAGAGAAAGCAAAGCACCCAATTGAGGAGGGACAGGAGTGCTTGCGTTAGTCGGACTTTGATAAATTGCAGGATTCGCAGTGCTTTTGAGATGTTTAGTTTTTGAATTTTCAATATTTGCGCGGTTAGTCTTGTAACCGTTGAATTCTGGTTTATTCAGATCATCAAAGCTATTAATAGGTCTGGCATTCGCATGGCCCACTTTAGACTCAGCATCTTCTCCAGAGTCTGCGTCGAAATGAAAATGCTGGCGTTCCTTGGGTGCAGGTGGAACATACTCCGGTAGACTTTCAAAAGGCTGAAGAAGACTGATATCCACTTCTTTAGACGGAGACTTGTGGTGGCTTTTCCTTCGTCTTCGTCGGCGCTTGCGTTTGGCACCTTCCTCTTCTGATGGCTCCTTACTTGTTAAGTCCAATTCTGTTGTAGCTTCATGTACTTTTGACTCAGTTTCTATTTCAGGGGAAATCACTTTCACAGCTTGCTTCACCACAGACTGTTGCTCCAAAACTGTTGCTTCTTCAGGAGTAGGTTCATAAGTATCTTGTTTAACTTTTTTCTGTTTCTTGTTGACCACTGGTTCTTCAGTCAAAGGTTCAGTAAGCAATAGATTACCAAGATTTTCACATTCAAGAACCTTATCCTCTTTCGATTTCTTTTTTTTCTTTGGTTTTGAAGGTGACGAATTTGCAGCTTCTTCCACTGCTGGTTCAATATTCTGCTGGCTATCTAGAGAATTTACCTTCCTTTTCTTCGGTTCCCTCATACTTACCCTAAAAATTACAATTTTTGTAATACTGAAACCATGTAAATTAAGTTACTTTTTGTCAAACTAGTTACCTGAGCAAATCCCTGTCTTGCAGTATACGCGCCGTTTCTCTGCAATACAACTGAGCATCATCGAGCCACAATTTATGGCAACTGACTGAATATTTGTTGTCAATGTAATCAATGACATCTTGAATCGTATTGATTACAGATAAATCAATAAAAAGCCAAAATTTCTCGTTGTCGGGAAACTCAAGACGGACACGTAAGCTCGCCATTAGATATTTATATCATAAAAGCTGAACTGAAATAGAGGAAAAGAGCACAGCTGTCACAGTCGCAAAGGAGAATCCTTTCAAGTCCAAGTCAAGTTTTTTCAACGTTTCAAAAAAGGCAGACAAATCGTCTGCTAGAGCATGGCTAGAGTCAGCTTCATTTTTTCAGAAGCCTCTTCCCTCTTCTTTTTAAATCTGGGTTTTTTAGAGATGGAACTGGCAGGGGTAAGGAGAGATTGGGGAATTATTATTTTTATATAATTTTATTATAGAGATCGCTCCATACCCCTGTGGGGCAACCCGAAATGAAAATAATAATCGAACTTTTTATTCTTTTTTAATATGACAACTTTGGATCCTTAGCAGACGACAGTAGAAACCAGAAACATTTTAACTTTTTTTCAAAAGTTCCAACAATTTTCATGCATGGTCTCATGCACGTGCCTTACTTAGATTGTTTTACCTTCACCTCTCAGTGAGTTTTTTTATTACAGAGTTAGCAGGTTATCACAAAAGTTTTTTCTTAATCGTCCGAAATGTTTCATGAGCAGGGGTATGGAGAGGTGGGCTCTCGAGACATGGGCTCTCCATGCCCATGTCATGAGTGATGACACAGAAACAACTTCATTGGTTGATTCCAGCTGTTTCACTTCTCTGTTCCAGCTGCTTGAGAAAATGAGGATGCTCAGGTATTAAAGTTCAAAATGTCTTGACTGAATGACAACATATCAATAGTTGTTTATGGGTAGCTTAATTTCTGTATGCCACTCAGTTCTACCTAGCTTCGAAATAGTGGTGTTCATATTGTGAAACATTTGTAGTTGAAATAACATTTTTACAGATGGCAATGAATTTAATGTATTGTTTTTGTAAAACTTTGAAGATGGAATGTAACATTCTGTGCAGCGTTCTTTTAATGTAAAGATGGGTTTGCAGTGCTGTCTTTCAGTCCGTCAGGCGTAGCAAGGTATGATTGTAAAATTGTCTCAATTAATCTTTGATGCAAATAATTGAGTGGATGACGTTCAGGCCACCTCCCTTCAGACCATCCTCAATTAACATTTGTTGACTGCTGCATCAACACAGCTACTTAATTAAAGGTTAATTTATTTTGTAATTCCTAAAAAAGTTATGTTTTTTTCAGTGATTATCTCAACTGTTCACATTCAGAGTGCTATATAGAAGTGCTGATATTTAACCTCAATATTTAAAGATTCAATATTGGCTTGCTCTACTATTTCCTATTTCACACCATTTGATTATAATTTGTTAACGTCTTGATTGCTTTTTTCCCAACAGGTTTGTGAAGATCAGCTTCATCTAAAAGTGAGAACTCTAATTCTATCGCATCCCTAACCCTAAGTTGAGCTCCTGGTCCTGGTCTTCTAGCGTTTTCGCCATGGCTCCTTATTAAACTACGGTGAGTTTACAACTATTGGTCTATTTTCATCGATATACTTATATTGACCGTGTCTTTTGCTGGATGTTCGATTTGGATGCTCCACCGTTTGCACATTCAAAGTGGTGCCAGTTGCTTAAAGGAGTCGTTTGCTTACATTTCAATCGCCCAAGATGTCTGCCCAACATTTACAGCTCATCCAGCTTCTTACAAGCAGACTACTATACACATACTAATCCTACACTTAACGCCCTGTACTAACTACTACACATAGTACGAAATTAGATTTTGAGCAGAGGAAGCTGTCGGCTTTATCGCCGCCAAAAAATAATCGAACTCTTGTTTCAGTAACAATTTTCTAAATGGCTTTGGCAGTTTGGGGACTGTCTGAACAACTGACTGCGGCTTGGGCGGTAAAAAAAGGCTAAATTTCTGAACAACGTTTCGCAAATGTGAAATATTTTCTTAGAGGTAATGACTTTTTCTTTTAATTCTTCGTTTTTTGATGGTCGTTCACATGCAGAGTTCTGACGTAGATTTTATCGGCCGTAGCTATTAACGTAATCTTGTGAATTTTCTCGAACTAACCAACTATCATAATTTATTTTTAAATATTTTTAAAGAATCAGTCTTATGAGTTAATGATTTTCATACATTCCTGTCGTAGCATTTAGAACTTTTCACTTATCGGACTGCCCTCTGCAATTCTGAATGTGTCGTAGATTCGAATAAGCTCTCAATGTATTCAATTCAGATTCCGCACTACGCAGTTAATAATTTCGATAAGAATCCATGTCTGTGTTACCTTCCCCTAAGAAATGTATTCGCGCACTTCACGTGCACATAATGTGTAATTTTCACACGACACACAAAAGAAAAACTTAAAGTAGGATCTAAATAAGTCTATTTGATAGAATGGAAAATATGCTTTAAATGAAGACCTGCTAGGCCGAGAGACTGCTGCGTTACAGGTCTTATTTTTTTAACCGGATTGTGGAGCAGGATGTCCAGCCATAGTTTTCGCAATCCAGTCCAGGTAAGCGGAGACTCGGGTGTACACGGCAGGAGCGTTAGGATCATTACACTGCTGAAGACTGCCAGAAAAGAAGCTAGCGATACCTACCTGGACTCCGTTAACCAGAATCGGACCACCTTCGTCATCCTAGTTCAAAGGTTCACGAATAATTTTTTTTTTTTATGTGTACTTTTCCCCTTTTGTTTAGTTAACGATATGTAAAATATTCTCTTTTAACTAGGGTATTAAGAACTGACCACGCAGATGGAGCTAGTGGTTCCGCCGGCACACAGCATAGAGTTAACGTTGAATAAGCTGCCCCAATTTTGGCTGCAGATTTGATCACCGAGAACTTGGACATTGGCCACCTTCAATGTGTCTGAACTGAATCCTCCTTTTCGTTAAAAAATCAAGTAAAATTATTATTTAATCATTTTAGCACACAACTCAACTTTATCTAAATGAAAATTTTTACCATCCGATGTTAGTCCCCATCCAGTAATTATGCCGTTGGTATTATTAACAATTGCTAGGGTTTTTATGGCTGCTTTGGCGATTGGCTTCGTCGTTGTTTTAGTTGTTGGCTTCGTTGTTGTTTTGGTGGTCGTCTTCGTTGTTGTGGTGGTTGGCTTTGTTGTTGTGGTGGTTAGTTTCGTAGTGGGTTTAGTTGTAGTCTTGGTTGTAGTGGTTGGTTTCGTAGTAGTCTTGGTTGTAGTGGTTGGTTTCGTAGTAGTCTTGGTTGTAGTGGTTGGTTTAGTTGTAGTTGTTGGTTTAGTTGTAGTCTTGGTTGTAGTGGTTGGTTTAGTTGTAGTCTTGGTTGTAGTTGTTGGTTTAGTTGTAGTCTTGGTTGTAGTGGTTGGTTTCGTAGTAGTCTTGGTTGTAGTGGTTGGTTTAGTTGTAGTCTTGGTTGTAGTTGTTGGTTTAGTTGTAGTCTTGGTTGTAGTGGTTGGTTTCGTAGTTGTTTGGGTTGTAGTGGTTGGTTTCGTAGTTGGTTTAGTTGTAGTGGATTGAGTGGTGGTGGTTTTAACTGTAGTTTTTGGTGTTGTTGTTTGAGCTGGTGTTGTGGTAGTTGTAGGAGCTGGTGTTGTGGTAGTTGTAGTAGCTGGTGTTGTGGTTGTTGTAGAAGTTGGTGATGTTGTGGTTTGAGCTGCAGTTGACATTGAAGTTATCGGACTTTGGGTTGTTGCTTCCGTCATTGGTGGTGCTGTTGTTGTTTGTTGTGTAGGAAGTTGGACGGGTGTAATTGTCGTTACAGGTGACGTTAAAACTATTATGGCGACGTCATTAACCTAATTTTTCATGTTTAGGAAATGCTGTATTGTAGGTAGCACTTAAGAACGTTTAAATACCGTGAAATACTTACATAACCGGTAGAAACGATCGAGAAGTTTTCATGAACGATGAATTCTGACACGCCTCTTGTTACAGAGTTAGCCCCACCGCCGGTTACGTTCAATGTGTTTAGATACACACCTATGTACCCTTGTTCAGGGGAATTAGCGGCATATCTGACCAATACATAGTCAATGGTAATAAAAAATAGAACATTAAGATTTTGCTCATTGTATGGACATGAAATTATCTCACAAAGCAATGCAGTGGGCTGCTGTCAAGACATAGGAAGGAGCAATTAAGGTCCCAACACAAGCACTCCTTGAGGAAAGTAAACTTGCCTGGAATGGAATATTAATACTTTGAATAACTTCGCTGTGCACTGAATGGCGCTTCTTTAGATGTTTTAATTAAGCATAATGGAGATAATGGGTATTTAAATAGATTACTGTAAATGGATATTGACCAGATTGAGCGTCAATTCCACCGATGATTCTCATGTTGGAAAGCTCATTTCCTAATGCAATCGAATTAAAGGTGATTATTTTCAAACAATTTTCGTGTTATTTCAATGTTGCAAGTAAAATGTAAGGTCCACTGTATAATGCTAAAAATTTACATTACCTATGGAAATGCTGGATACAGAATTGGAATACGCTGATCCGATAAAGAAAAAGAAGAATGTAACCTAATATCATTCAAGTATAATTTTACATAATTCAAGAAAGAAAAAAAATAATCTTTTCTATTTATCTTACCCAAAAATTTAGACGCATGTTTAAAGTGTCGAGCGGACCTCAAAATGTCAGGAGCCAGGGAAGACGCTCAACTAATCCATTGCTGCCTAAGGTACCCCCTTAATATATTTGAAATTCATCCATAGTTGACCCGGGTTAACGTATGTTGCTTGTGGGTGTAATAAGAGCTGTGTCTTTTCGTCATAAACTATGGCGCACAAATTAGAGGGCTTGAAGTTGAATATTTGGGCGGTCTGCACAGCGAAAAGGCGGTGTTAAATACTTTGTGGTGCTGTTTCATTGGTAGATTTTGTTTCCCCCCGCCTTACGTGAAATGTTGAATCGATTTTGCTTTGCGTGACGCAGGTTCACTCACTAACAGCTATATGTTACTGTCTGTTCAAACGTTGAAATGACAGAAGTTCTGGCTTAGGTCATTAATATGATGGACGGATATGTTGCCGGTTAAAAAAATAACGCAGAAACTGTCATACCAGTTTATGTTATAGACTTCTGCTTACCAACGCTCTACTAAATTCTTTCGAAGGTGATAAATGTTGTGCGTTTGCCGCGCTTTGCATGTCGCAGTTTTGTGCGTTTGCTGTCCATTCGAACGTTTCGAAATGACAGAAGTGGTTTGTCTCACTTACTTGATGGACACATCCTGTCGGATATGTTGCCGGTAAAAAAAATATGGAAAAATTGTCATGTCAGATTCGATTAGGGACTACTGCTACCGTACGCTCTACTAAATTCTTTCGAAAATGATAAATGTTGTTCATTTACCACATTTTGCATGACGCAGGCTGCAGCTTTATATTATTTACTGTACTAACGTTTCAAAATGATAAGAGTTTTGGTTTAGGTTGTCAACTTGACAACTTGTAATATGCTCACGCATATGTTGTTGTGGTTGCCAGTTGAAAACACACGCAGATGTTGTCAAGTCCAATTAGCGATAAGGTTGCGAGCTGCTGATGGTTACCATACACGCGACTGACGAAACCTTATTTTTCGAAACCGGTAAACTTTAACAGAACTAAAACAGAAAAAGAGGCTTTTCACCATTGCAGCACGAAATATGCAGTATACTGTATACTGTACGATGATAATAATTGGTATTTACAAGTGCCGTATTAACTTTGTGTCGTATTAAGGTGTATACACTTCAAAATTACACCTTGGTCGATTACAGTGTATTAAAAGGATTCGAAAACAGTAGCACGGAGATGTAGACGACACGTCATGATTTGCAAAATGCTTTTATTGTTTGGAATTGGTCATCGTATAATAGTAATCATTTAACACCTGTGAACCTTTACAGATTCCTCAGTTCAACTTGACATAACAAAATAATCCAACATCAAATAAGTGTTGCTTTAAAAAAGCTACTTTAGGCTGAATTTAATCAAAACTGCATAATAATCAACACTCGATGCTTAATATGAACACAACAATTTCTTATGTGTATTTATGGAAATGTGTAGCTTACACAAGCTGATTTCACTTAACAGCACCAGATTGTTTAGAAGAAGTCATCAATTCACGTACCACTACCAGTTTTACAAATTATTTGAAAAATTCTAAGGCCCTTTCATCCAGGGAGACAAAGTAAGTAAATCATGATAATTTTTGCAATTTATTAAAGATTTCATTCCGAGAATCATCACATCCCTACGTGATGTAAAAGAACATCCTAAGATGCATAAATTTAATATAAGAAAATAATGGAATGTTTCAACTAAAGCATGTTGTTTTGAAATATTCACATAGGCTGCTGTCTACCACATAAGAACTGCTTGGTAGTGTAAATTGCAAACATGAAATTTCTTTGCTCTATTTTGTCTTTACATTTTATATGGACGTGTTCAGCTTACGTGGACTGATTTATAGCATATTTTGTTTTTAGTAAGTCATCAAGCTTCCTATTCTTCTGTATTATTCGTCTAAGTAGTTCTACCTTACCATTGTGTATGTTTTCGACTGTATTCCAGTAAGCAGTTGGGTCGGAGACTCGCAGAGCCCAGAGCCGTTAAACCCCGCCCCCCGTTGTGTGTTATCATGCAGGCACACATGTGCGTCAGCAACGCGACTCCGAATAGGTATAACTAGGTTTAAATACCAGCCGTTTCAGTGCCTTGTATCATCATTTCAATTGCAGAATTGTAGCTGAACTTTTCTTCCACAATCATCGTTATTAAAAACAGCATGTTCTTCTCTAATCATTTTATCTTTAGATCTTTCATACACGAGAAAATGCAAATGAAATCGACTGTAATTCTGACCATCCTGTGGTGTTGCTGGATGATCCAAGACATCTCAGGAAATCCCGTTCAATCATCAGCTATGAGACAATCGTCAACATACGGCCCTCCGTTAACTGAAGCTGAACTCAATTGCATACCAACGTACAGTAAAGCAGGTAAGGAACTCACTTTAACGCTTATTTGATTAAATGTCAGTGAGTTATAACTCATTTAACGTCGATTGTTGCTTTGCTTTGCTTAGCAACCAATCAGGCTTTTTCCGAGGGAAACGATGTCGTACCTATTCCTTTTTTTGATAATAAAAATGCCTATTTGGATCATAAATGGCCTAATGTTACTAATATCCCGTATGTCATCGACTCTACTTTTGGTAATATTGTTATATTTTGTATTTCATTTGATGCAACAGGCTTGCAAGATAAAGCGCTTTTCCATTTTTTAATTTAGATGCAAGCGGACGTTGCGCTATTGGTAATGGCATGAAAGCATATCACAAGAATACTTGCATTCGTTTTGTGCCCCGAACGAATGAAGTTGACTACGTTCAGATCAATAGATTGAATATCACAGCGTAAGTGTTTCAACATTCATTCATAATTGCGTTAAGATTGTTCAATACGTTCTATCGTAAACGATTATTGTTTGTATTAAAAACAAGTTGGAGTTGTTATACACTTGGACTTGGTTACTATAAAGGCTATGGAGCCCACTCTGTCAACTTGTCTCCTGCCTGTTACGCTTCGCAAACCGGTACAGTAATGCATGAACTGATGCATCGTGTCGGCTTTCATCACGAACATACTCGCCCTGATCGCGACAATTATATTAACATCATTTGGTCCAATATTGATCCTAGTGCGTATTTTGTTCAGTTAATAAGTAGAGAAAAATGAACTAACTTTTTTTTTCTTTGATTTCGTTTAGGTTTGCAGTCACAGTATTATGCTGCAAATGATTCAAGTCTTATCCTGAGTTACGACTATGGTGAGTTTAATAGATGTTCCCATTATTTCTTATTCTTAAGAATAAAAATAGAAAAATTATCCGTTTTTGATTGTTTAGAAATGTGGCCTCACTTTTTTTGAAGTAGGCTCTACTTTTATAAGGCTTGTTTCGTCCATACTGTGATGTTTCATTTTGTTCACAGGTTCCGTGATGCACTACGGATTGTCAAATTCAATGACAACCAAAAAAAATGTTAAACGTGCCCTAATAGGACAGCGATACGGATTTAGTAAGGTAAGTTTGAAGAAAATTATGCACCCAAATGTGACCTATTTGAAGCGACTTTGTACTTAGTTAAAACGCGTGGTTGCTAACTGCTAAATTTTTGTTTTGTTCCCAAACAGCTGGATATAATGAAGCTAAACCGAATGTACTGCAAACTTTAGACAGCGTCTTTTTATTGCTTCTCACTGGCTACGACGATAAGATTCCTATTGAAGACTTCACCATCCACGTATAATATCTTTTTATAAAACTTTACAAAAAAAGTTTTTAGCATTTATAATTGTATTACTATGTTTTGGTGCAGGATATTTTCTCTTTTCATTGAATGCTTTTAATTTATCCTATCTTATCTCTAATACATAAAGTAGTTGGTTGCACTTAAATCATATAAAGTTTTCTTTTGGAGCGAGAAAAATGCTTTCCTCGCCCGGTTTTTTAAAGCTCACTATTATTAAAATATTATGGTGATCAAGTGGAAGCTTCAACCTTTTATAGGAATAATTGGCTTTTTAAGTTGGCGGCTGGACATCACTAAAATTTTTATAAGTATTACAACTTTCGCTTCAAATTTTTTGAAATATCGTTAGTACTTAAAAATTTTGTTTACAGGAAATTCAGTTAGTGTAAAATATCATTTTTATCAAGAGAGTCGGTTTTCGGAGTGCACTATGCCACATTTGGGTGAAATTGCAAGTAAGTGTTTGTTTGACTATTTCATTTGGTGGCAATGTTTGGTCAGGAAATCCAATTTCTAACTTCATGCATCTAGTTTTCGAAATTCATTAATTGTTACTGACTAGCATTTATCAAGCAATTGTCCTGTCGATGCATGGCGATTTGTTTGTACTAACCTTTTTATTTTTGCAGATTTGAGGCCAGAGCCAGCCTTCATAAACCACACAATATGCAAGTTTTGCTTGTGCGGGTGTTAACTGTTAACCTGCCATCAGCAACAATCTCAGTATCATCGCTTGGGTAATTATTTCCTTTACTTTTATTGACCTGTGACCTACTAGATATTTTAATGCTGCATTACCTGCATCAATGCAGTGTATTACATGTAAACCTTTAATTCTTTCATTTATTAACAATTAGGGTTTACCCAGTCTCATTTTTAACTTTTTCTGAGTTGTTCAGCAGAACTTATTGTTTTTGAAAATACTTATTTGTAACCCATTTTCTATTTTTATTTAGATAAAAAGAATCCCATTGCATTGGGAAAACTACCGATGTCAATCGAGTTACGGATATCTCTGTTTCTCCTTTCTTTAAATGCACTCGTCTCCTACGCCCATGCCACGTGAATGTGGGGATATTCACGAGGACACCCTTTTTCCTATATCCCGTCTGGCGTAATTTTACTCTTCAGCGGATGGATGGAGCAACTGACTTAGATGCCTGACTGTATTTCCCATTCATAAAGGTAGGACAAAATTGTTCTATTCTTCCTTTTTGACATTTATGGGTCGCGTTGATTATAAATCGTTACGTAGTCGGAATATGTTTATTCCTAAGCTAGGCGGTTCTGACTGCAACTATTTTCTCTCTCCGTTTTTATTTTTTCTCAGTAAGGGTTCACTAAAAATCTTATTTGTCGAACGACTGCAGATCAGGCTTGTTTTTGTACCTCACCACTTTTTCTGTGGGTAAATCATCACATTCGAAAATATTTGAACTTTAAACACCTTCAAACAAAGTGCAACAAGACAATTTTTTTACCAAGAGAGACCTGCCGCCACACCGGCATCTCCTCGTCTGTGCTTCTTAGATTCTTTTTAGGTTATTACAGTAAAGCCAATGTAATAGTAATAGTCCGTTACAGAGCTCTGCACTAAAAATTTCAATTTAACTGAAAGGTTGTTTTCTAAAAAGAAACGAATAGCAAAGGACACTTTTGTGGCTGATGAATATGTCCTGATAACCATCCACTCACGAAAGAGTTTCATGGACTCGGGACATGCTCAGCAGCTGAGTATCCACACAGTCGACAGTCACACTATAACACGCACTCCATCACGGTGCCAATCCACACCTTTCGATTCGGGGCGTGATGAAATCCGTGGCTCGGTTTTTTAAATTTTATTTAAATATAAAAGAGTGTCATCAAAAGCATCGGGCGACGAAAAGGGAAGGACAGTTCCATCACGCAGCTCTGCTGCTTTGTTGTGTCGGTTGGGTCCTTCTTTTATTATTAGTTATGCACGAGGGCGTGTAGTTATATAGTCGTTCTATCAGCATCACACATTCTTTTTCAGTCCATCTATCATCGTTTCTACTTCTATTCTAGATCTTATCAATTCCAAGATCATCAATTTTTTTTTCTTCTTCTCAATTGGATAAACTTAAATGGAAATGAATTTTTTTCCCCCGATTTAGTGATTAAAACAAGATGGAAACACACACACACAAAAAAGGAAAATTCTCTTTTCATATTTTTGATTTGAGGTAAAGCCGCAGGAGGCAGCGCAGCCGAACAAGGGGAACGTGCGTCCGCATCCATCCGTTATTTTATAGTAGGACTCGTTCCGCTCATTAACTTCTCTTTTACCTTTTTGTTTGGGGGGGCCCCTTTAAGCCTTTTGTCTGCAGCTCCACTGTCCTTGATGGGCCAAACGAAACGTTAATATACGATCGAGAATGTAATAAGGGATGAAAAAGAAACGATTGTAAAAAATTTTCAGATGGAATTTCTGTTGTGTTTTTTACAGAACGAACGCCATCACTCCGCTGTTGTTATATTCTGGGTGGGTACGGGCATTCTACCGTGATTGCAGGACAGCATCACGCCGCTATTATTATTATAACTCTATGCAATCAAACTGCCATTTTAGTTCTCTCTCTCTGAACCAGGAAAAAAGCGAACACACCAAAAAGTCTATTTCTTTAACTGCAAAATAAGACAAACAAGCGCAGTTGGAGGCCATCAAGGGGAGAGACCACCCTTACGCAGAATAAGATTTATGTCTAGCGCCCACTCGCGTGATTTATTTCACTCTTTCACTTTCGTAAAAGGACGCAGTGTGTCTCGCAACGGCAATTGTTTGTTCCAACAACATTTCCACGTTGTCACAATAACGAGAAACGTGACCGTTACGTCAGCCGGGAATGTATATTGAAATACAAACATTTTTGAGGGGCCTCTTTTGTGTCGTTCACCTGCATATGTATACGGTCATAAAGACGTCAAACATCCATCCAGCACACAAATATAGAGATGTAGCGTCACACAGCGAGAGAGAAACAACAATTAACTGACCCTCAGCATAAACAATTAATCATCTAATATTTGCTCTTGCCAGCAGCAGGTTACACTGTTATTACGACGACTGGTGGTGGTGGTCTTAAATGTTCTTTACACACATCACACGCGACCATCAGATAATGTACACACATAAAAATATGCGCTAGTGTATACATACTATATAGGGGGAAAACAGTTCCTGCATAAACCCAACATGTGCGCTAGGCAGTTAAATAAATTCTGGGGAAAAGCGTTAGGAATTTATGGGAACTTTTTTTGTTTGTGTGTCACGACATCAGTTGACATGTCTATTACCCCCCTTCAACCCGTCTATTTGTGATGCTATATGTAGGCCTACACGTGTAAAAGTTGAGACGTTTGGCTCGCACCTGGTCGTATCTTCACAATTCTGTCACGGAATGGCTCACCTGATTTACGTCGTCATTAGCCAAGGATTTCGTAGGGGAGATGCTATTAGAAAGGGGGGGGGGAAGAAAACAAGTGATGTAGAAGCCATCAGACAATAATCAGCTTTACTCATTGTGTAGCTGTCTAGCTCCGCGCGAGTGCACCGACTGTGGAATGCCAAAACCGGAACGAATGGATATTATGGACTCTCTCGGCTGTTATAAGAGTATATGGGGCTACTTTCCGTCTAATAAATACACTGCTGGCAAGGCCATCAAGTGGGGTGGAAATACATGACAGTGTAGCAAGACGTGTGTAGATATCCGACACACATACAGCCGAGCATATAAAAGATTTGTTGCTATACGTTTCGGCTGGATGAGATGCGGATGTGTGAGACTATAATAACGCGCGGGGGCTATGGCGACGTCACGCTTTGTCTGATTATTATTACGATTATTATGTAGTGAACTATACTGCGGCTAGTGAGAGCCAGCATACAATTAGCACTCTATATCAGCCATCACGTATAGTATTTTGAGGCGATGGGCCGGAAGTGGATGGATGATGACTTTTGTCAAGTCTAAATTATCTGAATAGACGAAAAATGAAAAGCAGCTGGTATTTTTCACGTCGAAAAGGGAAAACTAAGTTTTAAAAAATTGGTCAAAACGAACTGGCGTGCAGAGATGACACTGACGGCCAAAAATAGGGAAAAACCGCCAAGCAGAGAGGGGGGTGAAAAACGGATGTATTCAATTAGCATCGTCTCCCAGTGTCGTCCCCTCTAACCTGTCTATTCTAACTATGATAGACCCAATATTAAAATGCTGCCAGCAGCAGCAGTAGCTCCCACTGACGGAAGAGGACATGAAAAAGAGACCGACGAAAAGGGGGGGGAAATGATGGGGTTCCTCTTCTTTTTCTTTGAAGCTTTTTCATTCCATTTTTGGAACTCGACAAAGAAGAGCACAGCAAGTGCCAAGTGTTTCTGGCTAAGGCCTCAGCAAAGTGCGTGGGGAGAGAGAAATGCCCAGTAGCCTTTTTTGAGCCTTGTCTTAGGCCGTACATTTTGGTTGTTGTTGATGATGATGGCGACCCTTTTGCCGCTGTGTCTGGATGGATGGAACCCTGGGCCCCCCTGACTGACTGGGGCTGTGCTGTCTAGTGGGTGCCACATGACAGGAAACAGGTTCCAAAACATTTGCTGGCTGCTGTTGGCTGCTGCTTATATGGCCCTTTTCATATAGTATAAGCATCCATTTCTACACACATGCAGAGTGAGAGGGGAAACAGGCGTTAGTTTCCACACCAGCCTCCCTCTCACGCGTTTATTATTCCCGAAAGAGTCCGCGCGAGAGTTCCTCCTCCTCCTCTTCGTTGCATACGATAAACAAACGCCGCCCGTTACCGCATTCCAATCTGGCACGCATCAAAAAGAGCCGCAATTTGATTTATTGTCCGTGATGGCACGTCAGTCTGGGCCTATTCCACCAATAGTTTAGACAAGTGCAGAAAACACTAGCGCCACTTTTGAATTGAATAACAAATAATTCTTCCATTTAGTATTCTTTTCTGACATTATGACTCATTAAGAAATAGGGTAAAACGATCGGGTAACTAATAATAGAAGCCTCTTATTATTATAAGAGACCATAAAGGCGAATTCTCAGAATCTATAAAATAAAAAAGGAGATTTTCACTGGGCTGTACAGCCCGACCAAGTCTTAAATTGTGGCTTATAGTGTATATGTCGCATGAGCGGGTTCGATTAGAGTGTCGGTGACTCGCACCAACGCCTCTTTCATCGTATTAGAACTTTTTATCCCGTGTGCGGCGTCCCCTTGTGTCGCTCCTGTCCATTTCCACAGCACACCTGCCCCCCTTTGGTTTTGTACAAGACATTTGATATTACCGAGCGGCGGCAGCCCAGAACTGACCGGCGATTACGAATGCGTCATCATCGCCAGCGAACACAAGGCCGAAATAAAAATAATTTCTTCCCTTTCCCTTTTTGGATAGCATTAAAAAAATACTAAATAACATAATCCTCTTCTTTTACATAAACTGGTACTAGTATATAGAGGAAAAGATATTTTTTGATAAGCTCTCGATCACGAAACCTTAGACAAATTTGTCGGTCTATAGTCTTTTATAAGATATCGCTCGGCCGCTTATTCACGCCGTAAACTAAACTTTTTAGTACCGCCGCACGTCGGACGTAGTTTTTTTTTTTTTTGTTTGCGGTTATTCGTAATCCCCGCGGGAATCCCGCGTGAAAAAATTCGTCGGGGATGCACAGACAAAAGACGCGGACACGACCGAGAGATGGCAATGGAGATTGACCAAATTCTTTTTGAATATTAAATAAGGAAAAGTCGAAAATTCATATTAAATAAGGTCAAAAATTTCAATTTGAATTCCATCCCGAGTTAACATCTAATCAAACAAAACAGGAAATAATGACAAACTAATACGGAAAATAATAGCGCAAAATAGTTTTCCTAATACAAATTTCCAAGCGAATGAAAATGAATAGAGACTGAAAGAATTTCTCACCTGGTCGACACATTTAGCAACGCCATCAGAATTATATTATTCAGCCTTTTACATCTAATCATAAATTCTGCATGTGCAGCAGCACCACCGGTGCTAACTGCTAATACAATCCGGCTGCCGGGGCTAATATAATATTAGCGAGGCTTCACTATGTGTACCTATGTGTGCGTTTTATTAGCCGACACACCTACACAATGTCAATACACACACGCAGGGGGGGGGGTCTATAGAAAGAGATCAGGTGTCAGATAGGACCCGATCGATATTCCCATACAGAAATGGGAGAACAACTGTCAATTCGATGCAGATGGATTGAGAATAGGACCGGATAAAACATGAAAATCAATGGCCAACTGTATATAGATGATACAGCACACTGGGGAATAATAAATAAGCGATAGATATGGAAAAAGGTGAAATTGAATAGTTCCAAGAATCCGACAGCCCATCATATGGCCTACATGTGATATATTCTGGTGGATATGTATGATAGACCGACTGCCCTATCTATCCACACCCTTGTGTTCTCCCTCTATGCACCCGCCCATCATCATTATTCAAATATTATTTTTTTCTTCTTCTTCTCAAAAGAAAAGAAAAAAGTAATAAACGTATATGTGTGTGTGCTGGCCTGTTCGATTCTTCGGCTTCGTCTATTATTTACAAGTTTTGACGTTGATGCGTCTCTTATCAGATTTAATTGTGATCGATTGTGTACTGTAATTGCGATTCGGACATGATTTTCTGCCCGGAGAAAATTGCGATGGAAACACGGAACCAAACCGAATTCCATCGAAATATAATTCAAAAAAAAAAAGGAAAACACCCAAATTGATGGGCTGATTTTATATTTGCTGCTGTTGGCTACTTCCATGTAGCAATGATGATGATGCATCGACCTGTAATGGCGATCTGAAAAACCTTAAAAAATAAAAGGGCGTCATCAGTTTCAAAATTCAAAAGGCCATAGGTGTCGCCAAGTCTATCCAAAAACCCATCCGCCCTATATCCATGTGTGCAGCTATCATATAAATAGCCCAAACAATTTAACGATCTCTTTCTCTCTCTTTTGTCGCGTTTGACGACGTCCTTTGTGAAAATTTATTGGCCACTCTTTTATTCTCCTTCTTCTATTGTTTCTTTCTTAAGGTTCTGCTTCTTTTGTTTTGCGACCATAAACAGAAAAAATAACCAACCGAATTGGACACGTGCCAATCTTCTTTTGCTGTTGTTGCTCTCTCAGTCGATATCTTTTTTTGGCTTTGATTCAAGGACTCTGCTCTGGTCGGCTATCGCACTCTACTTTGCATACATCAGACACACAATGCATTTCGCCTATCTCCTGTTCCATTTTTCTACAAATTTTCCGGTTAATTATTGATTAAAAAATAAACCAGAAAAGAAGTGCGTGATTATTTAAATGAAGAGCTATAGACGCAACGGCGGCTCGTTTTATTCAAATATAATTAGAGCCGAGTGTAGGTAATAATCAACAGCAGCCTTAAGTGCATGTACACTGGGCGGTATCTCCTTTATGTGTGTGTGTGTGTATACACTGAGCCTTTTAATCATGAAGACGTAATGGACTAATAACATGCGAAAATTCTTGGCTGATGAGCAAATCACGCCAAACAACAGCCAAATTGTTTACCGATGATGTAACGTGTACAAGTTGTTGTCCCTGTGTGTTGCGTCCATCATATCGCCATACATGGTCTTGGATTTTTGGGTGGAATTTCCACCTTTGGATCAGCACAGGTATATATATGTGCAATTGCGCCACCTTTATTTGTACATGAATCACATTTTGTCTTTTGCCAAAAAGTCGACAAAGAATAAATCTGTTACGTAATTTATTTATAGAGTATCATAGAAAAAAGAAGAATAGATGTTCAAAACCTGTGAGACTGGCTCGATTATTTATTCGGTGATAATCCATCACTTTAGGTCGGATTATTATTCTGTGTGATGATGTATTGATTATACAGTTTCCTCCTTTAAAACCATCTTCTTCTTTCTTCCATTAGGGGGAAATTCTTCCAATCTCCAAGGGTTGTTGATGCAATGCCCTCTGGCACATCTCGATATGGCGGTACTGTGTGAATACAGAGATTAGGTACTACACCATCTGATCTTAATCATCCGCTATGTAGTGTAACATCTTATGTGAATATAATTTCTGTAAAATTCTAGTTAAGTCTGTTCTACCGTTATAATTCCTCCATTTGATATAGAAATAATAACCATTTGATTGGATTCTTTTGGGGGCCACAATTACCTTTCAATCACCGGCAATGATCCATCAATAATCTATAAGAAACACGGGAGACTCGCCCCACAATGGGGAGGATTCTCATTCCACAACAATATAACAATGCACCAAGCTGTTATGTATAGCGTAGAAGAATATCAATTTTCTATTTGCTACTATTTTCACGGTTCGTTTAGTTCAAGAAGAATAGGTGGCTGGATTATACAAGTCTTTGTCTATTTGGCCGGAAACGAAACAGAAGGAGAACATTCGTTTTTTCGTCTCTAAGAATTCCAACGTCATTTCAGCGGGGCATTCCTTAATCATTTCTCGGAATAAAACAAGTCTAGAATTGAATTGAGGAAATGTATCATTTCGGCTTGACGTTGTGCATTTCGCCACAATGGGGAATAAACCGCACACACAATGACGCACGTTGCTTTGATATAAATTTAGTTCATCCATCGGTTGAGGCCGGGTGACGACGACATTTGAATGAGAAAATGAAAATCGCCCACAGGCGATTGAATCATTATTATAGCCGGGTGAACAAAAAAATAATAATCAAAAAATTCTTTCGCCGCTGTTGGTGGTGCTGTGCTGTGCTTTGATTATCATACGCGTTGCGTGTTTTGTCCGTCTATGAATTTAACATGACGTCATTTTCATTTGCGCTGGTTCCGGCTTCTCACATATATATTGTTTTTAAAAAAAGGGAGAGAGAAAGGATATTTTGCATCACGACCGGAAATTCGTCATGCAGGTTTAAAAATACCGTTTCGCGTAGTCTATGCGGGCGATCGGCCAAGAAAAAAGGAAAAACGAGAAATCGCCGGTTTCCCATTTCCCGGGAAATTCGAATATTCCCATTGTGACGTCATCATTTTGAGTGGGAAATATGACGAATATCCGCCCCAATCATTTTTCCGTAGAAAAATGACCTGTCGTCTATTCGTCGTAGAAAGTCAAATAGTTATTGGGATTACATCACCGATTGCCTTTTTGTTTCTTTCAGATCCTCCCCTTTAATCGCAGGAGCTGCTGCTGCTGCTGGTCCGTGTGCCAACTGTTGCTGTCGGCTTATACACAAGTGAACACACATATGCGCCGAGAGTCTATATGTGTAGTCGAATTTTCTACCTGGAAATATAATAAGGTAGCCAGCCCATCATATACCTGTTTCTTGTGCGAGTATGGTCGTTCCTTTTTGACTGGAGGCAGCCAGCCAGCCAGCCAGCAGCCAGCAGTGCATGACCATTTAAAGTCATAGACTCGTTTCTCTCCTTCGTCCTTGCTCCTTTCCAACGTCATCCTCTGGAAAAATAAAAAAGCTTCTCGTCTTCCATCCTTATAAGCCCAGCTCAATATCACCTGCCGTTGGTCTGCAGAGAAAAAAATCAGACGTGTGGCACCCATGGCTGTCCTTATGCCTTTCAGACAAATGACATCAGAATCAAACTTTTCAACAAAATGTTATTATTACTTGAATTTTGTTGTGGCTATGAATCTATACGGTTGAATTGTCTAATGTTACATGGGCCTGTGGGTGGTCCTTATCGCAGCTGTTATTCAATCGCCATATAACTATATAAGATATGTCAACAGACCAATTTCGCAATCACTTGTGGCTCGTGCGAGTGATTCGCCCAATGGTGACTCGTCAATTGGTTTGTTTTCATCGTCAAGAATTTCAAAAAAGAAATGCGCCATCGATCTGTCATTTTACATTTGACTCTCCTTTGAAAGTCACCAGAAGAAAAAAGAGTCGGTCAATTGTAAATGCAACTCACGTCCATACCTCTTCTACATTTCAAATGAAACATCCTTGTGAAGAATTAAACGTACAGACGAAACATTTTTGCCCCTCGTCTCAAAAATTTGTTTATTTTTTTATTTTATTTAATTTAAAAGAGAAAAAAAAATGCAACATTGAGGACCTTTTTCCTTCGGGCAGCCGAATAAGGCGATGGTTAGTGTTCTTTTTTTAAGAGATGCGGGCCCTGAGGGAGGATATCTTTCCTTACGAGTTATTTTTTTATTTTATTATTCTCCAAGGTTTTCTTTCATTCTCCTTCGTCTCTTCACGTTCGCCCGTTTCTCTTTTTTTTTCGTGTTACAACTAAACAAAAAGTCTTGAGTCGTGAATTCAAATGTTCCAGCCGTATTCCACATGGAACACCACCAGACTCCGCCTCCACCAAAGCGCTGCGAGGCATGCTGACCAAATAACAGCTGAGAGCGAATAGAACAAAAACGACTGTGGTCTGCTGGGTGGCGCTAGTAGCATGATGAAAAAGGTTCTCAGTTCAGTTGCAACCGCCGTCGTTGTCGGGTCGCCACTTTTCTCTCGCCTTAAATATTTCAATTGGCAAAAATAAATTTCTTTAAATTTTAAATTGACTTTATTGAACATTGGCAGAAAATTATCCAATTGGATAATTTTTTTAATTAAAAGAAATTTTGAATTAATAATTGTGCCACGTGTGAAAAATAGGATTACCAACTCAAGTGGGCCGGCCATTCCCAACGTGTTCAGTGTGTGTGCGTGTGTTTTTGTTGTCCTTGTGACATCAACTTCTTCTTTTGTTAAAGAAGAAAACTCTGCACACGAAACCCCCCCCCCCCCAAAAAAACAACAAATTTGGTGACTGCTGCTGCTGCTGGGTGGAGTGTGTGTGTGTGTAGGTTGTTGTTGTTGCTTGGGAGCAGATCGTTCCTGCCTAATATGGTCCTGTTCTCGGCTTGGTCCCTTTTACTTTGAAGCTCCACGCCAGAAAAGAACTTTTCTCGATCCACTTGAAGGAAATTGGCACACAATTCGAGTGACGTCATTCGTGTTCATCTCCTCCAGCCCTAGGAATATATCAGAAAGATGACGACGCCATTGATGGTTTTATCGCTTTTATTGGCGGTTGAAGTATTGGCGTTCAACGTGGACATCCCCAGCGCCTTGACGCATCGGGGACCCAGCGGATCCTATTTCGGATTCAGTGTCGACCTCCACAAGGATCGAGGACTCAACTGGTAAGCCCAATTTTTCATTTGGCACAAAATTATGACGTCATCCAGGTGGTGAAAACATTTCCAAGTGGTAACGGTACACGTCCAGTTCTCGATAGGCCGTGACCGGTTCAACTTTTGAACGAACGGGCAATTTGATAGGGAAGGAAAAACGTGTTGTTGTCGCCCACCCATAACGAATCAAAATAATTCCGTAAATGGTCGAATCGAACTTTCTGAACGCAATTTCTCGAATTGACCTAAAAGTGAGTGTGAAATCTGACGAGATGAAGAATGAGCAAACAGCCTCTCTTGCCACAGTCGTGTGTGCAACAGCAGAGCTATCTCTCTCATTCAACTCCGGCCATTCCGGCTCCTTCTTCTTCTTCCACTAGCGTTTTATAAATAACTTTTTCAGCCGCCCGTTCGAAATCTTTTTTCTTGTTGCAGCTGCACTTTGAGACGAGGCCAAAGTAAAGAAGAAAAAAGTGTAGAGATGTATAACGCCTCTTTCTTTTTTTCTTTCTCGGCTGCTTCGTGTTTTTCTTCTTTTAACAGCTTCCTCCTCCTCCGTTTCCCCCCCTCTCACGCAGTTGGAGCTGCACGGAATGCTGCACCGAGAGGAAACGAGACATTTTTTGTTGTTTCGGGTAAAGAAATCGGAAATATGAAGGGAAAAAGTTGTGGGGGCGGTGATTGAATTCCCAGGCGGCCCCAAAACAACAACAAGAAAACTTTGCTGTGATGACATGTCGCATCGGGACATTTTTTTTGAACTTTGTTCTTCTTTTGTCGCGTGAGTTTTGTGGGGCGTTGTCGAGGAAACTTTTTACACGTGCCGAGCGTTCTATTCCAGTCTTACGTATTTCACATCTTTCGGTTCGATTCAATTTGATTTTCAAAGGGTGCGTTTGCGCTCGATATATTTAGCCGTCTTGTTGCTTGTTGAAATAGTTATTGTTTTTTCCCCCCAGTTCCTCAACAGCTATTAGAGGCTGCAGTCGCTAGGTTTTATAGGTCTATATTTTTGAGAACTTGACAAGACCCGACGCCGTCTCGGCCAGTCAAAACACGAACTGTGCAGTTAAACTGGCAGCTAGTCTTAACGTGTTTGCACTCAACTTAAGCCAGGCCGAGCTTGTACATTTCAAATTCATTCAGCAGTTTCAAATTAAATTATACGACCTTTCTTGGCCGAAAATGAAAAATAACGACGGTCAGATGCAAATGAAAACGAACCCTCCCCTAGAAAAAAAAAAATGTTTTATTTTCTTTAGAGATGGGCGCTGTCCGTTTCTCATCTGCATTTCTCCCAACACGTCCAGATGTTTGTTGCCCATCTTGAAATATATTGCACACGTCTCCTCATCCGGAGGGTCACTCTACCAAAAGAATAAGGGGCCAGCAACTATTAAGGGCGACGACGAAAAATGACCCCTAGGACCATCCGAAAATCTGGTGACTGGGCAGGGCGCAAATGTCACTGGCCAGAGAGAGGGATGACATGTGGGCACCGGCACAGCATCACAGCCCCTGACCATTTAGAAATAACAAACCAATACGACACCACCGCCCGCGACTGTGTCTGAAATTGTTTGGTTTCTCCAATGTCCGGCGTAGTTATAATTCCTTTTTGTTTCGCCGGCCCCCAAAAAATTGAAGATTTCCATCGAAATGTTTTTCAGACATTTTGCCGTTTGTTTCCAGAAAAATTGAATGCGACTCGGTGATGTGGAATGCGACTTGTTAAATCTACTCTGTCGAAAGAATTGCCATTAGTAAAATATCCAAAACGAATGTCATTTCCAATTTTCAAATTGTTTCGTCGTCATTAAAAACAAACTTCCAGTCGACGTTTGCGCTAATTGAAAAATTCCTTTCTCAACTTTGGTCCTCGGACGTATATCGATCGACTTGCGAGTGATGAAACGATAAAATCCAGAATTTCGACATTCATTCAAGAATTGGGTTTATAGTGATAACAGTTCGGCTGAGCGAAAAAATCAAAGGAATTTTTGTCGACTTGAGCCCGGGTGGTCTATAATATTTCCCTTTTCAAATTGATTTCAGCCATATTTTCTTAAAAGAATGTTCAAACGAAACGAATCAAAATATAAATAAGGGAAAGAAAAGGGATGAATTGGAGAAGCGATATTTCATTGGGTTTGTTATTTTGTTTGTGTGCCGCGCTCGAGTGACTACAAGAAAAGAGCAAAAGGTCTGTGTGGTATTATAACGGGTAGACCCACCAAAAGGGAAAAACTTGTGAAAGACGGAGCTAGAGATATTCAGACGAGATACAAGAAAAAGACGTGAGGGTATTGGGTCTATCCGTTTTTCCTATGGGGATGGCGGACCACCGATAAGAAACATTCTCTCTCTCCTTTTTGACTTATTATTTATTCAAGTCCAGTTCCCAAATGGATGGAAACCAATGTTGTTGTTTTTACTACATGTTCGGCAATCATTTCCCCAGTTTTTTTTTTCAATTTAAGAAAAAATAAAATATTTCTCATGGAAATTTTTGTATTTTCTCTGAATACATTAATACTAAGGCGATATGAGAAAAACCCTTTCTCACACATTAACCCCATCAACTCTGTTATCTATTTAAAAACCCATAGGAAAAACCCTTTTTCTTTTTTTACAAACCCCCATTTTCCCACTGCGTCCCTGGTTTCTAACATTAAAAACTCGGTGGGATAGATACGACTAATGCACAGCGCGGTTGAGAGTTCATTTAAATTTCCCTCCACTTCTTCACCCCTACACTATCAGCAGGTGTTGCTACTGTTCCACACACACTCAAAGGTTAGACATTTGTAATTGCGACTAGAGTCTATTGAAGTTGAATTTAAGAGAAACTGGTTATTCCCGCGTACATTGTCGCCCGTGGATTATCTCCCGTCTTTTGTTTCATTGACTTTTTGGGGTTACACACACAATATGGTGGAGTATTTAGCATTGGAATTATGAAAAGTGTCGGGATTCGAGGAAATCTTTTTCGAGTTGATTATGCGCGGCACACGGGACGGACGGGACTGACTGGATGGAAATTTGCATGGGAGCTGACTCGTTTGGTTTTTCCGGCGACGGCCAAAAAACGCCAACGTGAATGTTCACCGTCAATTGATGAGAAAATGCACGCACACATCAGCCCAGCGGGGCGTTGTCCCTCGGTCCCGCACATTGTGTCTAAGCGTTCGATTTCATTTCTCATCACGCGCACAGCCCCGTCTCTGCGTTCCTTTCTCGGGAAAAAGGTGTGGCCCGCGGCTGGGCATCAGACAAGGAAAAACAATGACTTAAAAAGGACAATTCGATCGAAACTTTTACCAAGACCCGACAGTTTGAACGGCAAGGGCGTGAATAAACTGACAGAAAAATAAAACAATTCCAACTGATGACTTTGATAATTTTTCAGAAAAATCTCCCCTAAACTAATCAACGAAATATTAACTCATTAATAGTTTATTCACACGTGAGAAGAAAAAAAAAACTGGTTAGCGGCTCGGGAGAAATCCAATACGCGCACAATGTCATTTTAAAAATGATAAAAACGACCGTAAAAAGGTAATCGCTCGACTGATTGCAAGTTAAAGAAACAGGAAGAAGAATCAAACGAGATGATGCGGTAGCTAAAAAGAATGTAACCACAAAGTTAAAAAAGATGAATCAGCCGTGAAACGAGTCCCGCGTGAATGATTTCAGTCCCATCCCTGTGATTGTTCACGAAAGCCAAACGATCAAACACTGTGACAATCATTGCGCAATCCTCTAATCTCTCCCGTCGTAAATATCCGCAAAATTGCCCGTCCATTGTCCGCGTCTATTGTCCCTAGAGATTCAAAGGAAATGTTGGAAAACTACTAGAAAAATTTCGGCTGAATCACGAGAGAGTCTGTGAAGAAAAGAGATGAGTCGGCACACTTGGGGGATTTGATTCAGTAGATGATATGTTATTATCTCATGACTGTTGTGATGCATCACGGCATTGTCGTCTCTTTCTTCTCACCCAATTTCTTGGTGGTGGGATAATAAAAAAACAATTGACGTCATTTTGACACTTTGAACACGGGTCTCTTTGGCGTGGTCGATTCCAACTTTAAAAAGACTAAAGAATAAAAATTGTGTGTGTGGGAAAAAAAGGCGATGGAGGCGGAGCGCGACAAACGACTTGGCCGAGCCCGGCGCCGCCGCTGCCGCCGTTTTGTTTATTTGGTTATTTTCTCTCTCGTCTCGTCTCGCACCCACTTCCTTGGCTTTCCTATGATCATCATCTGCTTCTAATGAGTTCGGCTCCTCTTTTTCGTGTGGTTTTCTTCTTCGGGAAATGGTTGATGATGAGACCCCATTTTTCTAGCTATTGTTATTATTATTATTAGACGTGATGTGGATGTGGAAAATTGGAATGGGACGGACAGATCAAGACGAACGTGGGAATTCATCCAGACCGGCTCGATTTTTTTCTTATATCAAAGTCGAGAGTTATACACAAGCCAAATAGCAGGTGAAACCCCCTTTAGTTGCACATTTCAGTTTGGGCGGGCATATCGCCAGTTATTTTACAAAAAACCTCATTTATTTTCCAAGCTTTTTTCACTCACGTCAGAGCTGCGGTGATTCATCACCGCCAGCATTTCCCTATTCATTCATCTCTCTCACTTTTCTTTGTCCCGTTATAGACTTGTTTTTTTTCTTTTCTTTCTTTTGTTGTTGTTGTTGTTCACGAAGTACGTGCCTGTGTGCCGTATGGCCATGTTGCTCCGGTATAATCACGTCGTGAAAGCAGATAGCCCCCACATACCACGCCCAGACTCACTCTTCTTTTTTCAAAGGAATTTTATTCTCCATATAAAAGATAACTGCAACATCGATATGATGGAGTTTCTTGCTCACGTATGGAGAAAAAAGATTTCATCTGGCCTTATTCGGTGGTTATGTCTCTTTCACATCAGAGATTGGCCCAGTCCTTGTTATTATATCAAAAACGATAACAACACAAAACCAAAATTATAAATTCAAAATGTCGAGGTTTTTTTTATCGTCCGTGTTGTCTTGGGATGACGCGTGTCGTGTCGGAATTTTTCCAACTTTCTGTCGTCCATTTGAGACCAGATGATGTTCCGACATGATTATGCAAATGTTGTACACGTCACTCGGACCTGTGGCGCTTGGAAATGGTCCGCAATTTTTAGAAGAAACAAAATGTGGAAATGGAAAAATTCCTTGGACGTCAAATTTATTTCACTGGGACGACTTGTGAGTGCCTTCCGCACTCCAACGGCACACGCTCGGGAGATTTCGATCACGAAAAAAAAACGGGAAAATTTGTTTCCAAGAAATCTCTCCCCCGGTGTTTTGTTAATGTTCAGTTCCTTGGGGGCTATAGGTGGAGATCTCCTTCCGATCGGCTAGTCAGATATAACGAGACTCTTGTTCTTCTTCCCTCCTCTACAAAAGTGTCAAGAGAGAAGAAACTGATGTACAACATCAAAAGGGGCGTTGTATTCCAGCTGCTGGACCCTTTTTGATTGGGGGGAGATTCGATTGGCCGCACTGATTTACAATCAATTCCCCGTTTGTTTTCTATCAACACTTTGGACTCTTTTCTTCCATCTCGTTGGATCACGTCCCTCTGAATTCCTTGTTAGTTTGAAGATATCATCGTCAAGTCTTTCCTGTTCACGTCACTTTTCTTGCACGAGTCTCTCCAACTTGGCATACCGAAACACCTGCTGAGACTCGATTGACTTCTTGATCAACCCCAAAAGTTGTTTGTATATACCTTGTTTCAGTTTGGATTTTTTGGGGGTTTTTGACACTGCGTTATTCCACTCCATACGGGGGAAATAAAGCAAACGACATTCCTTCTTATTAGTTTAGAGAGAAACTGGTAAGACATCATTCAAAAAAAGTTGACATCAGGGACGTTGATATTGGACTCGTCGAGATATTATATAGAAGACTTGTTTACATTAGCCGCTTTCTTTCTGATAGGAGAGACTCGATTGAACTGTACACGTCGTGCTGGCGGCTCTTTCATGTCCCACTCACGACTATGTGTCTCTGCTTACACAACTATATGAATTTTATTTGAATCCACCCGTCTGGGGCTATTGCTATAAGGCCTTATCTGTGGATTTGTTATAACATGGTACACGGTTAAAGGCAATCCCCTGTAAAAACTTGTAGACCCCCCAATGATTTTTCGTTTATTCAAATTTGGTTGTCTTCCGTCGCCGCCATCTATGGATTTGTGTGTGTCTCTCGTTAGTCCGGAGCAATTCCGACAGAGTTCTCGTCGGGGAAAAAATGTACGAACACAGCGGTCGAATTATTGATCGTATATTGCCATATATTTTGACTGTTGGCCGGCATAAATAGCCGGACCGCTTCTCCTTTTTTTTCTTATTAGACGAGTTTGAAGTCCTTTTGTTTTCTCTTTTTTTGGGCCTCATCCAAATGATTAGCCTGTTGATGCGACCGGCACGTCTCAATTCGATCCTCGGCAGATGGCAGTCAAGATGCCACAATCTGAACGGGAAATAAGAACAATAGAATTCAAAATTCTGGTTTTTAACGATGGCAGCGTATAACAATGCCTGGCCATTTCTCAGCTCTTTTCTTGCCCAGTGTATTGACAGTTGAGTTTCGTCTGCGATTGTGATCGACACTGGACGTACAGTATAACAAGGTTCTGCAGTCAGAAAAAAAAGGGAGTTGGCCCACTAAAGGATTGCGTTTGAGAGCAGCAGCCCTTAATTGGGGGGCTCCAGTTCTGAACGATGCTATAAATATAACACACCAAAGAGCTCGCACGCTGCTGCTGCTGCTGGTAATCACGAAAATGGCCGATGTGAAATGAATGGGACCCCGCCGTCCAAATAGGGACACGACGAGTCGGACGTCATTTGCTCTCGTCTAAATTTATTTCTAAAAGAAAACGACTGGGCGTCAAAGTTATTAGCTCATCAATTCGACTTTTCGGTATTATATTCTACCTCCACCCCTGACCGCAGAGCTCCCACACACACAAGCAGCAACTTCACACAGCCGCTGTGAGGGATTAGCTTCCGGCCATATGCACTCGAAGAATGTTATGACAGCTCTTACGTCAGAATGAGTTTTGAAGAGGGTAGTGTCAGTGGTTTTTCTTCTTCTTTCCATATTCTCGAGTGGTTGGTTGGCCCCCCCCCCCCCCAGGGGGGCCAACTTCTGTGGTTTCTCTCGCACCTCTTCTTCTATCTGATTGTCTGTCACAGGTGATGCAACTGACGTTGTTGTCTAGAGACTATCGAATTTTCTTGGTCGGGCACTTGGAAATGTTGTCGTTTCCGTCATTTCCCAACGGACAGTTTAAACTTCCCGCGTCCCTGGTTGAAATTCGCTTGCGGAAGAAGAAACGCCCAATTTGTTTATTTGCCTTTAAAGTAATGAAATATTGATTCATTTCTCTTTGCAGGTTGTTGGTTGGAGCTCCGACAGCGCAGACGGAACAGCCGGGCGTCACCCGAGGTGGATCCGTTTTCCGTTGCAGCACAGAAATCCCCGACCAGTGCCAATCGATTCCATTCGACGTCACAGGTAAAACAAAAAAATCATTGCGTAAATACGAATAATCAATTTGAAATTTTAAAAAACATAAACAGGAAACAATAACGCGTCGGGACAACAAATCGACCAGAAATCGGACCAGTGGTTTGGCGCTACCGTCCGCAGTGCCGGACCAAACGGACCAGTTCTGGTCAGTTTAGAAAATTCAATCGTTCATTTTTGGTTATTATTTCAGTTTCAAAATGTTTTGGTTTTCTCTTATAAAGGCCTGCGCTCCCCGTTACGTCTGGTTCTCCAACAATTACAAGCGCCGTGAACCAGTTGGCACTTGCTTCGTCGCCCGTGAATCATTTCGGGAATTCTCCGAATATTCGCCATGCAGGACCTGTGAGTTTCTTTTCTTTCTTTTCTTTGCCACTCTTTAATTGAAATGAAATTCATTTGTTCTTTTTTTCATTTCTGTAGCCAATTGGGGATACCATCGTCAGGGTTCGTGTCAAGCCGGACTGGGAGCCACTATCACACCGGTACGACGACTTCCATATCTTTTTCGACAAATATTTTGAGAGAAAAGAAAAAAGAAATTATTAATAGGAAAAAATTGCTTATCTCATCCATCTCCTCCCGACTCCGGTTAGGGTTTGGTCTCTTAAAAGAAACTTTCTTTTTTTATTTTCCATCCGCCCAAGAAAAGGCGTTTGTTTGTCAAGCCACACACACAAAAGCCGATTGAAGTCTAAAGAATTTGATTGATTCCCCCTTATTGTATACAAGAGTTTAAGTATTTTTGTTTGTTCGTGCGTTTGCATCTGAAAGAATTTTTCTGGTGGGAAATGGTGGTTCAAGTCGTCCTTTATATCATCGCTACATGTTGATGTGTCTGTTCCGTTTGGCCGCCGTCGTTTTCTACGTGGCGATGACAGATGTTTCCATTTATTTATCGTGTTTTTTCGTTCGTTCGTTTTTTCCTAGGATGGGCTTCGAGTGTTTATCGGCGCCGTTGGCAGTTGGTACTGGCAGGGTAAGTTCATCCGACTACTTTTTTTTTCCCTACGAGTTTTGATTAGAAATCCAACAGGTTTTACATTCTTTCCCCCAGTTATTATTTTAGGCGCAAGTATTATCTTTAGTTTGAGAGACTCTCTTTTTTTTTATCCGAGTAGTTAAGTTGAAATACATCCTGTACCGTTTTGCGGAAGGCAGAAATTTTAGGGCGAATGTCCGGTTTCTGTTTGCATTGTGTCAATACCAAACACGGATGATGACCCCCCTAATAAGAGCTCGTCATGTTTTCTAATTGACAACGTTTTATTATCATTATGCCAATATTTCACAGCCCTTTAGCTTTGCCAAATGCTCCGGACTGTTTGAATTGCAACTTCCCCCCTTTCGTACAAGTCAAATATTTTTCTAGATCTTTTGTTGTACATATTGTACAAACATTTCGTGTTCTACTTTTCACCCCTATTTGATGACGCCGGATGTGTCACGCTCAAACTTCACCTGAAATGTTCATCCTCCCACCTCTCATCCCTCCTTGATTCCTCCACAATTTCCCACCGACCCCTCCTGAATCAAAAGAAGAGATTGCTGTGACTTGCGACCCTCCCTTGAAATATTTAATTCAAATTAAACCCCTTTTGGATGTTTTGTGCACTTATAAAAAAGAAAAAGAGAGTAAAAAAACATAAATATCACCTCACTTGACTGTCGGTTGTGTTATCACCATATCATCCACCCCCACAGGTCAGCTGTATTCGATCAATACCACAAATCCGGCCGTCAGATCGCCTGTCTTTCGGACGTTTGTCACAGGTAAAAACAAAAATGACAAAACTCCCGCAACAACAAAAAAACACCCTCGACCATCAAAAACATAACAACAACATCAAAACAAACATGACTCTTTAACACACAACAACAACAACAAACAACAAAGCCTTACAAATAATGGCGCTTCACATTATTTTAGCTGGGATTCCTTTTTTAAATTTAAAACAATTCTTTTTAAAAATGGTGGTGCCCTCGCTCTGGTTGACGTTTGCCCTAACCATCCATCCCTCGTTCCCTCCCAAAATGTTTTTTGGTCATCCAACCAACCCAATTCCGTCCATATCCTCCCCAATAATGGTGTCGGCTGCGATGGAAGGTGTTCGCTTAATAATGTTTTATTTGTGCGCTTTTTTAAAATTAAATAACTGGTTGATTTAACATTTTAAGTGAAATACTTGTGAGTATTTTAAAATGAAATTCCCTTTCCTGGTTTTTTCCTCCCTTTACCTTCCGCCTTTTGGGGTATATATGGTATATCTGTCGGTACAGTATCATTTAATTGCTTAATTTACGCTTCAGCTTGAAACAAAACAAACAATTTAATAGTTTAAATTTAAAATACATTTTATTTGCTTGGTCTAGTAGCTACAGTAGAACATGATACCTGTTCTCTACTGTAGCGATGGGAAGTGCAGCCAAATTAATCCACTTAGATATTTTTTAAGTGTTACTAAATCATTACTCAGTTTTGAATGTGAATTTTACCATAGTTTAATTGGACGTAATTTATTTATTCTGCAAACATTTGGGATGGTAGCTTATAATATCTCACCTGATAATCCTCATAATTGTCATCCCTGGTGTCTCTCTCTCTCCACATCCTCTGGCTCTCTCTCTCATCTCTCTCTCTCTTTCTATCTCTGGCAATATTTGAATTATGATTACTGGCTTATTGATTCCTATTCGCTGTTGGTTTTACCGCCTTTATTTTATCTTTTTCAAATAATAATTTTTGGGTTGGTTATTTGAGGTGTTAGATCGTCTTTTTGCAGGACTTTTTAAAATTCACATTCCCCACCAATTTCATTTGAAACGTCAATTAATCTTCATTCAATTTTCCAGGTCAACTCTTCTCCCAGGGCCTTTTCTCACGACTGGACGTCCTCTCCACCACTGAAGGATCTGCTGCCGAGGACGACAGTTACCTCGGCTATTCCTCGGCAGTTGGCGATTTAGATGATGACGGCCGATCAGACGTGGCCGTCGGAATGCCCCGCGGTGCCAATCTCACTGGAAAGGTAAAATAACCACCCCGTCAACAATTTTTTTATTTCCAGTGAATTGACCCTTGAATTTGCATTTTTTATTCATTTTAGGTCGTGTTGTTGACTTCGAATTTGACCAACATTGTCAACATCACTGGCCAGCAATTGGGCGCTTATTTCGGTTATTGCGTGACCGTGACGGACGTCAACAACGACGGACTCCAGGACGTGATTGTCGGCGCCCCGCTCTATTCGAATTACGCCAACACGGAGGGGAAATACGAGATGGGTCGAGTTCACGTCTATTACCAGAGCGCCCGGCTCCGCCAATCGTTCCGTCGCAGCGACGTCCTCGACGGCGGCGAAGTCTCCAAGGCTCGATTCGGCTTGGCCGTTTCAGCCCTGGGCGACATCAACCTGGACGGATTCAACGACATCGCCGTCGGGGCCCCTTACGATGGACCCAGCGAGAAAGGAGCCGTTTACATTTACCACGGATCCAGCAAAGGCATCCGCACCAAAGCCTCGCAGGTCATTTACGCCGAGGAAGTCTCGTCGGAATTGAGCACCTTCGGGTTCTCACTGGCCGGCGGAATGGACGTGGACGGCAACGAGTACCCGGACGTTTTGGTCGGCGCTTACGATTCCGACCGGATCGTCTACCTCCGCTCCCGCCCCGTCGTCTACCTCAACACGGTCGACATCAACTACGACGTCGAGTCGAAACAGATCGACCTGGAGAACAAAAACTGTTCCCTTTTCGACGGAACAGCCGTCGCCTGCGTCCCTTTGACGCTCTGCTTCGAGTACAGCGGACGGGGAGTCAACAACCGGGAGGAAGTGATGGTCCAGCTCATCTTGGACTCTAAAAGCCCCAAAAATCCTCGGTTGCACTTCCTATCAGAGGAGAACAAGTCGTCGTTGAACGAAACTTACCAACTGGCCAAAGGCCAGCGAGCCTGCCGGACGTACACGGTTTACGTCCGGCCGTTGATCCGCGACAAATTGACGCCCATCGAGTCTGAGGTCCGTTACAGTTTGAGGGAAGTGACGGACACCAGGAGAGGCGGAGCAGTTCAAGCCGGACGATCAAGAAGATCTTTGCCTCCTGTTCTCGGTGCGGAAGCGCCGTCCAAAACGGACGTCATCGTCATCCAGAAGAACTGCGGACCGGACAACATTTGTGTGCCGGACATGCAGGTCACTTACAAGGCCAATATGGATAAGTACATTTTCGGATCGGATAAGAAATTGGAGATTGAAGTGTCGGTGCTGAACGCGGCCGAAGACGCTTTCGAGGCCGCCGTTTATTTGACGCTGCCGGAAGAAGTGAAATTCGTCCGAGTCGATCGCGTCGACGACAAGGAAGGCGGGCCGGCCGTTTTGTGCTCTTCGCCTTCGACGGATGAGTTGGGTCAACCCGTTTTGCGCTGTGAAATCGGCAACCCGTTGGCCGCCTTCCGCACTTCCGTTTTCACCATCGTCCTCCAGCCCAGCGCCAGGTTGGCCCGTGAGAACGCTGCTGCAGCCATCGCTGCCGGACTCAAAGCCAAATCGTCTCTCGATTTCGTCCTGGAAGTCAACAGCACCAATCCGGAAGATGCCAGTCAAATGTTTGATAATCGAGCCGAGATTTCATTGCCCATCCGAGTCGAAACTGATCTGTCCATCAGAGGGTATAGTTTTGAATTAGTTTGACATTAAATTGCCCCTTTTTGATTCATTCATTTTTGTGTTTTATTACAGAATTTCTGATCCGGAAGTGGTTCGTTTCAACTTGTCCTCATTTGTCAGCTCTACGGTTCAAGTCAAGAGCCACGAAAATCAAGTCGGACCCCAAGTGCTTCACATTTACGAGCTGGGCAATCGTGGCCCATCAGACATCCTCAAGGCTGACGTCTACATCCTCTGGCCCACCAAAACGCTTTCAGGCAAAGATTTGCTCTACCTGGTGGACCGTCCCTTTGTCGACGGACCCGCCAATTGCCAACTGATGGAGCAGTTCAATCCATTGGCTCTCAAACTGGAAAGCGAAAGGCTCAGCAGCTCGTCATCCAGCGCAAGTTTCAGCGGCCAAAGAAGCGCCTCCTCGGCGTCGTCTGGTAGCAGTTCATCATCATCTTCCTATTCGTCCAGCAGCTCATCCGGCAGCTCATCATCCGGCGGAAGTGGCGCCAGTAAATCAAGCAAAACAACTTATTCCTCCAGCAGTTCTTCCGGTGGTGGTGGCGGTGCCAATGCCATTTCGTCCTCGTCGTCATCCTCAACGACATCTGTCGACGGGAAACCCAAAACAACTTCGACTTCCTCTTCCTCCTGGAACCGGACGTCGACGGTAACCCGTTACAATCCCGACGGCACTGTCCAGTCCAGCGTGACCAGCCAAAACAGCGGAGTCGGAGCTCCTGGACAAGTGATCCCTGGCCAAATCTTTGACGAAGAAGAGGATTACGATTACGACGAAGAACTGGACCAACAGTCGACCCAGGGACGGAGGAGAAGACGCCAGGCACCGATGAACTTCCAGCACGGAAGGAACACGAAAAATCGCGTTCGCAGTCGTCGCCAAAGCCAGTCGAAGGATCTGGACAGGGAATTGAACTGCGGAGCGACTCAGTGCACCGTCATCAAGTGCTCGGCTGGTCCCATCACTTCCAACAACAACGTCGTGTTCAAATTGCGCGCCAGAATTTGGGCTCAAACCATTTCAGAGGTAAAAATTTCTGATTAAATTGTTAAGTTGGAATTCGGTTTATAGTTGAATGAATATTGATTGATTGCAGATTGACTGGGAGGATTTGGTGATTTCATCAAAGATGGTGGTGGATATCAACGAACTTCCGTACGGTGTCGATCCTGGCTACCTTCCTCTACGCTCTGCTACGGTGACGACTACGCTGGATCAACTGGATCGGGAACGAGAAGCTAAAGCTATCCCCTGGTGGATCATTGTTCTGGCAGCCGTGGCCGGAGTATTGCTTCTTCTACTCCTCATCTTTGTCCTTTGGAAGGTAAAATTTAAACTTTTTTTTTTCTTTTTTTTTCAAAATTCTTTTTGTTTAGTTTTATTTTTTTTTAAATCTTTATTTAAAGTTAAATTAAAATTGGGTTGAGTAGTCATTGTAGAAGAAAAGAACGCTTAGTCTGTTGAGAACTAAAAAATAATTTTAAAAAAGTTGTTTGACCACGACGTGATTCGAACACGCAACCTTCTGATCTGGAGTCAGACGCGCTACCATTGCGCCACGCAGTCATATCTTTTAAAGATTTTAAAGTCTCCCAAACCGGCTGATAAGACTAGACTTAGAAACCTTGTTGTGACCGTATAAAATAGTTCCCCCTCTATTTTTTAAATATCATTCTACATTACCCCTATCTTTTCTTTTAATGTTACAGTTGGGCTTCTTCGAACGGAGTCGACCGGATAAGGACGAATGCGAGCAGGAGCCGCTCAAGTCGGAGAACGGCCATTTACAGAGGGACGAAGCCCTTTAAATAAACTCGTTTCAACTTTTGGAACTTACTTCGAGTCTGCCAGAGATGCCGTTATCCAGCCGAATCAACACACAATAGGACTCTACATGTGTACAGTATGTATTTAGACTGGGCTTTATATAGGGCCACGTTATTAATCTTCCTTGAAAAAAGAAGTAATGGACAACAAAAACTCTTCTGACTTTATTTCTATTCTTCCCCCCCCCTCTATCCATTGTTCACATGATATGACCTTTTGTTTCTGTTGTTGCGATGCGTATTGTTGTTGAGAGACGACAGTAAATAGTAGCTCGTCATGTATATTATTGACGCTACTCTATACTTGTTACGTCGAATTTGAATTGTACTTTAGAAATCTAATGAATTTTTTTTTAATCACCATCGATCATCGGCTAGCTTATACCAATTAAAAGATTACATTTGTGGTGGTGCCCTGCGTTTAAAATGGATGCTATTACGATGACTAACGAAATGAATGAAACCATCAGCAATTTATACAAGCACAAATGTGTTGGGGGCCTCTTTAGCTTATGATTTGGTGCTCAACAGATTGACGAACAAAACCCCTTTTTTATACAGAGAGATTTTTTTTAAATAAGAGAGGTCCCCCTCCCTTTAGTTAAATTGGGCGGCTATTCATTTATTTTTGTCGGTCAGCATCCCGCTGTGAATCGCCTTTTCAATTCATTTTTGTAATAATTTTCTTCGAGTGAGTTTTTATTTTCAACAAAAAACCAAAATGTGTGCGTCCTGCTCTAATGTTTCCATTATATTTCGATCGTCTCCATATTGATTCAACTCCATCGTTCATAATTAATACTCCCCAATCGCCTTGTTGGTCGTGTTTCATCTGCCTTCGCCTGCCAAGAAAAAATTGCGTTTCGTCGTCCAATTTTGCTGCTTATTTTTGGATTGAGTTATTATTTTTTTGATTCGTGTTGACTGGCTGTGTCGTACCTCAACGGTCCATGTTCTCACTTTTATTGCCCATCTCCGACGATATCTGAAAAGCCAGGCCTTTTGACTTTGATAACATTAATCCGAATAATGAATTAATCTCCCTTGACGATCTTCGTTAAAGATGTCCAACAGCCAATTGTACAAAAGGGAAAACTGTGGGTTTGTTTTTAAAAAGACGAGTGTTGATTGACTTTTATAACTAAATTGAGCCATGAACTTTGTTTAGAGACCAGCGGTCGTGTTGACTTAAAATATTTGAGCTAGCCTTTTTTTTATGATTAACAAATGGGACAGTTTGATTGATTTTCTTTATTGAATTCCCCTTTCAATGAATTATTAATATATTGCCGCGTGACAATCCTGTTTAACGACCCTCCAATTGTGCGACCGTCTACGGTGTGACGATGGATGGGTCTCGATGCGAGTGCTGTTTGTGTGTCTGTGACTTTGTTGAAAAAAATATCACGATAATATTCTAATTTTAATTAATCAGTGTCATTTCTATATATATAATAATAATTTTCGCTCGACTCTACTGATGATATCTGCTGCTGGCTGTAAATGTAATTTTCTTCTTATTTTTTATTTTTATTTTTGGTCGACATGTCATCACAGAGAACAATAAAAACTAACTAGTCCTCGTGAATTTAATCTCGTCTGACCTTGATTGATATGCTCTTCTTCTTTTTAGGTCTTATCTAGACTGGCCGTTTTGAAAGAAATGTCGAATTGTTTCTAGTTGAAACGCGATTTTTGTCACGTCCCGACTTAGACATCGGTGTGATTATAATCCCCCCCACACACATCCTGAGCTGCAAGACGAACGTCCTGTATGTTGTAACGCCGGGCAGCTTTTGAATCCCTTCAAAAACGGAACGGTGACCGTCGACGAATAAGGACGGACGGATGAACCCTGGCGTCGTCCGTGCGAAAAATTCCGTGAGTGCATGGACCCACAGCCCCGTGAAAAGAAGAAAAAGAAATGGAAGAAATGGACAAACTAATCGGATCGGATGAGTAGTACGTAAACAGGGAAAGGTTAAAATATCTGGTGATTATATATTTGTGTGTATGGCAACAGCCAAACTCTCATTTGGAATGCTGTTGATGTAATCTCCACATCGGCGGAGTGATGGTTCGCTATGTGTTACACACACACCCGTCGAATGATCCAGCACAACGTGACTATCCATAAGACGAGAGCCGCTGAGACTGGTCTTGTGTATGCCGACTGCATCATAAGGTTCACAGCACGTGAAGTCTTAGCCCCATCGTTCGATCTGCTCAATCCATTCAGAGACGATTGGGATGGCATCGAAACGAAGATTTAATGTTAAAGAACCGGACGTTTTCCTCGTGAGATGCGATTTCATTTCCAGTGAAAATCAAATCGAAAAAAAAAACATGTAAGAAACAACTGCCTTGTGTAGTTTAAGTAATACATGTCGGTGTACAACCGGTGTGATCCCGTTCGTCCCCGTTTCTCTCTCTCCTCTATACCGTCATCACGAGTCTAATAAATACCAGATTGAACCGAGGCTGCTGCATATAGATGGATGAGAAAAACAAAAACGGGTCTCCTTTAAGGAATGAACCGGTTGCCTGTCCGTCAATTCCGTGAGTTGGCTGTTCAGTGCTGGCTTCAATCTTCAATGTAAACTTTATTCCAAAGCAGGTAGTATGAAACTTTATTCTTTTTTGGGATGTCTAAACTTTCTCCATTGGATAGGACCTCCCTCCTATTCTTTCCCCCCTCCCTCGATCCTGCGCACAACCGACCGAGCTTTCACGTCACGCGCTTGGTACTGCATTTCGCTACACGCAAACAGCTCGGCAATGTTGTGCGCCGCTATTATTCCATACAGTCAAAAGTCAAACTGAGTGTAGTTCGGACCCTGTTTTTTCGTTCATGGTGCTGATCTCATTCGTTCACTCACGACATTTACATTACCGACTTTTCCCCGTGATTAATATCGTCCCTCGTTCAAATTGAATTAAAATAATGGCATCGGAAGAGTTGAGTTCGATTGTGCACCGATTGTTCGTGGTGGGTTATTCATTGACGACCTGTTTGGCGATTATGGTCAGCGTCAGCTCCGGCGTGGTGACCGACTACTGGAAGGAAACCATCGATGGATGCATCCTCTACTCGGACATTTATCAGGATATTCCCACCCACAACAGCAAAGGGCAGCCGATCCAGCAGTCGAAAATCCCCGTTCACAACAGTTCCTGGGTCATGATCGGCTCCGACATTTCCGTCTGCAACTACACCACATTCACGCCCATCTTTTTCATCTTCATCGCCATGATGTGCATCTCTTACCACCTCCGGAATCTCTTCTGCAAGCACTGCTGGAGGGCTGAAGAATCGGACGTCAAATCCGATTTCTGGGAGATGATGGTCCGTTTACTGGTCGTCTTGTCTAGTTTGATGACCCTGCTGGCCCTGGTCGTCGCCTGCGTTTTGACCCACGGACACGACTACACCTGCAGCGGATTACGTCATTACGTCACATCCCAGGGACTGTCCCCATGGCTGGGCATTTCCTCCCTGCAGATTCACGAACTCTTTGAGCGACTCGATTGCGGATTTTTTTACTCGGCGCTGGATCACGGCCTGAAACTCGTCACCGAACACGACGATGAAAATGAAGGAATTACTAAGGCCATCGCTGTGGCGGCAGTGGCCAGCAACTCGGCCTCAATCATCGACAGCAATTCCGCCCTGGAAGTGGCCATGGCTACCGGATGGTTTCAGTTTTTCGTTTGGCTAGCGCTGGCCGTTGCCAACATCTGGCTGGCGATCCGGCTCAAAATTCAAATGTTTCCGGAATCCCTGAACTTGCCCGCCATTCCCAACATCTTCAACAAAGAATAAAACTTGTTAAAAAAACTAACGAATTGAATTATATAAATATTTAAGATTTATATTATTTTCAGTTTCGTATTTGTTCACGGTCCAAAATTCAGAAAATGGTTTCATTTTCCATAGTTCATTGTTGTTTCTCATTCGCAGTCATCACACACCTTTTTAAATGTCTCTTTCTAATCATTTCTAAATATTCTCCTTTTTAAATGTGTCATATTTGTAATTTCTGTGTAATTTTTCACCGGAGAAAGAAAAAGACATCACGTATAAAAATTTGTTATCACATCAGATCCGGCTGGCTTCATGCGGTTATTTTACTTCTGGTTTTTTGATCAAAGTGGATTTTTCCCAACAAACATTTCAGGTATATATTAGATTAATTGCACTTCCTTGTTGATGACACACACTACGACGAGAGTCAACCCAAAAGTCAAAACACGTTCTACCTGGTTTTTCACTGCGATCGGCAGCCAGTCAGCCGTGACTGCTAAGCTAAACACATTTCTGAAAATTACGAGAGTTCTCTTTGAAATAATTCCATTTGCTTTTGACTGGGCTTCACACAAATAGACACACCGTGTGCGCTGCGTAATCCAATAAAGAACAGCCCATCGATCGATCAGGGGACAGACACATTTTCTGTATCGCAACGAACTCCGAACTCGTATATACTTATTATCAAATTACAGGAAGAAAAAAGGTCTTTGCCGCTTTCTTACAAGAAATTACCTAATTATCTGCGGGTTTCGTGCAAATTATTACTTTTATCTTGACTTGAGGAGGATCGATTTTTGATAAGATCGATATCTTAAACAAAGTATGGTTAATTAGAATATTAAGTGTCGTCTGCTTTCGAATTTGTTTCACAGTTTCAAATGAGAGACGAACACGAAGTTTAAGATTATAAATAAAATGGGACGATAGATGTTTTGGTTTTTGCCTTTTTGGAAACATAGGCTATGTGGCTGCACGGAAAATAGGTCAACAATTAAAATTACAAAATTGTGGTCGTCGTGTGTCGTGTCAACTCTGATCGCGTCTCTTTATAGAATCGCTCAGCACACACTCCATGCTGTTTAGCCGGTTTAGCAGGTAAATAAAACACGATAAAACTAAGAATTCAAATAGAATTTGTGTGAGCTTAAATAGAAGGTATAATTAAACCTGTTCCAAATTAGTGTATGTAAGCCTTCTCTCGATGTGTGGCAGTTTGTTTACACTATGTAATCTTTTCCCTTATTATGCAGATTTGAGGCCAGAGCCATCATAACCACACAATATGCAAGTTTTGCTTGTGATGGACCTGTCGTCAGCAACAATATCAGTTTCATTGCTTGGGTAATGATTTTCTATACTTTTATTAACCTGTGAGCTGCTAGGTATTTTAATGATGCATTGGTTGCAGACATACATCGTGCATGATGCAGTGTACAACCTTGAATTCTTCTTGTTATTGACAATTAGGGTCAACCAAATGTTTCACTGTCAACTTACCTTACGCGTGTTGTTCCTGTCATTTTTGTAAACCATTTTTATTTTTTATAGATAAACAGCAACTTTCTTGATGGGATAGAAACTACCGATGTCGGTCCGAATTACCTATCTCTTCTTCCCCTTTCTTTAAATGTCCTCGTGTACACCCATGTGAGTGTGGGTGTATTCACGAGGACACCCTTTTTCCTATCCTGCCTGCTGCTGGATTCGCCTTTCTACGGATAAACCACTTTTGGATGCCTGGCTGTATTTCCCAGGCTTGAAGGTAGGAATAATTTTCTCTATTCTTTCCTTTTTGGCTATTGGTCTTGATTATGAATCGTTAGATAGTATGGAGTACGATTATTCCTGAGCTAGGCGGTTGACCGGAATGTTTTCTCTTATTGCCGTTTTTGTTTTTCTCAGTACGTTTTCTTTACTCATTTGTCGAATGACTGCAGATCAGGCTTGTTTTTTTGTTTTTGTTTTTGTACCCCATAGCTTTGTCTGTGGATGTAACAATCGAATTCCAAAATATTTTTATCTAGAAAATTGTATGACCTACCGGCCGCAACACCGGCACCTCTTCGTTCTTACTTGGTTATTAGAGGTACCTATTGCACAAGCGTGCTGCACATCAGCAGCGTGTATTTTAAATCATTTGTTTCCTTTTGTTTGAATTGATATTCAATCTACCCATGTTGGCACACACTTGGCGTTATACACTCGACAGAATAGCCTAAAAGAATCGATTCATATAACCAAACGACAAATCAATGATGCGGAACGTGACATTTGATATTGCCCAACTCTCTCTACTTATTACACACTTTCTCCAATTGTTGCACAAATTTTGGTAAAATAAATTGTTGCCTCCGGTGACGATTAAAGTTGTTTCCTTGCAGCAGCAGAGAACATGAAGAAAGTTGGTTGGTTGGTTGTTGAAATGAATGAATTTTTTAAGCAACTTGATTCGTTTGACCGCCCCCTCCCATCACACATCAAACATTTCCCCACGCCCAGCAGTTGCACCAGATAGTAAAACATCGACTATAAAGAAAATGTCAATTCAATTTGCCAAATAATTTTTATTTTTAATGATTTTACCTGCTGGTTTATTGTTGGCGACGAGCGTGATGACACGCTAGCTGCACATCATGTTCACGAAACCTATAGCGGACAGACATATACGTAATTACGTATGTGTCATATTTGCGAAATTAGAATAAAGTAATGAAAACCTTCGACGTCAATTCGACCCGTTCCGTCAATGTCAATTTCTTCAATCATTCCATCCAAATCGTCGCTGGTCAACTTGTCGTCAATTTGAGCCAAAATGTCCTTCAGGGTTTGAGTCGTAATGTAGCCGTTCCCTGCGAAAACATAATTCCATATAATTCTCTTATTTTAATTTCGAAAATGGGATTTACCTTCTTTGTCGTACAACCGGAAAGCGTCCCTCAGCTCCTTTTGCATCGCCTCGTCATCCTCTTCATCGAGGATGTCGGAAGCGATGGCAGAGAATCCGTCAAAGTTGATCTTTCCCGTATCTGTTTTAACAAATTCCATTGATAACAAACTACCATAAAAATTAGCTGATGACGGCTATACTTTTAGGGTCGTGTTCCACCAGCGACCTCGTTAGCTCCTCCTTATCGAAGGGCAAGTTCATCATTTGCAGGATCGTGCTGACTTTGCTCGACTCGATGTATCCTTTCTTGTCAGAGTCGAACGTCTGGAAAGCCTTCAGCATCACTGGTGAAAAATTTAAATGATTGAATCTAACATTCTTTTATTTAAATTAAAGAATTTACTTACTGTGCCTTCTCTCTTCTTCGGGGTCCTATGACGTCAAAGTGTCCATGAAAAGAAAAAGAAAGTCATATCGATTTCCTCATTTGCCTTGTGTGTGTGTCTATACACAGGTGATATGAGTTGGTGCATGCATATATGAAGGACACGCACCTATTCATAGAAATCGACGCTAGAAAGAAACACGAAAGGAGAATGCAAACGCATAACAATAGAACGAAAAAGCTAAATGAGTATTGTCCGACTTTGCCAAATGACACGCCAGCAGTAATTCAAAATTCATTTGGCCCCCCCTCGATCACTATACTACTCTACCTTCCCGTCTGCGTAGGTTGGGTAAATATATCCACAACGTCCGCAAACGCTCAAAAGAATTTCGGCCAGCCAGTAAATCGTCAAAGTCTTTTCTCTGCTGCTGCCCATCCCAACTAAACAGTTGGGGGGGGGGGGGGGAAACGCTTCCCGAATGTGATTTGACGAGAGATGGGAGAAAGAGGAAGCAAATGAGTCTGTCGTCTGTTTATTTTTCCAGTGGGCTCCACCTCGTTCTGGAGCCGCGTGACTTGGCAATCCGACACGCATAAAGATTGTATATACGCAGGCCTATCTATCTATGTGTGGAATAACTAGGCAGCGTGTAAGTCTATCGACGACGTGTTTTTATAACATACAAGGCTGATGACTAAGCACCGGGGAAATTTTGAACCATTTTTCTAGGAAATTAATCTTCAGCCGAATAATGCGACTAGACTTTTAGTATCCAGACGCTGGGCTAGTCAAAAGAAGAAATTTTTTGAATTGAAAAAGTTAACGTAAAATAAAGAACTCGACTGGGCGTTGTCTGTAAACACAAGATGATATGGATGATCAATTCTAATTAACTGTTGCAACTACGCAAAATTTTCTCATTCATTTTTTTCATGTAAAAATTAATTCTCTTTTGATGTAACAAATGAAATTAGATACGATTCCTGTTTCATACGCCACCGGATAATTTGTTTAGTAATTCAAATCAATTGCTCACCATAGTTGAAAATAGTAAAGTTTCAAAGTCCTGTGAAAATTTCAATAGATAGAAGTACACTCGGTCGATTAGGATTCAAAAATTTGAGCGCGTTTCAGTTGGCCCAAATTTTGTTGAATTAATCGAATCAGGAAAAAGAGACTAAAGATGAGGGAGATTGGCACAAATCCTCGAGCTGATAATAAGCCACGACGAAGATGACGACCATCAGGTGGACTGATAACAACTGAGCTGCTCCGGCAATGTAACCAGCCGCCAGGACAGAAACCCGTGTCCGATTCCCATAGTCGCATTCTTGTTGCCAACGATGACAATGGTCTACTAGCCTACATCAGCGAAAAGGAGCGAGAGCGAGGCCACATCACTGATGTTGGGCAGTGCCTTGTTTGACTCGCCACACTCTCTCTACGCAGGCACTTGTGATTTTGCGAGAACATTCCTCTTGTCGCATTGTCCAGCACTTTAACATCCCCAGAAACAACAAAGGTCCCATTATCGTGACATGTTCACTTTCCGATCTAATTCGACGTGACCATCCCAAAAGATATTTAGACGTGTAGGTGAACAACAGTTTGAAATTCACTTCGTCTTGGCTGTTGTGTGTACAACGAGAGCGGAAGTTTGCGGAAGCGTGACAAGAATCATAGGCCTATAATTCAAAGGTGACTTGCATGGCCAACTTGGGAGGTATACAGAAGACATTGCGACGAGAAAATAGAAGGAGAGAAGAAAAAATCCAGTTGCCAAATTGGCCTCGCGACTCGTCCGCTGATGAGATGCCGGACCGGCTGCTGAGCCGGCAAACGACGGCTGGTGGCGTCGTGGCGCCCACCCGATGATGTTGACGACTATATCCTACCCTCTCTCTCTCTCTCTCTCGAAAAGACGATCCAAAACGTCAACTCATCTTTTCTTAACTTGAAAACTTGCGCGAGTAGTACGTAAGCAAACACTTTTTGGTGGCCGGCCAAGATTAATATTTATTTCTCCAGCCACAGTTGATTCCAAAGTCCTTTAATAGTTTTAAGTCAATACTTTACTTAAAGGGATTATCTTTTGGGATATGGTAATCCTCGTTTTTTTTCCGCATCATATAAACTATTAGGAGCGGTTATCCTACCTTGATGATTACTGGTGTAAATGATGCTGGGATGTATCAATCAAGATGACGGATGATGGGAAAATTGTTATCAGTTGATGTCCGCGTATCGGCTCGAGTGGCTCATCTTTTCTTAGATGTTATGATGCATGGCGAAGCACGAGAACCGAAACTAATATTTTAAAACAAGAATGGTGTGGCTATTTTTAGATAGAAAGGACGCACCTGCCGAATGCATGTTGACATTATTGAAACATTCCTTGTTGATAACGATATGTTGTTGTTTCAATGTTGGAACGTACTCAACTGATTGGAAGAAATTGGACGCGAGACTAACGTCAGTTTCAGTTACCTAGCAAGTAAATGGTTTCACAAATTTGTACTGATTAAATATTTTTAAATTATTTATTCTACAGCCGAGGAGTATGAGTATTAATACGTGGGGACTGGGGATGGGCAGTCCTTCTTCAACCCATATTTGCCATTTGTCAGTATTAATAAAACCCCGGCGCATCGGCTAATTTTTTGCAGGCTTCGAAGTTGACTTCTGAGAGTCGGGTTATACGATTAGTCATTGCGAATCGCTAACCATTACCAGTTTACTCAGTATAATGCAAAGCGGCCACAATCATGGGATGGAGAAACGTGGAGAGATGTGTTATCTGTTCTCCCCCCATGACCCAACTAAAAAGGTCTCGTTCAAAGTTCTCTTGTTCTCCCTATCGCTCTTGAGAGAACACCGCCATCTAATTGGATAGAATTTTTATCGAGAAATTTTTCCGCTAAAATGAATCTTTTACGTGGATTACATCTCGCGCAACTTCTAGCAGACGACATTTTTTGTTACAACTTTTACAAGTTAGAAATTTTAAAAGTTCGTTAAGTAAGTTGATCTCCACCACGTGATAAATCTCAACAGGTAAAAATTAAAGGTAATTTTCATTTTGAGAAGTGGTCTATTGCAGTTTTACATTGATAGTAATAGAATTCCATATAATAATATTCTTCAAATAAAAAATGTTTAATGTTACATTTTAATTAAATTGGTAAAATAGAGCCATAGGGGAGAACTAGATAGGGATTATAAGTTGTATTTTTAAGTACCATTTGAACAAGTCATTCAACATTAATTTCACAGTATACTTTTAATTACTGGGACAATTCTTCCTGCATGAGCCAACCATTAAAATGGGTAAAATGATTACTGCTGTCTTGCAGGAACACACCTGTTGCTATGGCTGTAATTTGCACTGAGATTAGATCTCCTGCTTGGAGGTTTAAAGTTAACTGAAGGGAGTATGTTTCCCATCCAGCATTCCCAGTATAGTCATAAGCTTCCCCTCTTCCCACTACAGCACCATTCAATGCTATTCCCACATCAATATATCCCCCAGTTGATGGAATATACGCAATCCCAGATAAGGAGAAAAAATAAGTTCCTGTTCGTGGTGCTGTGAAGATTCCTGATGCTATGTTCATAGCATTTCCTATATTGAGTTGGACTACTTCAAATGGAACGGGGGTATTCAGTTGATTGAAAGTAGTGCTTTTCTGAACGTAGAAATAGACGGGCATAGATTTGACGTCAGCGTAGCCCATCCATTTTTGGAAGCCTGCAATATTTTAAATAGTTTTCAAGTTTTATAAATCAAGTCAATTAAAACGTTAATACCTGAATCGTTCGGCAGTTTCGTGAAATCGCAGTAAACGCTTTCGAACATTGTAGTTCCCATTACGTTATACATTCCACTAAGTGTGTACCCGATGCGCCAGAGATCTTGGCATGACTTCGGTATCCCATTCACAGCCACTTGTCCAGTGCATTCCAACCGGCCTAGAGTGTGGACACCGGAAGAACTCTCCAGTTGTGTACGCCCAAAGTTAAGGCGAGTGATGGGCAGAACAGTTTTATCCGTTATAACTCCTGTAGAACATATTTTGAGTCCTTTGCTACAATAACATTTCCCCCAAACTTACCGCTATCGACTAGTTGTACAGGAGCTGTAGAATCACAGTTGCACATCATTGTTGATTCAACGCAATTTCCATCGATGCCGCATTGGCAAATGTGATTGTCGGTGTTTCCGCCAGACCAAAAGTATTTTGGGTTTCCATTTTGATCATTCCACCAAGAAACAGCGGTTCGATCGAACTCCAAAGGTGCGTAGTAACAGTCGTACTAAATTGAGTAAAGTGATAATATTGATTTGAAATTTCAAATGTTATGGATTAGATCTACTAACTTGAATCGATTGGTGGCATTCATTCGATAATTCAGCCAATGCTGCCATTTGTCTGCTGGATGCGTTGTAATTGATGGCCCTGGAATAACATCCAGGATCAGCGCAGTGACATGGGATCGTCCCCAACACCTTGTCCGTCAGGATCGATCCAGTGCATTCCGGAAGTAAGGGTTGGATCTGCGAGACGAGCCTCTCTGCACGTTCTTGGGATGCTACTCCTTGCTGCAGATTTAGTTTCGATTGCATTGTCGTTTTTCTTTGCAAGTCTGGAGTTAATTTCTCGTTCGTTGCGTAGGTCCAGTTGTAATTGGGCAACCTCTTTTGCCAAAATTTCCTATCGGGTTGTACCATTAGAAATTCATGCATATCTTACGAAAGATGAAAGCGCTAGGTGACTTACATGTTGTTGTTCGAGTTGTTCTAGCCGAGTATCTTTCGCTTTCAACGCATTTTTCATTTCAATCTTACAGAGAAAGACAAAAGCAAACATTTGGGTTAAAAAAATTCTTAGTAGTGAAATTAAAAACCAATTCTTACAAAATCGTCAGTTAATTGTTGTAATCTTTCTTCTACAAAATGGCCATTCGCGATCGAATTGCAACCAAACAAAAGGAGGATACCGACCTGTAGAAGTGTAGCCATCGTTTTTCTCTTTAAAAATAGAACGCACATGAATTTCTTTCTGTTGCCTCTTTTTATATGTGATCAAACGCTAGATAAGATAGCGGGGAATTACTTTATTTGCCTGTTGATTGATCTGTTGCTTTGATATCAGGTGCAAAAGTCGGATGAGCGTCGGTTCAATGACATGTGTGGGTCACATTTACTTGATTTTTATTAATTTGTTGCCACAGAATCGTGGATAACACATTGCGCTAAATATATTGTGATAAATATTAAAATGTGGCCGGCGTATGGTGACAAATGTACTGCACAATTCAGCCAAGATCCATCCTAAGTCGTTTATGTAGACTCGAAAGATTGAGCTTTTGAGCTAGGATTATATAGTAGCTAAATCCCATTTCTTGTATCCTATCGCAAAATTTACTTTTGATTAGTTTGTCATGATGTGATACAAACCACAACCAGCATGTCTCCTCTATAACTGTAATTCAATTGTCACTCCTTTTTTAGTTACAAAGAAACGTAATTGATCCATCGTATCGATCAAAAAGTTCTCATGCATTATAACTCAAATTAAATATCCAAAAATTTTCAATCCAAATTGAAAATTTTCGACGCCAAATGGTGTTTGGGTTTAGTGGTTTGCCTCAAAAATGTTTCTACATATCAAAGAGAAAGAACCACTTCTCTTACTTTGACAGTTTAGTTTATTTTTAAGTATTCAAACATCTCCTTATCAGTTAATATCTGCATTTTATTGATGACTACTGCTTCAAATTTACTTTTTTTTATCAGTGATCAGTAACGATGTGATGAAGTGTCAGAAGAAAGCTAATAATCGTCGAGAAATTAACTATCGATTAATTGTTTGGCGCCAAAAACTGCTGCGATAATTAATATCAGACTACTTTTTCCATGGCAACAATAGCAGTTTAGCAGAACCAGTAACGAGTAATAAACACGTGTTTCTACTTTCCAGTAAAAAGTGTTTCGTCCAAGTTTGTGTGTGAAACGAAGTTTACGGTGTGTCTAATCTGTAACGCTGAAATCCTTTATTTCCTTCTTCACTAAAGTTTCCGAAAATCTATAATTATAAATACTTATTAATGTAAATTTGTAACCTGTGCTATATAACCTTTTCAGCTTTCTTGATTGATGAACGTGGTTCTTGGTAGTTATCGACTTATTGAAAACGCAGCAGCAGAATCAGTTCAAAAGGTTCCAGTCCCACTAAAAAGTAAGTTATTTCAAGTGAGATTTATGGCAAGTTACTGCTGCAATAAGTAAGAAACACAATTTAAACAATGAGAAACCCCATGTGATTTCAAGAAGCTGATTGTGACCGCCACCAATAGTGTTTGTTATTGCAACATTGTTTGTACAAAGTGTAGGATTAATGGATTGTATTGTTGTAGGCTTGTAGCCATGTCACATCATCCACAGCTGTATGTTGAATTGAGAGACCATTCAGGCAAGACACAAGTCATCTCACCTGAATGCATTCAATCTGTGAAGAAATATGCCTGCCCACTGTGTCCAGATGATAGTTTTCTTTCATCTGAACATTTAAAACGTCACTTGTCGAAGATTCACGAAAATAACGCCAAAATCATTCAATGCTGGTGTGGAAATTATTTTATGACTAAGGATGACTTTCAACAACACAAGGAAACATGTTTACGCTTTAGGTATAGATGCAGATTTAAGCAATTTGTTTTGTTGAATGTGGAATTTATTATTTTATTTATTTATCCTTTTTTTAGATTCAAATGCACAATCTGTGCTCGAAGCTTTACTCAACGAGTTAATCTCAAGCGTCACCGAAATGGGGCCCATTTTGATTTAAAGAAATTTAAGTGCGATGTTTGTCTATTCGCCACTCATCGAAAAGACAGTCTAGCACGTCATATGACAAGTACTAAACATAAATTACAATATTCCTCGTCGATCATTCAATCGAGCCATCAAGACCGACCATCTCCAGAAGATAATAGTTTTATTTGTGCGTCTCCAAAAGAACTAACTGCTGAAACTTATTCGAGTCGTAGCTTCCAATTTATGGCCTCTAATCCAGAAGATCTTGAATTCTCCGATGCCGAAAATCTTAGCAACAATATTTTAAACGTGGCCAACTTGCACAGTGTTTCAAGTTCCACTTACAACAAGCAAATGACTCTTCCACCGCTGAAGAAAACCAGATTTGTTGTTTTGTCTGGCACTCCTCAAATAAATCTCAATACTTCCAAGTTATCTCAGGTGATTGCAAAACCGTTGTCTGTGGAAGCGGACGAAAACGTAAGCAAAGAAGTCTCTCCCATTGGCAGAGCTAACGATATTGCGATGCACAGTAACTGCTTGCTTCCTCCAATGAGCAGCACTCACAAAATCCAAACTGATTTATCGTCCTCTTCTGACAAGAATTCCTTGGCTAATGCGACATCCAACAAACAGGTAAGATCGAGTTTGTTTACTGCTCAATACTGTATTGCTTTTCGTTTCTTAAATTTGTTATCCATTTCTTCGGGATTTTAGTTCATCATTTTGAGATCCCTGAATCCCCCCGTTAAAATTACATGGTCTAACGGCCTGCGTGAGAACCACAGCCCAATTCAAGTATTGCTTATCTTTTAAATCTATCACAAACTCACTTTTATCCATTTCATCTTGAAATTTTTCGATTCTTTTCAAATAGCCTAACACAGGGTTACAAACGCAAGGTTTATTTCCCATTAAGATCCACACCGGAAACATATCTTTACTGCCAAGTAAAGTGCTGGCGCCTATCACTTCAAAAGGTCCCACAAAACGACATTGAACAATCGAATCCATCGTAACTAACGGATCGTTTCCCCCCCAAAAATGGATCTTGTTTGTTTGATCGAACAATTTTCAGAAATTATATACCTTCATTAACTATATTCCTTGTTTTAAGTGAACAGAAGTCCTCTTTTTTCTCAAGCTATCGAATCCACAAGCTGTTTCTTTTCCTTCAGCATACTTACAAAGAATTTTAACTTTTCGTCTGTCTTAGTTTGCTTTTTTATCGTTACTTTCATACAGAAATGGCTGTGTTGAAATCCGTTTTATCCTTTGTTCAAGTGATTTCGAATATAATTTAGTATCAAGAAATGTGTGGTAGCCACACACATGTACTTGTTATTGTATTTACAGTTCTAGCGCTACGCTGGCCAACAAACAAGAAAACCAGCAATGTTTTACTTTATTCACCCGTTTAGCGTTCCATGAAAAACTTCCAACTGCAGTTCAACAACATCGTCCATGAGGTAACCATCTGCAAGATCAGCGAATCCGATCGACCTCCGATTTCTTCTACCGTTCAACGTTCTCAAGGTAATAAAAGCTCACCCTTTTTAATCTGTTTTATTTTTGCAATGTTAGTTAGTGTATGTGTTATTTTCTTGAAAACAAATTATTACAAATATTTATGTTAACCAATTGAATTGAATTTTTGTAGAATTTTTGTCAAGCGGTTTTTGACGACAGCACCAATTGTAGGAGGCGAATGATCGTGCCGCAACCAAAGTGTCGAGAACGTTTTTGATGTTAGCAGCTGCGATCGGTGCGTGGATGATGGCGATGACCAATTAGATCCAGTTCTCCAAGTAGGCTACTGTTCCTAATTCTTTGGGATGTTTTTGTATTCATCGTGGGAAACGGCATGGAGAACGCCCACGGCTTTGTCTAATCTACACTTGATGCATGCTTGAGGTCCGTTTGGCTTTCAGTTGATGGTGTCACCATGAAATCGTCTAGACAACAGCGCTGTAAAATGGTATTTATGTCAGCATTCACTTCTGATTCCGTGCTTATTGAGAAATGTCTGGATGACAGGGGGCAAGTCCTCAATATCGAAAAGTACATTAAAATTGGCGATGACAGTCGCTTGTTTTGATTTGGTCCACTTATCAGTGTATACTGCTTTCTCTTTCCAGGTTCTTGAAAATGGTGCTTGAGAGCAACTTTGTAGGGTTGGATCGTAGCAGAGGACAAAGGAAAATAGCTCAACACGCGACGAAAGTGAGCGCAGCGAGATATAGCTTCGATCGTAATGGCTAACTCAATTAAAGCCCGAAGAAAAGCCTCCCATTCTCCCAGAGGAACTGGTAAGTCACCATGGCATATTACGTTCCGCGCTAAGATTACCTTCCTGAGAGTTAATTAACTGAACCTCCGGTAGGGATGTACTAGCCTTTAAAAAATATAGATAAATGGGCTTAACTATTTCAACATATCAAATCATCCCTAGCGTTTGATGGAACTCAAGATTCTCAGCTAAATTTAGGTCGATAGCAGCCTTCGCATGTTTAAGAGATTTTTTTTGGAATGCAAAACAGAATCAATGCTGATTCTGTCAATCAATCAATTAGTGTAAATAGTTTTTTTTATTTTCCAAGTCATATCTTTGCATGCTAGCGAAAAATGATTAACTATAAACGGAAATGAAATTATGGAAATATAAAACCAACAGACCAGCACGAGAGCATCTGCCATTTGCTTTGGCCAGTACTCCCTGTACTCGTTTTCTATGGAAATGACAAATTTTTTTCTGATCTGGCAATGTCAAGCAGACGACTCCCAAGCTCTACAGAGAATTCATTTGACGTTCAGGTTCAGGAATAATTCAAAGTCAAAACTGTAAACAAGAGATTTTTTAAAATAACAGTTTGTTTTTGTTAAATAATGGCAGACTTGCTTTCGTTTTCTGACGAGGTTTTATGTCGTATACTTGGGAGTATTTCTAAGGTTAAAGACTTGCATAACGTTATGCTAGTATGTCACCGATTCCTACATGTGATTAAAAGCTACAATAGATTGTGGAAATTTGAAAAGAAAGTGAAAAATATGCTTCAGGGATTATCCTCTAAATATTTTTTAATTGGTGAACCCTCTCTTGTAGAAGTAGAAAATATGGTTAATAGTGAAAGTCATGCTCCAGATGAGTGGATGGAAAGTGTTCTTCAAAATGAGATATTTAATCAGAACCTGTAAATAAATTTTTATAATTTAACGAAAACAAAATCTTACAATTACAAAAAATTTATACATATCACTTTTTTTTACCAGGAATGAAAATTTAACTACAAGATTTTATGCCCGGAAAATGCTGAGGTATTTTAGAAGTTGTGTTATTGAAAAGAAATTAAAACACCTGATGGATTTACCAGAATCCCAGAAATCCATATTAGAAGGGGCTGTCTTGATTTCACAGTGGGTCCAAACAGAACAAGAGCACTTAATTAGTTTAATTGAGGTTGAATTAAAACTTGAAGACATTACAAAATGTGTAAAGCAACATTTGGTTGAAAAGTCAGACACATTTACAGCCAAAGAAATACTGGAATGTATTAACAAAGTTTTGTATCGTGAAATGGAATTCAAAGTCATGCAGTCTGATTACTCATTTGAATATTTTTTTATTGACAAGGTATTTTAATTTACTGTGAATAGTTCCAAACATTTAAATAGTTTATCATTATCAAATAAAATAATAAATTTTAGGTTCTTGAATCGAGAATTGGCTTCCCCGTGACTCTTTGTATTATCTATCGAGAGGTAGCCAAACGAATGGGAATTTACTGCGAGCCTGTTTTACCCCCCAAAATTCTCTTGCATCGTTTTTATCTTAAGTGGAACGCAAACCCAAAGTAAGAGTTCTAAATTCGTTCTTCAATAAATTAAATATTATTATTTTAAAGTCTTGCAGGGGACACTGACTGTAATCAATTGATTGACCCAGCAAATGGCGGTTCTTTGCATTACTTCCATCCGACTACGTGTCCAGTCGTTTCAACTAAAGAATTTTTACAGAGAATTGTGGAATATATGCGTAGAATCAGATTACAAAGTATTAGGTCTGGAAGAAGAGAAGGTCGAGACAGAACCCACTTCCAAAGGAGACGAAACGAACTGTGCTTTTCTCGATTGGCCTGTGCCGTTTCTCCTGACCAAACTTCTTCGATCCTTCTCTATGCGCACCTCTGCTTGGATCTTGACGTCCAGCTAGAAGATGCAGTTCGGCTCCTTCAGCAAGTAACCCTATTCATTTAAATTGTGTGTGATCAAATAGAAAATTTCCGTATGGTTGACGCGTAGGTTGAAACGCTGCACGATCATCGACTAATGGAAAAATGCATTCAGAAATTAAACCAGAAAAATTCGCTAGTCACAAAAAAAGTAAAATTATAATCTTTCCTGCAAATGTATGATTAATTAATTAAACTTTGGATTGCTCACCAGAAGGTTATCCACCTTCGATCATCATCCGTTAAATACGCAGTGGGACTTGTCATGATATACAAAGATAGCGCTTGTAAGCCACCGTTACTGTGTGTAATCGACTCCTGGACACACCATGATCCAGACAGAATATTTTATAACGTCCTTTTCGACGATGGGGATTCTTCCTTCGTTGCTGAAGGTAATCGTAATGAATTTCAAATCACCGACTTCCTACTCAAATTATTTTTATTTTTGTTTTTTCAGATAATTTAAAACTAAACACTAATGTGTCGTTCGTCAGCAGCCATCCGAATATCGGGCTTTCTTTTGAACGTTTCAACGGCCGCCGATACATCTCCAATGCTGAGATGATGACCCTCTTCCCAGACGATGAAGCCTTTGCTCTTTCTCTGGTCGGATAAAATTATATGTATTATCGTATCGCATTATGTGATTGCCTGCCTTTTACTTACATAAGCCGCTACACAGTGCCAAATAGTTTCATCAAATTTTACGAGAAATCAAAAATTATTTAGGCCATTCAGGTTGTTTTTCTTAATTCAACCAATGTACAGCCTAAATGTAAATCAGGTTCTTGTTTCACCTTTTCATTCATCCTTTTGTAGCTTAAATCCTGTGTTATTTTGCAAACAATTTTAACTTTCACTTCACTTAAAAATTCCAGACAGAACTCCCTCTAACTTGTGGGTAACAATCTGGGTCACCTCTGACCCCAAATAACTAAATAAGAAGTAAAGGCTAGACCACATGAGATATTTGTGAGCCCCCTGCGTTAGTAAGGTAGGTAAGAAATGAATCCAATATAGAAGACTTTAAAACATGAAGAAAAAGCTAAAAGATTTATTTCATTACTAGTGATTTTTCAGCTACAAAATAGCACTCATAAACCATTAAAATCAAGTAAGAGCATTCACAAAGACGACTAAGTGGAAGAACACAACTAATTAAATGAAACACAACACCCATAATTTTATTTGATGGCATGTTGCTTTCTCAACCACGATAATAACACAGTGTCATTATTTGTTTGGCGCAGAAAGATTTTGTTCCAACAGTTGTCAATGGAATCACTCCTATAGGCCTATCATGTAAGATCAGGTTGCCTTAATCTTACTGCATGGATGAGATTGGAAGCAAGAGATTTGACATGTCAGACAAATTAACAAAGAACACATTGAATTGTGGCACCACAGACAGCAACAGCATCAAGCACACCTTTCACCTGCCTTTCACTATCTCCTCATTAGGCAGCATCTCCATTAAGGCATTAACAGCCTGAACATAAACAGCTGTTGAAACCTATAGAGAAAGATTCATCACAAGTAAGGCAAAGTGCAGAATAACAGGAATAAAGTGAAAAGTTAAAAAAAAGTGATACGTAAAGGTAGCAGTATACGATATTTCGTCAAGAATCTGCAATCACTAACAGATGCCATAGACAACGCACAGATTCAGAAGAATGTCACTTGTCAAGCTGCCTTCTCATCATTATATCTTGGGGATTTCGTCTGTTGTGATGTGTGATGCTGCGGTGGTGGCTTTTTAGTGAAGACGAGATGTAAATTTGGAGGGGAGAATATTACGTGAGTATCAAAGTTATTTGCCTTCGTTTGTTAGTTCTTAACTTTCAACTGTCAACGAGCTAGAGCGGACATTGTTTTCATGTAAACGTTTCTTTTTTCTGACACTAGACAGCTTAGCCTTTGTCATTTTCCACTCAGTTTAGTTACGTTTACTTTGCACATCTCTGAAGAAGTTTCTCGCTTCCACTATAACGAAATTTTTAGTGATAACTGCCAGTTTCTGTTTCAGCAACAAAGCTCATTTGTTAGATTTTTAAATAATGTGTTTTTTTTTTCTACTTCCGGTTTTCTCATTTCTGTCGGTAGTTTAGTAAATATTCATCTGACACACAAAAAAACCACATATTCGTGATCCTCGCCAAATTTGTGGTAAAGTTCATGTTGTTTTTTTTACGTGCGCGTACTTCCGGTTTCAAGAATTTTCCTGAACTATAGTTCAGGAAAATTCTCGATTTTGATCAAATTCTGGATTTCGTTTAAATTATACCAAATCGACCCCAAATTTCACGGAGATCACGAATATTTGGTTTATTTGGTCGGCAGCTCAATGGTTAAGGCGCTATCGCTTACTTCCGGTATACTTCCGGAAAATTTGCATAAAACTAGCAAGTGAGCTTTGTTCTCTGTACAGTTCTAAGGATTGAATGCTAGGTTTTAGCAAACAAATATGGACTTTTCAAGTTTTGTGAGTATCTTAAGACCACCTGCAAATACTGAGTTTTGAGATGTATCAAATAGATGGCGTGTTGATTGTGTCAGTTATGGAATGGCGGTTTGCTGTCAAAAGTTAAGCTATCCTTTCTTCGAAAATTACCAATGAATTCATTGGTAAAATCTAGTGAATTCTTCTCTAACTTGTTGGTGATGTGTTCTATTCCGTGTATATGTTGGATAACCTTAATATCATCAACTTATAGGAGGAAACGTGAAAGGGTCGTGGTCGTGCAGCCTACCGTCAACTGTGTTGTTCAAAATCATATTATTCTACTGAATGTGCCATCAAAATGATACATGTAATAACCAACACTAGCTTTATTCATTTGATGTATTGCTGAAACATATATTCTTCTCGTCTTTTATGAGGAGTCATAATTATCTGTTGTTTGTATTGGACTTGCTAGATCACCAACAGCCCAGTATAGACCAATCTCTCATTTCATCTTCTCGAGAGAAGATTGGATAACTGATCGGTGGTTTCATGTGTAAGTTCACTGATCATGTCACTGAACTTATTCTGTTGCAGTCTAACATCTATTTAAAGTATTGATCTCCACTTATGTCTATCTAATGTTTAAGAGACGCTTTTGAGTGTATACTGATAATTGTTTATTCTTTTAGATACTAGACGTCAAGCAAACTGATGACACAAATTATAAACAAGATGACTTATTTTTCTTTTTTTATTTACAGGTTCTAAACTCCAGGTTTCTAAATTTGCATGGCAGACTTTATGAGAAGTCATGTCCTTTCAAGAAAGTCAACAAGGTCTCTTGTGTAACCTTTTGGCTGCTACTCTTGAATCTCCCTTTTAAGCAGGCCATCTTTATTTGAGGTATTGTTTTCTGCTGCTACAATCTTGTTTGAATATTATTGCCATCCAAATAAATGTGCATTCTGCTTACAGGGAAATTCTTCGCTACTTGTCATAGGCTTCATCCACTGGTGAAAACAACGAGAGAATGCTGCAATCCAAGACTGATAAATTGTTTAATCGTTAGATTCAATTAAAAGTGCATATCTGGGTTCCCTTCTTTTCTGTGGCCCCGTTTCCCTAACTAACCACTAACCAACGCCCGCCGGTGGTCACTCACCCGCTGTGAAACCAGGAGGAGGGGAGGGCTCTGGTCGAACGGGGACTTGGAAGGCGCATGATCCGATGAAAACTTTTGGAGGGTCATGAGTCTAACCCGGAAGCCTAGTATGACTACATCTCCCCAGTAAAACTTGCCTCGTACTTCTCTCTTCTTCTCGGTCCAGATAAATATCTCTGGGGGCCGTAGACATGTCCTATAACAGCATGTGCGAGTTAAACAATGCAACCCACTACCCAATGAAACAAAAAGCCATGGTTTATTGCTTGCGCAAATCTGCGTTGGTCAAGTTACAAATTTTTCTAATTCAACAACTCGCGTAGAATTTTGCATCTAGTCTATTAGTGCAAATCGCGATTCCATGTGTTTGGTAGTTAAGAAAATGGTTGTTTAAAAAAAAAATGGGGTGTTCTGAGTAGCAAAAAAAAACTCACCATTGTTTGTTTTTAAACAACCATCTTCTTAACTACCAAACACATAGGATCACTATTTGCACTAATAGACTAGATGCAAAATTCGATAAAAGTTGTTGAGTTAGAAAAACTTGTAACTTGACTGACGCAGATTTCCGCAAAACTAAACCATCGCTTTTTGTCTCATTGCCGCAGCGGTGGTGGCGGGTTGCGTTTAACTCGTACAGAAGAAAAACGTTTTGAACCGGACGCTCTGTTTATTGAATTTTTTGAACATTTTAAAAAGATAAAGAAAATTGTTTTATGCAATATATTTATTTTTATTGATTATTGAAATTATATGGTTAAGGTTTAACATTGGTTTATAGGGTTATGGGTATAAATGTAAGGGTTGGTAGGTGTGTGTTTTTGGGGTTTGAAGGATTAGAAGGTTTATGTTCGTGGGGTTTGGAGGTTGATTGGTAGGGATACATTTGTAAGGTTATAGTTTAACTGAATTTTAATCCAAACTTGAAATATCCTCCTTCCCCCCTCCAACATCCTCCACTTTCCTTTCCCCAATCCCGGAAACATGTTTATTATTTGTTGACATAGCATCCCATGTTTGTTTTTGTTGCTTCTGAACTTATAAACGGTAAACTGCAAGTCACGATGACAATTTAAAAAAATAATGATGCAACTTCGGTAACACGACACCAGCACCAAGGAACGGCCAATTGAACTTGATGTAGTAAGATCTTTCACCAGCATAGGCTGCAACAACGTGCCACATCGGACAGCAACTACGCGAACATAAACGCTAAACCTATAACCAAAATTAAATGAATTAATCTTCAGCATCAGTGGAAATGATGTCAATGAAAAGACGAATAAATGTCACTTTGTTATTTACAAGAGTTAACCCAAATCATAAGTTTACCATTAAGAAAATTGTACATGTCAAATGCAACAGACTGGCTGAAAAAATCCATGTGTGATTTAGACTGGAACCAAGAAGAAGGTGAAGCTAAGACTTCAACTAGCTTTATAACAAAAATGATAGAGGTATAGCTAAACTATGCAATCTCTTAAGAATTATCATTATAAATGTTCCAAAGGAATCTACGGTTGGCACACTTTCCAATGAGCCATACAATTAGAAAGTTGATTGAAATAATTACTTCAATTGTAGCTAAGTGTTTCTTCGTGTGATGAAACACACAACAGTACAGGTAGCAAGAGGAACACCCTTTATCAGATGGCTGCTTCAAATCCATATTTATGTTGGGCAGCAACGGAAAGCTCAACTCCACCAGCACGTTATTCCTATTTTAAAAAAAAAATCTCATGAAGCAACAATTTCTCAAACAACAAAACATAAATGATTGAAGTTAACATAAACAACAAAATCCTTCAGAATAAATGTTGCAAAGGAATGTACAGTTGCAAGCTTTACCAAGGTTCAATTTCCACAACTGAAATAGGTTGAAAAGATAGGCACTAACTAAATCTGTAGTCTCACAGTTAGAAAGTTGAACATTATATTTACCCGAAGTGTTCCGAAGTGTTTGTGACAAACGTGAAGCTGGTACAGGAAAAAGAGACATTTTGGCAAAATGTTCAGCTGCTCAGGCCCAGCTCAGGCCACATGATCAGATGAAATTGCCATGTAGAAATTATAGGCTGTTACCAGATAAATACCTAAATTCACACAAATAATTAACACAGTCACATCCAAGAATCCAAAGAACAATTACCATTATTACGAATAAAAATGTCCAGAAAGAAAAGTACGCCGTATTAAGAAGTATCAAATCCAACGATACGTTTTAAACATGTGGTTTGATGGTTTCCAATCAGTGTCTTAGGAAATGGCGGAATTTCGTCTGGACTCTTGAGTAACGAAGACACTCGCGCCATCTAGCAGACATAATTTTAGCCACTTAGTGATATCCAACATATTCCTTTAGCAAATGATTACCTAATTGGCTAATTGCGGAAAAATCGCCGAATAATTAATCCCTAATATGGCCCCTAAGGTGAATGAGTAGCAGTACTAGAGCAACCAATTTCTATTTCTTTTCCAGTTCTTCTACATTATCTACAACCTGTACCTGTGAATTTATATCAAATGTTGTAGTTAGCTCATATCTGTAAAGGATATGCTGTGCTGGAACTTTGTGGCTGGAATGTTTTAAATTGTGGTGATGCAAAGTAGCAGTTCTTCCAGGACGCTGTTGGACAAAGTGACAACAGCTCCAACACATCTTCAAGGATTTCATTTCGTCTTTAGAAAAAAGAGTAGGCTACTGAGTATGCTGCTGACTGCAAACTCTTGATTACCCTGTGTGATGCACAGATCTATTTCAATAACATGTGTGGTTAGTTGTAATCTGTGGTTGTATTGACTTAAACCATACCTGTTATAGTCTCCTGAAATGATAAATTGTTGATGTTTCTTCTTACATTGTTTTCTGGCTTTTGCCAGGACTAGAAGCTGTTTTTTTGCTGGTGAACTGACTGGTTCACTGGAATTTCAGATACTCATGTCAAAATGTGTCGTAGTATGGCAGCTTCTTGTCGTAAAATTATTCATGAACTATTTCATCACCTTTCTATGCAAATCTTGCTTTACTGAAAGAAACACAGCACAACTTCTTCATCCCATTAAGCTCCCATTGCCCAAACATTAACCGCAAGGTTTTGTTTACTTTTACTTTGACATAAACGGATAAAAAAGTCTGTGTACATCTTGGAATATTTTGTTTATGCAACCAAAACGGGCTGGCCAGCTTTGGCGTCAACGGCAGCGGGAGCGACGAATGAACCGTAAGGGTAGCCGGAATAACCGTATGCTGGGTAACCGTAGTAGGGGGTGGCAACGGCGTGGTGAGAGATTCCGACCGGGGTGAGGACGCGCTGGACGACGGGGGTGACGGCGGCGTAGGCGTGGCCCTCAACAGTGGACCAGGCGAAGTTTCCACCAAGACGATCGGAATTGATGATGGCGCTGTCATGGGCCGGAGCACGGACGAAGGTGGTGGCTGGGATGACGAAAGCGTTGGCGGCAGCCAAGCAAACCAAGAGGACGGCGATCTTGAAAATTGTTTAAAAAATTAGTATAAATATCAGCGTGAAATCAATTAAATCATTTGATCGACTTACGACTTGCATGTTGAAGTGGAAAGAGGAGTCGTAGAAGCTAAGATGAGAAGAGTGTGTACTGTTTCTGGTTTTTGTGTTCCATTTCATATAGCTCAGAGTTACTACGTGCATATGGAACAACCACACCTTTACTTATGTGTCGTCCTCCAATTCCTGGACTTACAAGGGCACCAATGTCCCTTTTTACATCATCCAGGGATTACCTATTCTTTCTGAGCAAGACCGGCATTTAACAAACTTTAAATTTAGATCAATCGTATCTCGTTATTTTAAATAAGCAGAAAAATATAAATAAAATATTACGCACACTCATAATATTTTAAGTCCGGTAATAATTGAATAGTTAAAATTTAATTCGAAATTTCTCTAACTATCGCATCACTAACTAATAATCACATTTGTTGGGCTTCGTGTTGCCAGTTTGTTTCCCCTGTAAATGCGAATTCAAGAATGTCACACGTGTTGCGGGGCTGAGCTATAGCCTTGAAAGATCTTCCAGATCAGAACCTTGTCGTGAATTTTTTGTGACCGTGCGTATAGAAGAAAACGCCCAAACTCGCCCAACCCATCAGTGCATCACTGAACGGATCGTCCTTCGTCTCTTGAAAATAATCACGCAAAACGAGTACAATTAAAGCACAGATTTTGCAATTAGTAACTGAAACGAAATTTAAAAAACCAAGAGAAACGGGATTTTAAGAATTCTCTAACCCACAGGTTGAAAATTGGGTGTGTGCGACAATTGAGAAATTAAATTTGTTAAGGATAGCTTTTAGGATTGTTTTTTAATTCTCTTTTAACTCTCTCAACAATCGAATTTTAGATACACGAAAATGTCCTTACTCAATAATGTTTTGGGGTCGTTAACCTTTTGTATAGACTTTCAAATGAGATATCCCTATCCACGTATCTGTAATGCAAGTAAAAGCCAGCCGAAATAATTCGTATAGGAGCCAGCATTTCGGAGAGTTTGATTGATGGGCAGTATCTATGAAATTTGGTATATGTTGGTGTCTGGGGCACACCCAAAAGTAAAAAACCGGATAGCCACTTCGCTGTCTATCTCTTCTCTTTCAAATTAAAAAGAAAAGAGGAACTGGAAACAGCAATAAAAGAAAACTAAGGGATGGCTGTGCAGTGTAGCCGCCAGGTAGCGACCTTGTCACATGGGAAGATTCTACGACAGACGAATCGGCAACTTTCAGATCAAGGGCGACGCCTTGGACGAACGAATACCATTAATTGGGTGGGAGACCAGTTTTCCTCCTTTCCCACCTGAATCAAAGAAATTGGAATTGTGGGGGAGTTAAAGCCAGGTAAAGAAGCAAACCAAAAGAAATAAGAAAGAGAAGACGAAGAATGTCCGGCAACATCTCTGCTAGCATTTGCGTCTCCAAGGTTAGTCCAACGCCCAACGACTACTGCCGTATAAAAATGGATCGTAGCTCCTAGTTCAATCGTCAGTTACCGACAAGTTCTCAATTCAGTCTCAAGTCAAAAATGAACCCTTTGGTAAGAGACAACTTCTTCGATACAAAAACTTCTTCATCTTTAACATTTTTATAATTGATGAACGCTCTTTAAAAAATGTTGATTTAATTTCATAAACTGATTTCCTTTTGGCAGATTTTGGTCACTTTTTTGGTTGCCGCCGCATCGACCGCACCGACTAACTTGGTCAACCCGGCCGTCCCGTGTGCCCATGGAGTCGCTGCCGTGGCCTATGCCGCCGCTGCCCCAGTCCCTTACCCGGCTGCCCTGACCTACGCCGTCCCTGAGCCCGTCCAGGTTGCCGTTCAACCCCAAATCACTTACGATTTCCCCGTTCCAGTATCTGCTCCTGCTCCAGCTCCTGCCCCAGTAGCCGTTGCGGTACCAGCACCAATTACGGTTGAATACGACTTCCCTGCACCAATTGCTGCCTCAGCACCAGCACCAGTTGTTGTTGCTGCTGCTCCAGTAGCTGTTGCCGCTCCAGTCAAAATTGAATACGACTTCCCCGCTCCCATTTCGGCCCCAGCACCAGCCCCAGTAGTCCCGGTTGCTGCTCCCGTTGCCCTGCCGGCACCAGTCAAGATCGAGTACGACTTCCCTGCACCCATCTCTGCTCCAGCTCCGGCACCAGTTGTTGTTGCTGCCCCAGCACCAATCACCTATACCGGACCTGCACCAGTTAAGGTTGAATACGACTTCCCAGCTCCTATCTCCGCCCCGGCCCCAGCCCCAGTCGTCGCTGTTGCTGCTCCCGTTGCTTATGCCGCACCAGCTCCAGTCGTCCAGGTTGCCGCTCCCGTCAAAGTTGAATACGACTTTCCCGCACCCATCTCTGCTCCTGCTCCCGCTCCCGTACCAGTAGCTGTTGCTGCTCCAGCCCCAATTGCTTCCGCCCGCACCGTCTCCGAAATCACGCCCCAGGTGACCGCCCAACACCCGACCAAAGTCAACGTTGAAAAGTTCCCCGTTGAGGTGCCCGTCGCCGCTCCTGACGCCCAGCCCGTCCCAGTTCCAATTGCTCCCGAATACGAAATCCACCAGAATCACGCAGCAGCTGCCAATTCCATTGTCTGTGTCAATTTCCCCTGTCCCCGCTATTAATTTCTCAGTTGGGCAATCAAATATTCTTGATTGGGTGAGCTGTGATGTGATCTGGTTATCATCTATACTGTTAACTCTGTGCCCGCAGACAACAACTGTCAATGATTTGCATTTCATTGTTTTGTTTTCTACTCGTTTTTTTGCACGCAAAGAACCAGTTTTACAGTTTTACTGCTGCTACCCAAGTAAACCGCACCGGTTGGCCTTGGTAACAACTAATCAGTTGGCTGATTCATATAAAAAAGTGCGCTAGAAAATAGTATTAAACAAACAGCCAAGTCCATGCGTTAGTCTGCCATGTTACATTAGTTAGCCTTCGTAGCTTAGTAGGTTTGAAACGTATAGGAACGATTGCCTGGCGTTAAACTCGCATAGAATAATGAATGTATATCTGAATATACTGGGTAATCGGTAACAGCCGTGTTGTTTTAGTTTGTTGAATAAATAGGAGCAGATTGTATAATTAGGTCAGTTTATCCAACCTTATGTCGTCGACTATGTTAGTCTCCCAACACCTGAACAAACACAGAAAAGCACGGGCATTCCTAATTCTGCAATATCAATATTTGCGCCGTATTAATTCGACTGGCACACAGAGTATACCATCATGTACATAAATACGAAGAGTAAGTAATGAAAATCAACAAGTATGCCAAAAGCCTGCGCCTAATCAACAACATACGAAAAAATGGAGAGAAAGACATTGAGAATGGTACCGTAAGTCATTTTTGTTCCGAGACCATACCAACTTTTTTTTTTTTTAACTTTACGTTTTCTCCCTTATTCTGAAAAATTTTGACACCCATTTTAACGCACGTTTAATGGTTGCATTTAGTTCAGCAATTTCGGGTCTGCTGGTCGTCACTTACACTGCCCCGGTCGAATTAGACGAGAGCGACAGCCAGAAACTTAGATTTGAAAGTGGTAAAAAGTTAGAGCAAAGTTAAATCACTCAACAATTAATAGGCGGTTATCACAGCATACAGCGTCAAGCGGGAGGAGGAAGAAAGTAAAAAACAAATCGAACGGAAATACGAAGGTGTCGTGCCGATAAAATTTCACTCTTACAGCGGTAATAGCGGTGCGGTTGGTAATATATTTCCGCCTTGGAAAAGGGGAGACCCTGAGCCTCATCCTAATCCGATTCCGGCTAACAAACGAATGAAGACTGATAATCACAAAATTTTATCACGCACAAATCTAGATGGCACCGACGGTCTAAAAGTCGTTAGTAATGCAAATTTAAACAGAGAAACCCGCGCACATTTTCCCACATCTCCCCCAATGCCCGAGCACAAACTAAAATACGAGATGAATCCAATAGATGGCGATCTCTCAGTCACCGAGAAAAAAGACGACGGTAGTTACTCTTTCAGGTAACAAATATAAATCATTTCAAACTTCTGTTAGTTATAAATAATGGCAGCATTTCCGAGAGTGGCAGCCAAAGACAAGTTGGACCGAAACCAAAGGATATTGGCAATGTTAACCGCGAATCTTACTCGGACTCCATTCTCGATAACACCGCCGTCAACTGGGTTGCCGACGAAAACGGAATCCAAGTCCCCAGTGACCATTTGCTCGATTCTCCCCCGACAGATGGAGGCGTCGGAAAAATGCTCGCCGATTTAAAGAAATAACAGTAAAACGCTTTACATTTCCTTCGGTACCGAAAACTGTTTTGTCTGGTTCATCTGATTTAACGCCCAGTCCGTTCAATCATATTTAAACGAATAAAATTGTTTAAAATATCGGATTGACTCCGGATTGATGTCAGAAAATGCGTCATATTCACAAGTCTAATACTGTAATACAGTAACGATCGACGAAAACTTGAAATTAAAAAATTTGCGGGACCCTAATCAAATCAAGTATCACTGAACAACTTTGGTTTAATTACGATACTATTATCCCAACAAAAATAAAATTAATTAAAAACAAGCCTAAAAAGTTAAAAATGAAATACATCGGGAAAATTGATTTGCACACTCGAGCAACACCACCAAAGTCTATATAAGCTTGGCTACAGTCGTGCAATTCCAAATGTTGTCGTTGTTCGAACCCTTTCAACTTCAAAACAAACTCACTGTCCGAAAAATGTCGCCTTACTTCACTTTCTTCAGAAAATTTACGATTCGCTCGAAAGACTTCAGCATTTACTGCAAACCAGATGCGCATCATGGAGCCATACTCAAAATCACCCAAGCGACTGCTGCGGTACCTGGCGGTAAAATGGTAGTTAACAAAATCTACGCCACTCTCGATGTCGCCACTGAACTTTGCGAACGACTCAACGCGCTGGAACACCTTTACCGAGAATCCCACCCTCTTCCGCGCAATGGCCAGCTCCATTTTGAGGAAATTGTTGAACAAGACTCGACTTACAAATTGGATTTCAGCGTCAAGGAATACCGACAAAACTTGGAGATGACGCAGAGCAAAAAGATTCTGACTCGAGGGCCGTGCGACAGCATTAATATTCCGGATGTCGGGGAATTCCGTCGCGAACTGCTCCAGCTGGTGGAAGAGTTGTCGAACAATTACTTGACACTCAAGATCGAAACGGCCGATAATACCGGATTCTCCAAAGTGATTCGAGGTAATCGAGTGGCCGTCATTTATTGCCCGGTTCGCCCGTGGCCCTGGACTCGTTCGTATCCGACAGAAGTGCTTCTCTTTGACCCGATTTTGGTGGAGCTGATCCTATTCGATCGAGACGTCAAAAAGATACGCGAGCATTGCGATCGCACCTATCCGGACTTGATGGTGGACGCTTACGTCGACATGAACTACGATCACGACGAATGGAACATCTTTTACGAAAACCTGAAAATCCGCTGGATCCGTCGTGGTCGACAATTCCGCATCAACGAACACCTCGGAACTCTTTCCCTGAAGCACGAGGATCACTGGTTCACGGCCTGATACCAAACAAAAATCTCCTAAACTAAAATTTCTGTCCTGATTGATCAAGATTTGATTCTGATAATAAACATTTCATTAAAAAAAAGATAACTCGTTTTTATTTCTTTAGCATACGACTACCTCTTGTTAGTTGTACTTACAAAAAACCAGGAAGTGCCAGTGCAGGACTGCAGTCCTCTTAGTCATAAAATTGTAAGTGCAACTAGTAAACTAGTAAAAGTGAAAATACTTTCAAATTTGATTGTTTACCCACAGACAAAGATGTGATGTTACAAAACAGGCCTGATCTGCAGCTGTTCTACAAATGACTAATTTAAATATTTAATGATCCCTGACTGAGTAAACGAAAACGGAGATAGAAAACAGTTTCAGTCAACAGCCTAGCTCTGTACTAATCGTACTCCGTACTTTACGACTTACAATCAACGCCACCAAACAGTCAAAGATTAAGAATAGAGATAAATTTGTCCTACCTTTAAACCTGGGAAATACGGTCTGGCATCAGCAAGTGCTCCATCCGTAGAAAAGTTGAATACACCAGGCAGGGTAGGAAAAAGGGAGTCCTCGTGAATACACCCACATTCACATAGATGTACACGAGGATATTTAAGGATAGGGGAAGAGGAAACACGTAACTCGATCGACATTGGATTCTCCAATCAGGATTATGTTCGGTTTATCTAAATGAAAAATTAAAAATGTATTACGAAAAATATTTACAGAAACAACAAATGTGGAAAAGTTGAAAACGAGACAGTAGGTAAACTCTTATTTTAATAAATGTGATAATCAAAGGTTACCATTTAATGCACTGCATTTGTTCAAGTAATGCATCATTAAAATATCTAGCAGGTCACAGGATTAAAGTAACAAAAATCATTAGCTATCCTTGCAATGACACTGAAATTGTTGTGATTTCAGATCAATGCTAGCACAAGCAAAACTTGTATATCTTGTTGTTACGAAGATTGGCTCTGGCCTCAAATCTCCACAATGAAAATGATAGTGAAAACAAACTGTACTGCATCGACAGAGGGCTTACATGAAAGATGCTAGTCAGACACTAACATTTCACAAATGTGGAACAGATTTTAACTCTTCTTTACGATCCCATATTCCTATAATCATCCCATTTGTATTTTTGGTTTAATTTACCTGTTAAACAGCAAGGAGTGTGTATTGAGCGAAACTATAAAGGGACGTGACATCAGAGTTGACACGACGACCACATTTAAGTAATTTAATTTGTTGTGCTGTTTTCCGTGCAGCCACGGTACGTTTTCAAAAAAATGATCACTCAGTTTTCTTCAGAAGAATTATAGTTTTTCATGTTTTCGAAACTTTCGAGTTTCGAAACATCGAAAGCAGCAGACGACACTAATATTCTAATTAGCCATTTTGTCATGATTTGTTTATAAGATATCGATAATCCGCCGTTATGGCGACCGTAGAACTCCACCGACAAGAACTGGATGTAATGCTGCGCTGCCGTGCGTGCCGGCCGATTTGCGATTTCGAAAAAAGATTGTTTCATAAATAAACACAAAAAAAATTATAATGAGTAAAAAAAATTAACTAGAACATAAAAAAATTCATAAATTAAAAAAGGACTAAAGATTCTCCTAACAACACACAAACAGGCTGAATTGAAAACTGCAAATCATATCAGCCATACATTTTATTTTTTTAAGGCACTTGCCGAGAACCGTCTATTTATCTTACGGAATTTCTCATTCTTAAAATTGTTGATAGGTTATTTCAACCGTTTTGAGTTTTGACCGCTTCCGCTGCGTTGGAGCTTGGATCACTTTATTGTTGCTTAGCTCGTTCTTCCACACTATTGTTTCCACTGGTTAGGCATTCTTCCACACATTCTGTCTATATCATTCTTCCCGCGGAATAGTGTCGTGTGTAGAAGTTGTTGCTTGTTGCTTTGCTTGTAGCCCTTGTGATGCCCTTCTAGAGTTGTAGGATTTGTAATGGACTTATTACTACTGTTCCAGGCAAAAGTTTAATTTTTTTTTTCACTTTTCTCCAGTGAATTCGTCTGAACCAATGTAGTGTTGTCTTTCTTTGTTGTTTTTAGTTGTGTTATATTTGGTTTTTTCATTTCAAAGTGTGTGTTTTATTTCTTGATCAACAGGTGGGTCCCTCCCAGTAGTTTTTGTTCATGAGCATTTTCATTTCCTCATTTTTGCAATCTTTTTTTGTAGAAATGGAACCCAGGAGAACTAGAAGCTCTCTTATTTCTCCATCTTTAAAACCTAGTAGAAATACGAGGATGGTCAAGTCTACACGTGTGCCTTCTCATGAGTTGGCCAAGCTGAAGGCCTCAAAACCAATGTTAGTTATCCCACAGCCTGTCTTAAGAATTCATGAATGCCTTGATGAAAATGTCAGAATGGCCCAAGTTGAGTCAAATGCCTATATTGCATTGGGAATCAAGGAGGAGCCTATCGATGAAGAATATGATGCTGAAGGAAGACATTATGAAGATGCTAACTTTGCACCAGTGGAAAGCTTTGCTACCGAAGATTGTTACAATCAAGACAATGAGTATGAAGAAACTGAAGGGATACGTACAACAAGAGCCTCAAAAAGAAAAAGGTTGGCAGGTTTGACAGAAAACACAGTCAACAAAGAAGATGACAACAACAACAAAAACAAGACAACTAGTAAGAAAAGATCAACAAAGGAAAAGAAGGGTAAAGCAAACTACGTATTCCAACCTATTGTTTCGAATGTTCAATCACTTGCTGTACCTATCATCCCAGAAGTTGACAACTTTAATGCAATTGTTGTATCAGAACAATCTGCTGAAGTTGTTGAAGGAAATAACAATGTTGAAAAACAGTTCATCACATTTTCCGAAAATGATGCACCGGAAAAACAGAAATCGCGAAGCCTTCGAGAATTGCCCATCGTCGTAAAGAAAAACTCAATCCTTTCTCTGTCATCAGATTCGGTCAACACTGAAAAAGATGTTGATATTCAGACTGAAAAATCCAATGTGCCTTCAAACGACTGTTCCTTCAATAATCCCATAAAAATTGTCGCCTTTCCTGCTTTACCCGAAGAAGCTGCTCATGTAACAGAAAGGGATTCATTTTTATCGCCGGCCATAGAAGATGAAGACGAGGAAGATCTAGAGGAGGAAGAAGAACTTGAAGAATCTTCTTCGTCTTCTTCCGAAGAAGAATCTGAAGCAGAAATTACTCGTAAGATTTTATTTATTTTGATTGCGCTAATATTTTAACAATTAGTTAATTCTTCTAGCCAAACTGTGGGCCCTGAAGGAAGAAGAAAGACGTACTCTAACTTGCAGCGTCTGCCAAAAAAAGTGCTCCCGTACTTCAATATTAACTGCCCACAAAAAGAAGCATTTTGATACCAACACTTATTTTTGTACGCACTGTAACAAAACTTTTAGTAGTGAGAGCAGCTACAAGCACCATATCGCTTATTCCGGATGTAAGTATTGATTCTCTCCCCATTAAGTGAATCGTTCAATATTGACTCTTTCTATTTTTGCTTCTTCATCCACAGTGGCTCCTTTTAAATGCGATCAATGTCACAAAAGCTACTACACTGAACAGAAGGCCGAGACACATCGCGCCCAGTGTCAGGGTAAAAATACGGAGCGAAAGTTTCACTGCGAGGAATGTGGAAGATCTTACGTGATGCTCTGCAGCCTGAGAACGCACATCCGTGAACGTCACTCGGACTTTAAACCGGTCAAAAACTTGTGCTGTGAAGTATGTGGAAAGCGATTCAGACACAAGAAGTATCTTGAGCTGCACATGTACAGCCATAGTTCCGAGAAAAAGGTATAATCTGGAAATTTTCTCTATTTTCTACGTTGCGTCATTACAATTCAAAACGTTTTACCATGTAATAGTTTGAATGCGACATCTGTCACCGGAAGTACAAGTCGAGCGATATCTTGCGTCATCATGTCCGCATGGTCCACAAGAATTTGCCGCGGGTGACCTGCGAAATTTGTCAGAAAGAGGTGAGTCGTGTTTCACTCAAAGCCCACATTAATCGACACCGAGAGAAGCAGGAAGAAGAAGAAGAAAGTGCTCGACATCTCTTGAGCCTTAGCATGACAGCCGACAGTAATGCACCTTCCTGTCGGGTGTGCACAAAGTATTTTGAGAGCGAAAAGCTGTTGGAAATGCACGCGTGTGAAGGCCGGGATGGAGGTTCATCATTTCCATGTCAGCATTGCAACGAATCGTTCACTTCAGCTACCGAATTGGTCGGTCACAGCTGCGATGGCCTGGATAATTCAAAGTCGAGAAATACTGCTAAAATCTACAAATGCATATTTTGTAATCGAGAATACGGCTGCCATACGGTAATTGAATTATTAAGTTCTTCGGTGCAATCGATTTTTTTTTTCTTCATGAATTTCATTGGAAATTATAGCCTTGGCTGTATCACGTGCGGCACCACACGAACGACAAACCTTATCCTTGCCCGGAATGCGATAAATCCTTTCGTCTGAAACAAGGATTGAAGGTACGACGAAGGATTTCGAAGCCATTCCAGGTTTTTCATCTTCTTATATTTACTTTGGTTTAATATCTGTAGGTTCACATGAGGAACCATACGGGCGAGAAGCCCTTCAAATGCGACCAATGCCCTGCTGCGTTCAAACAGAAACCATTCCTGCTGGACCACATGAATACCCGTAAGAAAACGAAAGTCTTTGGATTTTGTAATGATTGTTTCACTGTGATTTTTTGTACCCAGACACCGGTAACAAACCGTATCAATGCCAAAAGTGCCTTGCACGCTTCTCCGTACGCTCGGCTTTGTCGACGCACAAACGGATCCATCGTCGAGAGTTGAAGCGCAATTCCGAACTTGAAGCGGCTTCTTCATCCTAAATTTCCACGAGATCACTCAGACAAATCCACCATTCCTACATTGTCTATCTACAATTCTACATGCATTTAACAATGGGACCATTTCTCTTCCATTACTCTTGAGATTTTGAAACGCCTTAGAATGAGTTAAGTAATACTTTTTCTTATTTTCTCAGTATAAGAAGTGCCTTTTTGTCGAATTTACCTCTTGGTAGCTCGCTTTAACTGAACTTCCCACCACTCGCACCAATTTAGCGATATTTCCTTTTCTATTACACACAACCCTGACCTTTTTTTAGAAAAATAAATAGACGCACGTTGTTACATTTTGTTTGGGATAGTTTGAATGCGTTTATTCATATATATAATTTGTATAAACCGAGCAATCGCCCGCGTGCTGACTAATTCATGACGCGCCGAATAACTGTATTATGCACAAAATTCACACTCACGAAGAAGAGAATTTGAACTAACAATGTACACATGACCATTTTTCATCACAACAATCACCGATCCGATGTGTCCACGATATATGATAAGAAGAAGTTTCTTATTAAATAACAAAACAACTGAGAAACAAGATTTGGGTAAACATGACGTGAGAGACAAGAAAGGTACTGTGGGAAATGCTGTGCTAACAAACACTAAATTTTTTGTAACAAACGGCAAAGTGATTTGCCGCCAGGAATAATATTATTATTATTAGAAATTAACTATACTCTAGTCACTGTAATTTTCTCGATATCACTGCTAGATTTGACGCGCCGGTGGTTGTCCGCCTGCGAATTTTTGAGCGTCCAGTCTCTGGCGTCGGAATAAATAGAAGAGGAGCTGGCCGATGCTGGTGCTCCAGCAGTGTCTGAGCTGTTGGCAATCAAGGCGTCACGATCGTCCGATGTTGCAATGCTCCCATTTCCTGAAACTGCTGTCGCAGCAGCAGCCGCAGCTGCAGCTCGGTCTTGCTTAATCTTTCGACCGAACGCCCTGCTCAATGATGCCTATAAAAGTCGAAGAAACAACGAGCGTGAGTTCCAAAGTTTAAAGACAGATAAGACAATATTCGTGACTTCTCTTACGTGAAAGCTCGCTCTAACGTTGGATTTGATGCCAAGCATGCTGCCGTTATTCTCCGCAGATCGGCCATAAATATCTTCCTGATTGGGTCCACTTGACACCAATCCCGTTGTAAAAGAGCGCGACAAATTTCGACCTAAACTGGCATTACCGTCCATTTTTTCCACTCGTTTCCGTTCGCTTCGAGCTTGTCGACTGCGTTGCTCGTACCTCGCTCTACACATAAATCATCATAACATTTTTATGACCCGCAGCACAAAAAAAAAAAGAGGGAAAAAACTAAAACGTGAATTTGGCACTAGAATTATACCGTGTTATTTGGACGAGCGATTCCAACTCGGTAGCTAAATGGCGACGTATAATGTTCTTTGACGTAGGAATGCCCATGGCGGTCGCCATGACGTCCGCATTAAACGTAGGATCCAGGATTACTAAAGCGCCATGAATACCGCTCTCTTTTCATTCAAATAAATCAGGTGTTCAGACAGCGGAACATAGGGCAATAAACATATGCGTTACATACCTCTAAGGTTGTCGGCGTATTCAGCCAAGTCGATGCCCCGTGCCCAGCTGATAAAACGTTGGTTGGTCCACACCAGAGGATCACAGTCAATCACATCACACTGTCTTCGTCTTTCGTTGATTGCCTGCCGGTCGTATTTGATCATACGAAGGAAAGTAATGCCTTGCACGATAGATGTTTGATGAGCTTTGCGGGTCACACCCAAATGCTTCTCCAATTCACGTTTGGTCAAATTGTCTAGTAGTCGGGCGTCCATTAGACAGGTGTGAAAGGCGTCAGCGTACTGCGTATATGCGGATAATAGTACTTTATTAATGACGTCATTAATCTTTCGAGCACACGTGAATGAACATTGTATACCTGAGTGAGTCCGATGTCGGTGAGCCATTCATTGGCGACCCACGAATTCCCGAGAGTTGACAAGAGCGGATAACGAACTGGTTGGCCAGGCCGCCGTTCTTCAATGGCCAGTCGGACTTTTTTGCGGTGCATGGCGTGATTGAGTCCTAATCCGGCTTCAATTTCAGTGTCCGATAGCTCAAGTAAAACTCTGCCACTCTTGATGTTTTCGGCACATGCGGGCAGATAACGGGCCATGCCCATGCCGAATTCTAACCAGGCCAAGACATGTCCAGCTTTCCAACGTTCGACAGCCCAGCTCTGGGCTTCGTCCCAGAATCGAAACCGGTCGGCCACCGTCTCCTCAGTCAATGGCGTGGTGCATAATGAACTGCGTGGGGACCAACTTCGCCTTGAATCCCGTTCCGACCGAGGTGGACCTTGTTTTTTCAATCAAAAACCACACGTCAATCAAAGTTTGTTATTCGGTTTCAGCAATCGAGGACACAACGCCGATTCCGTTGTCCCGAATCTTTTAATTTTTTCTAATGAAAAGAATGCGGGTGTTTTGTTATTCGTTTCAACTGTTTCAAGGATCACGAGATATTTAAGCGAGGATGTCTAGATATGAGAATAAAAGAGAAATATCATCCTGGCAGCACACTAAATAGGAGCGGCAACCAAACAGCTGTGCCGCATCGAGTTTTCTTCTGTAACTGAAACTCTTTATGGCTGAAAATGTAACCCAGAAGAGTTTAACCGGCGTGTTGGAACTTGATTCGCTCCTACCATTTAAAAACAAAAAAGGAGAATATACACTTTTCGACCTAAATGAACTTCCTGCCACACGAAGGCACTTGTCCATCACGACTAGTGGTGGTAGTCTGTGCTTTTAGCAGCTAGGTTCAAATCGTGAATTCAAATGTCAAAAACCCCTAAAAAGGGGTGTCGACGGGACTACTGGCGCGCGTGTTTCAAGACCAAACGCCCAACAAGTACACCCTCCACACAATTGGTTGGTTGAGAGAAAAAATCACGCAACATCTGCCAAGCGAGAAACGAGCACGTGATTCGACATAGGAACGACATGCACTGTCATAATCACGCAACGGATATAATAATGAACCCGCCAACTAAATTGGACGCGGAATTTAAAATAAAATATATACATCTTCCTTATAAAAATGTAAGTATCGCCATAAATTATGTTCTTACCTTCGTAGATGGAGAGATCGAGGGTTTTGCGTTGCTTGCTGGCTCGGGAAAAGACACGTGAAATGCTGCCCCAAGGTCCACCGTTGCGCGATATCGATTTGTTTAAAGTCAATTTGTTCATGGTTTTGCTACCGAAACTGGCCAAACTCAGCTGATCCGTCGACCTTATTTGTTTTGGTCATAAAAGATCAAGGCGGAGAGAAAGAGAGAGAGAAAAGTTTTTGAATAGACAAACTTTTTGGGAGTCAAAGTAGAAAGAAACTCGAGCACATACTTCCATCCGGAATCAGATGCCAGGGACTGGCATGTCAGCTCATCGAGTTTCCTAACGTCACCGGAATCCACCGTGGCCGCCGACACTGTGAGGATGTACAAACAAAACGAGTTAAAAATAAAAGATTTCAATTTGTGAAAGAGACCGGGTAAAAATGAATAATCTGTAAAACAAACCGACGGCCATTCAAAATATGTTTGGAAAAATTGTATATAAAGACTTACGCAGACTACCGGGCACGATCGAACTCATAGAAAGAGAATCAACATCAGCCATCAGTTGATCGACTAAAGCTGCTGCTATTGCTGCGCCTTTGCACAATAACAAAACATAACGAGTCAAATGAAAAATTTGGGACAAACTGTGCTCAAATTTGAACAAGTCCGGGTGTGTCCTTGTCGGGCGTTTAAAGATAAAAGCTACTAGCATGCAGTAACTACACTCTACGCGTCAATTATGCGTCCCGTCGTCCGTGTGTAAAAGCAGCTGTTGACAATTCGATCTTTATCGCATTAAATTACAGTCCGGCTCTATCAACAGCAGAAATTGCCATCCAACGCCAATCTAGATTTGAATTACTCTTTTTTAATAATTTGAAAATGATTGACGCCCTTATACTATAACAATGAAGCGCCGCCCTCGACATCGGACCATCGATCGCGATGATTGGACACTTAAAGCGCCAAAGTGTCACTAAATTGACATTGTGAGTGGGCCAGCACTGCCACACATAGAAATGTAGGACAAAGCATTCTTGATGATGACCTCGAGCTGCTACAACCCGCTCTTATACTGATGGCCATACCGTCATGATTACTGGGTGCGGTTATCGACGACCCGGCGGCCGCCGTCGTCGTAGCTTCACGCTGGCTCTCGTTGCTGCTGCTGTGATCGATCCGCGAATAAAGAGGCTCGTCGCAAGCATCTGACACGACGGCAGCGCTGTCCATGGAACTGATGCTCGATCTCTTGTGTCTCGCCGTCGTTGCTAGGGACGGACGTTGTTGTTGCTGCTGCTGGCCGCTATTAGCCACGGTCGACATGGCTATCGTCGGTGAAATCCGTTGGCCGGCCATCTGCTGTCGGCTCAATTGCTGTCGGATCTGGCGATTACGTTGCAAAGAGATAAATTAGATTTTAAGACGTCTTGGGGCGCGTCATTGAGAAGCCTTTGGTACGTGTGAAAGGCTCAAATGCCCAGGCGACTTTTTTTCTTTTTTACCTGGGCCAGTTCTTCTTGAAGTTGGTCGATTTTGGCGTCGCGGGCAGTCAATTGAGTTGTCACGGCGAGACAACGTTCGGCTTCGTCTCTTGCGTGCCGCAATATCGTCCATTTCTCCCGTTCCGCCTCGTTGCGTTCCTGTATTAATTGACGCAGGGCCGACTCGCTCTCCCGCATCCGCTGCAAACAACGAATCATCATTTTATTACGTCTTTCTCTACCAGGCTTTACGTTATAAATCACGGAGAAGGGTTTAATCATCCCGCAGTAAAAAAACAGACTACCGCAAACGCTTAAATTGAATTAAAAGGAATCATTTAAAAACAAAAATATTAAAAAAAAAAACATAAAAAATAAAAATAGACGGCCAATTTCGAATATTGCATACAAAGAAACCCCGCAGGAAGAAGAAGACTATTGTACATTTGCAAAGTATTGATCTGTTTGCTGGTGTGGAAGTTGATGGCGAAACCGAGCCCCAAATTCAATGGCAGATTATTATCCAAGTGGTAATCAAGGACTGGGGGTCTCTTTATTCTCTCATCTCTTTATGTCTGTCGTTCTCTCTCTTCCTTGTTCCATCTTGGAAATGACGGACGAGAAACGAGTCAGCAGCTCCGAGCTTTTACTGTGTCTTTTATGCTATCGATCGTCGCCGTTGTTGAAGAGTTTTCATCCTTTCTGTCGTTCTTCAAATGTTGAGAGCTTTCTTTCGTTTTATTCAAGTCGAGCTATTGGATTTTGGAGAGCTCTTCCCTGTACACATCTGCCTCACCAATCTAGATGCTGTTCTCACTCACGACGACGACGTCTATCGCCAATGAAGTGCGTGTAGACTCGATACCGTACATATCTAGGGGGTGATTTCTATTTGACGATCGCAAAATTGTGTTACAGTGATCCATTTTCAGCCTGTTACAGATATGGGAACTATGATGAAAAGATTGGATTTCTATTGCCTATTGAAACGGGCTCGAATCACGAATCATATTCTATTGATTATTTCAAGTGCAATTGCATACTGATGGATGAATGATGCACGAGAAAAACGGTTATCTTTCTTTGACTTTCTTGGAATTTACCAGAGCATTGAATATTGAAACGAGCTGGGAGGAAATCTCAAGAAAAGCGAAGAAGAATTAATTAATTCCAAGAAGACGGAATTCAAAACATTATGGAATATAGTAAAGGTGATCATCAAGAGAGCTCCTAGATTACGCGCACAGGTGCTCTCAAGTACTGTGTGTGTAGCCCTGGCGTTACACGCTTCAATTAACAAGTTCCAGGGGGGTTATGTGAAGCTCGCCGGGCGTGAGTTGAAAAAAAAAAGAGTATAGAGTAGATAGATTGTAGTACCGGAGAGAGCTATAGACCTCCCGACCGCATTTCCCCACCGGAAAAATGAGCCAACCCAGAGAGCACCGTCGACTATACATATACTGTGGGATTAAATAATACAGTGGCAAAAAGAAACAGGGTTACAATCTTCCCCCAACACTCCTTCCGGGAAATCACGACAATTTAATGATGAGAGAAACACAAAAAGCCTGAAGAAATGAACCTCCTGGCTTTTTGACCTCTTCTCGCCGTTATTCCGGCACCAGTACCTCCCACCTACTTTGGCATCGATAGTATAGATATTACACAGCACTCACCTTCTCATAAGCACGGATGAACTCCCTCAACTCTTTTTCTTTGTCTTCTAGCGTGGCGTAGAGCTGCTTCATTTGATTCAGCACGTCGAATTTCTCGGCTTTCAATCGTTTCCGGTCCGCCTTCAGAGCTGAAACAAACAAAAACAATAAACATTTGAAACGAATTTTTAACAAGAAAAACAATTTCCTTTTTTTCTGCTTATGAAGAAAATTTAAATTTAGAAACAAGAAAAACACTGTGGATAGATAAGAGCAGTGGTGCCGGCGTAGAGGTTCCCAACTGTCTTACATTATCGATCCGCATGAGTTTGCGCAGCGCGTTTCAAGCTTCAACAAACAAACCGCTATGGTGAACAACATTAGAACTTTGTCACGTGGCTGATTGTTTGCATCTGGTCACTGCCAACCGTCTCTATACACAGCCCCCAGCCAGAATAATAATGCACACACACTAGATACTATACTCTACGTCTGACCGCACTTTAGTTAGATACCATCGCCAAGCTGACTTTTTTTTTTTACCAAAAGATCAAGGCGGATGAAAGAAGCCTTTTGTTAATGCACTTTTCTTCATCCAGCCGAAACTATGCCATCGCTATGTCTCCATCTTTTGTCAAAGAAAAGCTGTGCGACTTTTCAATGGATTTCCGATGACAAGAAATTTGGAGAATGGCGAGTTTCCAAATTCACGTTCATCATATACACGGGCACAAAAGATGTGGCGTTTTTTTTGAAATCATCAAACGTAGTCACGTTCAATGACTTGCAATCATTTCAACGATCGTCATGTGATTTGTCGAGCGGAAAACGTTGGATTAAAAAATAAGTTTTTTTTTTTTTTCAAAAATGATTTAACAGACCTGAAAGAGCTTCGCGTGCATGTTTCAATTCCGTTTCTAGATTTTTGATATGTTGTTGGGTCGCCTTGACATCGTCCGTGGCTTCGCCCGACGTTCCATTGAATTTCTCTCCATTGGTTTTCGGAGTCGTCCGGCCACCGTCTCCGTTGATGGTCGACATGTCAAATCTGGTTGTAGAGAAACACACAAAAATATGGAAAAATCAACCAAAAGTCACGACTTGATCGAATTTCCACCACTTGATTGACACAATCTCACATTACGACATGTGTGTTAGTCACTTAAATATTCCATTTGGGGGTGGGGAGAAAAGAATAGGCGGCTAAGCTAAAAAAGATCACTGCTAACTGACTATACACACATCTTCGGATGGGATTTTTCCCGGCTTGTTATTCCCTTTCTAGGTCATGTTACAATGCTTTTGGTTATTCGTATTCACCACACAGTCCTTGGACGACGACTAGCTGACCGAAATTGGAGATTACAGTGGGGGTAAGACACATAACGTCTGGCAAAGTTTGTAAGCATCACGCGGGAAATCTCGAGATCAATACCCCAAGTTACACAATACCACCTGCACTTATTTTTTCCTTTCCCCCCTATTGACCACTCCACCTTTAACACACACAAAAGGTGCGCGGGGATCGAGGCCGTTTTCGAATGATGGCCTGCGGCTAATCAATAGGTAAGAAAAAAGGAGGGCATTTCCTTAAGGGGGTGGATGTGGGGTGGAGAGGGAAAAAAAAGTGAAGGTTAGGTCTGATAACGCACCTTTAAAAGTTTTTTAAGTTATTATCTCCACGACGAGGAGGGGAAAGGAATTTAATATATAACGAAATAAGGAAAAACAAAAAGTAAAAACGCATGGAGATTCTCTTTCAAAACGTAATACTGGCGGTCAGCTTTTGTGCCTTATCGGTCAACTGTGAGATGCTGAGGCATAATAACATTCCTTAAAAGATTTCCATTGGATATAAGTTACCTGTAGATTTTGTGTGGAGCCGTGAAGAATCAACCGCCGAAGGCTTCCAACTGATTATTTTCTCTCTCTCTCACCACAGAAGAACACAGAAAAACTTTGATTCTTCGTGCAGTATCTTCACCAACTGCATCGAAGCGGATATCACCATGTAAAAACCAAGCAGATGATTATTCACGTGACACAATCCGAGCGGAATATATAAATCACTCACTCACGAGGGAAAAACTCAAAGAAAAAACCGAAACAAATGGCTCACGTAATTTAAGTATATAAAAGATGAATAAATAAAAGACAACTAAAAAAAAATAACGAGGGAGGGAAAGAAAAACGACGGCACACACAGGAACGAACACACACACCAACACAAGAGCCAACAACAAACCGGTACCGAGTCTACCGACTTCTATCGTCTACTGCTGGTTTTACCCCCCTCGACACAGGGTGGCCCCATACTCACGTTCGGACGACATTTTTATTTAGGCTTGGCGCATAGTGTAGTTTGTCTAAGCTTTTGTCTGTGTGTTTCAATTTGAGAGGTTGGCTACTGTTCCAGCTATCAAGCTAAATTAAAAGCGGATTATTTTTTCTTTTCGTCCCGACTGTTCTCGTCTCACGTTCCTCTCTCTCCCCTCCAAACTCCGCTGGCGTTTCTATTCACTACCCAATATACTTTTCTTTTCCCTCTCTCTCGTCACAGGCACAAGCATATACACACAACTGTATTGATCGTTTTCATCATCCAGCGTTACCAGACACTTTGAAGCGCGCGCGCTGATTCGTCACACACACAACTCCCGGTTGCTTCTTCTTCTTCGACGACGCACGTACAACTCGTTTACTACACACGAGAAATGAGTCATCCGCTTCTTTTGAATTCAGCCCCCACAGTTGAGAAATGTCATGTCAATTTTAAATAGATTATTATTCCCCAAATGGAATTTAAAAAATACAGCTCACGAAAAATCTATCAAATTCAATTTCCAAGTATAAAATCTTATATAAAGATTTTTGCGCAACCGCCTGTTTTCTCGGAAACTTTCATTTTTTTTCTTCCTTCTTCCGGTCGGGAAGTCCGTCTGTCCCCCCCTAGACTGCACGCACGCAGGGTGACTTACAGATCCTTTTTGAATAGAAAAAAATAAAAGGGCAAGAGAGAGAATATAAGCTCCATCAGTTCTGGCAACGGCGCCAAATCGGTGCGATGAAGTAAAAAAGAAGAAAAAGGGAAAGAAGAAAAGGATTTGTAGAGAGGGGGGATGATGATGAGGACAAGACGGACATCCATCTTTCAGCATTACCGGAGCAGCTCTTTTCATAGTCGACGTCGCCTTGTGCTTTCCATCAACTCCTTTGATGTTTTTCTTCTTCTTCTTCTCCGGGGGTGTACCTTTTAAACTTCTTCCTTTTGTTTTGGGTTGTGTGACAGCGCAAGCACGACACGTTCACTTTTGTTTGGGTGTTCGACTTGTTTTTTTTTATTGTGCTAGTAAGTGGCAATGTTTGAAGACACGAGGAATGAAAGGAAGAGAGCAGGGTGAGGATTGTTTTTAGGACATAGTCGGGGTTCGGAAATAGACTTATTGTGTGTGTGTGTGCGTGTGTGTGTGTGTTTTTCGGTTATTGTGGAATGGCACTTCAAGGCTCCCTTTTCTTTTTTTAAAAAATTTCTCGTCTATACTAATGGAGCACTCATGAAACCCGAAAATTGGTGTAGATGCAACTAGCGTTATACATTTTGTTTAAATTTTTTGTGCTATTGGTCCTCTTGAGTGGACGTATTAGGACAGGTTGCCGGTTTAGCCCGATGGGTGTTGACGGCCTCAATCGGCATGCGGATTTCTTCCATTTTACAACCGTAAGCCACCGGCGTCAACTTGATTATGGTGTGAAGAGGCACTTCAATGTACGGCAGTTGATCTACATTTCAAAAAAAGTGTTGCGTGATTGCGGCACTTTTTAAATTATACTACAAGAACAAGAAAAAAGAAAGTCGCACCTGCAGTACGATCCAAGAAATAGGCCAAGAGGCAGCGCAGCACAGCCTGGTGTCCGATGACAAGTACATTCTTTTGCCTCTCAAGTTCCATGATGACGGGCTCTAGGCGAGCGACGAGATCCTCATAAGATTCGCCTCGTGGATAACGATAATGAAATTTGTCCAGATCTCGGTTACGGAACTCGTCTGGATGCTTGCTCTCGATTTCTTCGTACGTCATTTCCTCACAAATGCCCTACACATCAAATGTCAGAGCCCATCAATCAGGGTGATAGATTATTAGTCATCCCGTCGAATTACAATAACTTACAGCATCGATTTCGTTGAGAGCCTTCCAGCGCTCTTGAGGCGCTTCGATATAGCTGGCCGTTTGAATGGTTCGCTTCATCCATGACGTCCATACTTTGAGATCACGGATGCGTTGTTTTTTGACGAAATCGCCAAGGGTTTTGGCGTAGTTCCAGCCCTTTTCAGACAAGTCAGAGTCTCCGCCGATCTTCCCTTGAAGGTTGTGACAGCTCTCGCCATGCTGAAAAGAGAGACAACAAAAAATTGAAGTTTAAGAGGTGGCCAAAAATGGGCATTGGTTTAAACTTACGCGAGTCAGATAAATTGTGCGCGGAAGAATGTGTATGTTCATGAGATAGTAAATAACTCGACTCTGAATGTGACCCTCGTGACGATGCACCAACACTTTGGCCCCTGAAAAACCAATAAAAATAAACCTTGAAATGATATTGAGGCTGTTTAAACTGAAGAACATACCAGTGTTAAAAATTTTCATGAAACTGAAATGAGATTCGAGTATTTCATCCAACGGCTCGTACAGGGCTTCGTAATGTTGAATGCGCAACAGGAAATCGTTGAGCACTGTTTCATTTTCGACATCCTTGTAGTCGGGACTGTTGACTTTAACCTCTTTTATGGTGGCCTGTACAATTTTGGGGTCATTACAAATCGATTCGACAAAGAGCAACTTGTAGCCCATTTTCTCCACTACGATGGAATGGATCATACGGCGTCGGTCACGTGTCGTGTTGGTCGCGTCAAAAACCTGCACGCAAGCCAAACATCCGATTTAGTAACTACTTTGAAGGTCGGATGTCAAAAGTGTCGAGTTTGACTTACTGCCACTTCGCCACCACTGCGTCACACAACCAGCCGGCAAGTTGTACATGTTAACAAACATTTTTTAAGTATCAAACCATAAATAATAAAATGTTTTAATTACGAAATTTCGATCCATTCGCATGCATCCTCTAACGCATCCATAGCGACCCGTTCACGCAACGCCATCGCTTCCGTGTTGTCCGGACGGAAAAAGTCATGACTCTTGTAGGCTTCAGTGGCTTGACGGCGGTACTCTCCCAAATTGAAAACTGTCGGGAGCAAGCAAGAAAATCCATTAGAGGGGGATATTATTGTTCGTTCAAAATCAATATTCTTTGATCCGGAAATTCAATAAAACAAATTGAAAAAGCCAGTGCACAAGTTAAAAAGGTCAACTCTTTTTAATATTATTATCGAACGTGAATTGAATGGGAAATTGCGATGTTGATGCCATCTAGCGCTCACCTTTGGTGTTGATGCCAATCCAGTTCAGGTAGCGACTCAACTTCTTACCCATGTAAGTTTTTCCGCGAGCAGGTAAACCGACGAGGGCAATCACATGAGGCGTATTGACATAGTTGACGCGCTCACCTGTCGTCGTCAACAGAAAAACATGACCACGAAAAACATTTCTGTGCACACATCAAACAACATTGTAACCCGAGAAGGACCGTCAAAAAAACCTTAAAAACGTTCCTGACAAAATACAATAGCAAAAATGTGTGTCTTCTCTTTTTTCCCCTTGGAAACTGAAATCTACTTCTCTAACAATACCCTTAGTCCCAAGGTCGAAACGGTCAGGAAAAAACAAAAATTTACAAAAGGCGAATGGCCGCCTGGAATGTTTAAGAATGCATTGGAAATAAATGCGCAGGGCAAAGGCATGGGGGATGTTGTTTACCGATTCTTATGGAGTGACACCTTTGCCGAAAGTCACTTGCTGGTGCCAGGATTTTCTCCGGTTGTGCAGCTGTAGCCATTTCTATAGTAACGAGATATCTAGGCCAAACCCCGGCAAATGGGACTCACAAACACTCAAATGACTACAGCGACTTCTGATTCACACTTAACCCGTTTCCTATTTGAGCCTTGTCGTTTTCAGTCAAAGAAGTTGGACAGGAATCAAGTTCAAACCGCCCACTAATCTACGAAGCGTAATTTAGTTCACTGTTTTAAGACTGTGCCAGCAATATTGGCCGACTTCTTTTCCCCTCAAACTATCAGACAGCTTTAAATCCTACAGGGGGTTCTGGCATCGACTCTCTCGCTCTGACTCTTATCGATGTGTTTTGTATGCTCGTCTGCTAGATCACGTGATTACACTGTGGGAATCACGACAATTTATCGTGCGAGCGAAAGCCGAAACACAAAATCGTTTAAAGAATATTAAGTAGTTTTTAATATTAAAAAAAAATCGGACAATTTTTGCGATAGATGCGGCAACCCAGTTTGACAGAAGAAATTTAAAAATTTTAAAAATTATATAAAGGACAAAATAAAAATTGTATTACCATTTCTCCAAATTGTAGTGGATTGAACTCTCCCTTTGTTGGATCGCAAGGTCAACCATTTCCGTTGGAACCCTTCAAGCAATTCATCGATTATATCACTTTTCGTTGTCACTTGCTCGGATTTAACTGGATGTAGCGATGTGGCAGTTGCGTCTGTACGACGAAGGTCATTTCCCGGTGGATCAGTGGGAAGAACTGGTGTATTCACACACTCGAGCGGAGATTTGGCCATTTTCTTTAGGGAAACTGCATTCCCATTAGTCTCCCATCGTATTTGTCCATTATCAGACCGCCGACCCACTTCCATGACGACCAGCTGCTCTGCAAGCTTTAAAACCTAAGTGGAATGTTAAAGATTATTAGAGGATAATTGAGGTGTAGTTTGTCGGTGTTCCTTGTTCAGATGGCGACGAACGACTGAAGGTTCAACTTGCCCTTTTTCGCATTACCCGCTTTTGAAAAAAGCGATTCAAGTCCAGATGGAGGTGTAAGTGCACTTCTTCATTCACTACAATTGGCGGAGCAATGCGCCAGAAAGCAATTTGGATTGGCCAGCCACATAAATTTGCGAGTTATCAACCTTGGGATATCAAAATTTTTCGGCATCATCAGAAAAATAAAAGATTCATTGCAAGCGAAACCGCAAGCTCTGTGCAAGGGAAACCCCAAAAGAAGTCATTACCGCGTTCATTCCACGAAAGGATTTCGTTGTAGTTGTACGTATGTTGCAATCAGCCGGGAGGAAACCCTGAATGAAACCCTAGAACACGACATTCATCAAATGGTTAAAGTCCCATTAAAATCGGATGGTTATTCATCCGCTGCTAACATTAGCTTGCCACAAGTGTCCCAATTACTTTGCTGATTTCCGTTATTACTCTGCGTCGTCATATTTCAAATATCCAAAGGACTCGTCCAAAGGGTAATGTTCTCGAGCTTTTTGCTAATTCAGATTCCGCCATTACATCTGACACGACAAATTGCTTCTTTCTTTTCAAACGGTGTCTTGTTTACTTCAAAACGATTGAAAATCGAACAATTTTTAAGAGAGGATAAACAGGTTCACGGATTCATCCACAACAGTACAAGAATACGACGTTCAAAAATTAATTTTCAAAAGAGTGTAGATTAACTTATTTCGATGAATACGTAAGACTCTTTTGGCCACCCTTTCTGTGGATTCTGTTATTGCTATGTCCGGGACCACCTCTTCGGTTTTTGCCACCACGGCCTCTTCCTCGACCCCGACCGCGTCCATCACCATCTTCACGCAGTGCGCTCCTTTTAAAAGCGTGATAATCAACCTGGGAATAATCAAATGGTTCGAAATTAGCCCCGCTGTCATTTCCTGCTTCTTTGCTCGCCGGTCGTTTTAATGATTTTTTCTTCATTCCTGGATTGGGGCTCTTGGATGTTGCTGGATTAGGGCTCTTGGATGCTGACGGCACTACTGCATCCGCCGACTTTTTCGATGGGGAGCTGGAGTTTGATGGAATTACAGATGTTTCAGGAGTAGCCGTTACTCGTTTAGTACTCCCTACTTTCTTCTTCTTCTTGTTAAGTCCCTGCGCTTTCAACGCCAACTTCTTTTTCTTCGCAGGAACTACTGCTACTGCTTCCGCCTCTTCTTCCATCGCTTCCGCTTCACGCTGGGCATCGGGTGTTGAATGCGCCACTTCTTCCATGAAATGTTGGCGCAACTTTTCGACACGTTGTGCTTCTGCGGCTTCTTCGGCCGACTTTAGAGCTCTGACACGAATATATCTCGTGTATGGAGAAACAAAATTAGTTGATACATTTGTCACGATGCCAGAATGAGCCGATTCGGCGAAGATTAGAGCTTGTGGGAACTCTTTTACAGTGACGCGGACTCCAAACTCCTCGGATCTTGACGCCATTGATTCGATCGTTTGCGGATTCAGCAGAGTGGGTAGGTCGTCTCGGATGTCCTGAGAATGTGTCAAGTCGTGCATACAATAAAGGGGGTCTTCGGTGTCTTGATCCAATGGAGTCGGCATCATTTTCGGGATGGCTAATGGCTGGCCGTGATGTTGTAGAGTGGCGAGAGGCATTTCTCTGGCTTTTAATATGATTCCATGGAGATGAAGTAAATGCTGACGAACGAGCGAAGGGATAGGTGAACAACAGGCAAGGATACCTTGCATCTCCTTAGGTAGAACATCGGCGATTTGTAACAACATGTGTTTGGGTAGAACAAAACCAGTGCTCTCGTCTTCTTCTCGAGCTATTCGATCGCGCCAAGCAAACAGTTCTTTTAATGCAAACAGCTGACGTTCGTTGAAAATCTTCTTGCTGAGCCTATACAATTCCAAGTGACTTTCGGCAGTGATAGGGGGAATTCTGTAACGTTTGAGACAAACCAGTCGGCTGTTTTGCCAAACTGCTGTCAGCAAATTATCTCCTGTTCCCTTCATCTTCAAATCCTTTTTCATCTTTTCGTAAATGTATCCTAGGTAGTGGGTATCTTCTCGAGCATAATTGACCATTTGCTCAGGCAAGGGACGAATTCGCCAATCGGCTAGCTGGTATTGTTTGTCAGCAATAACTTGGCAATAATGACGAAGGAGGAAGGACAAGGACAGCTGTGCAAAACCCAATAATTTGGCAGCGTGATAAGTGTCAAAAAGATTAACGACGTAGATACCGAAATCGCGCTGAAGCCACTGAATATCCATATCAGCTCCATGAAAAATCTAAACGAAAACCAACAAAATAAGTTTGTTACTTCTTCAATTAAACAGTTAGCTCATACCTTAACAATCTTTGGGTTGCAGAAAACTTCATTTAAAGGCTGTAGTTGATCCCATAGCTCTAAAGTGTCTATAATGTAGTCAGAACTGCTTGTTGAAATTTGCATTAAGCATGTTAGGCCTTGAAAGGATCTATATGAATGGGCCTGGCAATAAATAATTAAGGAACTTAATAAGGTTCACCAATTTAAAAACTGCTAGACAGTGAATAATACCTCCAGATCTACAGCAATCACAGTTTCCTCAAGCAAAACTTTCAAAAGACTTTTTAAACCTTCTTCAGTATCTATCATTACCAAAGGGATTTCTTGAACACTTGGGAATGGAGGCACTTCATCAAGTACGGTGAAGAACTTTGGATCCGGTGTAAAACGTTCCAATTCAAATTCGTACGGATGGCTAAACTCTTCATCGCCCAAGTCATTCAATTCTAATAGTATCGCCAGTGGTTTCAACGAATGAGGCTTATCTTTGATTTTGGGGATAAACGGTCCAGGTGAATTCTTGATTTTCTCTTTGAATTTCAACTGTGGTCTCAGAATGTTTTTAGCAGAAAGAAGTTTGTAAGAGGTTGCTGGTGAACTCTGTAAACAAGATGAATACTTTATAGATTCAGCATCTAAGACAACAATTGGTATGAAAAACTAGATACCACAGAATGCCGATTCCAACTGCCATTAATATTTGTAGTTTTTGCCATCATCTCAACAACTACAGTTTCTGCTTGTTTTTTTAATCCAGCAGCTTCATCTAGAGAAAGATTCTGAAACGAAAGCAGTTTTTTTTAACAGGTGTAAAATTCTAATAATTCCTAGTAGCATACTATTCGCTCCATCAAGATGTCATTGTTGTCCGACACCAGCTCCATCTGCTCTTCCAAATCCAATTTTCCCACCTTTCCTGTTAGTCCATAGTGTCCGTAAATTGTGGTCATCCTTGACAAATAAAAATTTTAGGATCAAACAAAATTCTTATACTTAACGGTAGCTGTAACTCACAAGTTAGTAATGCGACCACCAAATTCTTTCATTGCGCTGGCATATGCTGGATAACTTTGGTAGTAATCCCAGTCTGAACCACTACTTGGTAATTCATTAGAGTACTTTGTGACCTTCATTGCACTTTGAAATAATTTCTAAATAAACAGAGAAAATCAAGTTGTGACTGATATGAAATTTCAAAATGTTTGGCCAGCCAATGCTCTACCTGTTGAACCTCTTGGGCATTTCCATTCTTCTCACTTTCTTTTTCACTCATTTTAAAAATATTCTCTGATCATCAATTGCAACAAAATCTTATTGCGATTATTCACAGAAAACATTAAGCACGTGAATCGCCTTGTTTCAGTCTCGCCGTTGACCAAAGAATCATGCTTTCAGAATCCACTTGTCGTCTGCTACATTATGCATGTAATACACCGTTAGTTAAACAGTTGATTTATTTATTATTAAACTTAAAAAGGATCTATATTACTTAATTAATTGAATATCTATGAACAAGTAAAATATTTAGTAAATTTAGAATATTTTTCAACCCACGACTAAATATTTTTTATTCATTTGAAAATGCTATTGCGCTTTAAAATTCTGCCAAGGGCGTTATAAAAGTTCCCCGAAAATAACAAATCAACAAGTGCCTTGACCATCATTCTTTTCCATAAAATAATAACAATTTTAATCCCGCCGTAAAAATGTTTGCACTAGTTGTTTATTAACTTGGACTTTCGTTATTGAGTACTTATAAAGGTTCACTGTGTCATCCAAACTTGTCGTTTTTGCGAAGGTAACTAATATATGACAGACGCTTGAAACGATCGAAAGATTTTCTTATATTGCTTTCTTTTTCAGCACATAACAATGCACGCTGTTGTCGTTGTGACTGGAGGGATTTTGACTTCCGTATTCATTGCTGCTCTCCTTGCGCTATTGTTTATATGCAGATATAAACTATGTTGCTTTAATCTTGGTTCTAAATTTAAGAAGAAGGAACAAAGCCCACAAGTGCAGCAGAATGGATTCCATGTGAGGTAACTATCTCAAAAACGAACAAAGACTTCTTTCGCAGTTGGGAGTAATTTTGCTTTTGAATTTCCCAGTAGGTCTGATATTCATCTAATCAGTAGCCTAGAGATGGAAGATGAAGACTACATCATGGACAATATTGATCCTGAAGATTTAGTGATTCACCCTGACTTGGACAAAGTTCTAGAATCTCACAGATGGAAATGGGTGGACGATGCCCTTGGAATTGTTCCTCATTGCCTTCAGATTTTAAAAGGCTGTCACTTGATGAGTGAAAGGCTTGTGACTACAGCTATGGCTTCTACAGATCAACAGAGATTTGTTGAATTGGCAATGGTACAACTCTCATTATCTAAAAGAAAAATAATTGCATGCATTTCTGTTATGTTGGAATTCAGTTGTGACACTCCAAAGATTACTATGTGTCTGAAAGTTCTGTTGTGTTTTAGGTTGCAAAATCTGTCCTTCCATTAGTTGACGACGTCTTGCGTTCCATGTGCCCACCCATTCAACCACGCGATGTCGAAATCCGAGCCTTTGCCCTCTTGAATGCTGTCAACCGCTTGAGCAAACTCACCGAGCGAACATGCAATGTGTCGTGGCCATCAGCTATTTTCGAAGAGATGAATATGCATTACCAGGTAACGTGCATCTTTTAAATGCTACACGACTTGTTTGCTTGGAAACGCGAACTGGCTCTGAATGTTCTCGATACTATCTGCTTAACTTTTCATTAATTTGTACTGCAGAAACTCAAAGCCATCGCCCGGCGCTCTGAAACTCAATTATGGAACGAACGAAATCTTTACAGGGAAGGTGTGACCATAGTCGAATCATCCATGACTTGAAACACGAATAATCTCGAAAACCTTCGTAATCTCCGTCCAAAATATCACAACGTATCTTAACAAAATTAGCCTCACTAACCTAAATGCACAATGTTCGTTACAGTGGACTCATTATAACGTCTGACCAAGTAATGTACCTTTATTAATGGCTCTAACGATTCAACTATCCTTTTTGTATTTTCCTTTTTTAAATGTAACCACTCGTTATCAATCAAAGTTCGTTCCAAACTATTTTGGCAACTTTTTATCTTTTTTCAAAAATAATAATGGTTCTGATCCTTTTGTTTACGTCTGCCACGTGAAAAACAAGTTTTGGACTCGGGTGTGTAGTGAACCGTTTAAATTTTAAAAAAAAAAAGAGAGAGCGAGGAGGGGGAAAAAAAGTTTGGCGGCAGATCACGTTGTGGCTTACACAACATTATCAAAAAGTTTCAGTTCTAGGAAATCGATCGATGACTCCGCTCTCAAATAATACCAGAAAATGCCAAAAAGTCTGACTCTTCGGGGTGGGCATTGCGGAGCCGCACTTCACCAAATTGGGTAGAACAAAAGAAAGCGTATGGAAAACCAAACCAAACAAAAAAATTACCATGGTCAATAATGAAAGTTTGAATCCCCCCGTATTTTTATTTCTTTTAGAAAAATAAAAAAAAGCTGCGACATTTCCATATCGACCGACGGACTCACCCCCCCACTTCCAGCAGGTGCACCAAATCTGTTTGCCTTCATCAGAGAAAAATAGTCGAGAGTCTGTGGCAAGTTTTGAGGCGATCTGCAGCTGGGAATATATGGGCTTCCATCATCCCGTGTGTCCGTCATTTGTTTGCAAATGTCTAACAGGTATAAAACGAATGAGGAGGGGAAACAAACTATCGAAACCGGCCACCTGCGCGGTTTCCCTGGAGCGACAGTCCACGTCTGCCGTTTTCACCGCGAAGCGTTTGCATTGAAAGGAACAACATCCGCATCTGGTTTGGAAAGGGGATAGATAGACAACAATTATTGGTCTCTGTGGAATGTTCGTGAGTGGACCAGAACAACCGTCAGCCTCTTTTCAGAGAAGTGCACGCTCTGTAAAAAAAAAAAACGACGTGGTACATTTACCGAGTGCGACATGTGCTGGGGTTAAAGTCCGATAATAGCGGCTGCTGCATCCGGCCCCGATAAACATAACCCGAGCGGATGTGTCCCTCTACTTCTAAAAACCCCAACCGGCCGAAAGAGACCAAACAAATTTAGTAACTCAATTCTCCCAACTTTTTAATCCGATGATGGGCCGGCCATCGACCGAGTTTGCACGAACTGCGTCTCTTTTTCCCTACGCGCAAAAACAAAAGGGCCCTCCCACCGTGACGTAACAGCAAGCGCGTTCACTTTCGATAAGTTGTATAGTTTCCACGCAATGTTACATGTATCCCAATCCATTTCAACTTCGCCAACTTGTCAACGAGTAGTATCTTATTTTTATTTCGATTCTTCGATTGAAATCGATGTGAATGTTTCCTACCATCGCCGGAAATATGGGACTAAATAAATTGCCGGTTACCTTCCATGGAGGATGGATCCATCAAGCTCGTCCGAATTCAATTCTCCACCTTCATCAAACTCAGCGGGCTCCCGCCCCCATCGTCAGTTTCACTTGGCACACACAAAGATACTTATAATAAAAATATACATTTTCTGGCTATATCAAAACTATTTCATTCAATAAACCCAATTTCCCTTTCGTTTGCTACACACTCTCAAGCGTGTACGTGGAAATAGAATTCTTGGTAAAAATATAAAGAAAAAGAGATGGTCGCTTTCTTTCGCCCATTTTATACGCACGAGAGTGGAATATAAGGAAATCGATTTGGGCCTCCGTTTATTTTCGGCGCTACATCTCTCCTTTTGTTCCGCATTTTCCTCTCCAGCAGCAGAGTACTACTACTGTCTCTATACTATCCACTTTGAGTTGACGATAGGCTACTTTAGACGGAACAATATATGTACGTTGGCATTCATATAAGAAACGCAGTTGCTAGCTATAGTCCCACGTCCGCCATTGCACACGCGATGGAATAGAATCCAAATGGAATTCTATAACCTTCGTTTTCTCTCCCCTTCGCCCGCTATAGGTTCTTCTTGGAATATAGATGCAGTGGCACGGCAACTATGTATAAATATATCCGTCTGTACCATCATCCGGCGATGGCCGGGCGAGTTATTTCACGACTCTGCTGCTGCTGCGGAACATGGGCTCCTCTTCCTAACCCAAAAGGCCAAAAAGAAATAACTATAACGGCGCTATACTCTAAGGGGAAGAGCAGCAGCAGCTAGAAGATAGAGTCTGGGGGATTATTTAAGATGGCCCGTGTACCCTTATCCCTGGCCGTCTTCGTGTATTGTGTGTGTGTGTGTGTCTACTCCCACGGAATCAAAAGGAAAAGAAAAAAAGCTTAGCCGCTTATCTCCGTCGTACGTAACTCTCTCTCGGGCTCAGCTCAGCCATCAAATGTCTTCTCCGCCAGCGGAAGAAAAGCCAGCGCCGCATCGAGCCGCCGCCATGGAAATATCCGCTTAGAGAGTACACACACATACAGCAGCCTCCAGTGCAGCGCGTTACATGTTACGTATACAGAAAAGGGATTGGAGCGGGAGGGATTGATGTGTGTTTGCTGAAGGCGATGGAATCGCCAGACGAAAGAAAAAAAAAAATAGGAATCGCTTTTCTTATTTCCTCCGCTTCCCCAACACCCAAATAAGAATAAGAAACAAATACAAAAAATCAAATAAAAATGTCGTTTTTTTTTTGGTAACACGATCACCCCCCGCCCATTGATAAAACACGTCCGACATGGCAGCAGCAGCAGCAGCAAACACAAGTCCGTCCGTCCATCTCTTTTACTTGGCAAACAGAAAAAAACCGCTGATCAAGCGGCCATTCAATGACGACGACGATACTGCAGCTTTGTGGCAATCTCGCCCTGGAAAGATGTTGCACCGTCTTCTATTCGGCGAAAATAAAAAGGCAAAGAATCAGGGCTACTACATTTAGAGAAGCCAACTTGATATGTGTGTGTATATACACAGCAGCAGTCGGGGCGGCCAGGGGCTGATGCAGCGCATTCAATCAACGGAATCAATGCCAACCGCCTCCGCCGTGGATTTTCAATGCGGATGCTAATGAGAAAAAATCGACGGGCCAAATGGAAATGTCAAACGATGTGGGGGTGAGATTAAAAGGCTCGGCCGTGTATATATGTATGTATAGGACTTTATTAGAAGCCCAAAGGAAGGAAAGGTTAACACACACACACGCGTATATACAATTACATCTCATTTCCCTTTTCTATGGTAGCGCCCAAAAACCGTTTCTCTTATTCTTCCTCTCCTGCGCAAAAGAGTTTGCATAGAAAAGCGGCTGCTGCCAATTGCCGGTATATAGCGCAAAGAAAAGAAAAGAATAAAAGCGTGAGCAGCCAAAATGAATTATTCATTTGACATATCCGAGAAGAGCGGGGCATGCGGGAAAGAGCGTGACTCGAATAATCCATCTCCATCTGTGTGTGTCTTTCTTTCTTCTCTTTATGTAGACGCAAACGACTTGGAAATAGAAAGAATAAATAAAACTAGAGTTGCCGTTGGCCTCTTAATGGTTGACAACCAACTGGTCAAATAAAAGTCGATGGAAATCATCGAAGGCCTACACAATTTCGGGTGTTGCGACGATGTGTGGCGGATGATAGACGCAACCAACTCTCTTTTAAAATATGGGCACGTTTAGTCAAAGAAAAATGCTGATGCTAGAACGCTCCCGGATGTTGGGTCCGTGTTACATTACAAGCGCGCGGCGATTGATAAAACAGCGAAAGAAAACAATGCCGAGGACATGACGAACTGATGGCGGGGCTCGTCAGTATATACTAGTACTGATTACGACATTGAAATGTACATATAGCGATATCCCGAGCTTGGCGCACACACACACACAGCCGATTTGGTTGACAGTAGCAGCGAGACACGCACTGCTGGGCATACGAGCTGAATATGCCGGCCGAGTTATCCGTTATGTATACATTTCGTGATCGTAATAACAACGGCCAGTGATTGACGTTTTCAATTTAAAAGAAAATACAAATCCACTTAAATGAAAAAGAAAAACGAGGACATGTATCTGTGACGTTTGATTTTGTCTAGAATTTTTTGGCTAGTCTTCGCATAATATCAAATGTTGACCCTGCCGTCCATCCGTCCAACAATCTGAGTTTCACCTCGTCCATCGGTCAGTCGATTCGTTTTTTTTTTCTTTTCCCCCCAAGATAACAAACAACTCGACACCCAGCGTGCTACACACACATCACCCGGATGGCAACATCATCCCAGCCATTCATCCATTCGTTTTAACATTTCCCATTCGATTTGTGTGTTGTGTGTGTTCTAGATTTGATCGAAGTCGAGATAATAGGGAAGCCCGCAACGTGAACGTCATTGAAAAATAAACGGGAGGGTTTTTGGATGCAAGTGATAATCTTGCATTTGTCTGTCGGTGTCGCATTACCCGTTTGCAATAAGTGGCGATAAGTCGCGCGCTAGCCATCGACTTCTAGCTCTGATTTATTTTTTTTTTCTTTTCGAATTTCCAAATTGACTCCCAGTTGCTCCTCACCCCCCACTTGCCCGCCTCCTTTGGAGCAGCTCCTCCATTTCTACTCTACTCGAAAAAAAAACTTCCAAGCTGTGGTCTAAATACTGTGCGATAACCTTCAGTCCCGAACAGACTTAACCTCAGATAGAGACAGAGTTTGTGTGTGCTGTGTGTGTTGTGTGTGATCGAGAAGCGACGAGAGTGTTGTTGTCTCTGAACTGTGACGACGACGAGAGACGGGAGCCCAACCAACGACAGAATCGTTCACTTGTTCACAACGTCTCGACTGATGCGCTTGGTGATGATGAGTCCGACTCTCCTCCGGCCGCACCACATTCTTCCGCACGTCCGCATCACTCACGCGACAATCAAAAAGAAAAGCCCAGCACGGTACCTTCTTCTTATTTTTTGTAAACTTTTTTATTGGGGTTTGTCGATTTCTTTTGAATTTATTCCATGTTTCGTTGGCGGTGACAATTCGATTGTCGTTGATTCGATTTTGCGCTCGTTTATTTATTCCCGATGCATTCTCTCCCTCTTTACTTTTATCTTTTTTTATTGTTTCTCTTCGATTTTGTTTAGTCACTCTGTGTGTGTGTTTAGAGTGAAAACAAATAACGAGTCGTGTAATAGGATGTAAAAAAATTTTTTAATTTTTTAGAGATAGAAAAAGATAAGAAAAAAGAGGGCAGAGACACACACACATCGAAAGGTGCAACTGCACATGCACGTTGGGCCAGTTCTTGATACTTACACAATATAATAATAATAGGTCCATTTAATACTGGTTATTGTTATATTGTTGGGCCCGTTTGGCGACGGCCAACAAAAAAGGAACAAACAAAAAGTCTTTGTAATAGTTTTGAGGACGCTCTTAAATGAAACAGACACCCCCCCCCCTTCTGTCGTATCATCAAAATGGCTGTCCCCTCTCAAAACTGTGCATGTAAAGAGAGACGGACACCTGCCCGTGGTCTGTGAGTGACAGAATGGCCCATCTCTCTCATATTTTGTATAAACCACCACCTTACATCCCGCCCCCTGCTCAACCCCCCCACCTCACCTTATTCTAATATGCACCACACCTCGTCGTCTACACTTGTCCGTCTGTTTTTTGTGTGTCGTTTAAATAAGCCGACAACCTGTGCGATCGTCCCGCTCACTTGGATTCGTGCCGTTCGACCAGATAGAGGCCCCCCTTACACTTCGTCATCTCGTAACCGAAATATTTGTGTTCGATTATTCGTTATCGACGCTGTTTTCTTCTTTCCATACGTCAGCCAACTCCAATCGCGCCCAGATAGTCACAAGTTCAGGCCACCAGCGCCCCCAAAAAGGAAATATAAATCTGGTAAGATAATAAATTTTTGGCTGCTGCCCTTTATTTTCCCCCCCTAATCCCCCCGGCCCTCACACTCCCAACCGACCGATCGACCACCATCCGAAAAACGACACGTCGACTTTGAACTCTCTCTCGTGTTCTTGTCTACGTGCCTCCAGTCTAAGTTTAAGTCTCTCCAAACAATTTTGTGGGTTGATTTTCGTTTCTTCATTTCGGGGCGGAATAATATGAAAATGGGAAAAATCTTTGACTGACCTAGTCTCTCTTGTGTGTTATGACATCTGACAACACACAATTTGAATATACATATATATCTTATCGTCAATGTATAGACGAGACATAGCCAGGCAGACACACACACACACAATTTCTCATAATGTCTATGTGTCCAGGCTCCCCCCCCCTCATCCATCCATCCATCCATCCATCCATCTCAGCTAAAGGAGAAATCCAGCACGTTCCATTATGTTACGTCGTTTGTACGGTGGAGTTGACGGGGGAGAGAGGCAGGAGCAATTTCCTTGGTTTAATCCGTCAAAACTTGATGGGCAATATTACACACACATATAGACCAACAGCTGTACAGAACTAGAGAGAGATGGTAAGGGGGGGGGGGGACGTCGCCCAGGGAGATGACGCGTCAGCGCCCGTTGTCGGGACGGGATTCGTCGAGCGTGCGCGCGCTGAACCAACCGAAGAAAATGGGGAAACGAAAAATGACGTGTAATCATCGTCGTGATGTGCCGTCCCTGCGCTCTCCCATCTACTCAGCACTTTAGACGTTACTACTAGTAGAATAGTCGGTACCACACGGTATATGGCCCATTCGACATGCAAATGAAGCGCTATAGTTTTTGGGCTGCCCATTTATTTCCCCCGAACCGAAATCATCGACCGGTTTGTATTCTGTTCCAGTGAATCGACCGTCGTCTAGCAGAAATCGTCAAGTTGTATTCGACTTTTCTAGAAATGAAATATGTACGAACCCCAGCGCGTTGGGAAATAACCCAAACGTCACACATCAAAGCTTCATTTTCACTCGACAGTTTCAATTTCCCAGACGAATGAAATCGAATTTTTCCAAAAAATAAAAATTCGATTCCACCTGGACTTTTCGATTATTTGTTAGATTATTTTAGAGTTCAACTCGAGTTGGGCGGCGTTGGATTACCGTCGTCGTCGTTTCTAGATTGGAAATCGAGACTCGGGTTGCGCCATTGCTAACGCATCTACTTTTACACGCCAGGGCGATTCTGATTATTTACACAGTAGCGGTGCGCAGCCCAGCACATTTCGTCCAGTTCCATTCGCCAGATGGTCTGGCACCTGTGCTCTCATTTCCTATTGACGTTATTTGGATATATATGTATTTTCTGTGCATCCCCTTGTGTGTTAGAGTGTGCGACTATTATAGCGGGTCGTCGTCCACTGTACTTGTGTGTTTCGTGCGTGAGTCGTCCCCCCCCCCCTCCCCAAAAAAATGTTTTATTTCCTTTTTTTTATTATTTGCTCCCGCGCCGGGAGTGTCTATAGCTCCGGCTGCCCGCAGTTGTTGGCGCGCAATATTCGCCCCCCCCCTCCCTTGTATTTCTTTAGTAGAAACTTTTTTTATTTATTTTTTGGCTCGGCCCGTCATCCTCTACGCAATCGATACGACGGTCGTCTCGGGCCTTTAGGGGTTCCGTTCGTGACTCTCATCCCCAAAATGCCCCATAGTGCAATTCCGTGTGCGCCGCGTTTCCCGGCGACCGGCTGACATCTCCGGTTGGGGAACCGGAAGGAAGTTGAGCGACCAAAAAACCCAAGTCAAAAAAAGAAAAAAGAAACAGGAACTGAAATGCAATAAAACAAAAGAGGTAAGAGATCTCTTAACTTTGACACAGCAGGCGATTCGTTTTAAAACCAATTACAAAATTTCGAATTTCGCTGATTTGATGAACATCTTCTCTGTAATCAACTAAAAAGCCAATGAGACGATGATAGTACGCTTTCAATTTTAATTTTTTCAAAGCGCCAACGTAAAACAAAATTTGACGTAATAATAATAATAATAATAATAATTACTATACGACGCCAGCGGCAACAACAAGCCAAGTTTATATCCTGCGGGTTTCCCCACCAATTTTTGTGTTATTTCTTTTCCGGGGAATGCGTTATACATCCGAAAATAACGAGCTCCAATTCGTCGACTGGCTATAAAACATCATTTCATCTTTTCGTGCACCCGTGGATGACGTAACTTTTTTTTTCACGATAAAGAGAAGGAAAAAGAATATCAAAAACTCCTCGACAACATCACAGTAGATACTAGATAGTAGTAGTAGCCCTATAACAGAGCAGACGTGAGTGCATTTAAGCACACCCTGATAGCTTGGTCTTATATATTCTCTGTCTACCCTTTTCTTTCTAATCTTATATAACTTTTCTTCTTCTTCTCGTATAACACACACATACGCGGAGTCGGGTTGCTGATTATAATCAGCAGCTCGGCAAATAAGAGAAGAATGGCAGGCACGTGTGTGTCTATACAATAATGGCTTTTCAGTTCACCGTCAGATGAGAAAAGGAACCCGGGACTGGGATACGGTCTCCTCTATTAGAGGTGGTAATTTGGGTGGGGCCAGCCGCCAACGATATAGTCTCTCCGCCAGCAGACAGAGGCGGTGGCGTAACGAGAGAGGAGAACGAACGAACGTGAAAAGAGAATAATAATGGCTGTCTACTTCTATTCGGTACGTATTTACTCTCTTCTTCTTCTTGTTCCGTTTCTCTCCATTTGGCCTATAGCTTTTGCTTCCTACATACAAAAGAAACGAAAAGAAAAGCAACAAAAGAACCTTTTCTTCTCCATAGTTCTCTCGCTTTTTCGCTGTTAAAGAAAGAAATAAGAGTTGGGAGTAAAGTAGCCCTGAACTGGACTCCCGCCGGCACCGGACCGGTTAGTCTAAAAACGGGGAAAAGGGAAAAAAGTTTGGACCGCACGTCACGCGGGGCGGCAAAGGGTCGACATGGTTGGGAATGTAAAAGCTTCTGAACCGCGCTTCCATTTTTGTATAAAAATCTTATCCCCAAATGTACGGAGGAGGATCTAAACTTTTTATTTCCAACTGACAACTACATAACTTGCGTTTTCTCGTATTGCACTGGCAGTTTCTCAAGTCTCGAATTCCATTGGCGTGATCAAAATTTTGATTTTAATCTCCATCTCCATTTTCTTTGATTAAAACAAAAGCGGACTGGGTATAAAGATAATAAATGAGCTGAATAATAGAGCTAAACAAAACTTCCCAAAATTATGGACGATCCTGTCTAAATTGAATTGAGAAAAGCAATCCAATTAATTAGAGTCTGCGTTTGCTGAATATTATTATAGTCTATATACTAATAATCTAAATGGCTTTGTTTGCATCCGCACAAAAGATAACGAAGGGGGTGGGTGATGGGAGATTCCCCCCTTCCCCCACTGGAAAACATGAAATGTGCCATCCTCTTCATGCGCAGCAGAAATGGCGTGTGCACACCACACCTTTTATCAGTTTGATTGTCTTTTGTTTTGATTTGACTTCAACATCACACACGTCTACTCGAGGCCGGAATCCGCATCCCGGGCATCAGCTAGGAGCTTTTTGCCGGAGATCAAAGCCAACCAACCAAGTCGTTACGCTCCTGTCTCGTTAGCTCCTGACATCGTCTTTCTCTTCTTCCCTTTTTCGTTTGACTTTCTCCTGCTGACATGATGATGATGATGCTCTTGGCACCCGTTCAAATTGCGCGCGCGCGCCGAGTCCTATTCTGTTTTTCCATCAAACCCCCTACCAAAAAACAAGACTTTTACGATTATTATCATCATCATTTCCTTTTTTTATATATACTTGTGTACAAATAAAATATGTGTGTGTGTGGCTGTTTGTTATTGCTCTCGGTTGTTTCATCGGCGATGTCTACACGAGAAGAGAAGCCGACGCTTAGATCCCCTTTGAGCTGCTGCTGCTGCTGCCTGTCAACGAGCGTCTGATGTCTGACAGTCTCTGCTGATTCTCATCTTTGTCTTTTCTCTCAATGGTCTTATTCTTTCTTTTGACTATTCCATTTCCTGTTTATCCTTTTGCCACTGAATTTCCTAGCGAGATATCCTTCAGGGTTCTTTACACATCTCAGCGAAGGATATACACAATTGCATTCACCCATCTCTTTTTCCTCCCCCAATTTATCCGACTGTCGTGACACTGAATCTTTTTTCGGTATTTCCCCATCATTGTCTTTCTCTCTCTATTTTGTTATTATTTCTTTGGGTCGATTTGATTTTTTTCTTTTGCAGTGCACACGCCGAATATCTATCAAAGTCCTCGGTCGATGTTCGGCCCGGGCTGCCACGCCCATCTCTCTCTCTCCACTCGACTTGGCCGCGATCGAGAGATAATCACAAGAAGAAGCCGAGCCAAAACAACACAACCAGAAATCAACAAAAAAAGTGAAAGAAAAGAAATGCGATATACCCGCGTGCAAGAAGAAGAAATCAAGTCTTGAAGAAAAAGTTTAAAAAACCAAAAAAAAAAACTGTCTGTTGACTCGAGCTGATCGTATAAGCCTGGAGTTTTTATCGTGCTTGATGGTGCGAAAAGATTTCTCGCAACTATTCTCCGGCGACGACATTTTTTATTTTCGTCTTTCTTTCTCCTGATCTCTTTTTTTAAAAATTTGATTTCGTAATTTTCTCTACTACTACTACTGGCGATTTAAAATCTTGTCGGTAGAGAAGTTGAAGTTGAAGTTGAATGAGAGAGAAAAGGAGCGAGAGAGACGGAGTGTGTCGGGAAACAAGTCGCCGGAGTTTATGTTGCGGTTACATTTGCAGTTCGGTTTGTTCGTTCGGCTTGAGTTAGTTTGACAGTCAAATATCGACGGTTATATTTAGTATTTAAGTGCACCTTTTGATCGTGATTTGTTTCTTAATGTCTACTACGTCCTGTAATATTATGTGAAATCGTCTGATGTAATAGGAATAACCTGTCCAAATACACATATAAATACGCAATCAAAGTCGATATAACAAGGTTCTATGACTGCCTACACACACACGCCGGGGTTCAGTCGGCCGAACAATTCCGCCCCATTGTATGTGTGTCCTTCTCGCTTGTATAGAGAGAAAGAGAGATAGATGTTATATAGTACAACGAGGGGGGAAAGGGCTTTCGATATAAATATCGCAGATATCATGGCCGACCGAATCTCGAAAAATAATGACCATTATTGTTGGAGTTTTCCTTTCTTGTAATACGTTAGAAGCCGGAGCCTATATCGTAATAGAAGCGAGGAAATAAACCTTCTGCTGCTGTGTGCGATATAGAGATCTATCTCTTATTGCTTTCGTATTACACAACATTGGAGATACAAAACGGAGAAATATAAGAAAGTGATCGTATATCCTTTCCTTATTTGCGACGGTCGGCCGGGAAACTTGGACGACGACAACGACGTCAATTGGCTTCTTTTATCGGCTCGCTCACGGTATTGTATTTATACAGACAGCAAGCACACACACACATACACGCAGCTAGAGAGAGAAGCACTAGACGCGTGTATAAAGAGAAGGCTGCTGGAAATCCATCTAGTCGTTACGGCTGCACAGCCGAGCAGAAGAGACGGCCTCAAGTTGCTGACGATGGACGCCAGCAACCCCCCAGCAACACAATAGAGCTAATAAGCGCCTAGCTATATCCTCTCGACTGCTGTCGAGTCTTTGAGGTAGATACTGGCCGGCCAGGCAGCCTGCCAAACTACCTTGTACCTCGCACGTAGAGAGAGATATAGGAGAAGAGTTTCTTTCGAGTGGTCTGGTCCGCCTTTATCTCTCTTCTACATGTATACCTGGGCTGGGCAGGCCCCTGTAGAGAGACATACACATCCCAAATGATCGCAAAAATGCCATTTTTTAATTCCTCGAGGATTCTCCTTGCCTCGTGTCCGTCCCCCCGTAACTTTTCCATCCCGTTTTTCCCGGTAACGCCAAAGGGGCCAGCGAAAACGCGTCACAGCCGAAAACTCGGCCAGCCATTGGCTGTCAATAGTAACCGGGACCGATTGGGGTAACAACATCGAGCACTAAACTTTTTCCACAAGAAAGCCAAGTCAACCCAAAAAGAAAAAGGAAAAAGAGCGAGCGATCCTGTTCGATCCTCTAGACACACACAGGCGTATTAAAGTAGCTGTCGGTTATACATTAGAGTGCGTGCTGGTTGCCAATGGAAGACAGAGAGCGAGCGACGAGGGGGGGAAAGAGCGGGCACGCGGGATCGAGTCAAAAAAGAAAGAAACGCCCAGTTGTTATATATACGAGGATCGAGTCAAGCTTGCGCCAAAGAAATAAGAGGGGAGAAAAAAAAAGAAAATAGAAAATAAAAATTCACCACCAAACAGAGCAAAACCGGCGTGAGTATAGCGCGTCGACTCGATTCGACTCGACTCGCTTTTCTCTCTCGGTCGGCAGTTTACAGACGCCAGTGTCGGGACAACCTCTCACTTTGGCTGTACGCATTCGCTCCTCTCTCTCTGCTAGCACTCCCCCCTGTGTCTGTATGTGTGTGTCCCAGTGACAGTTGCATTTTCTTTGAATGTACATCACTGCTTTTCTTCTTCGGGGATTTCTTTCGTCGAGTGATTGAAAGGCTTTTCTGATTCCGTGTGTGCCGAGAAAGAGCGACGCAGTGATATCGACTCACGCCCGGGATCGTCCCTCTTATTTTTATTTCGAGACACACACCCGTGGGTACTTTGCCCAGCTGTGCTCCCGTGTATTCGATATCCTCTGCTACTACACTTTGGCGAGAGAGGTCCATTGACGTCGCTGCTTGCCGCAGTCGCTCCAATACGCTCGTCTTTGTCGGTTGGCATCGCTGGCGCTCCTCACTCATCCGCTTTTGCCAGTTGTGCAACATCAGTGCCCGTCTATCGTATACATATATACAAGGGAGGGACGTTAATTACTGCAAGTTCGTTACAGTTCCCCAACGCAAAAATCCCCGCCCGCCAAAGTTTCCCGCTAACTGCACGACCCGTCAACGTACGTGACAGCTAGTTAATTCGCCAAAACCCTCCGGGCAGCAGTTTACATTTACTCAGAATAACTCACTTCATCGACTCCCATCAATCTCTCCAGCTCGGCAGTTTTGACTGGGAATCACGTCAAGAATAAAAAGAAATGATTTCAAGAGAAAAAGAGCTAAATGCGGAACACATTGAACGGATGCGCTAAACGACAGGCATTTTGATTGTTGCCGCCTGCTGCGTGTGCAATTGAGAAAAAGAAAAAAAAGTTGAGCTTCGTGATTGGGCTGGATAACACACAAAAAAAGAAATAAAATCAAAATAAAAAAGCCAAAAGTTCTAGACGACGACGCGCTACAATTTGGCGGAATCAAAACGAGTGGGAGAGAAAACTGACTTTTCTTTCCGGGGGCTGCGTGTACGTGCTGCTGCAGTCGGTGGAGTTGCTTCCGGTTTTTCATTTGTTTTTCCATCCATTTTTTCTCTCGTTCGATTCTTATTTTATTTATTTATATTTCAAATTCGCGTGAATCGTCGACGTGCTGAACACGCCAATGTATCACCAACGGGCGGATAGAAACGGGAGAACGGCGCCAGGATCGAGCCGATAAAAAAAGAGCGAAAACTTCCGCCCGCAATTGAAAAACCAAGTTGAACGTGAGTGTAAGGCAAACGTGCCGTGTGTCTTGTCTCTTTTGGGCCGTTGTTGTCGAGCGTTTTGCGGGACTGACGTTGGCCCCGTCTCCAATCAGTGTTGTGTCAAACGATTTCAGGGAGGGAGGGGGGGAATTGTTGTTGTTGTTGTTGTTATTCTCGCACGACATCCTCATGATCGGCATGGCTTGGGAAAACACGCTCCTGGCTTCGCGCATCTTGCCGCCGGCCTACACTCCGATCGAAGTGGCCACCAATCGCTCACAGGATGCGTCGCTCATGCTGGAACAAGGTAATAGTACGGCCAACCTCAAATAATTAATGAATTAATCACGCAACGTTGCGAGAGTCATTTTTAAAACCGAATAACTGGTTATTATATCGATCCGTAAAACAGATGGGCGATTAACTTTATTGATCATCCTGACGACGTCGGCCGGACTGGCCATCGTACTCCTCTTCTTCATCTTTCTTAGGTAAACACTTTGCAATTTGATTTTAAACAGAGAAAAGGAACAATCGGCTGATTCTCCTCATTTTGTCTTTGTCCATTGGCCGTCGACTTGGTTCGATTGACCGTCGCCCCCAACCCGGCAATCGTCTATCATAACACACACACGGCCACAGGATCGGCTGCTTACGAGGGCAAAGCTGTCTGGGTAGGTACAAAGATCGCCACGATCGATCGGCCTGTCCGCTGACGACCATCGTCCTGGACGATCACGCTTCCATCACCAAATCGCTGGCCGCCTCTCAGCAAACCATTCAGGTATAGTAATATCAAATCGTTGGCCTCCCTCCGACGCTTTCCTCTTATTCTCTTTTTCCGGCCCGTTTCATCATCGTCAGACGTCCCTCACCCAGACGCATCCGCCCGGCAGCGACACTTACGCAATCAAACTCGTCGACAACGACCTGATCGTGGAGACTCAGCAGGTATGCTGCGCCTATAATCATTCATGACAAAACTTGATATCCATCAAAGATAAATGAGAAAGGATGTAATATAGTTTCCGGAACGAGTCGAGCGTACAAGATCCAGCGGGATTGACATTTCCAATCAGCCAGTTTTAGTTTATATACGCTTGTCCTTTTTTTTCTGTTTTTTTTTTAAATTATTTTCCCATCTTCACCCGGGCGGTAATAGTAGACGTCGCAGGTTGCCGGGCAGTGCTGTGTTGCCGTTGGCAGTGGGGGAATTATTGGAGAAAGAGCGTGGCGACAGTTGTGAAATGGGATATTTAAAAACATCAAAGAGAGCGAGACTGTCGTCGTCGTCGGGCGACAAGTGGAGACTCAGGTGAACATTTCTCGAGTGTTCGTTGCGGCAAAGAGAAAACAAGGATTACATAGTCGCTGGTAATTAGCGAGAAAGGTCTCCTCCCCCCACTCTCATTTCCCTCTTCAACCAGCGGCGTAACTTTGTCGTTGAAAATCTGACGACGAGAAATGCCAAAAGTGGCACTTGGAAAATAAACCAGCACACCGCCAGCATAGTTGGGGAAATCGAAGGCGAATCTTAGGACATGATATTAACGAGCAGGTGCCCGGGTGGCGAGCGGAAGGGCCTTCTTGGGACAAAATGAAAAAAGTGATCTAGCTGCCCGCTGCTTCAAGTGTGTTTAGAATGCAAATACTTTTGAATTCGATTGTTTATACCCACAGACCGAGTAGTGAGGTACAATACCAGGCCTGATTTGCAGTCGTTCAGTTGTTTAATGAACCCTGACTGAGTCAACAAAACGGCAAGAGCAAACAGTTCCAGTCAAGTGCCTAGCTCAGGAAGACTCGTAGTACTCCGTACTACGTAACGATTTATAATCAACATCATCAAATAGTCAGCATCAGCAAGGAAGAGTAGAGATAAATTTTTTCCTACCTTTAAGCCTGGGAAATACAGCCAGGCATCCACAACTGTTCCATCCGTTGAAAAGTCGAATCCAGCACCAGGCAGGATAGGAAAAAGGGGGTCCCCGTGAATACACCCACATTCACATGGGCGTACACGAAAGGGGAAAAATTGAAGAGATCCTTAACTCGGCCGACAGTGGAAGTTTCTTCAATCAGGATGCTGTTTGTCTAAATACAAAAATAAAAAATGGGTTACAAAAAGCATTGAGAGAAACAACAAATAAAAAAAAGTTTCAAATGACACAGCGGTTAAACCCTTATGTCAATAAGCAGAAGAATTTAAAGTTTACGTGTAACACAGTGCATTGATGCAAATCATGCAAATCAAGCATGTCAGGCACAGGAATAAAAGTGATACAAATCATTAGCAATGATAGTGGGATCGCTGTTGATTACAGGTCAACACCATCACAAGCAAAACTGGCATATCTTTTTTGTTACGATGGCTCAGGTCTCAAAATCTGCACAATGAAGAAGGTTAGTTCATAGTGCAAACAAACTGCCATGCATCGACAGGGGGCTTTTAAAAATGATAAATGCTTGTCGGGAACTTACATTTAACAAAGTTGGAACAAGTTTCTATGTGTATTGTTAGTTTTATATTTACCTTCAAAACAGCATGGAGAGTAGAATTCACAAGACGACCACATTTTTGTAGTTTTATTTGTTGCTCTACTTTTCATGCAGCCACGTGTAATACGTTTCCAGAAAAGTGATCGTTCCTTGGGACTTAAGACTTTGCCTCGCATTTGAAACTTTGAAACAAAAGTAAAGCAGACGACATTAATATTCTAATTAGCCATGCTTTCTTAAGATATCGATATAATTAAAAATCGATCCCCTTCTTCTAAATCTAATACGATTAAAACAGTTTTTCTCACCCTGGAATCCTGGATCCGGGGGTTGGCAACTCCTCAGAATCCTCGTACACCCTGGCTAGAATCCCTCCAGAATCCCCAGAATCTCATAGAATCTTCAGAATCTCGCAGAATCTTCAGAATCCCATGGAATCCCGTAGAATCCCATGGAATCCCGTAGAATCCCATGGAATCTCGTAGAATCTCCAGAATCTCACTAAATTTACCCCTTTTTTTTCTTTAAACTACCCCAAAACCGTATAAAATTTCAGATATTTTGTGAATTTGGTCTTTGAAAAGCTCAAATTGTAAAAAAATGCACTAGAAATACTGAAAAATGTAAAATATAAGTTGCGCTAAAACTTCTTTAATTTTCCCTCCTTTTTCCCACCGCTGGGAGGCGCACACATTTTTTCGTCTGCTGATGAATGGAGGATAGGGTGGGACAAATATATGGTTAAAAAAAACTATTGATAATATGCCAATAATTCCCAGCAAAAGTCACTTGCGGTTAATTTTCCCCGTATAATCTATTTTAAAATTAATAATCTGGACTTTTAATTCAAACCTATCAAGTTTCTAACTATCAGATTACTTCACCCTACTTGAAACTACAAAAATTATTGTAGCACCTTTTTCTATCAGTAAAAAATCTTGAAGATAATAAAATCTGCATGTCTATAAGCGGTATAGAGCATGCCGAAACGGAGCTACGCCCACTACGTAACATAGTGCATACTTCTGTACAGAAACTGGGCCAAGGACTAGTGGCGCCCCTAGCGGAATTTTGGGGGAAACTTGATTCAGAATCTCGCAGAATCTCTCAGAATCTCTAGAATCTTTCGGAATCCTTGAGATTCTGAATCCTCGTACACCCAAATTTTGAGTTGCCAACCCCCGCCTGGATCAACATCCGCCGAATGGATCGGTATTTATATCCCAGCCCAAAACGATGAATGCTCCATTTTGTCGTAGGCAGCACTCGACTCTAGTCAAGTCTTATTTTTACCCAAAGAGTTTTGTAGAATTCTCCTTTTTTCTACGACTCTTTTGAAATGGGGGTGTCGAGCCTTTCAAGTTGCTGCCATTAGATCTTGTCGCCATTCTCTTTCGGCTCTAAAAGCGACTCACACACGAGTCTATCGGCGCCTGTGCCTGGGCCGCGCACACAAAAGAGAAAAGATAAAGAAAAGAGAGAGAGCTGATTTATATACAGTCTATCTAGTAAATAATACACCTCTCTCTCTCTCCAACAGCGGCGTCCTATTCATCAACTTCACTTCTTTTGATGAGCTGCTGGATGGCACGAGACAGAGATAAATAGAGAAACCAGTCAACCTATACACTGCTTTTATTTCTTCTCGTATAACGAACGTATTATAGTGAGCTCTAGACAAGACTCGTGTTATTTTCTACGCCAAGATACACACCAAATAGTCCCCGCTACTGTTTTGATGTAGTGCTGATGACGTGATTGTCCGTCAAGTGACTTTTATATATCTATCGGCAAGTAGCAGCAGGGTTTTTTTAGACGTAATAATAATAGTCTTGTGGTAACTGGGAGACTATAGCTCAGCTGGTATATATACAGTCGAGAGTCTATATCATGTTTCTCTTATTTTTCTCTTTTATTTTTCTCCTGGCCACCGTGGCGATTATGATGTGCGCGCGCATTTGGCAAATGTTGAAAAGGACTCGTCCGGGTGCGGCGAACTGGCAACGACGTCGTCGCTGGAGACGTCGACGCTCAAGACGCCGTCTAATAATCCCCCGAGAGAAACATTTTCGCCGCCGGAGCATCATCGCCATGACAACGAGATGAGACAGCAGCAACATCCTTCATCAGTCGCCGCCGACGCCGAAAACGACGCCCAGCCAAGTGGATTTCTCGTCTTCAAAACTTGGCTGTCCGGAAAGAAGAGCAAAGAGCTGGGCGGAGGAGAAACCGGAGCCGCTGGAAACGATGCTCAGCACCTACAGCAACAACAACCGACAACAACGACGACGCCGTTGGAGACGAAGAGTCTGTGCGGATCACCCAAGCGTCGCTACGGTCGGTCGCCGGCCAACGTCGAATTGATAGCGACACAGAAACAGCAGATTATGGCCAGATTCGGCCAGCATCACCAGCACCTGCCCGGCTTCGGGTTCACTCAATCTAAAAGCAGTTGCCTCTTCGAGGAAGAAGAGGATGACGACGGACTGATGGTGATGGGCGACGTCCCGCCCAGCAGCTACAGCTACCGCAATGGCAACCAGTTCGAGTACATGGGCGGCCCTTACGGCTACGTCGATCCCATTTACAGCCACCAGCTGGCCTCCAACAACAATAATCGACATCCAGCAGCCAGGGAAGCCAAGTCTTTACGCCACCACAATAACGGCCGAATTAATAACTCGGTTCGTCTGGAAGAACTCGATATCGTCCAGCAACACGACCAGCGCAATAGCACATCGCTCTTTGGCCAGCAGCAGATGATGATGAGCGTTGCCAGACAACCCGAGTCAGCAACATCTTCACATTATCAGCCTCAGCCGGTTTTGCTTTTGTTGCCTACACTGGTCCGCTCAGCCGAATCGTTGGTTGTGCTCAGCAAATAGAGAGCTGGACCGTATTTGTTTCTCTCATCTTATAGAACTGAAGAATAGACATCAAAAGAAAATGATGTAACATTCCTCTTTGTTGAATTTGCCGCCCATTTTTTCATATAAGAAAATCTGACGACGTTGTCAACTCGGATTTTGTTTTTTATTACTGATGAAATTCTGCGAGCAAACGACCGCGATGTATATAGGAAGTGGCTATATACTCAAAAGAAGAATATCTGTATCATACTCGCATTTCCCGTCCGGTCTGTTCCACTCGAATAGATCCGGCGTCATCTCTTCTGTTCCAGTCTGCTGGATGCGCTGCATGGGATGTGATACGTACGTAAGTTGGCAGTCCAAGTGGCCATTGTAGACCAGCAGCAGCCCATATTGTAATGACGGTGGGCGACTGTGACATGTAATATTTGATCTCTAACGAAAATATAGAGCGAGACAAGGAGAGAGAATTTCAAACAGCGCTGTACAAATATATCCGTTCAACATTACATTATACATTATGCTGTGTGTACAGGAAATAAATGGCTTCGACAGTCAAATCCTTATATATATATGTCTCTTGTTTCCATCCAATAAACTGCGCTATAGTGGCTACGACGCCCAATGAATATTTATTGTCTAGCTCGACGATATCGCATGGGAGGATATGAACAAAAATCATTTCGATATGACACAACGGTTGTATAGATTTATTTTATTGACTGCTGCGCTTGCTATGCTGCTGTGTTCCCAGAACATGTAATAACAATAAGCTTCATACATACACAAATATTGATAGCCTATACACATTTCTGACACACACACATACAAACAAGCAACTTTTGTAACTGAATTTTCCCGCCCATCTGCATGTGAGCCCCTCCCCAGCAAACAGTTTGTCGCAAATGCCAGCAGAGCGGTACGTGTGTGCATAATCGAACGTGAAATTCAACTGCGTCTAAATATAGTGTATATCTAAGATGCGCGTAACACTTGCTATATTCGATGGGTATGTACACACAGAGTGCAATATTGATTCGTATATACGTATGCTGTGTTCTGCTGTTGATCGTGAGGAAACTGCGAGAGTCACTTTAAATATCCCAGCAAAAGTCTATCCAACCGTGTTTTATTGTCTTCTTACCGTTTGCAGTTTCTTTTTTTTTTGTCTTTTTAATTTCTTTTTCCTTTTTTTTTTTTTTTTTTTTGGTTTCAATTGGATTTCCTTTTTCCTTCTCGGCCGATCGATGGATTTCATACACGTAGAGAATCCCCGTCGAGCTTTGCAGATGCACAGCACAGGGAAAACGAATGACGGCCAGAGTCTCTTCTATACGCCTCGGCGAAAAGGAAACAAGGACGAAATAATAAAAACAGTTTTACTGATATGTGTTTCTACTGCCCTGCTGCATCAAGCGCATGTACACACATTTCTTTTGATCTCTTTTCGCCAGAGAGCATTTTCTTTCTTTATACAAGTTTCCCGGTTTCTTTTCATCCCTAATATTCTTTTGTCTATAACCATAGTTTTGTTTTTTTATTTTTGGAGCTGCCCTCGACCCCCTTCTATTACATAACATACCCAAAGTTGTACAGAACTTGAAGTAATAAACTACTTGATAAACATTCGCACAGTTGCCCTTTTCTTATATACGTGTGTGTCATACGAAAGAAGAAAAAGGCTGCCGACATTAATTCGCTAGCTCTCAAATGCATATATTACGTAATAACATGCGTCCAGGCAGCTGCAAAAAAAAACGGATAGTATAACCAACATACGAGAAATTGTCATTTTCTTTTATTTGTCGTCCGGACAGATATTGCCAAAATAATAAAAAAGAATGTAATAAAGTGACGGAGATGAGTCCGGCTCGACAAATAAGATTCCGAGATTGCGCGGAGCAGGAAAAAACCCCAAAAAACCTACGCTCGTAAATAATTTGGTTCATTTCATGTCGCGTGTAAACGGGAATTTATGTTGATGTCACATTTAGACACAGCCTATATAGGAACAATGAGGAAACAGCAACCTGAAAATAGGCTTTTGGTATTATATAATCAATGCGGACGAGAGGAAATCGGATTGGAGAAGGGGTTCAGCAGAGTAATTAGCCGATTATTCTTTGGCGGGTGATATGATTTGATCTATTTTCATTTTTGTTGGGTCTATATAATCTTATATATTACGACGGGCTCATTTTCCGTTTAGACGGCAGAAATAAAGAGCCTTCCACGAAATGATGTGCGTGTCTAAAGAATAAAAAAGAAAAATATTTACGGACGCGTGATGATGGCGACTACACATATAATAGTCCCAACACTCGTCTATAAATAAATGGCTAGCGTGAAATCGTCCCGGCGACTGTCGTGACATGTCATCCGCCATCGCAGAGACTTAATTGGATGTCACGAGAAAACGTTACATAGACGCGTGTGTACAGCCCGTTAAAGAGTCAGAGCGTATATAAGAAATAATAAAAACCCACCCGAAAAAAAATAAAATCTGAAAGAAATTGATTCAAGGAATAAGGAAAAGATTAATTCCACGTGCTGCTGGTCCGCGTGCGTCGCTAAAAGAGCCTTGACGACGATAGGGGATGGGTCCCGAAAGGAGATCATTCGTTTCTTAATTATATATATACTTCGACGATGGGGGTAGTAGCCTATAGGACGACACGAGCCGGCCGGCCTATCTAGGCCTTTTATTCATTCGGCTCACGATCCAGCAGCCTCCGTTCGTGCTAAGCCCAGCATAGAACGGATCTCGGCTATATTCTGTTTCGTCCCGTGTCATCAGTGACGGTCTGGATAGCAGAGAGAAACTGTGTGTGTGTGTACACGAGCGGCTATTGGTTAGATATCGGGGAGAGAGATTGAATGGAATAAGCAGGATCATTAGACGGAATAAGAAATTCGTGACTAAAGCAGCCACCCATCCAAATATTACAAGAAAATATTATAAGAAACCGCGGAGAAATATTAATATGATGGCGAAAGGGTCAAAAAGGGAAAGATGATCCTGGGAATAATATCACGGTGTACCTATAGATACGTTTTCAATTAGAGGATCTTGGTAGGATATGACATCAGTTGATACGCGTTGCTATGGGCAGGTCCCGTAAGTCAGTCGTACAAACATTGACCCAACTTTTTTTTCCTTTTTTATTATTTTCTTTTGCCTTTTTGGATAGACAGACATTTTTCCCGGTTACCGCATCTCGGCACCGTGATGCGCAATACGATCCAGCCTCTCTCATTTCCAGGAGCATCTCGGGGCTCGGGCGGTAGTATATAAAAGCCCGTCAATGAAGAGGAGAACGTCTTCACATCTGATTTCCGCATCGTGCCGAAATCCTTCCCTTCACATTTCCTATATACCCGCAAAACATCCGATTCCGCGTCAGAGTTCACCAATCAACTTTCGGCATCCGCAGCACCCGACTGAATTTGAACAAGTGACATTTCGATCCATCCAACAGGGGAGAAAAGGTAAAAGATTATTCCATCCAACAAATTCTTAGACCTATAAGATTCGCACGCATCAGAATGGAAGGAAAAAAAGAGCCTGCGGATGCTGGATCTGTTGTTGTTGTGTGGAAAGCTGGAGGGGGGTTAAAATGCGGATCGATGTTTCATTTAGACAAGTGGGTGGTCCCACCTTCCCCCCTCCCCCCTAAAAAAAATAGATTTTTATTTTCTCGTCGTGTCGTAATACAATAACAGAGTCTATACAACCTCCCGGTTTGACTTTGCACTGGGGCTGGCAAATTGACGACCTTCTTCTGGTTGGATGGTGCAGACGATGTTGCGACGTATGGGAGAGAGCAATTAAGTGCCCGGGGGGTTGCTGCATTTTGACGCCATGCCTGTATATATTTTATAGTGGTGTATTTGATTAGGCAATCCGGGCGAGAGAGTAGTGATGCGAATGCTACTTTACGTTTGCCGCCATTTTCTTTCATCAGATATTGGCTTTTTTTTCTTGGGGGGAGGGACTGACATATTTGATTCCGATCCAAGGAGCAGAGAATACACACACAGCTTATCTATCGATTTCTTTGTGGGTGGGTGTGATTGTCAATTTCAGAAAGAAGAAAAAATCAAAATAAGAAAATGGACTCGGATTTCAGCTGCCCTGAAAATGGAAATGGGACGGATTACGCCAGCTCGGCAGACGATTCCACTCTGACGCAGGTGTCGACGGGATGGTAAGTCATAAAAATCTGTGACTTTACTACCACCACTTCATCCCAGCGCGTCTTGGTGATTTCATTTCAACGGAATAATATCATTCATTTTATCCTTTTTGAAAAATAAAAGTTTCCACGTCAGCCCGGCGACTCGTAAAGGCAAGCGACTTCAACTCCTGCAAATGCTGTTACTTCCGTTTATACCCATCATGGCACTGGTGATTCAAAATGCCTTGACGGTCGGTAGAGTTGATTAATCTTTCCGTGCGATTGGTGTAGAGATTTAATTTTATGCGCCTTTTTCGGTAAATGTTCAGATGACGGATGCCATCAATGCGCAGAAGGCGGCCACCATCATCGAACACCAGGTATATAAAACCAAATCAGCCTCAGCCAATAATATCAACCCCCAGTGGCTTATAAATAATTCATTCTCTAATATTCGACTCTCCTGTTCGCAGAACAGTTGACTCGGGGGTTATAGACGTATATTGAAGGAAATGGACTTGACCGCCTTTTCTAAATTATTATTCTGACCCCTCCGGCCACTTCCCTTGTGTGTGTGATTGAAACGATGTTGATATTGGAGTTGGCAGTGGCTGGGCTCGGTCGGCAATATTCCAGCTTAGCCCGCAGTATGTATATGTAATATCAAACGGGAGGGGGGGGGGAGATCAGAAGGAGACACAGTGGTTGAATTCCGCTTATATAGACGTCCGAGTCGCCAATAATGCACACAGGGAAAAAGAACAAGATGAAAGTATCTGGCCAAGCTCAAACCAGCGGAAATTTTGATTTTAAAATTTGTATGCTGCCGAGTTCGCTGGAAAAGTCGTAGTGTACACTGCTGTACAGTGTAACTCTGAATATAGTTTAAAATGGAGTGTGAGAGTTGGGTCGTAACAAGAAAAATTGTCGAGACGAGCGCCAGACACAGGACACAAGATCAAACGAAAATTCAAAAAGAAAAGGCGGGAAAAAAAAATTATTCAAATGTTGCACAAATATAGAGGAACACTTTGCCTGAGAACCCACCCGGCAGCGCAATTCAATGCACCAATGGAATCAGTTGTGATGGCGCTTGATGCTTCACTTCTGTTCAACATATAATACAATCAAAAAGAGCCCATATATGAACCAGCAGAAGTCTCTCTCTCCAGCCAAACACAATAAGAAACGTCGGATGAAAAATATGAGACGTTCGCGCTCTCCTTCAGAATTGAGCTATCCAGAATTTTCGCCAGCATTTTATAACAGTACATACCATCGCTCGAATAGAATTGTATAATCAACCAGAGGGGATGTATAAGTGTGTACTTTGGCTGCATTAAGAAAGACGGAGAGAGATTTGGGAAAAGCTTGGCGATGAACGAAGATGGAGGGAGTTGAGTGGGCGTGGCCAGAGCTATATATATATAAAATAACCAGAGTTGAGGGGAGCATCGGAGACGATTACAAATATAAGTCCGGAGCAATTGAGATGAATAGGTTCTGCTGGAGTTTAAAATGTTTGAAGAATTTCTTTTCCCTTGATTTTCGCGCACAGAATTTATGACTTTCTATATACACACTTGCCGTTCCTTTTTTTTCATATATCCGCGTGGTGCTGCTGGTGGCCTTCTTTCTTATATAGCCTAGCTACACTTTTCTCGCCCACATGTTTCTTATTGCCAGTCCTTTTTTTTTTACAGCCTCCCGGCTATAGTATATATATATAGAGCCATCGATTCAATCAATGCTGTTCTACGTTGATTGAAGCTTTTTTTCTTTTTTTTTCTATCTCTTATATTCAACGTCAATATGTTGGCGTCTCTTCTTCTTGACGATCGTCTTTTCTCCTTTTATTTCCATTCATTCCGTCTTCTTTTATTTTGTGAATGTATATTCGACCTATACCCTATATATTTGGGTGCTGGTGTTCCGCCCTCTCGGATGTAATATATACGTGCTGCTGGCTTCCCGCTTCCTCTTCTTCACGCTTTGATTGCCACGCGCTTGATCTGCTGGCTGGCTGGCTGCTCCCGCCTTTATATCCGCATCCGTCGTGGGTGCTCAGATCGATCTGACGGTGGAGGTTGGCAAACTACTCACCGCTCTGCAACACGAACGCAGCGAGATTGCTCATTACATATTCACCAAGGGTAACAGGTTAGTTGGACGACACACACACACACAGGCGTCCATTTATAGACGACGCCCGTCTTCCATTTTATATTGCTCGTCTAAATGCTAAAGGGCTCCTGGACTTGATCTAGATGATATATGTAGACGTAGAGATAGAAATGTAATATATGGTCATTCGATTTGATGGTCGAATGATGTTGTGACGCGGGAGATATAGGTATACTATATATATATATAATAACGATGCCCGTAATGATGAACTATTCTTTCGACTTGGCCGCATGCGAGTGCTTTTTATTATTCTTTCCGCTCTCTGCTAGCTGCTCTGCATTTATTATCTTTTTGAAATGTTTTTTTCTTCTTTTTTTTTAAATAACGAGATTATTGCAGCCCTTATTATTCCGCTGTTGTGGAATCGCCCACTTTGTAGACGATTCTGGGCGATGGCCGCTGCCAGCGCTTATCATTCGTCTCACGCCCAGCCCGCGTTATATAATGCCAAATTTCCTCCCCTGCGCTGTTTTATACATTATTGACCGCCGCCCTTCTTCTACTTCCCTTTTTCTTATTTCACAAATAATATGGATGGGATTCAATGTGATGAGACTCAAAAGAAATGCGATTGGAATCCCAAACCCAAAGGAATAATGATATCGCGCATCGGGTTTCATCATAATTCTATACGGATACAACCAAACATCGGATGCCTTTTCCTAACGAATAACCGCCAGTCCGGAACTATTCCGTTCTATTATATACTTGCTGTGTATAACATCGCTTTCGCTCACGGGTTGTTGTTTGCACACACGCGCGCGCAATTCAAAAAATCTTTTGAAAGAAGAGAAGAAGAAGATGAGTACTACGTGTAGTCTGTCTGTCTATACTAGTATACCAACTATACTATCGTCTTGTCTATTGGCCAGCATATTGTCAACTCGTCTTTCTCTTTTTTTTATTTGTTGTTTGTTTGGCTCTTGTTGTTTGTTGGTTTGTTCTTTGATTTCTCCATCTCTCTTAGTTTAGGACAGCATAGCACAGAGGCGTCCACCGCCAGCAGGTTTGTTTTGCCGTTGCAGTGTCTTATATCTCTTTCTACTTACATATCGGCTCTCACAATAATGTCCGGCTGTATTTCGATATACATATATACCCCCGCCGCTCCCGGCTGATACGTGTCATCACTAGACATAATAATAACAATTATCGCTATATAGATCTCGTTCAAAAACGACGCATGCCGTTTTTGCTGTGACATTTCATTTTCGTTTCACATTTTCCAAATTAAAAACAAAAAAACAAAAATTCATTTTTCATCGACACGCCAAGCTCCGATCGGTGGTGATATATATATCCGGCAACGTCGTCGAATCTATTTGGGGTTTTTTATTATATTCTTGTTTGCATGTTGTCTCGTCTCTCTCTCTCTCCCGCGCCCGATTTTTTGAAAACCACACATTTTAAAAAACGGCGCGCGGCTTCGGCTGATGGGGTCATCGTGATTGATCGGCACGGGGGCTTTGATGCGTTCGCACACCTGCTACATCCTAGGCTTTCCTCCCATTCGGGATTGTACAACAGATCTAGCCTATCGCACCGGTTCGCAGTCACCGACGAGGCCCTCCGCAACGTCAGCGCCATCTTCGCCTTCAAGGCCGACTCGTGGAACAGCATCTTCGGCAGCAAAGCCAATTTCATGGAACATCTCAGTTTACTCGGGTAAGATTAGGAAGAAGGTGCATCAGCAGCCAATCATCGTATAGCCACCTTAATAGTCCACCGCCTACTATGTATACCTGATATAAGTTTGACTCGGAAATAATCACAATATCGATTTGGATGGAGTGTATCGATACAGTGGAGGAAAGATCACGTTGACGCAGTATTAGCTTTCCCGAGGGGTACGCATGGCGACTGATGCAATTCGATAGCGCATCGCCATTATATATTGATGATGACACAGAGACGTATGGTAAGTCAAATATGATAACGACGGCTGATTGGGCTCTAAAGTATACCTCAATTATACTGCTTGAGGGCAATCGAGGGTTTTCTTAGAGCTGTATACTAGATAACTGTAACTGCGTCGGTTGTTGTCCGGATAAAGTCAAGACTCTCTCTATCTCTATCTGGAAGGACATATTCTTTTTCAAAAGTCATATCTCTCTGCTCCCTTCCTATTCTGGGCGCGGAAGTTCCTTCTATTATAGACGCAATCATAATTGAAGGAGTTGAGCGTGCTGGCATATCTCGCTCGAAAGATCCAAAGCATTGTTGGCATCCGTATGAGTCGAGAATGCTGATTATGCCTCGGTATAACGAACAAGAGACGACTCGGCTCATAAAACATTTTTTCCCCTCATCATCTTATTACCATGTGTAGTGTTCGATTATAAATTAAAAATCTGCACACACGCACATACCAAACTCCTCCTTTGAATTTTGAAATTCTCTCCGTCCAATGTTTCTTTCATCCTCGACTTTTTGCTTTTTGATTTCACGGCAGCGTCAAACGATTCGGAATTATTGACATTGCGTAAGTTGGGATTTCTGAATGATTCAACTATTTCCCGAATCTGTCATATTTCACTTTCAGTCTATTTCTTTTTTCTTGATCAAAAAGGGAACGAGGTGAAGGCCAAAAGGATAGCGCTGCCATTCGGGAAATCAATTGGTAAGTAGTCTACTCTACTAGTCTAGTCTAGCGTTGCAAATCTAGTCGATTGACGTATGTAGTTTTATTTTAATTTTACACTTTTATTTTTATTGAATATTTGGTTTTTTTATTTAAGACAAATTCAATAAAAAAATTTATAAAAAATGTTTGAGTCAATTTCCGACTCGAAAATTTTCGCAATCTGGCAAAAAGTTCAAAAGCGCGCCATGGCCATCCCAGATTGCAGACTACAATTTAGCGAAACACACATGAATCGTCTTTTTTTTAAATTATTGTTGAGAGGGTGTGGAAATACTAGAAATCATAGATAATCCTACAAGGAAATAGTTTGTGCACATCATAATAAAATTTCTATTATTTTGGGAGGTATGTTTAATTTTGTTAACCTGAGTGTGAATTATTTTGTAACTTGTAATAAGCTGGCAGAGGTAGACACAGACAAAGTTTTTTTTTCTTGTCAGAGGCCTCAGGCTGAGACCACCATGGCCGAATTAAAAGAAACTTAGTTGAAAATGATGATGAGGCATCATTTTAGGTATCTCAGGGTTTTCTTGTCCAACATCATCATGTGGACAAGTCACATATGCTGGTGGTTATCGTTGGTGGAGCAACTTAAACACTCAGAACTAAGAACAGGTTTTTTCAATACGTTGAGGACTAGGGATTTATTTATTGAGTTTTAAAACAAGATAAAACTTAATTATTTCATTGTATTACGTTTTTTAAAACTAAATTTGCAACGCGCGAGATATTTCAATGTAATTTTATTTGATCCATTAATGCAGGTATAATGTGGCCAACGATCTGATTCTAGACCAACTATCAACAAGAATTCGACAAACGTCGACGACCGGAGCTTGGAGGTCACACAGTCTATATCAATTACTTTTTCTTCAAGTTTTAGTTTTCAATAAGTTTCGTCAGTTCATCAAGAGTTTTGAAAACTTTCAGAGTTATTCGTAATATCCGATAACATATCCAAAACAAGACATATTCATTCCAATTTGTGTTATGTCGCCTACAGTCGTGAGAAAGTAGCCAAAAGTCATTCCCCCCCCCGTAATAAGTGGATTTCAGCTATTCAACGAAGTAAAACTGATTTTTATTTTCTCTCCAGTCGAATTTCTTTAACGGCATAGCTCGTTATCAGTTTGATTGCACTTGGCAAAGTTTCACCAACGACACGCACTAAGCGCTGCACTCAATTAGCCTCGTAATAAAAATGCCATCAAAGGGAGCCAAAGTTTCACGGCAGTTGCAGCTGCAAATGTTCATCAGTTGCAGATAGTTAACTAAGCAGGTCACTTCTTAGCGCATTTTTGTTTTTTTTCGCAAAGAAGCTTATTTCGTCCAGAGCCAAAGACCGGCAGTATATAGTTCATCAAAGGCTAAATCGTTACGTCAACGATCAAGAGCGTGACGCGAGGTGCTGATCTGGCAGTGTCCAAATGGCCCTCATGGCACAGATCCAGCTGACGAGGGGGAAAAAATCAATAACCACCGAAACGTTCCCGCTATGCACCCAATTTTCCTATTCCTTGTGTGTCAAAGCAATTGCTGCGAATTCCCAATCAAGTGAATTTTTAAAGGCTGCGGCTGTGTGTACTATGTGTTAAGCGATCTATTTTCAACGAAATCCTTTTGAATGTCTTGTGTGAACAGGTTGCTGATTGCCTTCAAATTCGTCATCCGCTCAATCGAAAATTTCAGCATCGCCATAGGTCTGTATTTCCACCTTTTTAAAAAACATATTCCATCCGCGTATTTTCATCGGAGACCTTAGCACTGCTACGCTGCTCTGAATTAAATTTTGAAGAATTCCGGCAGTGATTGCAGCGACAGCGTTCGGCAGTTCTATTTAATATTGACTGAATTGTTTCCTCCTTTTAACACAAACATTTTACAGTCTACGGGCTCTACTACTTTGGCAAGGGCCACCTTTCGCTGGACAACTACGCCCGCTACGTCCGCTATGACTCGTTGGCACAGGTGTATTTATCATCGTGGCTAAATAAAGTTTGACCAACTCACATAGCAGACTATTTGAACCAATGATTTTGTCACCACCTTGTCCCCGATCTATAGGATTACCTCAACGCCACTCAGCAATTCTCGTCGTCGTCGCAAAACACTTACGAGCTCTTTGTCGATAACTTCCCCTACTACGACAATCTGACGGCGAGGTGAGTTATATCCGATTTGATATCTTGTGTCTGAAATTATTCTATTTTTTTTTAATTTCTGATTACAACGCAATCTTATATTCCGCCCGTGATAGGAGGCTCGAAGTCTACGCCAATCTCGAGCGCACGCCGGACAATGAAATAGCGACAACGTACTACGATTACATGTCGCTGTACATCGACTCTTTGCGAATGCATCAGGACAAATTGCGCGACGAAATCCTGTGAGTATGCATATACATAATTCCCGCACGCTAGAGTATAAACCTGATCTGCAGCTCAGACTGATAGTAAGTCACCCCTGTGCAAGGCTGCTAATGATGACGACAGTCTAATCTGACATTATAGTTGGGACGTTTCTGAGCCTTTTCCATTATTCCCTTTTGTGTGCCATTGTGTGTGTCTAATCTGCCACTTTGATTTTGTCGAAAATCTTTCCAGACTGTCGGTGGAGCAAGAGCTGGAAGGGGCCGGAACATTGCAGACCGTCACCATCTGCATATTGTCGCTGGTTCTGTTCATTTCGCCGTTCATCATTTTCCTGGTCCGCAACGCCACGCAAACCATTCAGGTCTTGTTTGAACAGCTGCTGTTGTTTGATTAAGAGCTCTGCGCATTGATCTCAATTTCCAAAATTTGAATTTGGGCGCCCATTAAATAGACGTTCGCCAGCGGGTTGGTGTCCAAAACGACGGAATTGAAGCGCGAGCGAAAGCGCTGCGATCGATTGTTATGCCAAATGCTGCCCAAGGCCGTCGTCCGTCAACTCAAACAGAGGAGACAGGTTCGTTGCTCGTCGTCGCTCGCTTCTTTGTGTCATTGTGAAGAGACTCGCCGAGATCAATTTATGTGTACTTCTGCTCCGCCTTTGTTGTGTACTACCCCCGATGCTCGCGTGTGTTGGTTTCCACAGAGATGTGAGCTCTCTCTCTGTGTCTGTCTCGTTTCTCCCAACGGACTTTGCTTGGCGGCCCTTTTGTCACCAAAACTTTTAGACCCCCAAACATCTTGTGCTGGCGCAGTCCTGGCGAAACAGCTCGTCTCCAACTCTCTATAGATGTACAATGCAGTTGGCCAACTCTATATAGATTCTGTGTCTAAAGAGTGAAAAGGGCATACGCAAGTTGAATGCTCATATGTGTGCGTGTCTCGGGCGCTTTCCATCTTTCATGGGGCTTTTTTCTTTTTATTCCGTATGTACATGTACTATTGATGCAGGTGCCGGCGGAAAGTTTCGATTCGGTGACCATCTACTTTAGCGATATCGTGGGATTCACCGCCATCTCTGCCTCCAGCACGCCCCTCGAGGTGTGTCGAGAGTCTCTCTCTTCTTCTTTTTAACTCGGGATCTTATTGGAAAAAAAGGACCAAATTCAAATCTTCTCTCTCTCTTTTATATCTGTTTATTTATTTTTTCATGTTTGTTTCCAACTTGGCAAACGTCAGATCATCGCTTTCCTCAATGCACTTTACAAGATGTTTGATTCCAAACTTGAGCGCTACGATGTCTACAAGGTGGAGACGATCGGCGACGCCTACATGGTATCAACGCTACTTTTTGAAATTGATTTTCTTGTTAGGTTTGAAACCCAACCGAGTTTGATTCAATTTTCTCTTTTTGTGTTTTAAATATAGGTTGTCTCCGGCCTTCCTCATCGCAACGGTAGGATTACGATTGTAACAAGCACGTACCTTTAACCACTTTGAGGAGCACTCTCTCTCTTTTCTGAAAAGAAAAGCTTAGCACACACTATATAATCTAAACTTATTATTCGTCGTTCACCAAGCTATATGGGGGCAGCTAGCAGCATTCAGAATTGCGACTTAGTAGATGTAATAGAGCCGGTGCACACACTTATAGCTAGGCGGTTTTCCCTATAGAAAATTACGGTTTTATAACGACATCTAAATATTAGACTGACTCACTGAGCGTATATAATGTCGGATCCAATTTTTTCAATCCGAGTTGGCGCATAAAATTGTGAAAATCCTCTTGGTGCGCCGCTTGTGCCCTTATTCCTAGACCGTCTCATTATTTATTCATTGCCTTTTGAGGCTTTGAATTTATAGTTGCCGTACACCTACTATACGTCAGCAGACAATTTTTCCTTGACAGTTTTCAATTACCATCAATTTCAATTCGCTCTTCTTTATTTCCCCTTCCTGAAATCACTTCCATTCAAATTTAAATCGAAAGTATTTCTACTGTATTTCAAAAATGTTATCGTCAATAATTCGATGTAAAATTTGACATCTCTGTCTCAATCTATGTCGGATCATTCCTTCAGGCTTGAAGCACGTCGGCGAAATCGCCACAATGTCGCTGGATTTGATTGCCGGCGTGAAAAATTTCCACATACCGCACCGACCCAACCAGTCGGTCAGCATCCGAATTGGCTTCAACACTGGACCCTGCGTGGCGGGAGTTGTCGGCACGAAAATGCCGCGCTACTGCCTCTTCGGCGACACTATTAACACGGCGTCGCGCATGGAATCGACCGGAGAAGGTACGTACGTATGTATATATGTGCATATAATAAAAGAGCTTTACAGCTCCTGTCATTTCACGTGCCGCACTCAGTCTACGTGTCCCAGCGGTATGACAGGCGAAAAAGCCGAACATAAATCGAAACTTAATCATCCAATTCTCAAGAACTGTGTATCTATTTTATTCTTCTTTTTTTTTACCTATTGGATGGCAGCCATGAAGATTCACATCAGCGCCAGCGCCAAAGAAGCGCTAGACGCCGTCGGTGGTTATTACACGGAACTTCGCGGTACGTGAGCTCTCGATCTATAACGACAGTCAATACGGTTTTTTTTGTAGCAGGATTATTGTCGATCTATGTCAAGTTGAAAGATTTTCCAATGTTTGAAATGGGGATCTTGTAACCCCGCATTTGTTATCAGAAGAATATCGAGTCTTGAATTCGAGTTGATTATTATATTGGACTGAATTAAAAATTGAATTCTTTTCCTTATTTGCAGGGAGCTTTGAAGTCAAGGTATACATGCATTTTTCAGCTGCAGGAGGGGCCTGTGTTGCCTTCCAGGATTTCTTGGTTCATCATCATGTATTGATTTTCTATTTTTCATCTTTTATTTTATCCCCTTTTTATTTTCTCTTGTACACTACGACTGTTGCTGATGCTGAATGAAATCGGGGGGCCGTTATTATTGTGCCATTCAGGGTAAAGGGATGATGGTGAGCACACGTCTTTTGTTATTTTTACATTGATATGGTCGACGGCCTGGCGTCGTCGACGTCGTGTGTAGTCTCGTCTATTATTAACGGCGACAATTTCTTCCCGTTTTTCTTCTTCTCGCCTATTGCTGCTCCTGCTGCTGCTGCTGCTCTGGAACGGCTGTTGGCCTGCCCTCATCCTCTTTGGGTCGCCCCGTTTGTTGCTGGAAATAGGATACATACTGGCTGACGGGCAGAGAAGGTGGGCTGCCTCGCTTCCTGGAGGTGGACGTTCCCGGTTACATGGACGAGCCGGAATACCTCAAAGAATTGTCCGATTTGCCTTGAAGGCACAGTTGTGAACGCAGCTGAGCAGCTACTCTCGAACTAGCGAACGTGCTGCTGGACGGGAGATGTCATAATTCGTATAATTAGCGAACATGACCGCAAAAGAATCTTTTAGTGTTTGTGCATGAACCGGATAAAGGTTTTGATCGGTAGTTATTAGTAATAACCAAGGAGCTACAGAGAGAAAGAGAGAAGCTAAAAACCCTATATATTTATCGATTGTCTACGTAAGCCGCTGTATGGTTCTAATCGCCGTATCCTTTTATCAGCTCTGAAAGTTGGGTGATGTATTAGGTAGCTCGGGTTGTTGATCTCTCTCCTATCCGTTTGTTTGTTGAAAGAAAAGATTTTCGGTCGAACTTTTCTTTTTCTTTTTTTTTCTTTAAATGTCTTGTCAAAATCCCAAATGCCAACATCCGTCCGCTCTTTCGTGATTGATGCTGCAACTGTTTCTCTCCGAAAATAGTCCGCTGCTGCGTTTCCGTCCAAAAATAATGAATTATTAATTTATTATCGCCCTAGACTTATATTTCTCGTCAATTATTTCGATTTCGATTTCACGAACATTTCATCGCTAACTCAACGGGTTTTTGAATAAGGGGAAACTTAGATATCCGGCAGTCACGCAACCGCGCGCGTGCATGCCGGGATTCGAATGTCACTCCTGGCTACGTTTTAACCCATTACACAAGTCCCCCACCCAAGAGAGAGAACTGAGCACGAGGCTCCTGGAAATAAAATAAAAAAGGAGAGCGCAGAAACGGGGGAGAAAAAACGGCAGCAACAAAAGAGAAAGTTCTTTCTTATCTTCATTTTTTGATTACGTAAACGTAAAAATGGCTGGTGGTGTGTGCGTGCGCATGATTGTCGTCAGAGATGAATGCATTAGTTTTCGGGTATTAGTCCGCTTCCCGCGGTCTATACTATTTAAGCTTTCCGCCTATATAATAATGCTTTTGGCGATTAGGGCGAATATATATAAGCTTTACGAGGCATTCATCCATCTTTTAAACGCCATTTTTGCATTGTCTCTTTCCAAGAAATTGGCTATTCCTTTTTTTTTTTTCTTTCCTGCTCCACTAGATACGTTTTTTTAGAAGGACTTTTATACCCAGTTACCTTGTCACAAAATGTCGTAGAGGATATTGTGATACACATGAATTCTATATAGCCCCTCCCCTGTCCATTCTGTAACTTATCCATTAGATAGAACTGGATCACCCTGCTGGATTGCCATTTCACTGCGTAGTGTGTTTAATCGATTTTGATACTATGCTTACGTGCGAAACGCACCAACTCTGACGTCTACGCACCTTAATACAAAATGAATTGAAACAACTAACGTGCAGCTGCTATTCCTGTTCACGATTCACTTTTAATAACCGGCAGTCAGCTAATGAGTCAGCTGTGGCGTTGCAAATCTAATTTTATCGTAACATCCGGTTTTATTCGACTTATCAGACTTATTGAGTTTTAATTTTTTTCGTAATTATTTTTATTAAATATTTTGTTTTTTAATAATTTGACTTCGATAAATTCAATAAATGACTCGATGATAAAGAAAAAAAAAATTTGATAATTATTCTTCGATTCATTTTCGCAATTTGGCAAATGCAAAACCGGACCATCTTTAATTGCAGACTTCAATTTAGCGACACGTGGAAATGTTTCTTTTCTTTTCAAATGTTTGAGAGCCTGAGAAAAGTAGCTCCAGAAAAATCATATTAAATAAAACCTACGAGGAAATAGTTTTTGCATTACATAAGGACATTCTACCATTTTGACAGGTATGTTTCATTTTAATTTTGTAAACCTGAGTGGGAATTATTTTGTAATTTAAAAAGCTGGCAGAGGCAGATACAGGCATAGCTTTCTTTCAGTCAAAGGCCACCATGGCCGAATTAAAGGATTTTAGATTAAGAAGAAAATGGTGATGAGGCATCATTTCAGGTATCTCAGAGTTTTCTTGTCCAACATCATCCAGGTGAACACCTCCAAGTCACATTGTGGTTATCGTTGGTGAAGAATGAAAACACTCAGTTAACTACGTACAGGTTTTTCAATAGATTGAGAACTAGGAAATTTTTTAAAACAAAATAAAACTAAATTATTTCATTGTACTACCGGTATGTTTTTCAAAAAACCAAATGATTGAATTTAGTTTTATTTCGTGTAATTTTAAAACTGTGTATTTGCAACGCCATGGTCAGCTGAATGGTTAATTAACGAGTTGACAGAAACTACCCAGAAATCGACAGCATAGTTAACACCTCATTGCTGTACTAGTCATGTTTTTCGATTCCTTTGAAAACACACAGTCTATCTTGTCTTGTTTTACAAGACGGGAATGAATGTCATACTCGTTGTACTACTACATATCCGTCAGAAACTCCTCCCGAAAGTCCACAGAGTGTGTGTGTGTGTCTCGATTCCCAAGACAATTCGTCATGGAACAGCTGCTGGAAGTCCGATGACTCGTCGTGTATGTATACTGCGCTATCTTGATGTTATTTGTGATGCTATAACGGTCCTTGCGTGCGTGACAGTGTTTGTTCTACGTGTGTGATGCAGCGCTGATCTCGCCCATCAAAGCGTTTCTTTCCCTTTTGTTTTGGCGTCAAACTGACGAGTCACCACGTCAATCAGGAGCCTTTGCTGCCCCTTAACAGTCGTGACCCTCATTGAAATACCAACGAGTAGACTGCCGAGACAATAACGGGCCCTTGCTTGCGCCCTTGTTTGTTGGCAGGAATCGGCTGGGCAGCTCATTCACGCGGCACCGGCCCAAAAAAAACGGGGGCCCCTTTCAAATGTGTTTTTCCCATCCACCCAAAAACGATCAGCTTCTTTCGGGGTGGGGGAAATTGTTGCTGCCTCCTTCTTTTTCCCTCATCTTTTCTCTCTTCCTGCTGGGCTGCTCCTACATCCTATACCCTGCTCCGAGGTAGGGTTTCATTTTTAGACTGGTACTTCGTCCAGCAACCGGAGAGAGAGAGAGGGTCCCGCGCTCTGATGCAATGTGCCTATAGTTTTGTGTGTATAGAAGAGAAGTGCTGGAGTTTGTACAGGAGAGCTGCAACCGTTTGCGCCGGGGCTGCACAGACTTGACTTGGCTTTTTTTCTTCACTTTGCCCCATCAGCTCATTCTTCTTCCAGTCGCTGGAGACTGGCGGCTGCGAAGAGAGTGAGCGCGGCTCTTAGAGCATCCCCCCCTCTCAGTTGTTATCCAGTCACCAGTCAACATGTGAACGTCCTGGACAGCTCAGAAGTACAGTTTCCCAACGGGTGTGCTGGTGAGCCGCCCGGCATTCACCCCCCTCCAATAAGTGACTTTCTCTCCATCCAAATCCTTTTGTAATTTGTCTCTCGTGTCGACTTTGTTTAATGTGACTCGGAAGAGGCCCGTCTTTTATTTTATTGAGTGAATTGCCTTAACGTCACCTGTGACCGTTCCTGGACGTTTTCAACTCGTTAAAAGGAGGGGAGGCAGACACTCAACCGGTGCCGTTCCGTCTGTTCCGCTTGCCATCACGTTGGAGCTGCTGAGGATTGCGCTGTGTTGCTATCGGTAACTGCAAGTAGCCGGCCCAGGCCGGGCTGGGGAGACGGAGGAAAACTAGGAATAAGTCGGCGGCCTTTTTGATCATCATCATCATTTTTTCGGCCCAGGGTAAAAAAAAAAAAATGGACGCCAACATTTCCTGTTCACTGCCGAGCCGCCCACTTGCGCTAGTCCGTCCGACGATCCCTAGCCCGGCCACAATGATCCAGAACACAATCAAAAAGAAACCCAACACCGCATCCACTCGTTTGTTCTCATCTGTGCTAAACCAAACTTAATCAGTGCCGATATTTTCATTTGCGAGTGCCGGACATTTTTCTCTCTCATTTCTCCTTAACTCGTTTGTCGCCCGTCTCCATTTGGACGGAGCCACCACGACCACTTCAAGCCTTTTAGCTTGAAATAACGGTAAGGTCATCAGCAGTGCATCTTTTGTTTGTTACCTTTTTTCTCTGTGTGTGTGCGTCGGCTATATTATAAGAATCCGGGGTAGCAGTCTGGGCAGGAGCAGCAGGAAAAAGCGGCGGGTGGCTCCCGTTTTGGGATCTCGCCAGCTAAAAATACCTTGTGCTTCTTCAGGCGAGCCACGTCCGCCTCTCTCTCTCTTTCTCGACTCATCCGCTCTTTTCTTTTCTTTAAGGCCAAGCTAATTACGAAATAAATATACCCTGGCCCTAACTCGACTGCCAGTGTATAACTCCGACCGCGATCCTGGTATATCCTAAAGACGGGTGAATGCTTTTCCTTTCTGTGTATACCAAATACTGAAATCACCATATATAGACGATGTACGCGGTGCTCATTTCTTGTAACACGTGCCGGACTCGTCTGTCGCCTTAATGGCCCGTGATGGATATGCGTAATCTTTTACGGGAGAAGTTTCCCCGGTTAGGTTAGGATACTCGCGCCATCTGACAGTCTCAACTCGGAGCTGATCCTCGCCAGCCGGATGGGATTGGGAATGCGGAAAAAAAGAAAAGACGAAGGGAATCCAATAAAAATAGACAGGAATAAGAAGAAAAAAAAGTGGGGAATAATATTAGAAGCGTCAAGACCAAGGTACAGCGCCAATTCGCTACTGGCGGTGCGCTGGATAAAACACGGTCTAGACATCAAAATGCTAAACTCGGACGTAAATTCCATGTTTTTATTCAGCTTTTATTCCGGAGCAGAAGAAAACAGAAATTTCCACTTATTTCCTATTACTAATAATCGAGGATTTCCATTAATTTGTCACTGACTTTATTGTTGGTATGCAAAGACAAAAAGATGCAACTCAAGTTGCCAGAAAAAAACACAAGAGAAAGATACCGCCGCCGCCCCCCTCTTAATCAACAGCGGACGGCAAAGCTGGCGTGTGCGTCATCAACGCAATGATGTCGTGTGACATTCGAACCGGATGTCTTCCAAACCTAGAAAGAAATAGATCTGCGTCACCGGTGAAAAACATCGCAACTTTTATTATGGCTGAAATTTGTCGTCGCTATTGTGACACTCGAGAGTTGGGCGAAGATGCGTCAATGTGCGAATGCGTCGTCCGTGCGAATCACGCCGGACAGACGAGCCAAACGGGCTTGACCCATATCGCCTCGATATTGAGACAACTCGTCGTGCGTTGTGAGGACGAAAATATATACACAAACGAATCAAGGCATTGGAAAGTAGGGAAAAGATGGAGGGCTGCTTCACACACTGGCAACGTGGAGCGGTAACAAACTTTTTTTCTCCCGAGGGCGACGCACCGGGGTCTAATTATAGCCGATATGCGTTGGCGCCCAACGCCGCCGCCGCCCGAGCTATGTCTCACTCTCAAGATGGTCGACATCGCCCAGCCGCCAAAAGTCCAGCGACCGACGACGACGTTTGGCCAGCTCATCTCATATACTCCCCCGCCGCTCCCACCCGCCCATGTTTGTAGCTGACTCAAGTTCCCCCCGTCTTTGTCGATCGAAAACTCTCAACAAAAACCCAGTCCCGCTTCAATATTCATCGATTCTCGACGTCCGCTCCCTTTCATCTCATTTGGTTATTATTGTTTATTATTCTTTTCATTACTTACTATTGTCACGTTTCGTCCCTTTTGTTTGTATTCGTCTGCAAGGAAAAACAAATCTCAATTTGGTCTCAATCGTGTTTCTGTCCACGCCTTTCTTTCTTTTTTTAAATCCAGAACGCTAACGACGTCGGCTGATCCAGCCGCCATTTGTGTGTGCAGCAGCTTGGTCGCTATCGACTCTTGCAAAGAGAGTTGGATTCGACAAGATGGAACAGTTTGATCAGTTGCTGACTTGCTGCGTTTGCCTGGACCGTTACCGCAACCCCAAACTGCTACCATGTCAGCACTCGTTCTGCATGGAGCCTTGTATGGAGGGCCTCATCAACTACGTCACTCGCCAGGTATCGAATCAATTTCTTGAGTTTTAGTAGAGTACTAATCAAAATGCCACTGATATTCTAATTTCAAAATTTCAATTAATTTAGGTCAAATGTCCGGAATGCAGAGCCGAGCACCGAATCCCTTATCAAGGAATTGCGGCTTATCCGACCAACGTGACATTGCAACGGTTTCTCGAGCTACACATCGAAATCACCGGAGAGTTGCCCGACCCCACCAGCGGTCAGGTATTTGACATTTAAATTTAAGACCCAGATTCACGGTTTCTTATCCATTTTTTTGTTCTATCCTAAGATCATGGAACGTTGTGGAGTTTGCTCGGAGAAAAACTATTGCACGCTCTGCTGTCACTGCGACAAGAAAGTCTGCAGCGATTGCAAGGAGGGCCATTTGGACATCCTGAGACGGGAAATCGCTCGAGTCAACAACCAGGTGCGGAGGACTTTGCCTCGGCTGCAGGACGCTCTAGGAGTCATCGACAAGAACTCGACTCAGCTGCAAACCAACTGCCTGTCCATCATCGAGGAAGTCGACGGTCTTTACAGGCGTCTCTCCAAGGCGCTCAAAGACCGGACGGACCACATCAAGGGCGAAATCGAGGCCTTTATGTCGAAAGAGCTCAAGGCCATGATTGGCCTGCGGGCCAACCTGGAGCACGAGATCTCAAATTTTGACTCGAATTCCGAATTCGCCGAAAAGCACGTCACGGCCGGAACGGGCGGCACCGAAGGTGGGTCGTCCGTCTCCTCCTCGTCGGCCAGCACGGTCGCCTGGGACGACAACGAGCTCATGGACACTAAAGACATCTTCCTGCGCACCATGGAGTTTATCCGCAATTTCGAAACGGAAACGGGCGACTACCACCGGCGGGTGCGGTTCTTTGTCCCGCAGGATCCCAATCAGCTGTCCAACACCCTGGCCAACTTGGGGGAACTAACGATCCTTCAAGGTCCGTCGTCATCTTCTGGCCAGGGTCCACCCACGGCCCCGTCGCTGGGACCGGGATTGATGCGGAGTAAAAGCGATCACCGGGTGGCGGCCGCCTTCCGCCAGCAGGAGGAGCGCTACAACAGCATGGCCTACGGATCGGACAACAACGACGATATCGGCGGCGGAAGCAGCGGACGGCCGCGCTATTTCGGCGAGAGACACGGAAGTGTCAGCACTCGAGCCATCGACCGATACGACACGTCGTCGTCACGCCGGAACGACTACGGCGATTACGAGGAGCCGGACAGCGGCCGTCGTAAATTCCGCTCGCGTTTTATGCGCCATCACGACTCGGGCGATTCGGATAACGAGCCGGCCGGCCGTTCTGTTCGCTTTCAGGCGGGCGACGCTGGCGATCCATCGGCTAACAAGAAGGAACGTCTCAAAGTCCTGGACACGGAAGATGCTGCCAGGGGACCGCTCAGTGGCATTACACGTCTGACGGATTCGCCGCGGGTCATCAAACGGCTCCAGGAGGTGGGCAGGAAAAAGAAACCGACCCCACCGACCACGCTCAATTTGCCAACGCCGGCCACAAATCAGCAGTCGCTGTCCAGTCCGTCGAGCCGCATACCGCCCCGTCCCACCGCTGCCGCCCGCCAAGTGAGCGAAGAAGATGAAATCGCCAAAATCAAGAAGCAGAACAAAGGACAGGAAGCTTCTTCTTCCGACAGCGCTCGAAAAACGGATGCCACTCCGTCGACTCCGACGGGAGCTGGCGAGCGGCCAAGATTTTCCAGCCAGCAGAGCAGCAATTCGTCAGAGCAGCAGCAGGGCAGTAAAACTCCGGCGGCCTCGAGGCAGACCTCGACGACCGGCTCGGAAGCCTCGCAAAAGACTCCGGCGGAATCATCCAGCAGCTCCGGGGCCACGCCCACCAATGAAACACCGGAAGAAGCGCGAACGCGGAGAAGGTCCTTGTTGGCCGGCGGAAGCAAGAGCGGCACGTCGACACCCAACGACACCGAGTCCGAGTCCAGGCAGAAGGATCGAACAGCTGTGGCGTCCAGTTACGCGGCGGCTGTGGCGTCCAGTTACGCGGCGGCTGTGGCGTCGCGGACGTCGTCACCTGCCGAAGACACGTCGGATCGACCCAGTCGACGTGTGGGCCGCGTTTCAACCGAGCGGTTCAACAAGTCCAGCTCCGAGAGCAGCACGTCGGCCGAGTCTTCGACCCACTCGTCGCCGGTGCGCAATACGGGCGCGGCTTTCTCCACGGTCGAATTGAAAAATCGATTCGGCGGCGGAGTGACTGGAGGGCGTAAATCCAGTACGGGCAGCACGAATGGCGACGCTTCGGCGTCAATGGCCACGACGACGACCCGGAGCCGATTCGGCAACACCACCAGCGGTGGCGCTACCAGTCCATCGTCTGGACGCTATGGAACAACTGGTAGCAGTTCGACGAGTAGTAGTAGCGCAGCTGCTGCTGCCGCTAGCAATGGAACAGCTGCGACTGGAGCAGCCCCCCACCGATTTCAGAGTCGTTTTTTAGGCCGGGCTGGCACTCCTACAGCAGAGGCCTCGAGGGGATCCGAGAATAGTCAGAGTAGCTCATCCGACGACAGTTCAGATTCGTCGGAATCCGATTCAGCCGAGAAACCGGCGAATGGTAAAAGCAGTACGGCAGCAGGGAGCAAAACTGCTGCGGCGGCTGCTGCACCCAAGACCACCACCACCACTAAGGATCGGGAATTAGCTCGGACCGACATCGGGCCTCTGTTGGCCAGGAGTGCACAGGCTCGCGACACATCCACCTATCCCAGTAGTAGTAGCACCAATCACACCGGTAGTAGCTCCGGTAATAGTAGACCAACATCATCCGACTCGCCTTCCTCCTACACGCCGAGGAGCCGAGCCAATGCCTCAGCGGCGGCTACCCCATCATCATCATCCAGCCGGCCCTACAGTTCCTCCTCTCGTTTCGGAACGACCGACTCATCGACAACGGGATCGGCTTTGTCCAGGAGCAGGACGGGCTCGGCGCTGGCCGACGATATGGAGAACAAGTATCCGTTGACGAGTAAATACCTCAACCGGTCGCGGGCCAACTTGTCCAGCGACACTGGTGGAAGCTACGGAGGAGATTCGAGCGGCTATCACGGCAGCTCGTCATCATCGTCATCGACTCCGCGCTACTCGCAAACGAGAGGCTATCAGAGTCGTTTTTTAAACAAAAGTAAGAGCTCTGCTGCGCTAGACTGCGCACCGGACGGCGGCAACGAAGTGGCCGACGATGACGAGGAAGACGCGATGGACGACAACGACGACGACTACAACAAGTCGTCGGCGGTGTCGGCCTCGGCGTCGGCTTCGTCGGCGTCGCAGCCGCTCCTGGTCGTCTCCGGTGACGAACGGTATCCAAGCGGCAGGTCGAGATATGCAGCCCTTAAGGACCGCCGATCCCGGCTTGCCCGCAGCAAGAGCTCTCACGATGTGGGGCCACCCGCTCCCTTGTCGCCCACGGGGCCGTCGTCGTCGAGTCAATTGACGGGCGGCGACGGCGTCGCTGGCGGCAGGGCATCGGACCCACACTATCATCAGCACGGTCAGCTGGGCGGAGAAGTCGGGGATACCGGGACTTCTTCGCTGGAACCAACATCGCCTTCAGCTGAATCCGCTTCAGGATCTTCCTTGTCCACTTGGTATGTAGTACAGCCCGGCTCCCAGCAAGTCAGCCAATTTGCATCGATAGCTTGCTGGCTTTTGACATTTAGGAAATTTGTGTCCGTGACGTGTTAGTAGGCTCATCTCCATTGGCTCAATCATTGGCTTCATTGGAATCATAGCATGGCTCAATCATTTGAATTTGCCGCCGTTTTTTGGATACTAGGGCGCGCTATTTAAAGAACAAGTACGGGCCCAGGAATAAAGAAGGAGACGGCCAGCCACCGTCAGCCACGACCAACAGCGATTCGACAACGGCCGGAGGAGGGAAACAAGCGCAACCGACGTCGTCGCGATTCAGCCGCGCCCGATCCATCGGCGTCTCCGGAAACAACGCGGCCAACGGACGACGCAACTCGGAAGACGTTACAGGACCACCGCCGTCGGGATTGATTACGTCTTCGTCCAGACACCAGTACATGCAAAAGCGGAAGGTCCTGATGAAGATGGGAACCCGCGGCAGCGAAGCCGGAGCCTTCACCTGGCCCCGCGGCGTTGCAGTGGCTCCCGACAATTCCATCGTCGTGGCGGACAGCTCCAATCATCGGGTCCAGGTGTTTGATTCCACTGGCAAATTCTTGAAAGAGTTTGGCTATTACGGAAACGGCGAAGGCGAGTTTGACTGCTTGGCCGGCGTTGCCATCAATCGAATTGGCCAGTACATTATCGTAAGTTGCGTCGTGATTTTTCTTAAATTCAAAAATTGTTAAAGTTTACATCACGGTTTCAACCATTTCAACAGGCGGATAGGTATAATCACAGAATCCAGGTGTTCGATCCATCGGGCCGTTTCTTGCGGGTCTTCGGCTCGCAAGGAACGACCGACGGCAAGTTCAGCTATCCCTGGGGCGTCACAACCGACGCTCTTGGTTTCATTTACGTCTGCGATAAGGTGATTGACCCTATTTGATCTTTACTATTGAAGGAATAAAATCACTTTTGTACTATTTAAAAGGAAAACCATCGAGTGCAGGTCTTCCAGTCAGATGGAACTTTTGTCGGCAAATTCGGCACAATGGGCAATCGGCCCGGCCAGCTGGAACATCCGCACTACATAGCCGTCAGCAGTACCAATCGCGTCATTGTGTTAGTGATTTTTAAATTTCTTTTTTTTTCTGGTTTTATCGAAAATGTTTTCCATCAAATCTCACCGTTCCCGTTGATCGATTTCCAACAGATCGGACTCGAACAATCACCGAATTCAAGTCTTTGACGTCAATGGCAAAGTAATCGCCTCGTTTGGTGGCGAGGGAGCAGATGAGGGGCAATTTAAGTTTCCCAGGTAACGGGGCTGTCTCATTGATTTCCCTAGATGCACGCGGAGTGGAACTGAAATAATAATTGAATTCCATCTGGTACAGGGGAGTAGCCGTCGACGACCAAGGCTACATCGTCGTGGCTGATTCGGGTAACAACCGCATCCAAGTGTTCACCGCTGACGGCGTTTTCGTCAAAGCTTTCGGATGCTGGGGCTCCGGTGACGGAGAATTCAAAGTACGCCCTATTTTTAGACTATAAAGCTACTGTCCATCAACTAACGGCCGACTTTATTTCAATCGATACAACAGGGACTTGAAGGCATCGCCGTCATGTCAAACGGCAATATAGTCTGCGCCGATCGAGAAAACCATCGAATTCAAGTATTTTAAAAAAAGAACAACATTTCTTTTTCTTTACATTTTTTTTTCATGATATCATGTAACACAACGTGTAATAATCAGCCGTCAGAAATTTGCTAATGAAAACCTCAACATTTAGAGATGAACTAGAAGACTCACTTTGCTCGTGACAATTCTAGTTGATATTTCAGACGATCATATTATATAATAGTTGACTGATCTTTCGGCAGCTTTGTCTTCTCTTCTCTTTCTATTCTTTTCTTTAATGATTACAGTTTTCATTGTTTGTTGACAATAATCAGCTGCTTTTTTTCTTCTTGTTTTTTGACAAATTATTCGTGTTGATTTGAATGTGAGAGTCCAAGAGGGCGTGCACAGGCCAGGACGAGACGAGCCAAATCAATTTAAGAAAGTCGGGCCCGCGCTTGTGTGTTTCTATCGTGCAGAATTATTTTGCTAGTGAAACTATACAGAGCACATCTGTTATATTTCAGTTGGTTCATTAGGACCCCCATAAAAATACACAAACATTACACACACACCATTATTGAGACTCTATCAAATAACTCCCCCCTCTGTCTCCTATCCACTTCTTTATATACCTTCTCCGATTGCCACCATGTACACCGGGTTTCCTCCTGCTTGTCATCGAGACGATATGAGTTGTGAGAATACAAGTTACGGAATCCGTACGAGTGGGTACGACCTTACATGTTCTTCTCTCCTTTTGAATCTATAGGGACTCTCTTATTATTACCGAAGCCCTCATCGTCCCCCCCCCCCCTTCATTTAAACAAAGCTTCCCGTTTTCTCGCTATCTTTACCGTGTTGACGAACGTCGAGAAACCTTTGCGCTGCCCGTCTGTCTACTCTGTTGCTGTTATAGGCCTCATGTGTGCATTGACCTTAAGCAGGACACAGCACGGATCCCTTGCAAGTTGATTTTTTTTTTGTTAACGCGCTCAATAAGTTCCGACATTCGTTCAGTGTTGGGCTGATGTTTGACGTCGAAGAAAGTTGGCAAATCTCGTCGTCCTCTTTTAAGAGTTTTCTCGACATCTCGAACGATCACGGACATCAGGTTAGACAGACATCAATGGGGATTGGTGGCGGTTCGATTGGCTGGGGACAAAAGTTGTCCTTCGGCACCGGTCATGTACTTAACGACCTGTGCGCCAGTGTCTGGTTCAGCTACCTTCTCGTCTATCTACAGTACGTTCTACTGGTAAAATAACAAATTTTTATTACTATATCAAATGTTATATTCCAGCTCTGATTCTTTTTTTTTTATGGCTACTATTTTCAGATTCCCAGTGGACTGTCCGGCATCATTTTGCTGATTGGTCAAGTCGCCGATGCCATTGCAACTCCTTTGGTGGGAATCTTATCCGATCACGGCCAATGCTGCTGCATTGGTGGACAAAACCTGTGCAATTATGGCAAACGAAAGATATGGCATCTCATCGGTCAGTTTCGTGTTTACACTTTGACTTACAGTTTACTAACATAATTAATTACCACCGCCAGGCTCGATTTGCGTGATCGTCTCCTTTCCGCTCATGTTCGTCGGCTGCATGGGCCTTTGTGAATCGTCCAACGGTATCGGTTACTTGGTCATTCTCATTGCTCTCGTTTGTGTTTTCCAATTCGGTTGGGCCTCTGCTCAAATTTCCCACTTGGCCATGATTCCCGAACTGACGCATGTTGAAGCCGAGCGTGATGAACTCAACATCATCAGGTATATATGATTGAGCGAAATATGAATCAAACAAGATTTAAAAATGAAATAATATTTTTTTATCGCCAGGTTTTCATTCGATATCATCACCGATATTTTAGTCTATGCCATCGCGCTTCTCATCTTCGCGCAAAGTAGCCACAGTTTATCTCAAGTCACCGCCGAAAACGGCGTAGACTTTATGGTAATTTCCCACTCAACTTATCGGCTTTTCTATTATACAATTATTCTATGTTCAATTCGCTCAGGTTCTGGCTATATCTATCACTGGTATCGGTATAGTGTTTACAATAATCTTTCACGTCGGCGTTAATGAAAAGCCAATCAAGATTGAAAGACCTCCCGCTATTATGGGCACAGCTGCCGTCACTTTGAAAAGCCAGTGGCTCGGATGGTTTTACAACTGGCATTTCTACCGGGTAAATAATTAGACGATGAAGTTAATATTATTAAAACAAAACGGAAAGGCTTATTCGAGTGTTTTTAATAGGTGGGAGTCTTGTACACTGCTGCCCGTCTAGCTCACAATACTTCTATAGTTTTCGTGCCACTTTACCTGCAAGAGACTAAACAATCGGCAGAGGTATTAACTTAATGCCAGTCATCGTGAGTCCTTAATCTTACTCACTGGTGTACCATTTGTTTTTTTAAATAGATGTTGGCTTTGATTCCTTTGGTGATGAACGTCGCTGGGCTGATCGGTTCCGGCTTACTCAAAATCACCATCAAATTGTACGGCAAAAAAGCCTCCTACGGAATGGCTTCACTTATGGGGTTGATTAGTTGCATCTGGCTAGTCATTGACATCAATTTATCTGAGAATGCTAGTGCACTGGACCCTTCGTTGGGTCCACCTTCTTCGGACAACGCGCAATTCTATCTGCTGGCCTCGATGATGGGCGGCGGGGCCGCCATGGTTGTTATCTTGTCCCTGACGTCCGCAGCCGACCTCATCGACAGCAATACGGTAACATAAATGTCACTCTTCCTATTGATAAATATACAACTGCCTCTAATGTAACACGCAACTTTGCGACTCGCAGGAAACGTCCGCATTCGTTTACGGTTGCATGAGCTTCTGCGACAAAATGTCTAGCGGCATTATGGTCGCCGTGATTCAGGGATTGCACAGGTAATTTATCGTTTTTTACTCAGCAATGGAAAGTTGATAAACATATCTTTATTCACAGTTGGGTTTGCCAAGACGGCTGTACTTACTTCTACGCCCAAGTGCTCATCTACGGCGTGGGCATTCCGTTTATCTTTGTCATAATATCGAGCTTGCTAGGCCCCAAATCTCAGGGTAACCACGTCGAAGCGAAAGACGTCAAGAACTATGGAACATGTCGAACTGAAGAGACGACGTCATTGATCGAATACGTCCACTAATTTCCGTTTAGAAGAATATTTAAATTCAAATCTAATTTACCTAATATCGAGTTATTGATTGATCCACTGTGTTTGCGAAATCTGAATAAATGTTCGTACTTGTTGAGGGTAATCGCGTAGGAAGAACTTTGTTCATTCCATCAAAGCATTCGAAACAGGTTTTACTCGAACTTCGGCAGGCTGTACTGCGCACTCAAAGTAACATCTAAGTAGCCTATTATAGTGCAACTTGTAGGCATATACCGCATATTTGCTTTCACAGTTACAATCCTCTTAAAGATTTTCGTACCAGGTTCAGTAATTCTATCAAGTATCAAGGCTCGAGATTGCTATTTCTTGAAAATTTCTTAGGCCTTATTTTGCGCAAAAGGTACCATTTCCCTGAAGGATTGTAATTAATTTCTGAGGGAAGCTAACAACAAGGGGAATCCCCTACACTACACAGCATCTAGCGAAGAAGGAAATAAATATGGAATGCTGCCATCTAGCAATTTAAAAAAACACACTTTTGCAGTATTTGAAAAATAAGGAATTAATCAATTTCTAGGTTTCTAGGTCGTTGGCTCGTACAAGTGGTAAATAATTGTTGAAGTTTAACTTCCAACTGCTTTCAACCAACTTTCCATTTTTTTTTAAATTTCTAGTGATTAGATTTAAAATTGCGTCGTGGGGTTTCACCATTTCACCGTCGTGGGATTCAAATATGTATAGTTTATATCTTTTGCTTTCTTATATTTTACGTCATAAGTATATATTTCCTACGGGAACCTCACAACCCAAATTGATGTATTTTTATTTGTCATTACAAACTTAGCACCATTTTGAAAAAGCCGCCATAGTTATTCTTTATTGGCCACCTAGTAGTGGAATTTTGAACTGCTCCATCGAATCATGATTGCTTGTTGTCGTCTGCCTTATTGACTTATTTCCGCGTGGCGTGCTTTATAGACCTTTTTCACAATGCGGAAAGTCGGGATTTTCCAATCCGGCAACGCCGTAATCGGCCATTTTAGTTCCCATTATTTTTTCCCTGTGTAAATTTCCATAAGGAATCGGGGTACCTTTAGTTTTAATTCATTATTTAATTATTGGTTTCTTACAGCCAATTTATTTTTCATCGATCGTGTTCCCCGATGAATTGGTAACATTTTCATGTATGGTACATTTTACTTGCGGTTTATACTAATTATGTAATTCGAACTTTATTAGGTTGTTTTGATTCTGGTATGTCAAAACAGACATGTTATGTGCTTGGCTGCGGTGCTGTAACTTTTGCTTCCCAAAAGTGAATGTTAATGGACATCTAGAATATGGGGTTTCTAAAAGTAGGAGACAGGTATATGGCTGCTGAAAAGAACAAATTTGAGAGAAAAAGGTTTATAAAAATATACAGCAGAGTATGTAGTCAACATTTTACTTCTGGTAACATAGTAAATTTTTTAAAGTAATTCATATTATTGAGTCGTGTTGGAAATATTTATGTGAAATAATTAACTAAGTAACATGTTTTTAACTGCACCAACACATAATAATGAGCAAAATTCCATTGAGATTGCTACTGTTGAAAGAATTAGTCGCTCTCTAAGAAGGCAGGTTGCTGGGACATGTTCAACGATGTAAGAGGATGGTATGTTATTTATATTGATTATGTCATTTATAACATTACTTAACATATCTCATCATTTTCTTCCATAGACACACATTCCACAAGACGTAGTTACTGATTTCATGAAAGATACAACTGTACCTGAGGGTACAATGCAGAACACGTTTGATGAACACATCAACACATTGGTGAATCAAGTAACAATCAGAATCCATCTACCTGCAAAACAGTCATTGGTTCTTCGAATAAAAAGTATTGAAAAATGAGAAATAATTACTAGTTGAAGCAGTGTCACGTCACGTCTTCAGTATTTTTATTAAAAACTTTATTTCATGTTTAATACAATGTTTCACTCGAAAAAAGAACTGTGAGTTTTCTTAAAATTACTAACGAAATAAAGATAATGAATCAGATAATATGGTGAAAAACGTCAGAGTATGGAACAAAATGTTGAGAAATCACAGTTGAATGAGTACATTTTAAACTAGTTTACCCTAAATACTTTCAAGGGAATTTTTCAGTCCCTCTTTCCGATTAAACTTAACCATAGACAAAAATTAATGCGTAAATCAATTGAAAAACTCGAATCAGTAAACCCAGTTTCCGTTGTTGTTGATGCTCTCATCAGGAACTGAATCAAAACAAACAACTTCAAGTCCTGATATTATAATAAGTAGTTAATGTTAAAATGTATAGATAAATATGAAAATGTTACCAATTCATCGGGGAACACGATCGATGAAAAATAAATTGGCTGTAAGACACCAATAATTAAAAAATTAATTTAAACCAAAGGTACCCCGATTCCTTATGGGAATTTACACAGGGAAAAAATAATGGGAACTAAAATGGCCGATTACGGCGTTGCCGGATTGGAAAATCCCGACTTTCCGCATTGTGAAAAAGGTCTATTGAACTTTTTGGTTGGTTAAAATGCAAAATGGTTATGACCGAAGAAAAGAAACTTGAGTTGATTTCTTTATCACTATTCCATGGAATATTTGTTGTTAAGACTATGTGAAATGGAAAGAATATAAAAAAACGGACACAGACAAACAGTAAATTAATTTTTTAAGATTAAATTCTGTTGGTTTGGGTACAAAGTGCATTAACAAACTGTTGAGAAAACAGCAAGTTTTTCTGTTGGATGTTGGTTAGTTTACTAAATTTTCATTTATTAATTAACAGATTATGCACACATTATGCATGGAAATATTTCGAAACAGGATGTTGAAGATCTCAAGAGGTCACTATTTTACTGTATTAATCATCAATATCATTATTTAACTGCGGAGGTAAAGCTTCCTTTTTTTTAGGTCTTGTAGGTCTGAATGCCATCTCTGATTTAGAAGAAGGTGTGCTCTATCATAGATAGTTCAGTTTGCAAAAGGGAATTTTTGACACAGACCTGTCTTTACAAAGTCCAAAACTACTTTAGCGTAAGTACCAGTAATCACATTGGTTAGGTGAGCTAAAATTAGTTGTTGTATAGTTGAGGTAAACCAAGAAGAAGATGAGCCAGCCATCACATTCAAAATTTCATTAGAGCTTGTTAATTGTATTTCTTTAATCATAGACCACATAACAATACATTAGAGTCTGGTTTTTTAATTAAATATCCATATTTTACCACATAGGTAAGGGCTGGAAGAACTGTCAATTGAAGAATGTCAAAATTGTCGGAGATCAAAAAAAGAAAACAGAAGACGGATGGTGACGTCTCTTACTAACAGATACAACACAGAAGAATATCGTTGAGTCTGGACCTTACCCCAACAAGGATGGTGAAGGAGTCTTGTCCTGTCCTCTTTCCCAATTGTTGACTCTCTAAAAAGAACATCCCAATGGAGAAGAACATATCTAAAATGTTACATGTCAGTTTTCAGCTGCAATGTTGGTGGAGGAATAACGCTGGACAGATCAAGCTGAATTATTCACATCCAAAACATCAAACAAAGAAAAAGTGAATCATATTGTTGGAAAATGTTTAGTGACTGTATTCTAGGTAATTGAATTTGTACAAATTTTTAAGCTAATAAAACTGTCTTTATCTTTTGTGATAACGAATAAGCCAGGTGCATTATCTACGTTATCTCCAATAAAAACCGAATTAGGTCAAGATTTTGGCATTAGATTTTTCTACCTCGTCATGCTTGAAGCAACAATTGAGATTAACACACTTAGGCTACACCTACTAACATGAGTTGACTCGACACTTTGACGACGCATAATTGTGAGATGGTGTTGTCAAGCCAGCGTCATAACAAGGTTAAAGGGGAAGAGAGACAAAATAACTGTTTCAAGGCTGTTCGCTACCAAACGATGTTGAGTTCAAATTGGGTCAATAAAGGTTACTCCTCCCTTCAACTGCTCCATTTTCATCTGACCTCGAATACTGGAAAATACCTCCAGGGGTTTTGCTGCGGGAAATCGGCGTGCCGATGGGCATTCCAGAGGCCAAAAAATGCTCAGTAGTCCACGTATTCGCACGGTGTTCACTTGTCTCTAGTTTGCTGCTGTAGTTTTGCATCTTCACGCCTTTGCACTTGGATTAATTGCGTTTTATGCATTGCCTACACAATTTGTCGTGGTTTCTCTGTAGTGTTTTGTGTCGTTGATGGTCGTAGATTTCGTTTTACTATCTCATCACTATATCACCAAAATTGCATCTGCACTAAAATAGTCTTGTAGTGTTCGTAGATTGATTCACCTTATTTGTTGTCCACACCAGTAGCTACCTAATTAGAGTAAGCCAATCTAGATAAGGTTGTTAAAGTTAAGCATAAAATAAGGATATTGTAGGTTAAGACGTTAAGCTAAGCTAAGGCTATTGTAGGTTAAGCTAAGCTAAGGCTATTGTAGGTTAAGCTAAGTTAAGGTTTAAGTTCACGATAGAGTTAGTTGCCAATTTACTGTGGTGCCTCTGTGGTGTGGAAAATTCGTCTTTACCAATCCCCAACCCTTACGTGTCAACTAATAATCCTTTTTCTTTCACTTTCAGGAAATTGTGAATCTAAATTGAATGTTTTAGCTGTATATTTTCTATTTTTGCTTAATTGATTGTGGTTTAAAAAACTATAAAGTTTATCCACCATTTGTCGTTGATGTAATTAGGATCATGGACAGGAGACGATCGCCGCCGCCACTACAAGATCGTCGCTTCAAGATAGGACCCTGGCCCACGGGTCGAAGGTAAATTTCATTTGATTTCAAATGCCTTAAACTTCTTTTATTAATGTTTTTGGATTTTCTTAGACTGGAGAGGATCGCTGCCGCCGCCGTCACCACTGGAGCCGCTTCAAGATCGCCGCACGCTAGGACCTTCGCCAATGGATGTCAGGTATATTGTTTTCTTCTAAGTGTCTAACCATACTTTTTTAATGTACTCTAGATGGGACCCAGGACCAAGGAGGATCGCCGCCGCCACTACAAGATCGTCGCTTCAAGATAGGACCCTGGCCCACGGGTCGAAGGTAAATTTCATTTGATTTCAAATGCCTTAAACTTCTTTTATTAATGTTTTTGGATTTTCTTTAGACTGGAGAAGATCGCCGCCGCCACCGCCGCCGCCACCGCCACCACCGGAGCCGCTTCAAGATCGCCGCACGCTAGGACCTTCGCCAATGGATGACAGGTATATTGTTTTATTCTAAGTGTCTAACCATACTTTTTTAATGTACTCTAGATGGGACCCAGGACCAAGGAGGATCGCCGCCGCCACTACAAGATCGTCGCTTCAAGATAGGACCCTGGCCCACGGGTCGAAGGTAAATTTCATTTGATTTCAAATGCCTTAAACTTCTTTTATTAATGTTTTTGGATTTTCTTTAGACTGGAGAAGATCGCCGCCGCCACCGCCGCCGCCACCGCCACCACCGGAGCCGCTTCAAGATCGCCGCACGCTAGGACCTTCGCCAATGGATGACAGGTATATTGTTTTCTTCTAAGTGTCTAACCATACTTTTTTTATGTACTCTAGATGGGACCCAGGACCAAGGAGGATCGCCGCCGCCACTACAAGATCGTCGCTTCAAGATAGGACCCTGGCCCACGGGTCGAAGGTAAATTTCATTTGATTTCAAATGCCTTAAACTTCTTTTATTAATGTTTTTGGATTTTCTTTAGACTGGAGAAGATCGCCGCCGCCACCGCCGCCGCCACCGCCACCACCGGAGCCGCTTCAAGATCGCCGCACGCTAGGACCTTCGCCAATGGATGACAGGTATATTGTTTTCTTCTAAGTGTCTAACCATACTTTTTTTATGTACTCTAGATGGGACCCAGGACCAAGGAGGATCGCCGCCGCCACTACAAGATCGTCGCTTCAAGATAGGACCCTGGCCCACGGGTCGAAGGTAAATTTCATTTGATTTCAAATGCCTTAAACTTCTTTTATTAATGTTTTTGGATTTTCTTTAGACTGGAGAAGATCGCCGCCGCCACCGCCGCCGCCACCGCCACCACCGGAGCCGCTTCAAGATCGCCGCACGCTAGGACCTTCGCCAATGGATGACAGGTATATTGTTTTCTTCTAAGTGTCTAACCATACTTTTTTTATGTACTCTAGATGGGACCCAGGACCAAGGAGGATCGCCGCCGCCACTACAAGATCGTCGCTTCAAGATAGGACCCTGGCCCACGGGTCGAAGGTAAATTTCATTTGATTTCAAATGCCTTAAACTTCTTTTATTAATGTTTTTGGATTTTCTTTAGACTGGAGAAGATCGCCGCCGCCACCGCCGCCGCCACCGCCACCACCGGAGCCGCTTCAAGATCGCCGCACGCTAGGACCTTCGCCAATGGATGACAGGTATATTGTTTTCTTCTAAGTGTCTAACCATACTTTTTTTATGTACTCTAGATGGGACCCAGGACCAAGGAGGATCGCCGCCGCCACTACAAGATCGTCGCTTCAAGATAGGACCCTGGCCCACGGGTCGAAGGTAAATTTCATTTGATTTCAAATGCCTTAAACTTCTTTTATTAATGTTTTTGGATTTTCTTTAGACTGGAGAAGATCGCCGCCGCCACCGCCGCCGCCACCGCCACCACCACCACCGGAGCCGCTTCAAGATCGCCGCACGCTAGGACCTTCGCCAATGGATGTCAGGTATATTGTTTTCTTCTAAGTGTCTAACCATACTTTTTTTATGTACTCTAGATGGGACCCAGGACCAAGGAGGATCGCCGCCGCCACTACAAGATCGTCGCTTCAAGATAGGACCCTGGCCCACGGGTCGAAGGTAAATTTCATTTGATTTCAAATGCCTTAAACTTCTTTTATTAATGTTTTTTTTTATTTTCTTTAGACTGGAGAAGATCGCCGCCGCCACCGCCGCCGTCACCACTGGAGCCGCTTCAAGATCGCCGCACGCTAGGACCTTCGCCAATGGATGTCAGGTATATTGTTTTCTTCTAAGTGTCTAACCATACTTTTTTTTATGTACTCTAGATGGGACCCTGGACCAAGGAGGATCGCCGCCGCCACTACAAGATCGTCTCCGCCGCAGCAAAGGACTTCGAAGATCTTTAAATGGTACGGTATTACTTTTTCTTGCCTAAGGTTGTGTGAGTGTTTTATTGTGTTAAATGTGTGTTTGTGTAAGTATGATTTTCTTGTTTATTCCCTCTCCAATATAACCTGAACCACCTTAACCACAATTATGGCATATCATTATGGTCTAGAAACAGTAGTCACTTTGGTTTTGCTGCTGGTCTAGTTTTACTTTATTTATAGTTTTAGTTTAGTTTTAGTTTAGTAGTTTTATTTTAGTGTTCTAGACGGTGGATTAGTGTTGTAGTTTAGTTTTGATTTAGTTTTAGTTTAGTTTTAGTTTGAATTAGTGTTTTACTCGGTGAATTTTTCCATACATATCTGAAGTATTTTTGTTTGGCAACGTCATATACTCATATGGATCGCATGTTCGCATCATTCGTCAATTCGTCTGTGGCTTGTTCTGGTCTGATCTGTTCGTTCGTATTGTTTCTCCCAAGTCCCAACATTGGTAAGAGTGAGTGACTCACACTGCGTTGAAGAATAGAAGGAAATTAATCATTTTATAAATAAACAATTATGTGAAGGTTCAATCAATCAAGTATCAGGAAAGTTCAAAGTGATAAATTATTGAAGTTTGAATCTGGTTCAAACATGGACATAAATTTCAAAAGTTGTTTTAAAACTAGGTAACATGAACCAGAATTCACATTCACATTGTCCTCAATGCTAATGAGGACAATATACAAAGAGCTTGTGGGCTAGGCTGCAGGCCGAAGAAGAAATGCAAGATTGGGGTTACAACATTTTCCAATATTGAAAAATTTGCAATCACTACTACGATGATTTAAGATGATTAATTGCAACAGAATCCAAATCGAGTAACAAAAAAATTATTGAAGGTAAACATTTCCTCTTTCTCTCTGATTTTATGAAACATTTCTGTTTGCAACTAAATTTTTAACTTGACAACTCTAGAACATCCAGAACAAGTCATCTTTGTTGAAAGTTAAATCAAGCTTCCGCAATGAAGTGCAGACTCACGGATTAGGGTGTGTTAACTGTTGACTCCACAGTCCACACAATTCTATAAAACCAGGAAAGAAAGATCTCATTCTCATGCAGTGGCAATAGTTGAAGAAAAGTTGTCCCAAAATCAAGAATTGACACAGAACTTGACACTTGTAACTTCAAGCAACCCTTAAACTTGTGTAACTTAAAGTTTGAAAAGGATTTGAATAGAGAAAACTCTCAAAACATTTGAGAAAGAGCTGAAACACGGAATTCCAATGGGTCAAAACTGGAGAGTTCTCATTCATTGGCGCCTACCACATCTTATTGGTCTCGGTCTACAACGGAAGAAGAAAATGCAACGATGTAGGGCGTTGATAAAGTTGCACTCATCCCCTGACTGCAGAAGAAGAGAGATCCAGGTCTTCTATTTAATGGCTTCAACCCGATGGCTTTCACGTGACACGAGTCTTCACATATTGCTGGATTCGATTGACGACTCGTTTTCATAAAAAAAGGACAACCACGCAAGCGGACCTCAGGCGAGAGACGATTTTGAAAATGGTTTATCCCGACTGCTAGTTCAGCAGACGAATCTAGGTTTAGAACTTGATAACATTACTGGACTGGACACTCAAAGCCTTCAATCAATTCCTGCTGAAAAATGAAACTTCGTTCTCGGCCTACGTTAGAAGAGTCTTTGCAGGTCGACCATCCGTGCAACTAGAACACGCCCGAAGAAAAATTACCGACTTCGACGAATCTTTATACGCTCACGTGTTCACTGAAGAAGTTGATCGTTTTATCGTGAGACGTGATCGGCAGGCAGTGCTATTGCAGAAGATTTTGCACTTGACGTCATCCCCGAATTTGTTTTCAAAAATGCTTATTTGGAATTGGGTAATTCTCTGGTGGTCCTTCAGCGAAAATCGATAATTTGGCAGCCATCGTCGCTTCTGCCCCAATTACAAGAACCCATCCTTGCCGATTTGTTTGGTATATCACAATTTAAAATTACGTGCTTGTTTCTCTGATTTGAATTTATATTTTTAGAATTACAGAAGAAAAATCGAACGTTGGCTGAGGCTCGGTCTGTTCTCATTTCTGCCATGACACGTCTTCCCTCGTGATACCAAGCCACTAATCACAAGCAAAGTGGGCAATCATCCAGATTCACACTCACATTTCCTAAACTGAAATTAGAAACGAAACTAAACGTTAATCAGGTTAGTGCTGCAACTACCCTTTGTACTTACTTTTACCATAGAATTTTAACGCCACTCGCATCTGTGCTAATTATATAACCCAATTACAAGATGCGGAGTGAAGGCTTTTTTTCCCGTTCGGAGCACAATATTTTTTGTCAACTTCCCCTGTATAAGATTTGAACTCGCCCCGGTGGCCATGCTGCAGCAGCATGTGCATATGGTGGTTATCAATACCTCTGCTCAGTTATCTTACAAACGAATGCACATTACATGTTTGACATATGCAAAACGCTCTGTCGCTGTGCCGTCAAGTCCCACACGCAACTTCATACTATGCAATAGCAAAGGTACAGGAATACGAAACCATTTCATTTCCGCTCAGCTACCGAGAGATTAATGAAGTGAGGTTGTGATAGGTTTATGAAGTAGCTATATTTCGACAATCCTGATATTTTTTTGTAATAGCGCTACCAACTTGTACCGTAAGATTTAATATCCCTTTTTTTTACTATCCTAGTTGATCTCTATTAATTCAGATTCCCTTACTACCCTTCTAAGCTTCTACTCAACTGTCAACACCTTTCACTCATATAGTTGACCATTTGGATGATCAGACAAAATCTCTTAAAATTTGAAGCAGAAATACCAGAGTAACTAGTCTGTTTTACATTAATAAGAGACTACGCCAGTTTTCGTTGTGGCTAGTCATGCAGAATCAACATTTTAGAGCGTGTGGTATTCCTCTGTGCATTTACATTTCTCGCATACATAAGCTGCCCATAGATCTAGACTTAGAAAGTTCTCTCTTTTATTGCGCCTTTTTTACCATTTGTTTTCAATTATCTGGCTCTTCTCTTCTCTCCCCCCCCCCCCTTTTCATCGAAGAACTGCGCTTCACTTTCTAAAACAAGAACTTAGGGTAAAATAAAAACTCTTTCGAAGTTCTATTCCCGGGTGTTCAACAGCTCGTTGTTTATTCCCCCTCTCTCGTTATGCAACAATTATGTGGTAGTGGCCTCAAATTCTTGTTAATTAGAACAATTATTCCAATTTCCAATTGATTTACCGAAAATTTATTTACTTTTTAAAATCATTTCCCTTAACTGTTGAGTAAAATGTGCCGAGGTAACAGTAAATAGCTACCATAGAAGGAACAAATACGATTAGAAAATATTTGCACTAAATTCGAGCTTGTTTACAATGCAGTAATACGCAAGACTTCCGCGTCTTTGGGTGCTGTACAAGAAGGTCGGCGGTGCGGGGACCATCTAGCATGGTTAGACAGTCAAAATCAAATCAAATGCGTTAGATACATCAGGGGAGGTCCTACGTGACGATCTTTGAAACGAAGATCTGGAAGAGACGATCTTGAAGTGAGAAGAAGTTGTACAAGGAAGGTCAGCCGGGGGGGTATCGGCCTTTCGTCTTATGACCTTATTAATAATATTTAAACCTTTTCTGGTACGAGATTGATTTCTTTCCTTCGATTAATGCTTATTTCAAGGTGATCCCGTACACTGATTTGTCGTTTTTTTGTTTACCTGTTTAATTACCATTGCCAACCTGTCGAGGATGGTTTACACCAGTTTACGCAACACGCTTATGGTGTTTGCCTTTCTCTTTTTCGATTGTAGAACTGTAGTAAGGTTTTTTTCTTTTTCCATCGAAGGGTGACAACCAACATCTCTTTTATGAGAGAACGAAAAACCAGGTGGGAGCAAGAGTGGACTGGTTAGTCTATATAAACCCCGTTTGGCTGTGGACGGGTCCATCGAGTGTTCAACTCAAGAACGAATTCCACCGACATATTCCGGCGTAACAAGTATTTTGTACATATTTTGTATTGTTATTTTAGTTTTTGTATTTTATCTTGTATTTTGATTATTTTATTTATTTTGATTATTTATTTTTTTTATTTTTGCTAGTTTACATTTTGTTTGTATTTTATTCGATTTTTTAACAGGTATTTTGTACAGACATTTTGGCGTAACAGTCGTTTGTTACTCTTCACTCATCAACCACGGTATTAAAAATTATTCTATTTTAAAAACAGTTTAAGTTATAATATTTCTAAGGATAAAGTATTTCGACGCAATGTCATGCATTTTATTTATTTTTATTTATTTATTTTTATTTATTTATTTTTTCATAGAAAGATCGCAGTTAATTAACCAAAAACAGTTTGTTTCGCCATAACAAAGAGTCAAGGGAAAGCCCCGGACAAACCCGTTCTTGTTATAAGAACATCAAGCATTCAAGGAAATGTTTGCTTCAGCAATAATATTTGCAGCTGCTGTCCCACTGGTATTGGCAAACAACGCGCCAACCTATTCTAGTGATGTCTCCAGTACGGAAGACCATTCTTGTGAGAGTTGTCCTCCGCTTAATGGTGCAAAAGTTCCACAAAATGGAAAACCGTCTAATTCTTCTTATCCTGATGATGGCTGTGGAGACTATTCTGTCCGATTTAAGGGCGATGGGTACTGTTATCCTCTTCTGAAGATAGGCCCTTGCGAGAATGTGTTATTTTGGATTACGGTCGACCCGTATACTTACGAGGTGGGATTTTAGATCTTTTTAGAATTAATACTGAACTTGTATTTTATCAGATGTTATTTTATTTTTTACTTTTAGGGAATATGCACTCCTCGCCTTTGTGGCAGAGAAAAAGTGTTCGTCGGTCGAGATGGTCTATGTCACGATATTTACGATACTAAAGAGTGTCGTGGAGGTAGGCGTCTTTATTACTCGGCTTACGGAGATCCAATTTGTGATTGTCCTGTTGGGCAATATCCATTCCCATCAGAGGAAGACGATTGCGTTCCTTTATTTACCCAAGGTACAGTAAACGCCAATTTTCCCAAATTATTTGTTAATTAATTTCTTTTTATGATTTTTTTTAAGGACCGTGTCCAACCAATCAGGTTGTATCCGTTAGTTCATCGGGTAAATTAGAGTGTTTCCCCAACACTTGTCAACTCGTTGATAGATACCAGGACTTTCTCCTGCAATTGGTCCCAGTTAAACAATCAAGAATAAGTAACGATGACGAAGACGATGAATATGGATACTGCTGTGCGTTAGGCACTCGTGGACCTTGCTCACCTTCTGAACTTTTTGGTTACAACATCTTTCACTGTCAGGGAGAGTGTGTTGACATGGATGACCCTAGAACGCCGTACTTTTTTTCTCCGGAAGAGAACGCAATTTTAGATGACATCTTTGATTGGGCCGCAAACGAACCCATAACAACAAAGAATAACAAAAGTAATACGTTTTTCGTGCACAATGGTTATCAAGAAAACGAAGACAAGGGATTAATACTTTTGGGATATTCCAACAGCCAAGTAGAATTCCAACATCTCTCCTAAATCCCTGTCAACCCGGCGGTCGAAACGGAAATAATTTCAAGTGTGCAAATCCTTTGGTGTAAGTTATTTACATGCATTTTAGCAAACATTTAAGGACACTTGATAATTTATGTAATAATATCTTCACAGTCCCAGTAGACCCAGACGCGACGTTAGTAAGCCTGTCAGTCCTGCTTTCGGTTGCCCATCAAATGATTTCTTGCAAGCTACTGGACAATGCGGTAGCAACCGTGGGCCAGCTAGCTGCGGATCTTCTTACAAGTTCATCAAAGCTACAAACCAATGTGGACCAATTCGCTTTTGAATTAAATTCGCTTTTGAATTAAAGAAGATAGTGGATAATCCTGAAATTCAACACAACTGATTTTCTAATTGATGCGAAAATACAAGTTTCTTAATATCGCACAGTTAGTAAAATCACTCAAGTTTTCTTTTGTTCAAGGACTTCAAGCTGACTTAATTTAACTAAGATATTTTATAGTATGCTTACTTATACCAACATGATGAATAGGTGACTGCTGTATGAGACGATTTCTGGATATTGACGATTTTAAAGCTGATGATTTTGTTATGAAGGGATGATTCCCCTTCCGAAGATTCCCATGGACATGGCTGTTTAAATTTCGTGATCTTTTGATAAATACATCAGATTAATGCACTTACTAATTGTTAAAATTAAAGATTTATTCAGTGACTGCTTTACCGAAATTGTATTTAAAGATTAAGGAGAATTTATTAAGATTGCTGAAATTCGATAGCACAATATTTTCAAACCGATTTTTTTATTAACACACTTAACTTCGGATTGGAGGAAAGAAAGGTCCAGAAATCTCCCACTAGGTGACAGTGCAGTTTGACAACAACAATGGCTGCCATTCCCTATATTGGTTAGTGCTTAGTGGTCTGTCAGTCTGTCTTTCACATTTCGATGCACTGGATGCAGCATTAAGGTGGATATTTTTAAAATGTTTGTTTTAGCAGATTAAGTATTGCAAAACTAAATTAGTGGGTCGTGCCGGTGCGTGAAGTGTTAACTCGTGTGAAAGTGTTAACTCAACCCGAAAAAAAGTCGCAAATCACCATGTATCTTGGAGACATATATTACGTGAGTTTCAAAGTTACTTGCCTTTGTTTGTGTGTTAGTTTTTTCAATTGAGTGTCAACGAGCTAAAGCGGACATTTTTTTCATGTAAACGTTTCTTTTTTCTGACGCTAGACGAGTAGACAGCAAAGCATTTGATCATTTTCCGCTAAGTTAAGTTACGTTTACTTTGCACACCTCTCAAGAAATTTATCCTTGCTACTAAAAGACACTTTTGTGTGATAGCTGTCAGTTTCTGTTTCAGCAACAAAGCTCACTTGTTAGATTTTTAAATAATGTGTTTTTTTTTTCTACTTCCGGTTTTCTCATTTCAGTCAGTAGTTTAGTAAATATTCATCTGACACACAAAAGAACCACATATTCCTGATCCTCGTCAAATTTGTGGTAAAGTTCACGTTGTTTATATTACGTACGCGTACTTCCGGTTTCAAGAATTTTCCTGAACTATAGTTCAGGAAAATTCTCGATTTTGATCAAATTCTGGATTTCGTTTAAATTATACCAAATCGACCCCAAATTTCACGGAGATCACGAATATTTGGTTTATTTGGTCGGCAGCTCAATGGTTAAGGCGCTATCGCTTACTTCCGGTATACTTCCGAAAAATTTGCAAAAAAACTAGCAAATGAGCTTTGTTCTCTGTACAGCTCTAAGGATTAAATGCTAGGTTTTAAGCAAACAAATATGGACTTTTCAAGTGTTGTGAGTATCTTAAGACCACCTGCAAATACTGAGTTTTGAGACGTGTCAAATAGATGGCGTGTTGATTGTGTCAGTTATGGAATGGCGGTTTGCTGTCAAAAGTTAAGTGGTTAAGCTATCCTTTCTTCGAAAATTACCAATGAATTCATTGGTAAAATCTAGTGATTTCGTCTCTAACTTGTCGGTGATGTGTTCTATTCCGTGAATATGTTAGATAACCTTAATGTTTCTCATCAACTTATAGGAGGAAACGTGAAAGGGTCGTGGCCGTCGTGCAGCCTACCGTTAACTATTTTGTTCAAAGTCATTGTATTCTACTGAAGGTGCCATCGAAATGACAGGTAATATCCAACACTAGTTTTATCCATTTCATGTATTGCTGAAACATATATTCTTCTCGTCTTTTATCAGGAGTCATAATTATCTGCTGTTTGTATTGGACTTGCTAAATCACCCACAGCCCAGTATAGACCAATCTCTCATTTCATCTTCTCGAGAGAAGATTGGATAACTGATCGGTGGTTTCATGTGCAAGTTCACTGATCATGTCACTGAACTTTTTCTGTTGCAGTCTAATATGTATTCAAAGTATTGATCTCCACTTACGTCTATCTAATGTTTAAGAGACACTTTTTAGTGTATACTGATAATTGTTTATTCTTTTAGATCATAGACAAAAAGCACATTGATGACACAAATTATAAACCAGGTAACTTATTTTCTTTTTTTATTTATAGGTTCTAAACTTCAGGTTTCTAAATTTGCATGGCAGACTTTATGAGAAGTCATGTCCTTTCAAGAAAGTCAACAAGATTCCTTGTTTGCTAACCCGTTGGCTGCTACCCTTGAATCTCCCTTTATACTTTATTAAGCGGGCCATCTTTATTTGAGGTATTGTTTTCTGTTGCTACAATCTTGTTTGAATATTATTGCCATCCAAATAAATGTTCATTCTGCTTACAGGGAAATTCTTCGCTACTTGTCATGGACTTCATCCACTGGTGAAAACAACGAGAGAATGCTGCAATCCAAGACTGATAAATTGTTTAATCGTTAGATTAAATTACAAGTGCATATCTGGGCTCCCTTCTTTTCTGTGGCCCCGTTTCCCTAACTAACCACTAACCAACGCCCGCCGGTGGTCACTCACCCGCTGTGAAACCAGGAGGAGGGGAGGGCTCTGGTCGAACGGGGTCTTGGAAGGCGCATGATCCGATGAAAACTTTTGGAGGGTCATGAGTCTAACCCGGAAGCCTAGTATGACTACATCTCCCCAGTAAAACTTGCCTCGTACTTCTCTCTTCTTCTCGGTCCAGATAAATATCTCTGGGGGCCGTAGACATGTCCTATAACAGCATGTGCGAGTTAAACAAAGCAACCCACTACCCAATGAAACAAAAAGCCATGGTTTATTATTTGCGCAAATCTCCGTCAGTCAAGTTAAAAAAATTTCTAATTCAACAACTCGCGTAGAATTTTGCACTAGTCTATTAGTGCAAATCGCGATTCCATGTGTTTGGTAGTTAAGAAAATGGTTGTTTAAAAAACAAAACAATCGGGTGTTCTGAGTAGCAAAAAAAACTCACCATTGTTTGTTTTTTAAACAACCATCTTCTTAACTACCAATCACATAGGATCGCTATTTGCCCCAGTAAATTAGATGCAAAATTCGACAGAAGTTGTTGAGTTAGAAAAATTTGTAACTTGACTGACGCAGATTTCCGCAAAACTAAACCATCGCTTTTTGTCTCATTGCCGCAGCGGTGGTGGCGGGTTGCGTTTAACTTGTACAGAAGAAAAACGTTTTGAACCGGACGCTCTGTTTATTGAATTTTTTGAACATTTTAAAAATAAAATAAAAGTTGGTTCATATAATATATTTTTTATTTATTACCGATATCATATGGTTAAGGTTTAACTTTGGTTTATAGGGTTATGGGTATAAATGTAAGGGTTGGTAGGTGTATGTTTTCGGGGTTTGAAGGATTGGAAGGTTTATGTTTGTGGAGTTTGATTGGTAGGGATACATTTATAGGGTTATAGATTAACTGAATTTTTATCCAAACTTGAAATATCCTCCCTCCCCCCTCCAACATCCTCCACTTTCCTTTCCCAATCCCCGAAACATGTTTATTATTTGTTGACATAAACATCCCATATTTGTTTTTGTTGCTTCTGAACTTATAAACGGTAAACTGCAAGTCACGATGACAATTTAACAAAATAATGATGCAACTTCGGTAACACGACACCAGCACCAAGGAACGGCCAATTGAACTTGATGTAGAAAGATCTTTCACCAGCATAGGCTGCAACAACGTGCCACATCGGACAGCAACTACGCGAACATAAACGCTAAACCTATAACCAAAATTAAATGAATTAATCTTCAGCATCAGTGGAAATGCTGTCAATGAAAAGATGAATAAATGTCACTTTATGTTATTTACAAGAGTTAACCCAAATCGTAAGTTTACCATTAAGAAAATTGTACATGTCAAATTCAACAGACTGGCTGAAACAATCCATGTGTGATTTAGATTGAACCAAGAAGAAGGGAAGCTAAGACTTCAACTAGCTTTATAACAAAAATGATAGAGGTATAGCTAAACTATGCAATCTCTTAAGAATCATCATTATAAATGTTCCAAAGGAATCTACAGTTGGCACACTTTTCCAATGAGCCATACAATTAGAAAGTTGATTGAAATAATTACTTCGATTGTAGCTAAGTGTTTCTTCATGTGATGAAACGCACAACAGTACAGGTAGCAAGAGGAACACCCTTATCAGATGGCTGCTTCAAATCCATATTTACGTTGGGCAGCAACGGAAAGCTCAACTCCACCAGCACATAATTCCTATTAAAAAAAAAAAAAAACTCATGAAGCAACAATTTCTCAAACAACAAAACAAAAGTGATCGAAGTTAACTTAAACTACAAAATCCTTCAGAATAAATGTTGCAAAGGAATGTACAGTTGCAAGCTTTTCCAAGGTTCAATTTCCACAACTGAAATAGGTTGAAAAGATGGGCACTAACTAAATCTGTAGTCTCACAGTTAGAAAGTTGAACATTATATTTACCCGAAGTGTTTCTGACAAACGTGAAGCTGGTACAGGAAAAAGAGACATTTTGGCAAAATGTTCAGCTGCTCAGGCCCAGCTCAGGCCACATGATCAGATGTAATTGCCATGTAGAAATTATAGGCTGTTACCAGATAAATACCTAAATTCACACAAATAATTAACAGTCACATCCAAGAATCCAAAGAACAATTACCATTATTACGAATAAAAATGTCAAGAAAGAAAAGTACGCCGTATTAAGAAGTATCCAATCCAACGATACGTTTCCAACATGCGGTTTCCAATCAGTGTTTTAGGAAATGGCGGAAATTCGTCTTGACTCTTGAGTAACGAAGACACTCGCGCCATCTAGCAGACATAATTTTAGCCACTTAGTGATATCCAACATATTCCTTTAGCAAATGATTACCTAATTGGCTAATTGAGGAAAAATCCCCGAATAATTAATCCCTAATATGGCCCCTAAGGTGAATGAGTAGCAGTACTAGAGCAACCAATTTCTATTTCTTTTCCAGTTCTTCTACATTATCTACAACCTGTACCTGTGAATTTATATCAAATGTTGTAGTTAGCTCATATCTGTAAAGGATATGCTGTGCTGGAACTCTGTGGCTGGAATGTTTTAAATTGTGGTGATGCAAAGTAGCAGTTCTTCCAGGACGCTGTTGGACAAAGTGACAACAGCTCCAAGACATCTTCAAGGATTTCATTTCGTCTTTAGAAAAAAGAGTAGGCTACTGAGTATGCTGCTGACTGCAAACTCTTGATTACCCTGTGTGATGCACAGATCTATTTCAATAACATGTGTGGTTAGTTGTAGTCTGTGGTTGTATTGACTTAAACCATACCTGTTGTAGTCTCCTGAAATGATAAATTGTTGATGTTTCTTCTTACATTGTTTTCTGGCTTTTTGCCAGGACTAGAAGCTGTTTTTTTGCTGGTGAACTGACTGGTTCACTGGAATTTCAGATACTCATGTCAAAGTGTGTCGTAGTATGGCAGCTTCTTGTCGTAAAATTATTCATGAACTATTTCATCACCTTTCTATGCAAATCTTGCTTTACTGAAAGAAACACAGCACAACTTCTTGATCCCAAGCTCCCATTGTCCAAACATTAACCGCAAGGTTGTGTTTACGAGTTTACGTTTACTTTACGACATCAACGGATAAACCAACGGTTGAGCGGTCACTACAGCACTGCGAGCCAAGCGGTGTTGCCGGTTTATCAAATGTGCGAAAACTGAAATTGCAATGCGGATGCGGTGTGGCCAATTTCGAAAGAAATTTTGTGGAAGCAGAGACAGAGAGCAGACTAGCAGAGCAGAAAGTGACTAATAAGGATTGGAATTAATATTATAACGATGCTTAAGAATGTACTAGAGGTCAACAATGTTAAAAAGATAAATACAAATTCCAAACCGAATCCAGAAGGTCGGCTACGCTACACTGTGGTGTTATTTACTGCATGAGTTTCACAATAGAAGTAGCTCCCCAGACGGTGGTTGACGCACATCCGCCGATCCTTTTCGTGCTCACGAGTCACGATCAAAAATGATGTAATAGTTTCCCGGCGCTCTTCCTCATGGGTAATCAAGAACAGCTCAGTGTCTCCTCAGATCTCTGTCTTCAATGTGGTAAACACGTCACAACGGCATCGGTTTAAGTTCCCTCGCAAAACGTTTACAAAACAACGTGCATAGCTTATTAGCGCAAAGGTATTGTAACTCTGAAATAATTCAGTCTGATGAGAAGCTATATTATTAATTATTCAGAAGGAATTCTGAAAATCCATCTTATTTTTTCCAAATCCCCGCCACGTGCCGTGGCTTTATAAACTGGTAACACGGTTGTCTATCTCGGAAGAAAAAAACCATAAAACAGGCATATCGTTGAGTCAAAAGATTTCATGTAAGAACAAGCAGATATTGCACGACTGATTTGGCGCATGAGACAAAGTATAACAAGTTCCGTGTGAATTGGCTCATGCGAAAAACGAGAAGAACAAGAATTCGGTAACAAAAGATCAAAAGAGATTGAGGACTTAGTTGGATATTACATAATACTTGATATATATATATGTATGTATATACGAGAGATTATGGCCGTGCAAAAATGTATGAGCGGGTTTGTTTTCTTTCTTTTTTAAATCATCTCTTATACGGTTAAGTATTTTTGTTATTTTTAATTTTAAAAGAGGAACATTGGTTCGAATACTTTTTAAATCGTTTGATATTTTCCCAAGTTTTGACCCAACCACACTGCGATTATTTTGTTTGTTTTCTAATCCCTTAAATTTTTTCAAGAAATGATTCACCGGGAAGACCATTATAGACCAACAAGACATGATTGAAACTTGAAACTCGAGATTCAACAGTTACATAGAGTTCAATGGTGAAAACAAGATTAAATAAAAACGAAAACAAGAAATTAGAGATTTTTTGATCCGTGCAACAGGGGAACGACAAAAATTCGTCAAAGAAGGATTTCTTTTTAAAATTTCTATATGTACAAAAAGAGTTCGGCCGAGAAAGAGAGAGATAGTCTGACTTGACAGACACGTATCTCCTTCTGCTGCTAACTTTATTCGCATTTCTCCTAAAAATCCCCTTATTGTAGCATTGGACGGTTGACCAGATTCTTTTTGTTCCATTTCAATCATTCTTCCAAATCTTCTCGTTCTTCATTTGTTCCGTGGCAGTTTTCGAGCTGGGCGTACCATTTGCCGTGTAATCGTCAATAAATTTAAGTGTTTTTATACCTACCCCCGTTGACCAAACAGGGAGGGAACGAAGTCGGGGCTGATGAGATCGTGATTCAAGGAGCGACTCATTGAAAATATTTGGATCCAACGACGAGCAGGAATTTTTCAATGAAGAGCTCCGAGTCGAGGACGGCGATGTGCGCGGCCCGACCAATCAGGGCGTTGGCCGTCGACGGCAGAGCGTGATGGATGTCGTAACGGACCACTGTGACTTTGTCGTTGTTCATCAGCGGGCCGAGAATGTTGTGAACCATTTCCTGATAGATGGTGCCTGTGAGAGCACAACGGCATCACAAAATCACGCCATTAATCAATACAACACAAATTTCGCTAGTATTTGGGTCTTTTTTGATTATTATTACCCAAAACCGTGGGATCCTTGACGGCGGCTCGGCACATTTCGACGCGGGCCGAATGCAGCGGGACGTATCGATCCTGGGCCGAAGCCGAAAGAATGACATAACGAAAGTGATGCAATTCCGAGCTGCGAGCCAGGCGATAGAGGAAAGAATTGCGGGGATCCTCGGCATCCTTCAAAGATAACTGCTGTAGCGAGCCGGATTTCTTCCATCGCTGCATCAGCCACAAACCTGCATAGAATGTCATGTACAAATGAGCCGATCGATCAGCAAAAAAAAAAGATCCCCCCCCCCTTCTCCCTCCCTCCTTCCGAATCCCGATGGGCATTCGCCAGTATACAACACACGAACGAACGAAGAAATCCATACCCATGTTGACCAATCCGGAAGAATTGTAAAGGGTGCCCAGATGCGGTCCGGAGAGCGATAGGAAAGTGTGGAGTTTCGGCAAGAGCGGTCGCATTTGCGGTCGGGTAAGAGCCGATCGTATGATGATGGTGCCGAGCGAGTGACCGACGAAACTGATCCTTTTGGGATTGAGATTATTGCCCTCCAGATAGCAGAAGATCTCCGAGACGAGCCTGTCGGTCATGGCGTCGAACGTGCTGAATGTCCCACCCTGAGTACGAGGAAATACAACACGTTACAGAGACGACAATGTGACAACAACCAGAAAAAGCTGAGAGCTGAGAGAATCAAAATGGCCAACCTGATTGCGTTCGGACATGAGAAAGTCCAAATTGGAGCCGGGCAGAACCAATTCCAAATAGGTTTTGACCAGTCGCAAATCGGCCGAATTGCCATCGAGCCCGTGAACGCAGACGATCAAGTGGAGTCCCTCGGGCGAGAAAGGCCTCAACTCCTCAGCCACGTGGAAGTAAGGCGACGTCGGATTGATCGGATGGATATCCGAGTAGAGCGTCCCGTTAAAGTGAATCTGACGTTTGAAATCCTCCTTGGCTTTCAGGAAGGAGAGCGTACCGTCGCCCAGCATCGAGACCAACTTTTGTTGGAGCAGCTCCTCTCCTTCGCTCTCCGCCGAGGTCTCCTCCTTTTGGGTGAACGGGTCCAGAGATTAATGGGACGTCGCAATCAAAAGTAGTGCCATTTTAAAAACAGGAAATAAAGGGGGAAAATTTCTTTTACTTTGGGCTGCAAAGTTGAAAGCGAAACCGATCGCTGTTGAATATTCGGGTGAAGTCCAGTTCGCTGCTCTTGGAGTTGGCTGTGCTGCTGCTGTTGTTGTTGATGTTGTTGTTGCTCCTGTTGTTGTTGCTGCTGCATTTGGCGTTGGTTTTGTTGGTATTGGGCGTGCAGCGGATGCAAGTCGAGCGCCTCGTCGTCCTGATTTTTAATGAGACACGGCAACGAAGTCGAATGCGAAACATTCGGCTCCAGCAACTTGTAATGCTGGGCGGATGGATTGTTGGATGTCAGGGATCTACAATGAATAATTGTTTGTTCATTTTATTAAGTGCCTTTGAAGATCAAAGGAAATTTGTTCAATTAAAAAGAAAGAAATAAGGAAGGAGTACAAGGCAACTTACAAGGAAACAGCCAAAGACTCGTAAAGTGAATGAGACAGCGCTCTAATGAGCGGATTGGGCTGGCCCGGTCGGCACATTTCGTACAGCAATAACTGAAGCAATCGGAGTTCCTGTGAAAAATAAAAAACAACCCACCAAATTTTTTTCCAGTTGAATAAATTTCATATTCGAAAATTCGAGCAATTTAGGTTGCGGGGCAAACCTCTTGACTGAGTGGGCGCGGTTTACGGCCACCGGACTGATTGCCGTTACTGCTGCGACCGACACCGAGACCTTCGTCTTCCCCGAGGCTGCGAAACGTTCCGCGTGTGCCTTCAGGCGGAGCGTCCCGCTTGGGCGAGATGAGCATCGAGTTCAGGTTGAACCGCTTGGCAGCAAAGTTTCTCAACCGGGGAGGATCCTGCGCCAGAGAGAAACAAAACACAAATAAAAGATCGTCAAACCATGGACCAGACATGAAATTATCCAGCTGAGGTTACTTGGAACTCTTCCGGCGGAGCCAGCGGAGCGGGATCTAATTCAGGATAAGTTGGCTCGTCTCGACATCGGTGACGGGCCGGTGGCGGACTATTCTGTCGGCTGGACATGGTCGAGGAAACCCATCCGCTCTGGTCGCTACAGTCGCTGGCCGAGGAATTCAATCCGTCGGCCCTGAGACGTTCAATGAGTGGACTGGTGGGCGCCATGGCACCCTTGGTCATGATGTCATTCGTCTTCAAAGTCCGTCCGCTCGAAGCAGCGCGGACCAGAGCCGGATCGGACACGCTGTGGCAAAAGGCCAGGTCCGATGTCGGCGGTTTGATTCGATGGGCGACCGCCTGGCGACCGGGCGACGCGCATTTCAGATCCGGTAGAGATTCGCTATTGGATTGCGGATTAGCTGCCGTGCAGCACTCCACCAGGGGTTTGTATCCCAGTAATTTGACGGGCAGCGACGGATTCCTCCTGGCGGCCTGATGGACGTAAAAAAAAAAAAGAAAACAAACATCCAATTGATGTATAATATAGAAGGAAAGCAACCAAACAAAAAGTCCTTGGAAAAATACGACTGATAACAAAGTCAAATTGGATTATTTACGGCTGCCATGGCGACTCGTCTGAGCTGCTGAAAGTTTTCGGAGCTTTTGCTCGTGACCAGTGGGCGGAATTTGAAACGTGATCCGCTTGCCGAGTTGCCATTGTCATTTAAATGGTCGCCGCCGCCGCTGTCGTCGTCGTTGACATGACGAATGAGCGGCTCCTCGCCTCCGCCGTCCATGTCGTCCATGTCGTCGGCCGCCGGACGTGACGACAACGATCCGGCCGCCGTTTCCGTGACGTGAGCGTCGTGTGCCAATTCGGCTTGGAGTTGGCCTTTTTCTCCGCCGTAAGAGCGTCGGCGGTGATCTCCCAGCAACAACTCTTGCTGCTGCTGGCCAAGGTGGTGGTGGTGATGGTGCAGGACGGACGGCGACGCCCCGCTAATGAGCGGCGTCTGGGGCAGAGATCGATAAACATGATTCACCACCAACGTGGCCCCCGGTGGGCGACGGGATTGTCGAGACTGCTGAGGCTGCAAGAGGCTTTTGTTGCCGGACGGCGTCTGAATGATTCATCAGCACGATCAATGGGCGGCCAGCAGTGGGCGAGACACAAAAAAGAAAAGAGAAAAGTCGCCATTATATTTCAACCCAACAATTGAACGACGACTGGGCAAAAAGCCCAACCCAGCCACTAGAACAACAACAACAAAGAGGCAAAAAGCGGTTCAAAATGGTTCACCTGTGGATTAATCTCCTCGTAAATGGGTTGCTGGAACTCAAAGGGCCCATCACACTTGGGCGTGGTGGGCTTGGCGACCGGATTAGTGAAGGATCTTTTCTTGAATCCGGCGCTGCCGGCTGGCTCGTAGCGATCCTCGAAAATGACGGGCAGACTATTGATGTCGCCGTTCATTTCCAGACACTCGACCGGCAACGGAGGCAAGCTGGACAGATACCTATAAGAGATGGACGGATCAATTTGACGGCTCCCATACAAACGGATGCTGTCACTCTACCTGGATTTGCGCAAAGCCTCCGTCACGTAGAGGTAAGTGTGGACATCGGCGTCGTTGCAATTGGCCATGGCCGGCCTGGGGTGATTGACGACGTAAAAGGCCTCGGCGAAACGTCTGACGCGGTTGGCGTGATGTTGCTGGGCCAGCATCAAGCGGACGGGTTCGCTGCCGGCAAAGGCGTCCAGCAACTTGCGCCAGAGTAGGACATTGTGAGCACAGAGCTGGCCAATCTCGTTGTTGGCCGCCGCGACGAATTCCTCCTCGCAGTCCGACGAGTGTCCGTCCCGGCCTCCTCCCAGCGTCACTTGCGAGGTGGACGCCGGAATTTGCTGGTCGTCGGCACTTGTTCCGCGCAGCGGTCGACTCGAGTGCTGCTCGTCGTGCTGCTCTTCCGGCAACTCGTTGAGGAAGCGACGCCGGGCGGAGCGCAGCGATTCAGCCGAGGCCGACAGCAAACTGCACACGTCCCGGTGAACTTGTCGCGCCTGAGCCAATCGCCAACCAGCGTGACCCGTCGACTTGACTCCAGTCTGAATTCGTAAGGATCAAAATAAATAAAAAAAGAGAATCAATCGAAATGGTCCGGAAGAAGAAATAACAACGGCCGGGTTATCGATCCGGTCCGAACCGATGGGCTAAAAGAAAAAGGGATAAGAGAGCCAATAAGAAATGAGAAACATCCATCAAGAAGAGCAAACAAAAAATGGATGGCATTCACTTTTGCCAAGAAGAAGAATAAGAAGAAAAATAGAAGAAAACACACAACGTTACCCCTCCGGGAAAGAAGAAACTATCGAAGGACGATTCGTCGTAACGGGAATACGAAGTCCTGGCATTGTTGCCCATCCGAGAACGGCCACTCCGGGGAGCACTGGATGGAAAAACACACACACACACGAAAGGAAATATACAGGGGTGAGGGTGTTAGTTAAACAATGCAAAGTCAATGACAATATGTGCGAGACACTCGAAAAAGATGGCGATACCATGTACAATGAGAAATCAAATACAATGGCCTCGGTCAAACACAATAGCTTCTCCACGTTGTCATTCAAATTTTTTAAAAACAACTTACCAGCTCTGCACCAGGTGTTTCATACTCCTCCTTGATAGGTTTTATTTTTATCCGCAGAGTAAAAGTGCAGCACAAAAGGAGAGAGAAAATATATAAGAGAAAAATGTCCGACATTAATTTCCCCAACCGTTCCTTATATAACTCGGTTGAAAAACGGGCGAGTAGAAAATACTTCTAAAAAAGCTATTAGCTTGACGAGTTTTTATTTTATTCCCTTTCCAAAAGTATCGATACTATTCCTACCATCCCACCTAGATCCATTCCAGCGTTCGACTAATGAAACTTAACGGCCTGGATCGATAGCAATCGTCGACGATCCATCCAGAATTGGGGGGAAAAAAACGATCCAGGAGAGACTCACAACAACATTCGAGAGAGAAAGAAGAAAAAAGCTTTCCCCTCCCCCCGGAAAAGTAAAGTTTACCGCATACTAGGCGCCGGCGAGGTTGCCATTCAAAGAATGTCGGGAGTGTTTGAAAAGAAATCTATCAAAAAGTAAAAGAAAAGAAGAAGGAGCTTATATTCCTGTCGTCTATAAAAGCAAATAACTACACACACACACATTTCCTTCTTCTCCGCCCTCCTTGCGACAGGTTTTGGAATGGAAAAGGCGACGAGTGAAGCGCGATCGGTCTATACTTTTCGCGTGGGAGAATTCCGGGAGGGAGGAGGCCGGTTGCCTCTACAATTTTCGGCCGCGCGCTATACTACACGGGAACGAAGAAGAAGAACAACATAGTCAGACATGAAGAGATTCTGATGGGCTTTGACTGGTTGCCGGGAATCAGAGCGCTGCCATCGTAGACTAAGCAGTGCGATGGGAGTGGCCCCTTTTCTCAGACAGACACGGCACTGGAGCTAGTCAGGGCCGTGTTTATTTGCAGACAGAACAGCTGGGCCGGCTGTCTTGTGATTGTTGTAGTTGTTAAAGACGATACAAAACAACTTGACAGCCACAGTCTTTGTTTATAACATCTCTGCCGAGCAGCACAAGGAGAGCAGAGGAGCTCCTAATAACACGCCCGACTTATTCCCTTGCCCATGTTTTGAACAGCACAGCACAGCCCAGCCAGAGCCAGAGCCACCTCGGCTGGATTGAACTCCAATCTCTCTCTCTTAGGCAATAAAATCAAAGTGGTGGGCGCCTGGAATTCATTACTTGATGTAAGGTTGGTGGACGGCGATGAGAGAGGCGTGGACGGTGACGGTGATGGCGGCCAGATGGAAGTAGTCGAAAAGGACGGGCAGGTGGTAGTGTAAGCCGCGCGTGGGCGACAAGTGAAGCTGCAGCGTCCGGCTGGAAACGCAGAGAATGCCGCCGCCGTTGCCACCGCTTCCGTTGCTAAAACGTTCCTGGGAATCCAATCCAGACTCTGCCAGGCTGTAGCCCTGCTCGCTGAACCACAGCTCCATCACCAGATGTAAATCCAGTCGCTCGAGCGTCTCTTCAATCTAAACGGACCAAAAAGGAAAAGAAAACACAAAATATATCAGAGGGAAAACAACAGTCAAAGAAGATAAAAAGAATCAAATAATCAACACAGACAACTTAAAAAAGATGAGAGAAAGAAAAGGTTGTTTTGGCGTTGTTGCTCGTCGTTGCTGTCGACCCAAAAGCCAAAGGAAGAGAACGGGAGTCACGGCAGGGAAGAAGAAGACGGGAGGGGAGCAAAAAAAATCAATAGTCAAGACGGGCAGAACGAGGTGAGTGGAGCAGAGAGCTCTAGACGGTAGTACTAGTGCAGCAGTAGCAGCAGTAGTGGCCTAACCTTATGGCTGTCTACTAGGACGTGCAGTCTAAATTGGGCCATGTCCGACAGGGAGACGTCCTCGTTGCGGTACAGGATCTGGAATGTTTGACTGATAAAGGAGCCGTTGAGGACGCAGGCCGGGTGCAGGATATTGGCCGTAGATGCAGATGAAGTCGCTTGCTGCTGGCCACCGCCGGTAGTAGTGCCTTGACCGTTGTTGTTTCCGCTCGGGCGGTGGTAGAGCGATCCTTCCAATTTGACGGCGATCTTGGGCGACGTCCTCAAGTGCCCCCGCACTTGGTAGATCCTGTGCATGGCAAAGAAACACACGGAACACAAAGAATAATGATCTAGACATGGTTTTTTAAAAAAGACGCAGGACAAAGATGTTGGTGCAGTCGGTCACGACCCAACACACACAGACGTTGCTCGTCTGCCTGATTAGTCGTGGACATCTTTTTTACAGGAGCTCCCGGATCCAGGTTCTCTCTCTCTCTCCTGCTCGTCGTCTTTTCCATTCTTTTCCAGACGTTTGTGTAAGCTAGAGAGATCATGTACTAAGCCGTTTAAGTATGGGGAAAGCGCCACTGTTCAGGAGGGGGGAGGGCGCCCAATCAATAACGAAAGAGAAACGTCAGGGGTGGTTGTTAGTTTAGTACGACGCTTTCTTCGGCTTAAGTTACAGAGAGAGAGAGAGAAGGAAAAGGGGATTTGCTTTCACATTGCAGGATGTGAGTGCTGGCAACAGCCAGCCATGGCTCACGGTCCTTTCCTGCAACACCCAGCAGTCAAATTACAACCCCCTTCAGTCAAGTCATTCAGTAGCTAAGACTCGAAAGGGGGGAATTAAAAACACTTGACGGTCCTCTGTGTGTGTGGGGAGTTGGAGCTGCTGATTGGACTCACCCTCGCTGGAAGAGGTCCACATTGTAGAACTTGTTCAATTCCACAAAAAGCTCTAGCGTTGCTTGAAGATCACCCATGATGATGTGGACAGGAGAGATAGCATGATCTCCACGGTCCAGTGAGCAGTTGTTCTACGGTTTTTGTTGGGGGGCTGAGGAGGTGAAATGATTGATGAAAGCGCAGGTGGGCAGGCAGAATCAATCTCCTGCACTGTTGAGCAAAACCACAACTGGCAGACACACTACACACAAAAGGAAACTGATTTCCAGACCAGGTAATAGAACACGGCCACAGCTGCTGCCACTTTGGCAAGAGATTCTTCAACAGGGCGAACGACAGTGGCGGTAGGAGTAGCAGTTGGTCCTTTTCATGATTAACGAGTTTTTTTCCGTCGCACTCTCGCAGGCCGTATAACACTAACCCTAATTCAATACGAGAATCACCGTTAATTCCAGACACACGGCTCGTTGTAGTTGTTGTTCTGCTAGTTACATCCGCATCGGGGGATAATTAGTCGAACGTGAGACGTCTCAATCGTTAGTGATTTCTTTTTCCCCCGTCTGGTTGTTGTTGTTGTCGTCTGTGTCACGCGCTACCCCCCACTCACGACCGCGTTCACTCCGTGTCGTCTACCGACTGTTGCCAGTCTCTCGGTCGGTCCTCCTTCCCCCCTCCCCCCGTCCTTCGTTTTGACAGTTGGGAAAGTTGGGCAACGCCGGATCGAAGCCGTTTCTAACCCGGAGAAAAAATCGAAATGCTCTTTATTATTCCTGGGCCAGCCGCTGGCTGCTCTTGTCATTTCCCTCTGTTGTTGTTGTTTTGTTGATGTCGGGAGAGCGTCGCATTTTCCATCAACTCGACTCGTTCATAATTACATTACGAGTTACGACTCGGCGTCCATTCGTCCGGGAAATACCCGGGGACATCTTTTATACTATCTAGTTTTCCAAGAGCCATTTTCGGGGGGCTGGACAACAGAGAGGTTGATCATATCTTTGTTTTCGCCACTCTCGCGGACGTCGTACAAGTTGACATGGCTCGTTTCTCCAATTCAATCGAGATTTATAATACCCCCCCCCCATCAGGCCACCACCATCGAGCGTCCGAATCCATAACGAAAATCGAATGCTCCTCTGTGCTGTTTGTTTGTTTGTTGAACGACAAAATATTACGGCGAAAAAGAGAGAAAGAAGAAAAAGTATAACGGTCGCACAAGACAAATTGCGACTGTCTATCGATAGCGTCGGCATCGGACACACACACGATCGCCCATCTTTGCTTTCCTCCATCTTGATTTTTCGTGATTTTCTCTTTCCTTATTTCTTTTCTTCGCCTAGTCCAACGAAATCCACGTCATTCCGCCTTTTTTTTTCTTCTTTCCACTGGCCACATCCGGATCGAAAACCAATCAAGCGGATATATGGGAAACAGGAAAGAAGGCGGAAGCAATATAAATATAGCGACATTTATTATTGGGCCAATCTTTTCAGGTTTGCAGCCAATAGTGTAGACGGCCCAAAGATGTTTTAGAGGCCCAGAAAAAGTCACTTTTATACAAATCCCCCCTTCCCACTTTCATATGTAAATATAGACCCATGTAAAAAAAGACGTAACAAGAAAGAAGAAACGGCCAGCCGCATTCAAATGTACACGAGCCGATGCGTCATTGTCGTTTTTCCTAAATAATTCGTTTCTCTCTTCCGCTTTTTCCTGGCCTTTTTTTCATCCGTAAGCAATGCGGACGTCCAAACGAGACGAGGACACCACCACCACAAATACCTGACCAAAAATAGAAAATCGAATCAATCAAAATATACATAACGCTGCTGCTGACTCACCGTGACCTTTGCGTGATATTTCTGACCGCGCACATTTTAATGCGCCCCCCCCCCCAGCACAAATTGGATATTTTTTTTGTTGGTTCCAATCTTCCTGATTCCATTGTTTGCTCCCGCTTTTTATATTTGTCACGGTCCCCCACCAAAAGAATTTGACATTACGTAATATTCCGGGAGCACGTCTCAATGGGAATGTTTGATCCATCCATCCATCCTTTTATTTTTTTAGAAGGGAGGAGGGGATCAAGTTGTATCTATCGGCCACCCTCACTTCCGGAATGAGGTGGAAGCTAGTATAGGCGTCCAATAGCTTTTAGTGCGGTATATCCATCAGAACTTTGGCTGTTGTACTAGTACCTCTCTTATTCTTTTTGTGTGTCTAATATCTGTAGTATATACACATATATAAAAAAACTACTACACCCTGGGCTTATACATATACTACACAGACATACATATATTTAGATCCTATATGCATCTCTTGGGAAACATTGGATTTTTTCGTTTTCTTTTTTCGTTTCTTTTCCACCGTATAAAATTGGCTCCTGGCTGCCGGGAGGCCCTTTTGTTTCAGTTTTCCAGCTCTACACCAACCCAGCGCCGACCAACGGGCTCCTTTTCGTTGGAAAAAGAGCCTAGGCGACTGCTGAAAATTTATGACGCGACTTGCACACATGCACACAGAGGCTGAAAGTGTACTACTCCTATAGGGTCGGTCGGCTCCTTTTACTTTTTCCTATGTATTCTTTCTTCTACCACAGTAAGAGAGAGAGAGCGGCACGCAAGTTCAAAACTCTCCTGTCGTTCGTCATGTCCGCCCAATCGATATAAGCCCCTCCCTGCCAGCACTATCCTCTCTCGCGCGCCGGCTCCTTTAACTGGGATCCATCCCTGGGCAGCATGTTATTTTGCCAGAGAAAACACACAGTAGAGAGAGAAACCAAGTCGGAATGGGGGGACTATAAGCTCCTTTTTGCCACTGTGTGTCTACTATGTGCACACTATAGACGCAGCAGTACTCGGGAGTAAAAAAAAAAAGGCGTCCGATAGTTCCTGGACTTTTTACAGGATTTTTTCTTGAACATGGAATCGAGGCAATGATGTGGGCGGGTAAAGAAAGAAACTCGCAGCAAACAAAGATTTGTCTTTTGTGTTTTTCTGCGGCTACTCCTAGCTCAGCTCCTGACTGCTCCTTGTTTCCCAGGAGCGCATCAGCTGGCCGAGTGGGTCACGTCGTCTGCAAAACAGGAGCAGCAGCAGCAGCAGCGCAATTTTGTTTTTCGGCTCCTAAATATCCACCCCCGAGCTCCTTCTGGCAGCCAGTCATGTACACCCCCGCAGCAGTTGAGTTCGCTTTAACAGTCAACTGCTCATCACGCTCCAGTGGCAACATCAAGACGACCGGCGCCGGTTGAATGATTGCACCACTATACTATAATAATCGATCCTTGGCGCCTCGGCTCCTATTATTCTACATACGCAATCATCTATGCCATTGTTTGTTTTTCTCGTTATTCCCGGCCATTAGAACGCAAGAACACACACAGAATGTGTCTCTGCTAATATTATAGTGTCTCCTCCTGCCACTAATAAGTCGTCGTCTGCTATATATATAGGCTGGCTCCTAGAGATATAATCATCTCGAGCCCTTGTGTGTGCATAGTTGGATCTAGTATAGACGCCGCCCGGATGCGAAACGGGTATATTTCACGCGATGGTGCCGACACTTATATCGCCATCACTCTAGTACATACAGACATATATGTGAGCGACCGTAAAGAGCATTAACGCCCGGCGTCTCCTAATATAATCTTCAAAGTAACGAATGGGGGGGACGGACCCGGCGCGATATACAGTTCAGTATAGCAGCGGCGGCCGCGCTGGATGCCGGGCCGGCTATGCTCCTTATTCGTTTTGACTTGGCACATGTAGAGCACGGACAAAGAAGCTCGGCGACGAGAAGGATCTATGGTAATGGGCCATTCCCACTTGAAGCCGCGTTCCACACATTCATTAGCATAGATTTAAATTTGTGAGGGATTTGCCGCCCAGTCTCAGAGTCATGTTAAGCTAGGCCAGGGTCTCAAATGGGAAATTAGCCATCCGTCTTATCTCACCCTGTGACGAAACAGCCAATAGAAACATTGCAGGGAAATCAAATCAAATAGACGCGTGAATATTACAAGAGAGCTCATTCGTCTAGACCTATAAGTCGGATATTGATTAGCACTTTCATTTATAAAAACACTGAAAAAATAGAGAACAGTCGATTGTTCCTGTACAGCAACTCTCGAGCGATGTCAGCCGACATGTCACACAGATGGAGGCTGACACGTCAACTCAACTTGTGAAGTTGTCTTATACCCTCTTCTTCTTCTTTTCTTATTCTCGTTCTCATTGGTTGAGCGTTTGCACGCGGGAACAATATCTTTTTTGTCGAAATAACCCCCCCCCCTCCCCCAGTCTCACATCGGTGCGGATGGATTCTTATATAGACGAAGTCGACTACCAAAAAGTCGAAGGCGAGATGGATGCCGAGAGTAACACACACGGCGGAGGCTTTTGTCGTTTCGCCCTGACAAACTTTGTGTTTCATCGAGACGCTAATGAGATCAACAAAACTCAAAAGACACACACACACACACAACTCGAGGTGTGTTGGCTGTTGAGCGTTCGGCTGGTGAATTTCCCCTCCGCCCGGCTGGGGTCTGGATGGCGCGGAGGGTCTTATTTTTCTTTGATGGGTGGGTGGATGGGGGGGAGGCTATATAGGAGGCAACGGTATTGACGGAACCGCCCGCCCACCCTGTATACGCTCCTCTATAATATATTGATTCAAGGTTCAATTCATAATAGAAAAAAAGAGTTTGGCCTATACCGAAACCTCCCCTGGGGTGTGGATGGAGTATAAGAACTCGACATTTCACATCCAGCGCAATATATACCCTCGGCCCCCGTGCAGCTGTGTGTAACACACACACACACAGCAGAGAAGATCTACGTGAAACATTTTTTAACAAAAAAGGGCATCCAATACATCTCGGGTATCATATAAAAAAAAAACTAAAGATGAAAAGAATTTGTCTCTTATGTAGTACAAAACAGCAGCAGAGAACCAGCATCTCACATGAATTGGCTGCTGTGCTGTTGCTGCCGGGCCGCTGGCTTTTGAAGGCATACAAGAGAATACACAAGTGAGTGCGCGGTATAATATCTAAAAAGAAAAAGTACATAGTAGAACGTGCAGGAGCAGAGCCCCTGGTGCTAGTTGAAAGGACGCCAAGAAATCAACGTGGCGGAGCTAAAAAGTCGACAGGAGGATCGGCTCCTTTTTTCTCTTTTCATCCGGTCGATTAAGCAGAAAGAAAGACAAAAAAAATGAGCCGAATATGTATGGCGAAATTCGCCTCATTTACCGCCTTAATTGGACAGCACACATGCATCCGAGAATGCGTATAATATATTCCAGAAATAAAAATATGATTATACAACATCCGTGCGAAATTCACGATTTCAAAAGATTGACGTAGCGGAAATTCTCAAACATCCGCTGTCGAACTTTATTCCTTAAGACCTACTACTATGCGATGGAGATGCATGAAAAATTTGCTCGAGCGACTGTCGTATAGTACGTTGTAGTAAGCAGGTATTGATCTTCTTCACCTTGGGTTAGACGAGCCAAAACGTTGGATACAAGCGAACGTAATACACAACATGTATAGTAGACCAGGGAGGAGGTCTGTACAGTCGATGTGTAGAGTAAAAGTTTCAATACAACCCCCCGCTGGTATTCATATGCAAAACTCGGTGGGTCCAACAGCAAGGGGTCGTTGAACACGTGTCACTAATGATTACAATACCGCGCGCATTCTGCACATCTTTTTGGTGTGGTTCGCCCTTCTTCTTTTCCCCTATCATTTGCATATCCGGTTCTTGTGCTGATGTCACCGCCCACTTGTGCGTGAACGTGTTTCCCTTTCATCGTGAAAAAATAAAAAATAAAAAAAAAGGGACGACTTGTGTATAAATAGAACAACAACAACAATTGTCGTCTCGTTTTTTATTTGGCCTTTAGGCTTTTTTCTTTTTTTCTAGTGGGAGTTTGTTTGTTATGGCTCCTTTGATAAAACGTGACGTTATTAGTTGACGGGTATATATATGTACACTATAGACACGAAAGGGCGGATGTACATCTACCAGGCTATCGCAAAGACAAGTGCTGCACTGTGTTTTTTCCCATTTCTTTAACAGAGTCCCTAGTATATCTATCTCGTCTGAGGTACAATGGAGAGCAATGACGTATTTATACGCCCGACCGTCACTTTTATGAATGTGTGTATACGTACAGTATATCCAGGTAATGGATTCCCCACCCCCCATTTCCCTGCAGGCACTTAAAAAATATGACCATCCTGCGGGGGGCCCTTTGCTCGCGAGCGTACCTCCCCTTTCACGTGTGTGTGTATATAGCAATCAGTTTGAAAGTTGCACATATTATATACGATACTATACACAACATGAACGCAGCAGCGACGGTGTAATAGACAGCAGCAGCAGCAGCAGCAGCCGGCAATTGTCAAACTGCGAAATTACGAGCCCGGAAATAAAGCGCGCTATATAGAACCCCAGGTATATGTGTATACATAGTGCAACGACGAGTGCGTGATTCACATGTCGTGTGTTTAATGGCGTCCCACGCGTTCGGTACACTCCTGCCTATGACGTTAATATTCACAAAATGTAGACTAAAAGAAACATTTTGAAAAAGTTAAAAAAATATTATTTGCAGTGCATTAGAGATGTATATAACTCGAGTTATTTACGAACGTATACAGTTACTACTACTACTATGTGGCGCAGCCAAAAAGATACAAACACAAAAGCTTGTCGCAGATATCATGTCCCCAGTGGATCTCTCCTCCTACGCGTACTATACACGTATAGACAACCCCGTCGTCAAGTGTATATAGTGTACGGCAGCAGCCGACAGTCGCTGTTAGATGTTTGAAGTACACGTCGTCGGAACCGAATTCGTTTTTTTCCCTAGAGAATTTCGACTGACTCTTTATATTTTAAAAGGGGATTTATTTTGACGGTGATGCTTAGAAAATAAAAAGAATCTCAGTCAAGGTATTATTTTATATGATGTTAAATATTCGATTAAAGTCGTCAGTTTGATTCGGCCAAAAAGGTATTTTCTATTTTGGAATGTGAATGGAGGAAACATTTCTTCGGCTAGACCAAAACGGATTCCAGCACGACATGTGTGAGCGCGTTATTCCTTGTAATAATAATAATAAAATGGCCGAGGTTTCGATCGATGTGTGTTGGCAATTGGCAAAATATCTTTTAAAAATTTTAAAGAAAAAAAGGCTATTGATCTGGTATCATGTACAACCGACACATCGACACAACGGCTCTTATAGAATTATATTCGCGGAACTTGCATCTCACCGAAAGATAATTGGATTGACCTTTTCTCATCTCTCCGTGGAGTTGGCAGTCAGTTAGGATCCACACACACATATAAAACAGTCCTCAATGATTGGCTGAGCTGCCATCGGCTCGTTATACTTGTACACACACCAGCACCCAGCGCAAAAAGAAAAAGAAAAAATTGGAATATTATCCCAGGATGTATAATAGAGTGCCAGGCATAATAGACAGGCGAAATGAGCTTCATCTCAACTCATTAAAACGATCTAACACCCCATAGTAGAATGGATTGGAATTTTATCGCCTGGATATTATTAGTATATCACGTCTCAAAAGAATAAGAGCCGGCAGCATACGGACTCGCGATCGTTCATCATTATAAGAAATCTACCCCACTCCCAAAAAAGGTATGTACACACACTGGGGGCATTGTATGGGCGGCCTACGCACATCTATAGGCTTCTCCCCTTCAACAAAATTTCCCGACGACAATGAAAAAGGAAAGCCACAAAGAACGGGAATGGAATCATCGATTCCGCACAAACCCATTTCGTCGCTCATCGGAGAAATTCACTCTCTACACCAGCTAGTATGTAGTATAACTATCGTCAAAATATAACAGTGGCGTAATTTCTAGTATAGGTGGATATAGGAAAGTTCCAACATTGGTGAGAGAGATGGAAAAGAAATAAGACAAAGGTATATATCTACATCTAGAATAGGATTGGGTCGGGGGACAGTAATGGCGGGGCTTTATGAACGTGTGGTGCTCCCACCAAGTGCTTCAGCTTTTGTCTCCTCCTTTCTGACTGGCTACTGCTGCTATACATAACATGTATCTATATAGACTGTGTTATGAACAAAAGGAGGGGGGAAAAACCTTCATATAGAGAGGTCTGACTGTCTCATATCCTCCTTGATGGGATTATCTATAAATGACAAGACTGTAAAAGGGGGTGGTGGGGGTGGAAGAACCCAGATAGGGTGAGCAACTAAAGAGAGCAAAGAGAAAAAGGTTGGTTGCGTGCGAAATGTCATAAGGTGATGGTCGACGGCACCGTGAGCGCCGCCGAGAGTATACCGGGAGGTGGGACACAAAGGGCCGGGCTGGAAAGAGCTCTGCTGGGCAGCACGGGCTGCGCGCGCTCGTGCGTCTCTCTACAATTTTCCACGACATCGATTGGCGTATCGGCACTCCCGCTAGATGTGTACACGTCGATGGAGAGAATGACACACGGCCGGCGGCCGCAGCCGACCAAATAAATAAAGAACCTGATGTTACAACGGGTTTTTTGGAAAAAAGCTTCAGATATTTTTTGGGTTGTTCTTATGTTTGTGATCCTTCGGGATTCAAAAGAAAAAAAAAGGGACTGGTGGCCAATTGGTGGGGTGACCAATAGCATCTCTATATACACGCGCGCCCGATTGATTGGACCCATTTGTTTTTGTTGGGTTTCAAAGAATCAGAAAAATCGATGGAGATGGAGCGTGAACCCGCCGACGACAGCACCATCTAGCGGATGGATTGAATTCGGGACACAACTGATTTGACTCAGGTATGATATTCCTCCTTTCAGCCAACACTGTACATCAAAAGAGATCAGAAACGGGGAAATGACGACCAAATCCCGACAACATGGTTAAGTCTATAGAGTAGCCGGACAGATATCCGGTCTCGTAATGCGCTTGACTGGGTGTATATAATACGATTGACCGTCTCTTTTCGTCCTGCTGGACTTTTCTTCTATTGACCGTAGACGCGGGAGAGGAGAGATTTCACGTTAAAACAACTTTTCCGGTCCTTTATACCATGCCGGTCGTCCAAGCCGAGGTCTAACGAATCTCAAAAAAAATACAAAGTAAATCAACAGTTACAACATCATCCCGGCGCCGAGGGGGGAAAAAGAAGAAGAGTGACCGAAAAGAAAATCACGAAAAAAGGCCAGGTGGCAGTGACAAGTTGCGAGACTCTTTGCCCGGTTTACCGCATCATCAGTGTCAAGTTAAAAGCTTGGCGGTTGCCATCAAAACTTTTTCTTCTTTTTCGGTTGTATAATAAAAAAAGGACGCACTTATTTCTTCGCCAACAGCTTCGCATCTTTACCCTGGATATACTTTTTCTTTGCTCCGCATCGATCACGGCCGCCCAGGCCGCTAGGGACAGATTCAGAAAGATAGAGAATCACGGCGTGAAAAGAAGAAGAAGAAGAATAAATAAAAAAGTTTCTTCTTCTTTCTTGTCATCTTTTTTTGCTCCTCCCCTCTCACTCGACAACGGCAGCCCACCGCAATATTTATCAAAATACAACCGACAACAAGCGCATTTCTCGTTTGATTTCTTTTTTGGGTGGGTGGGTGTGCTGGGAAATCCTCTTCACTTCGAGATCGATCGCGACTTGAGCCCCCATTCTGTCCAGAACATTCAGCGAGTGATAAAAAGGGCGGGAATACAAAAAGAAGCAACAAAGTTTTCTCGGAAATAATAGCAAATGCAATATTGACTCTGATGGAATATTGATATTTTCCATCACTCTACAGCGACTGTAGACGTCTCTTGCATACGACATAGTGCTTCCACTAACGTCATGTGCGCACAATGTGTGTATATCTAATGCAATCAAGCTTTATCGAATCAATCTGACAAGTGATAGCTCTCGTCGCACTCTGAGCCCGACAGGATAAAAGAAGAAGAATTGGATTGAACCTTCTCTGTTCATTTTTCACGACATTGGACATTGTGTGGAGAGAACACGGGCGCGGTGTAAATATTTCAGTCGTTTTGAATTTCAATTCAATCCGATACGGCCATTTTGGAATTATTGGATGGAGCTGCCATCTAGCGGCGGGAAAATCAAACAGTGTGGAGAAACACGTCAAGGCGTCGGTGGGTGGAGGAGCTAGTCACGCAAAGGAACAAGGAACTGATAATAAAAGGGACTTGAGTGTATATGGGTCCCATTCTTTCTCCCCCCCCTCCACCACCATCCCAATATCGCCCCCTACCAGCTGTATTCCAGGGTACGGCAGCTGGACCAGAGTGTGCTGTTTGGCGTGCTGGTTGTAGGTACAAGGTCCTCGGCTAACGACACGCGCTCAATCAGCAGCGGTCCGCGTTAACAACAACAACAACAAAAGATCACCTCCGCGTGCTGCACGCCATCCTTCAAAAACAGCCATCCGTTTCCATCTCTTCCAGCAACTGGACAATCGCAGCAGATTGCCATAGTCTGACCGAGTGAAAGATTCGTGCGTTTGGTGCAGCTGGTTCGTCTCATCCATCAGTTGGCTCTTTTTTTTTCGCCCCTCCAGTTTGGACATCGTATAGACCACCATCCGCTCGAACCGGAAATTGAAAGGAAACGAACAAATTCCAAAACAAGGCGACAAATTTCAAAGTAAGTCCAAACAATTTTGTGTCTACATTTTAGAGTGACAATTGGAACAATTGGCGTCAAAAAGAAAAAAAAGCGGAGTCCATAAGGGCGGCGGAAGTGATGGAGGACGGAAAAGAATGGCGGGAAATGCGAACGGGAGGGCGACGCCTATGTCTGTGGAGCGCATGCTCTTTGGCCGTATTGATTCGAGAGCACAGTTTTCCATCAAAAGTCCTCAAGTATTCGCTATGTTTTTATCCGGGGCCCATTTTTATTATTGAGAGCAAAGATGAGATCATCGGGAAGAACAATAAGAAAACTAGTAAACAGCAGACCCAAATGTAGCAACCCAATTCTCCTAAAATATGAACGAATGTCTTTGGGCGGCAATTACTATGGAGCATTAAGAAAGTCTTCACAGATGAAAAGGATGCAATGGTCGGTTGCAAATTTAGTTTAAAAAAAAAACTAAATTCAATTCAATTCAATAGTTTGGTTTTTCGAAAAATGTTCACACAAAAAATGAAAATCAAGTTGTTTACCTCAAACAAGATAATCAACTAGATAATATTCAATTTATTATTCAGTTTTATCTTGTTTTTAAACTAAATTCGATCAATAAATTCCTAGGGCATAAAACCTGATGTTTAAGTTCCTACACTAACGATAACCACCATGTGACTTGTTCACATGGATGGTGTTGGACAAGAAAACTCTGAAATAGCTTAAATGATTCCTCATCATCATTTTCTTCTAAGTTTATTTCTAATTCGACCATGGTGGCCTCAGCCTGAGGCCTCTGACAAGAAAAAAAAAACCTATGTCTGTGCCTGCCTCTGCCAGCTTTTTACAATACAACATAATTCACACTCAGGTTTATAAATTAAAATTAAACATACCTGCCAAAATAGTAGAATGTTCATTATGAAGTGAAGAATCTATTTTCTTGTAGGTTTTATCGACGATTTTTAGTTCTCACCCTCTAAGAAATTCAAAAAAAGACGATTCACGTGTCGTGTTCGCTAAATTGCAGTCTGCAAGTGCAATCTGGAATGGTTTTGTTTGCAGTTGCCAAATTGTGAAAATGAATCGAAAATCGAATCAAGTTTTTTTATCATCGAATTTTTTATTTTGTCTTAAAAAAAATATTCAATACAAATAATTGGATAAACAAAAATAAAATTTAATTAAATAAATCGAATAAAACCGAATAATACGATAAAACTAGAAATTGGCAAAACTAGATTTACAACGTTAGAGCACACGTTTTCTCACAAAAGTCCCCAAGCATCTGTATGTTTTTATCCGGGCCCATTTTTATTGTTGGGGTAAAAGATGAGATGGCGAGAAGAATATAACAAAACTGCAAACAAAGACTCAAAAGTGCACCCAAAGTGCACCCAATCCTCCTAAAATATGAACGAATGTCTTTGGACGACGATTTGCTACATGCATTCGGTTATGTCTTCTTCCGCAGGTGATAAGGATGAAGTGGTCAGATAAAAAAGGTGATGTCGTTGACGCCCACTGTCGTGCCCAGCAAAGCTTTCAGCAAGAAATTCGCTTTGCTCGTATAAATAGATGTGTGCGATCCCGAGCAAAGCCTCGACGTTATTTCACATGCGTGATGCCAGCCGGGCTTTCAGTATTTTGGTGTTCGGATTTGTCCGAAATTGCAGAAAAAGAAAAGAGAGAAATGAGCTCATCGACGCAAATGAATGAAAGAAAAAAATTCCACAGTCGAACATCCGTGCATCTGCGTGACACAGTCTAACTATTTTCACGCAAATATAGCTTCGAGGCATGAAAAGAATAGATACAAAAGTATGTAGTCGATGAATGGGAAACAGCATTTTGTTTCTAGTCATTAAGAGTTCGAGAATAGACTTGACATTATAGAATCCCATTCCGGATGGGCGAACATCTCGACACGGATAGCTTTCAGAGCGCGGATTATGGCTTGCGGTCACGGACCCTACAATACGGTAGTGTTCGAATACGTTGATATTAAATGCAAGAAGGAGATGCAGAAGAGAAAACGGCCAGAGAACACAATAAGCTAAACTATTCAAATGAAACTTCCGTGAAACAACGGGGAAAAAAAGTACGGACGTGGTAGAAACAACAAGCTATCGCTTAGTCACTGTTTACTCAGCCGCTACACGATTTTGTGTGCCACCACAAAAACCTACGTCGCGTGATGTGCCCACCCGTGTCCGAATGGTTTGTTCACTCCACCGTGAAGTGGCCAATACCATAATATTCTTAAACTTTTCTTTCTTTTGACCATAACCACATCGACAGTTTATTTCCATTTTTCTTTCTTTTGTTGTACGTTTCATTTTCTTTAACGACTTCCCTGTTTCTATAATGGTGTGACCTGTCCTCACGTATTTTTCATTTAAAAAAAAAAAGAATAGAAAATGGCTGATGTCAACACTAAGTCGTCACCAGACGGTTTGAACGGTGAGCAACCACTCCAGTCGCTGAAAGATGAACTGCCCGAGGTTTCAGCTCCGGAAGGGGCTCCTGTAATAGCCCCCACCATGACTGAGACTGTTGCTGTTCCGGCTTCTCCTCGTCCCGGATCAGGTGCCAAGAATCCATTGACGGAGCTCTTCCGCGCATTTGCGAAATTCGGCGACAGCAAAGCCGATGGCAAGGCGATTTCTTTGTCGCAGAGTGACAAATGGTAACGTCATCTTTTTTTTTTCTGGAATAAGAATTCACACAACATTTTTCAGCTTAATCACGATCGTGTGTCATCCTGTAGGATGAAACAAGCCAAAGTTATTGACGGCAAGAAAATCACGGCCACCGACACCGGCATCTACTTCAAAAAACACAAGTGAGTTGAATTTACAGTGTAATCGCCAGAACGGCATGTCATTCAACGCGCACTGTTCCTACAAAAGAAATAATAAGTGATGACTTGCAACATAATATTTGTCTACTGGAAGCCTGGGAAATTTTTTTTTTCAAAAATAAGGACTGATTCGATTAAGTTGTACACAGAATGAAATAAGGGTCCGACTTATGTTTGACCTCTCTCTCTATAGAAGCCCATGCATTTTTGTGCATTTTTGTCGACGGCACACTAAGTGATCATTCTTCCATGTCAACTCATATACTCACGCCGTTGTTGTTTTCTTGTCGTTGGCACTCGCCTTGATACATCCGTATAGGTCACTCAAGCTGGGACTGGCAGACTACCAAAAGTTTCTGGAGGAACTGGCTAAGGCCAAAAAAGTCGAGCTGACTGAAATCAGAGAGAAGATGATCCAATGCGGACCCCCAGGAACGACCGGAACTACAGTATGTTTGCTGACACGATAATGTTGTTTCGTGATCTAGAAAATGAGTTATACATGTCTACTTATCTCGAAATTTTTAGGTCACCATGAAAACGGCCGCAGTGGACAGACTTACAGACTCTGCAAAGTACACCGGATCTAGTGTACGTATGAACGGCATAATAGGCTTTTTAAAAAGGGCTGTTTAAACAATCACTTACTACATCCTGCGCTAAATGTCTCATTTTGTCTATTTCTGTAGCGGATGCGGTTTGATGAGAGCGGGCGCGGTCGCGGGATGGATGGGAGGCGAGACAAACCTGACGGTTCCGGATACGTTCAAGGCTATGACAATAAGAACTCTTACGATAAGAGTCATTAAAGAAAAAGAAAACGATGAATTGATTCACTTTCCTTCAATACCTAAAGCGCAATTTTTCATTTGCTTTTCAATTGTTGAAAGGGAAATCATTTTGGTTTCGAATGCTACCCACTTCCGTAAGGAGTCTGTTCTGTGTTTGAACTTAACCCATTCCGTCGTACATGTAGAAGTCGCATTTCGTGAAATTTCTAAAAACTAAAGCATTAAAAGTTAACCCGAGAAACATGAAGTACAATTTCGAAAGAAGCCGTTTGCCACTTTTGTGGCAAATGTGCTCCCTTGCCCTTTTCATCGATTCAATAATACTTCTCCATTCTGTTTAATAATCCATTTGCAAAACGTATTTTAGATTAAAGTTTTTCGCTTTCCAGAGTTTAACAGGGAGACGCCCACACTTTCTTCTTCCGCTTTTTACTGCTTAAGAAACAAAAACAAAGCAAAACCTTCCCTGCATTACTCGACCATGATGACTCGAACGAACCATTTACAATCCTTTAAAGTGCGTTAAGCACTACATCCGTCTGTGTATTGTCTGGGGGTATGTAATACATGTTTTCTTGAATGGAATCAACAAACGAGAACCACTGTTTTTCGAACCAATCTTTCTGGGACTCGCTACCCATGGCAACAATGAGCTCATCGCTTTCGCACTCCACTGGTTTCTCCTGTTTTGAACTTCCCAAATCAACGAACTCGGTTTCGTCTTGCGTTTGAGATTCTATATTATACACGTCCCGACTCAAAGCCTGAAACGAATAAAAATGAATCAATTCTGTAGTGAAAAAGCAAAGACAAAAATAAAATAAAAATTTCCCAAGTACTTCATGAGCTTTAGCAGTGAAATTCTTTGGAAGGCTGGCCACGATAGGATGAACAAGATTTTGGAGTTTCTGATTGCGCTTCTTTTTCAAATTGCCAAAGGATTCTCTGCCAGCCAAGCTCTTCAAAATTATGTCTACCCGTAATAGGCTGGCCGCAGCAAACCACGTCGTATCCTTATCTTTTGACAACGGGAAAGGAACATCATAAATGTCAATCTGACTGATATGGCCATAGCATTCAGCCGTTTTGAGCCACATTTCGGAATTTGTTGGGTGGATTTTGATTGCCTATAGAATGTCTTATTTAGTGATCTTGCTTATTAAATATATATGGTGTTTGAACAAAGATTTGCCTGCTGGAGATGAATGAGTTCCTGTTGGAAATCCAAATTTTTTTGATGGATTTCCCCACACATCATGTGGTAAGAGGAAAAATGAGCTTCACTCTTACAACTCAGTTTCTGAAAATACATGGGATTGTCATTAAATGAGTCAAGCATTTCTTGAAATCAAAAGAAAACATACAAATTGATTGGCTGCTTCAAGGGCCATTTTGAAATCTCCAAGTTTAAGATGACTCCTACACAGACCCTCAGACACTTCTCTTTGGTGATTCCCAGTTCGCAGTAGTTTGAGCAATTCTGTAAAAGTGTTTGCAGCTTCCACGTACCTGCCAGTGTAGTACAAGTGATTTGCACGCAAATGCTTGATATTGAATGTAACATCACTCTCAGAGGCACTTTCGCAAACTTCATGAAACCACTACCACAAAATCACCCTTTAGTATACAATAAAAATTAAGTAGTGAGCTGGCAACTTACACCCGGTTCAGATCGATGAGCTATCCAGTGAAATTGTGATGATATTTCCTTGTTATCACATTCTTCGGATTCAAAAAAGTCGTCGGCAAAACTTCCGAAATCCATCTTTACAATTATAATTCACTAGATGCACAAAGTTCGCGATATTTATTTAGGCTACACGTGCGTATTGTTTGAAAGAACAGGAAATTATCAACAACATTGAGCAGACAACTTTTGAGCAGACTTCCCACACCATCATCATCCGATAAGATGGCGCTGTCCTCTCAGAGTGATAGGCAGAATAAGGACATGGGATGGGAAATAAATCGAAGGGTCTTGTTCTGTAAATCAAGTTATTATTCTAATTTTAATTATAAAAAAAGTAGCAAATGAGACTTCAAACTAAAATAAAGATAAAAAACTACTCGTTATCTATTCAGCTATAATTTATCGATCAACAGCTAGTAACAACATGCGCGGAAAATTCCACGCAACAACAATTCAACAAAACACAAAACCTAAAGGCAATGACGTTTTTTGGTTGTCGGTTATTTTGAATCATATCTTCATAAATTTATCGTCCCAAAATAAGTGTGATATAGATCGTAAGAAAAATACAGGTAAATATTTTCACGTGCATTGCATATGCCTAAAGTTTGGCAGAATTGTTATTTTTAAAAATAGATTTGTTCAACAAATCCAGTCATCAGAGGTAGAATCTATTGCAACGAAATCTTTCGTTGCACTAACTAGCCATTTTGGCTATTGCAACGAAATCTTTCGTTGCACTAACTACAGATATTGACTATTGCAACGAAAGATTTATTTTTTAAACATAATAAGAAGAAGAAGGAAACCATTATATTAAATAAAAAAAAAATTTCTTTTTTTTACGAAATTCGACTTAAACTGTCATTCTGTGAAATTGTTTGACTTCGACTGTGGCGCTGATTTGAAAATTTTTTTTACATATTTTTTTGTAATATGTGTCAATTTTATGTTGTGATAGGTTTATCAAGTAACCATGAAGTAACCTTCTTTTCGACATTGTCTCAGTGTGTAGGCTATAATTTATATTTCTGATGGTGCTAAAAAGTTGTACCCTTTAGGTTACCATCAAATTTTAATCTAAAATAATTAAATAACATTTGACGTTTTCTATTTTCAAAATTCTTTGCAATGGGACTCTCTTCTATGATTTGGCCATTCCCGGCAGGTACAACCTCGGTTCGATTACTCAACTTTTTTCTTGTACATTACATGCACATTGGGAAGATGTTATCACAGTCTGACCTCAGTGGACTACCATCACCAGTTACTAAATGAAGTTTACTTTCATCATGACAGGGAAATGTAGAATGGGGAAGTGTTGAATCTTTGAGCCGACCGACAAATCGACAAGAGCTAGCTTTTTCCCTCCTGCTTCCCAGTGCTTGCCAAAGTTCGTTTGCCGGCTTAAATTCACGACGACCTTAAAAACTTCCAGGTTAGCAGGGGAGGGGGGAAATCCAGCTGTAAAGAATCAAGGGAAAGATGGAACCAACGACGCTTCCCCAGTTCTAAGTTACTCTGCCTTATTTAATGATGAAAGTATAATGAATTTATGTACAGGAGTAGCCGAGTAGGCTAATAGTGGTACACTGTTGAGTGTCTTCCAAATCTGCATAAGTCTGCCTAGTAATTGAAAAACATAGAATGTCGAAAGTTAAAAATTAAAATTGGATGGTAACCCTTTAAGAGTACAAGTTGTTAGAAATGAAGGTTACTTGATGGTTACTCGATAAATCTATCACAGCATAAAAAATTGAAGCATAATATAAAAAAAATAAAATATGTAAAAAAAATATTTTAAAAAATCAATCAGCGCCACAGTCGAAGCATGAAGGAGGAATGGGTCGAAGCGGCACAGCATGACAGAAGTCAAATTTCGTAAAAAAAAAAAATTGTTTTTCGATTTAATATGATGGTTTCCTTCTTCTATTTAAAAAACAAAATCTTTCGTTGCAATAGCTAAAATGGCTAGTTAGTGCAACGAAAGATTTCGTTGCAATAGCCAAAATGGCTAGTTAGTGCAACGAAAGATTTCGTTGCAATAGATTCTACCGTCATCAGAAGTCACTACAGTGGTTTATAATCAAATATTTTATTCTGTAGGAGATCAGCAATGGCAAAGAAAATTCAGAGATATGAAACTCAAATGCAGCTATTTGAACCCAAATCAAATTTACCAATTCTTACTGAAGTTCCAGTTCGTCCAAAAACTGGATTTCAGTACATCTTTAAATGGGAAGATAAACTTAAGCGGCAGGAATGGCGTGTGGATGGATTTCGCTGGAGACAATATTCAACTGTGACATTCAAGTATGGTGATGTGGATTGCAAACGATATTACTTCAAGGTGCAAGTGGGGCCTGGCAACGAATTTACAACAGACTTCACTAGACATGCAATTGAGTGTCCACTGTACGAGAACAAGATCTTGATATGGTATCAGGGTGATGATTCCCTTGCTGTTGATGCAGCCCTTAAAGATGCCAAAGATTCTGATAAAGACAGTAAAACCCCACAGAGATTTGAAAATCAAATGAAGCTATTTGAGTCTGAAGCAAATTTACCTGTCTTAAGTGAAGTTCCTCTCCGCCCGAAGGGTGGATTCAAGTATATTTTCAAGTGGGAGATCCCATTAAAGCGACAGGATTGGCGCGTTGACGGTTATCGCTGGAGACAAAATTCAGTTACCAGATTCAGCTACAATGGTATCGATTCCAAACGCTACTATTTCAAGTTGCAAGTGGGACCTGTTGATGAATTTAGCACGGAATTTACTAAAAATGCCATCGAGTGCCCGCTGTATGAAAATCAGGTGTTAGTTTGGTATCAAGGAGACGAAACCGTGGTCAGGGATTTCGCTCATGGAAACTCCAAGGACCCAGAGAAAGAATATCATCGCACCGCTCCGTCTGTGCTGAAAAAGATCCAGATGGAGACTGTAACGGAGAAGTTACCTCTACAAGTCTATTCAGATATGTTGACTGATTGCTCTAATCGAGCGCGTCACATGATCGACGCTCCAAGAGACGTTAAACAAGTCCAAAACGCCCGAAAGTTTATTCGCAGAGCCGAACGTTCCACCGTCGATTCACCCAATGAAAAGAAACAAGTCCGAAACACGCCCAAAGTTCAGCGCAAAACTCCAAGCAAAGCGGATCGTTCGTCTCATGATGTAGCGGATGCGATATACAACTTGTATACTTGTGAAACTGGTTTTGTGAGTGATCTCCAAATAGCCCCTTTCCTTTTGGTCATTTGCTTCGACAAAAGTAAGTCCAAATGTTTGTCATTAGATTTATTTGCATAACTAAATTTGTGTTTTATAGATGCTGTATCAGAATTCAGGGAATTCATCAAACGGGAAGACCTAACTACGCAATGTCTTACTTACGACACAACATTTGCGATAGGAGAGTTGTATTTGTCAGTTTTGACATTCCGGCAACCAGAGTTTGAAGATAGTCCTGTCATTCCGCTAATGTACATGATTTATGAACGCGATGTGCCGGAAGTTCACGATACCTTCTTTATGCGTTTTGCTGCGGCTGTTCCAGAGTTTTCGACTCCCCAAAGAATGATCATCACTAGCAACGAAGAAGTAAGCATCACCAACGCCATCGCGAAACATTGTCCTGATGTTCCTCGACTCCGTTGCTGGCAACACGCACTTCAAAACATTAAACTAAAACTCCAGTTTTTTAACATCACCGAGCGACAAGAGGTTCAGCAATATGAAAGTGATTTCATTCGTTTACTGAATCAAGACTCGGCTGGTAAATACAAGTCTCTACTTGCTCAAATGTACTTGAAAAGATGGAAAAAAGTAAGCAAATTTTAAAAGTTTCGCAATTTGTAACTTGTAATTTTATCTTGAAATATTTTTGTTTGGTATTTAATTAGGAGTTTTCAGAATATTTTGACCTGGCAATCGATCCTGATATGAATAGAATGGGTGCATGGGCTCTACGCCCGTTTGGAATATCGCTTCAGACCGCCAACCAGCCAGAATCGTTCAGTGGAATCATGAAACGATTAAGTGAAACACATCTTCAGTGGAATAAGTCTTCTGTCGACGTATTGGTTTCGTCTTTGATGAAGATCACCGACTTTTTCAACGTTCGGGTAGTAAGAAGTCGATACCGACTCGCTGATTACGCCTACACACTCAAAGCCAATCTGAATGACTTCTATGGTGAGAGTGATTGCGACGTGGCGGAATCGATGACGGTCGAACAGTTAATGAGTACCATAAAAATTTCACGGACGGAATCAGCATCTAAGGTAGAACCGCTTCACTTTCTAAGTATCAACCTGCTCTCCTAATTCACGTTGTTACCGATTTAAGGGAGGAAAACGAAGCAACACCTCGACCTTACATAGCACCACCAGAAGATGTGCGTCCAAACAAATCGATAGCAGTATGGAGGAAATCTGTATTCTGGAATCAAATTCAGTGGATGAGGTAACTGAATGCTTTATTATTTGAATCTTTGTATTTTTCTGTCTTTAAAAAAGTAAAGATTATGATACCGTTTTATTAATAACTAGGCTGATAATACTTCGATCGCTGTTGAACATGTAATTCTGGTAGACGAGGCGGAACTGGATCAAGACACGGTGATGTACATTTGTCACTAAGAATAAGAAATCGCCTTGTGAGTCTGATAAGTTATTCATCCAGTATTCAGTGGTTAACTAGTTCCTGAAATGTTATATGAAATTACTTACAGAAAGAAACCTTTCTTCTGCCAAAGTCGACCGTCTGCCTTACAAGTTCATCCCTTTTTCCCATCTTCGGGGAAAACGCCTGACCGTTGACTGTCCTTGTCTAAACCTAAATTACTTCAATTGTCTCGTTTCGTGGTTCTATTTGACACGTCGGTCAAGTCTAATACCACAGACGAGCGTATTAATGTAACTATACTACTTGTGTACTGCAGTAATCCAGCGAATTCTTTTTTTAATTACAAAAACAGTTCAAATGCAGACAAGACACCGTTTGTTTTCTTTATCGCCATATGATTTTGCTAAGTCATCATGGCCGTAACTTAAAGTCGTCCTTGACTCAAAGTTCCATCCGCTGGACTTACAAATAAACAAGTCTGTACCAGATATTTCCTTCTACTTCTCGACATAAGTCTTGCGTGTTCTTTTTGTACGCATTTTCTATTTGATAATATCAAAATAACTCACAGTGTATACAATGCTAACGAATGATTTTTTAAACCCCTTGTCCACTTGTCTGCGTGCTTCTTAAAAATTTTAGGCCGTGGCCGCTGCTGGGCAATATGCAGCTATTTTCCGTTGGTATGTATAAATGTCAAACGCGCAAAAAAAAAAAAAAATTCGAACGTGATCTATGGTTAGAATTAAAACAGTAACCGGGACAACAGAAACAAACAAACCAAAAATAATAAAATTGTTTGTTGCTGGTTACCTTAGTTGTAAATCTATGGCAATCCTACAAATATATAAAAATGAATTCAGAAGGAATAACGGTGCAGTAGAAAATAAGTGCTCTATATAGCAGCAATCGCAGCAGCATTTATGACATGGTTTCCCAATTGGGATTCAATCCCGTGTTTAATTTCCAAATGATTACCAAGATAAAGAAGATGGCTTTTTTCATTATTCTCGTGTTGATGGAAAGTGTTTTAGCAACATTACACCCAGAAATATTAAAAGGGCAACATCTAATCATTGCCCCTATAACTGTAAGTAAATGTTATAATTTTCCACTGCACTTCACGTTTCAAAAATGTCTTAACTGTTTGCGCTTTCCCAACGGCAGTATCCCATTGCTCTCACGGAAGTGAGAAATTCTTCGGGTTACATAATCGAGATAGGGGGGATATCAGCTATTATGCTAGATTGGCTTTCACTCCGTTACGGATTTTCGTGAGAAATTCAAATCATAAAATTATCGATAAAGAACTAATATGTTTAAACAATAATTGCATGTAAGGTATTCTTTTCTTCAAATAAACAAAACTTCGATTGAGGGATCGAGCATTTCCCCAGGTTATTCCTCCTACTTGGTAAACGGGGTGAGTAAACGGTTTTAAATAATCCTGGCTAGCGTATTACTGCTTTGTTGAGACTTTACATTACGTTCGTTATTAGAAGTGCGACTTGATGGTCGGGGGTATGGCGACGCTTTATACCCGGCTTGTTTTTATGGATTTCACACATGGCTTTTTATATGCGAGCAACATCGGATTAATGATCCCAATGCCTGATGCTTCAATTAATGTTTCCGCGATCCTCAAACCATTTCAAATGCTGGTAGGTAATTTCTATGTATTTCGCATATTGATTTACTTGAACTGGACGCGAAAAAATCTTTGAAATCTAGGAGCTTTGATCATCATCTATTAATGTCTTAATTATTTAACAGGTTTGGATCGGAATAATTTGTGCTTTTTCTTCTGTTCTAGTCGCACTATATTGTTTGCTACGCTTTTCCAAACATTTTTCTAACGAAAGAAACGGGGAAAATCCCGGGCAAATTGAAACTGATAATGCGTCCATTAAAAGTCCAATCACTTGCCAACATTTTCCCTGCTTTACATCGTAGAGGTCATTTTAAGCCAAGGTAAACTTAAAAAAAAAAAAAAATCCAGCAGAAGAGTGAATAACGCAGAAGAAAGAATGATCTACTATAATTTTAAACTAATAATGTATAAAAGGTGGATACTGTCCTGATAGAAGGCTATTCATCCGATGGGTGACCATGGTTTGGTGTCTGGCAGCTTTTGTCTTGATCTCCAGCTACAACAGTCTTTTAGTATCGTATTTGATTTCTCCAAATGCTGAGCCTCTTATTCACGATATGAAAGATTTGTCGAACGTTTCCAAGATTCATCTAGTGGTGGATGCAGGCAACGGTTTCGATATTGGCTTTTCGGTAAGCTTCAAGTTCCTTCATCAAAAGTTGAACGGGTTAATGTAAAAAGTGTTAACTTGTTTTAAAAATGTATACGTTGCATTCAGAAAAGCATATATCCAGACGGCAGTATTTACAACCATTTGAAAAATAAGTTGCGCGATTATCCGAATTCCCGTTGTCTTAAAACAGAGAACTGTGTTAGCCTCGTCAAGTCTGGTAATCACGTCTACATCAACGTAAATATAAATACTATATGCGAAAGAAAACCATTAAATAACTATCAAAGTGTTTTGATGAAATGTATGCAGAGTGTCCTAGCCATACTGGATGTGATGAAAAACGATTTTCAATCTACTGGGAAATGTAACCTGGCTTTAGCCAAAGAGAAAGAATATGCTTCACCTTGGAGCTGGGCATTGGCTAAGAATAGTCCTTATTTGGAGTACTTCAATCAAGGGTAAGTCGTTGAACACATTTTAGTTATTGGTTTTCTGTTCAAGTCAATATTTAGATCATTACATCAGGTAGCTATGTAGTATAACAATTACATTAATCTCACGCACTTACTCTCTTACCGTTAGGATTCTTGAGATGCGTGACTTTGGGTTGCTGGACTTTTGGACCAAGTGGTATCAACCTGATGTTCGACAGTGTCTTGAAAAAGCCGATAATATAATGCAATTGAAAAAGTCTTCGAAAAAAGACTCAACACGATTATCTCTTAACAATTTGACAGGGGCATTTGTCATATTAATTGTCGGATATCTGGTCTCTTTCGTCGCATTTCTTGCTGAGAAAATTCTGCGTTGTAGAATGCAATAATCATTGCTATCAGATAGACCTTTAATCTGTTTTAGAAATTCTTTACCGCGCATTATGCTCCTGTAGCAGAAATATTTTTTGTGATTTTAGATTTAGTGACGTGGTCTTGATACATCAAATAATTGCCATGCCCTTAGAAAAATGTCGGTTGTCTTGTCGTTGTCTAAATTATAACGAACTATTAGTGTCTTCTATGACAAAAATTATGTAGTTTAATTGTATGCACTTCACCAGTAAACAAATAATCTGGAAATTTCAGGTGTAAAAGAGACACGATAAGTTTCAACCAATACCTGTTTCCATTTCTGGCTTCACAACTGGCACTCCACCATTCCAACTAAAACAACAAGATGTTGTTGATTTGGAACCTAATAAAAATATAAGAAACCATATATTATTATTAGCAGCTTTATAATAAACTAAAGACATTATAGACACTTAATTTTATTATCTACAAGCTAAAAATAATCATTTAGATGTGTTGCACTTGAAATAAAACACGAGATAATTTATAAACATTGCATCAAACATGTCAATTTAAACTTCATCTATAAAAACGAATATAATGAAACTTTATAAAACTTAAAACTCTACTCTCAACAAGATAATCTGAAGAGACCAACGCCCTGACATTATATGCCAACGACTTCGTCCACATCCACCATAAAAAATCAAAGTGAGCATTGCATAGCATACAGCAAAGCAGATCGTTCACGGTATCGGCACGAAATCATGAATTGTTAACTTTTACAACCCGACACTCGCGAAAATGCTCACAACTGCAACTGCTCCAATTATGTGGAAATAGATACCGATAGATTATATATGTAAGATTATTCCAATTCGCAACGTGTTCGACTGGTCGGCTTGGTCGCCATTCGAATTCGAAATCAGCAGACAACAATTTTTCATGACTTCCGGGCACGACGATTTCGCCATCTAGGAATGCTGGAATGGAGCATTTGAATAAAAAGTTTACTAAACCGTTAACGGTTTAACGGACACGCTTAAATTATTTCCTGGAATAACTCATCGAGCTAGAGCTACTACTGGACGGTTCAATTGAACTAGGGCTCGCGTTGCAAGCGTTGGCCTTCGGCTAAGTCACAGAGCTATCTTGGAAGAATTCTGGAATTAGGCAGTGATGTGATGTGATAGGGGGTAGGTGCGTCTGCATAGATCCGGCGAAAATTCTATTAGTAGGCGAAAATTCTATTGCACCGTCAGGCTGATAGGGGCGCTCTGACGGCTGGGGTAAACGGCTTGAGCAGAATTGTTCCTCGCCAACGACTGACGGGCAAAAATTTTAAAAATGGTAAATATGGTGACTTTGTAAAAATTAATGGTTTAACCTTACATTATAAATGCCATCGATTTTATTCAAAACGTGTTCAAAACAAGACATAAAGAGATCAAAACGCTCTTGTTTTACTCTTTCAAATGCCTGTTGAGCTTTCTTGGTTTTGGCGCGAACCTTTTCAAACTCTGTGTTGGTCCATTGTAGCTTTTCTCCTGCCAAGTCAAATTTTTTCCACAGCCTAAAGATGAACATAACAAGAAGTTGATCACGGAAAAATGTAAGAAAAAACAACGTACCCGCATATTAGGGGCTTTATTATGCTGAACTGTATGGCTCAACTCGTTCACGCGACGTTCTAGGAGATCACCTTCACGGCGTATTTCATCCGATACAAGAAGATTTTTATACTTGTCAGGTAGATTAGAATAGTCGACAACAATTCTAAATAAGATAAAAAACAAAGAGAATAAAGCGGAAATTACACCCGAATGTTGTGCAGGCAACTTACCTTTCTTCTCTCTCATATATCTCTTGAGAGTTTTGAGGAATGCTAACTGAATCGCTACCACAGGTTGTGACAGACTCGCTATTCATACTTCCGGTAGCATATTACTATCTTGCCCAATGTCTTCCATGTTACCAAGCGACATCGGAATAACGATATCTTCCTTCTATTTGGGCAACACAAATAATTAAAGAAACTGAATAAGATCAATTAAAAGAAATTAAATGGTTACCTTTGATTTATTTAAAATGCTGTGCCTTTCACTTTTTTTTTTTTCAATATTCGCTTCTAAACTAGTTATGGGGCTCTTCGGGATCTGTTTTATTTAGCCGATTTATCTGGCAACGCAGCATGGCGCCAGTCTTTTTTGAGGGAAGAACGGGGAGAAGAGGGAGAATGGGACGAATGGGGGAGAAGAGGAAACGTGGGTCCCCTTTTTTTTCGTACGCCCTCCTCCCTCCCACTCGTCCCATTCTCCCCGTTCTTCCCTCAAAAAAGACTGGCGCCATGCTGCGTTGCCAGATAAATCGGCTAAATAAAACAGATCCCGAAGAGCCCCATAGACTTCTGAATGTTCAGCAGGTCTTTTGTTACTGCTCCCATATCTTGTCGAGCCTTGATATTAAAAATACAAATAATGTTGTGACATAACATTTTTTAATTAACAGACAGAACGGATTATACCAAGGCCATGCCTTCATTCATATTGTCTTCTTACTTTTCCAATATTTGCTTCTAAACTAGTTATAGACTTCTGAATGTTCAGCAGGTCTTTTGTTACTGCTCCCATATCTCGTCAAGCCTTGATATTAAGAATACAAATAATGTTGTGACATAACATTTTTAAATTAACAGACAGAACGGATTATACCAAGGCCATGCCTTCATCCATATTGTCTAGGTCGTTCTTTTGACACATTCACATCGATTTCATTTCTTCCACCTTCTTAATTTCTTTACCAATTTCACTCAATCGTTTTTCTTCTGCCTGTTTGGCTCTTTTTAATTCTCACAGACCTTTCCCACCGTTCCACAATGGCTGCAGAAAATACAGTCGAAATAGAATTTTAAGCCACTAAAAATTATTATTAAATCAATACCTTGTGTGTTGTTGTTTTCCAGTAAACTGTCCAGGTCTTTCCTGCTACTAGCATACCATTGAACTCCTTCCTCCTCAATGGGGTTTCAGCCATGCAAAGGAGGTTGAAAACTAGTCACAATAACAATGGTGTAAACAATAGGGCTTTCGAGGAAGTTCACAATTCGAGAATCCTTTCGATTCATGGTCTCTAGAGCAAATTTCGTAAAATTAGAATGAAAACTGCTTTATTATTACCAACTTACAACATGAACACAACGCAGAGACAGTTACAATAATAACATAACAGTAACACCCCGAAGTCACAGTCGCAGTGTAGTGGTATACCACGTAATTCCATTTTCAGGTTTCGGCGAAGACTGAGAAGTCTGGGACCGTGGGTTGAAAATCGCGTTGCAGGGAGTATAGGCTTCACTGAATTTCCGATTTTATATCGATCGGTAAATCGAGACGGGAGCCAATAGCAAGGCCAGATTTCGGTCACGTGGGGGTAGTTTTTCTCTCTAAGCTCCGCCTTTTCCCATTTCCTTCCAGGGAGACTTTTGAGCTCTACGGGAACCCTGTTAAGGCCCTCGGCAGGCTAAAGCCTTAGCCTCAGGGATTAATTAAATACAGGATAATTGACGATTGGCCTGGCACAGAGATTTTAACGCGGAAACACTTGTATGGAACTTTTATCTTATTCTTATGTCATAATTTTTACCAAAAAAAATAAATCAGATTTGTCAACTTTTCTTGTAGCACAACGACATCGCACTGCTGACGTTGGAGTCGCCAGTTAACTTCACAAATACCATTTCCCCTGTTTGTCTGCCGTCAATTCACTTGGCTGACCAATACGCGTACAGAGATGCAGTTACGATCGGATGGGGAGTACCAGTCAAAAGTATAAATTTCAACTCAAATAAATTTTGAATTCAATAAAAATCTTCAATTTGATTCTAGATGGGACCCAACCAAACGTCTAGCAACAAGTGACTATTCAAATCATTTCCAACAATGAATGCAGCAGTACATCGGTGGAATAACTGACCAAATGCTCTGAGCAGGTTATCCAGGAAAAGGCACTCGCAGTGTAAGAACCTTTTTTTAAAAATAAGAAATTAAAGAAAAGATATTTTAAATTGCTCGACAACTATTAATAGGGCGATAGTGGAGGTCCATTATTTGTCCAACCAGCTCCGGGTGAAAAGTGGATCCAGCTAGGTTGGCATCGTTAGTTGGGGTGTAGGTATATGTTCAATAACTTGGGTTAATTTGAATTTCTCAACATTTATTTTTTGCCCTGTCTAACCACGCAGGATGTGCGGAGCCGGAATTTCCAGGAGTTTACACCAGGATCAATCAACGAACACGCTGCTGTTGAAGGACCGCCGTAACTTCATTCATATACTTTTAGTTCTTGTGTTTGGGGAGTGTTCAATCACAATTTTGTTATAGCACACCTAGAACATTTGATTTTTTTGTAATTATTATTTTATATTTCTTTTGGGTTGATTGGGTCGATGAGAAAACGAATACAGTGATATTGTGTGCTGGATAACATATTAGACATAGAAACAGGTAAGGTCGGCCCAGGTGGTGAACGAGATCGCCCTCTGCGAGTACAGGGTTAAAAGCATGTGTTATCTTTTGTCTCGTCCATCGTCACACATGGTCACAATCAAAGGGATGAGGCGCTTTCTTTTTTGTTTTATCAAATTATAAAGGCTGGATTGGTGTTGGTGTAACAGGACAGGACTAGGAGAGGAGGTAATTATTGGATGTTTCATCTCTCTTCTGACGAACATCTCCAGGTATAACAGGTAGTTATGCATGTATATAGGTTAATTACATTTGGTGCTTGAGGGCAACGTGATGAAACGACAAATACTTCTAAAAATATTGGGCAAAAGGTCAAAATTGAGAGGGGGGCAAGGAAGGGATTCAAGTTCCAGAACGGCCGTGGATTTTCGTGTGTTAAGGAACTTTTTTCGTAAATTCTATTAGTATGAAAAATTGCCGACGAACTAACCAAAGAAATCATGTCATTATTTCAATTAGGTCTTGCACGCGGTACGGAATTTTCCTCTTGTTATTTTCTAAATCCGCAAATAAATTTTAAATGTGTTTTTAATGCTAATAAAACGAAACATTTGTCTGGTTTTTATGATTCCAGTTTAATTCAGGGGCGTGTCAAAACTGTGGAGCGGTTGAAAACCAAAAGCGATTTGATTAATTTCGTATTGTTTTCATCCCGAACGATATTCTACGGTCTACAGAGAGAGAAAACTCCGATTCCGTGTGCAGCCTTAATTCGCAATCGTCAATACTATTCGACTCCAATTCAGACTTCTTGTAAATATTGAGTTGGGCAGGATCCTGTTTTATTTTCACCATTGCGAACGGTGACCATCCCGTTCAGCTCTTCTCCAATTTGTATCACAATCTGCCGTTGAAAAAAGAAATTGGCGACAATGAATATTTCAAGGATTTTATATTCAAATTATTGTGTACCTGATCCCGTAGTAATTTAGTGAGACGATTCGGATCGGAATCGGTCCCGTCGTCGTTGCCTCCGAGTTGCAAGTTGTGCGTCACCTGCAGGGGTTTCTCGTTGGGTGCCAATTTGGCCACGTACTTTGAAGGGAAAAAGCCAATCTGTCCCAAACATTTGCCCCGCCACCAGTCCGGGTCGCTGGCATCGATCACTGTCACTTTGTAGCCAGCCCTTAATACGTTTTGTTATTTTCGCCAGCCGCAATCACCAAATGTCAACGAATCCATAATTCGGTTAGTTTTTATTTTTTTATTATTATCATCCAGTCTTTAATGATGTATATAAACTACGAGTGAAAACTACGTACTTGAGATCGAGTTCGTCAGCTTCTCTGCCTTTAAAGTTGAAGAGGACCACGTAGAGGTTAGTGGGCAAGAGCCTCTGCGCCTTCTGTCGGCGAACCGGTTAGGGAAAAAAGAAAACAGATAAAAGAAAAACGTTTTTATCGACATTATTTAAAAAAAAATAAAGATTTTGAAATAATAAAAATGGGGCGTACGGGCGACGGACAGGGAGAAGCGCTGGCCGAGCTCTGCGATTTCTCATTTTCGTCCGGCAACTCGACCGAGTTCATCCGGATGTTTCTGGCGCTGAGCAGCAAACGTCGATTGTGATGCACGGGACTTGAAGGAGCTGTGCGTTACAAGGAAGAGACAAAGACAAAGTTTCAAACACACATCCCCCCAGCAGTTTTTCCATCTTGTTTGTTTTCAAAATATTTAGCTCTACGAAAAAAAAGTCCAACTCTGCAGATTTATAGAGCTAGAACTCGCTCGTATGTAACTTTTTGCATTTATGTGATAACCCAGCTTTTCTGCAAAATCTATAGAAAACACAGAAACACACCACAAAAAAAGAAGCAAACTGTGAAAAAGTGAAAAAGTAGAGCGCAGAGAGAGAGAGAGAGAGCCCAGAGCGGAATCAAGAGATCAAATAAAGAGCCCAAGAGTCAAAAGCCAAGAACCAGTATAGCAGCAGCAGCAGCAATTGCAGCGATGGTAGTATAACATGCTCGAATTAGAAAGAGAGATGTATGACGAAGACAAAGAGACTTGATGTAGTACAAGTGAGTTTTCATGCAGCGCGTTTTTCTTTTTTTTTTGGGCTAAAAAATCGATAACGCAGTTAAAATGAGAGTGATGAAAGATTTCTGGTCTAATATAGTCAGAGTAGAGTAGAGTAGAGAGCGAAAATTCGTGAGTGTTGATAAGAAAGCCGGCAATAACAAGCAGCAGAGCATTAACGACATTTGTATCCAAGAAGAAAAAAGGGGGGCTCGTCGTGTGCGTGTGTATAGCCAAGAGCAGAGCTGTAAGAAAGCGATTTCGAGGTAAAGAGAATAAATAGAGATGACAAAACAAGAACTTGAGCTGAGTTGATGGGATTGAATGCATGTCCATCAAATAGATGTACAGAGAGAGTGTAGTAATAATATGAAAAGCAGGCTTGCCCCCGGTTCGAGTGGAGCATTAAGATGACCCGTTGGCAAGACCATCCCCATAACAAACACACAGATGACACACAAGTATAGAAACAAAAGACAGAATCCCCCAGCAGCAGCAGCAGCACCTACACAAACACAATGAGCAGGCGCGCACTCGTTGGCACAAAACACACAAGAAGAAGAAAGACACGTCATATCGACGGTGTGTGTCTATATCGATCAAGACCAAGCGAGCGGCACTGTGTGTTATATCAAAGCGATCAAGTTGACGCCCCCAATCGTTGACAGAACCCGATTCATGCAATGCTGAATTGATTGAACTTATCGCCCGTTTGTCTTCTCACCCCCCGGACATAATGAATCCTTTTTTTTAACGAGATGCGAAATTTACATTGGCAGTAGAATGAGGCCTGGCTGTTGTGGGCGCTGTTGCTGTTGAGCGTTCCGCTGCTGCTGGTCGTCGTCGTCGTGGCCGCGTTCGGGTTGGACGAGCGGTGGTGGGTGAGACGGTGGTGGCCGTTGGGCGGACCGCATCCGTGCGAGTGGCCAGATCCGACGCTCATGCTTCCGTGATGATGAAAGTGCTCGCCCGATTCGTCCAGCGAGAAACTCTTCATCCGCAGATTGAGCTTCTGATGACGCCGCGGGCTGTGCGGCGCTGTGAGAACCAGAAAACGGCAATCGACGTTGGATGGCCACATGGGATGGAGAGAGATGGATGGACCCAATCAGAGCACAACAAGACGCAAAGGGCAGCAGCGGACGGTTCGATATTACACACGCGCTACACCATTTAGTTTTTCTCTAGTACATCAATAACAATGTTTTGTGTGTGTGTATGTTGCGGCGGAATATGGATGGATCGGGAGGGGATTTTCGATTTTTACACAACCGTCGGTTCTTCTCAATCAAAGCCAAGATTCCGATCCCCCCTCCAAAAAAAGTTGATAGCACACTAAGACTCTGCTGTAGAGGATGAGAGCTCTCACTTGTGCATCACTTCACTACGGGCCAGACTATATAGTATACCATGCATCCGCAAACACTCCAATTTGATTGGAGAACTCCAAGGCGTTATCTTCTCATCGTTCCGCAATTTCCAAAGTCAACTCGAAAGCGTACTACTACTACGTTATATACACGATGACCTTTATTTCGTTTGGATTTTTATTTCCAGAGTTTCCAGGGCTTGTAAGTTGGCCTTTGAAACTTTCTAGCAAATGTGTCTAAAAGCTAATACAAACTGACGCCGTCTAATTATCCTGTTGGGTGCCTTTGCTATGGATGATGTGTGTCGCGCCATACCGCGGGCGGAAGAAGAAACCTCCGATTTCGGCCCATCCAGCAAAGACACCCGTCCAACGGTTGTTGGCCACAGAATGTCAACCAGCATCAAAGGGATGGGTTGGAAAGCAACGTCACTGTGCCAGCAAAATCAACTCCCTGAACTTTTACCCAATTCCCAAATCGATCAAAGCTCATACAACATGTAGCAGCTAGACTTCGTCTCCACTTACCTATGGCGAAAAACCACATAACAGTTCCTTCGATTTCTTTCCTTTTTTGAATAGGCCAGTACTACCCCGCCCATTGTCTGCGTCTAGTCAAAGTCGCCTGTTGGTTTTTAAGGCCACCACCCGAGGACAGTCTGCGAAGAGAATCGTGTGTCGCATTGTGTAATGGCGTCGACTGAGTGTATGTATACATATCTTCTTGGCGCATCCCCCCGGGGTGGCACTCTAGCACCAGGACCACCAGCCATATCTCGTCGTCTGACTTGATGGATAGAACGGGCACGGCCCGGCCCTCAAACGCTCTCTCTTTGACTACATGGCGCGCGCCCGTAATATAATAGGGCTGCAGCGGATGTAGTATATAATGCGGTTCGGCAAATACACACATCTCAATGATGAAAATGGATAGAGTTGGTGCCGAGAGAAACGAACCGAGCGGCTAATACTACACAGACTCTCGGATACGACGCCATTTCCCTGTGTACATATTTACCTGAACTCGACGAAAGAAAAGAGGAAGAAGGATCTCCGACGCTGAGTGAATTCGGGTTGGCTCTCCTTGACGAGGCCCCCGCAGCCGCCGCCGCCGTTTGCTGCAGTTGAGTGGATGACGTGGTAATCCGCATGACACTCGCGGAGCCCGTCCGGTTGATTGCCCCTGTACTGCTGCCAAGTGACTGATCGCTGGCCGAGATATTCTGTTGCGGCTGCTGATCCAGCGATGATGAGGGCAACGGCTGTTGCTGCTGCTGCTGGGTTCGTCGGCCGGAGACGTTGCCCGAGCTGGACGAAACTGCCATTTCGCTGGCCTGTTTCAACACGATGTACGTCTGGTCGATTTCCTCCCGGCCGAAATTGAGCGGTCCATCATCACCGACCATCGTCTCCTCGTCCGCCGCCGCCTGCATTTGCTGCTGGACTTGCTGGAACTGGTACTGCGGATCGTAATTGGCCGACATGATCCGCTGCGACGCCGACGTCTCCAGCTCCGAGCTGGATTTCTGCCGGCGCAGCAGCCGCGATTTCGGCAGACAACGGCCCACTCCCGACTTGCAATCGGCGTGGACGTTGATTTTGCACAGGCGACACTTCCATCCTTGACGCGAATGCCCTAGTTAAATATCGACACGCGATCCAATTAATTCTCATTGTCATAAAACAAAATCATTTCGATAAGCATGCGCTTCCATCACCAATTGTTTAATGAACTGTCATCATCATAATAGAGCCTAAAGAGTTCAATCATAAAAGAGATAGGTCACATGTCGTTTTCGATTGTGGGCCAATGTAGGTCACAGATCGCTCTGTGTGTGTCGGCGACCGAACATATCAGATATTTGTTCTCTGCTAGACAAGAGGCAAAAGTTCAACCAGGCAGCATGTGAAGACGTTAGTTCTCAACATGGCCCGTTTGTCTCATTCTATCGACCGGTGCGGTGCAAGGTGCGCAGTGCCGATTTTGTCACGGCGACGCGGTTGCACACTATCTCTCGAATCAACCAAGTTGTCCTATACGGAGTCTGGATAGACCGCAGTTATTCTACACATTAGATTGTGTGTTAAATGACCTTTTCCCTCCGCACCGGTGGATGGATCTATACCAAGTTTCCCCTGCTCATTTGTGTGTGTATACCTCTTAGAACTTGGGAGCAGACATCGCACGGCGTAATCTTTTTGTAGGTGTTCTCCTGGAATACGTGACGTTGGCCTTCTTGATTCTGCATTAGATGATGGTGTTGAAGCAGGTCCGATGACGACATGGTCGAATGGAAAGCTCCCGACACTCCCGCCGCAACGGTGGCCGACACATTTGAGCTCCGCTGTTCTCGTCTCTCTGATTTGCTGCTAGACGAACTGGGGCTCTTCCTGGAAAAATTTTGAATAATGAAAATAATCCCGTCAACTTCAAAAGGCGCCCGCATTATAATACCAAATGACTATTCATATCCTTTTTAACAAACTATACGAAAAAGTTTCAGTTATTTCTCTATGATCAACACTTAAAAGGGAAATCAGGAGCTATTCTTTCCAATTTAAACAAGCCAAAACGTTGGAAACGACGACCAATTTGCAACTGATATTATAGCCAAAAAAAAAAGAATAAATCTTTCGTATATAGTAAATTAGAATGCGCAGAATGGTGATGTCGGAAGGCTTTTATACCTGAGGGCAATCACGGCCATGACTGCCTGATAGAGTCGAGATCCTCTGTTGACGTGCGACGCGATTGGTTGTTGTTTTCGTTGGGTTTCGTCCAAGTCAAAAGTTAAAAAAAAGAGGAAATAAATAAAAGAAAACATAATAGTGCGAAGCAGTTGTGTAAATAAAAATGAGATACAATTTACCGGCTTGAATATAAGCTGTCATAGCATCTTATAATCAAAACATTTTGAGGCCCAAATGAAAAATGATGGAAATCCAATTAAAATTAAAAAGGGAATAAGATGTGTGCACAATAATTATGACGTAATTACTGTTCGGGTGTGGTTGATCGGTTGTTGGCGAGAGGTGGACTCGATCCGGTGGCGGCCGACGAAGAACCCGACACGGCCATGTTGTGCGAGGACGAACTGTTGGTCAGCGTCCTGAATGCCTTCATCCACTTGGTCTTCATTCCGGGTCCACCGCTTCCGCCACTTCCGCTTCCGCCTGCCATCAAGTTAAACTTGCTGCCTCGATTGCTGCCGAGTTGTTGCAGTGACTGATGGGAGCCGCCGGAAGCCGCCGCCACTTCTGCCATGACCATTTCAGCCTTGGATCCGTACAAGTCCCGCTAAATTCCGCCACCACACACAAAAGAACAAAGGAGGAATTCAAATGAAGATCTCAATCACTCAATCACAGATGGAAAGATCACAGCGAGAAAGAAGCTCATTTTCATCAACTACTACAGAACTCCGGTACAAGCAACGACGTTAAGGTAACATTAGAGAGCAAAAGACCTTTTTTAAACCGCACCCTCATTCGGATGAAATACCCAGAAAGATCGTGATAATGACGCATTCATAGGCCTATATTCGTGTTCGCAAATGAATAATTTTCCACAACGGCAAGCGATTTTAGTGCGGAAGCTCCTCCCGCGTGAAAATAGGAAAGAAAATCGATTGAACTCTAATATACAGTGAAAAGCCTCGTATGGATTTTCTTCTTCTTTTCTATTGAATCAAGCGGCGGCGCCGTGAATGTGTATGCGCTTGATTGAATATAATAACACATTCCCCCCATTTCCAGATTAACCGCCAATTTCAAAAAGATAATATTTACGCAACTTTATTGCTCCACGCACGTCTGCATCACGCGCAGACCTATTAGTTTTTCCTGCACGGCCTAGACACGACTAGATATAACGTTTCTTGTATATATAAATTCAAAGCACGTAGCCCGCGACTCCCATCGTGTCTCTATTGGCTGTTCCGAGTTTAATGTTACCGTATTAAACTAAACTGTCAACCCGTCTGCCGTCAACATTCAAAATATGCGATTTATGTGGAAATAACGAGCCCATCTTGAAATTCTTTTCCGTTTCCCCGAAAAAACAATAGAAACGACGATCGTTGTGCTTTTATTGATTATTGCTGTTTTATAAAAGAATTGTTTGATTTTTTTTGGGTATATACCTGAGCTTTGACGGCGGCAAGGTGGAGCTGGGCCATTCGCCATTCCAACTTCTTGGCGCAGATCTCTTCTTGCAGTTCGCTGGCTTTGTTGTACGAGTTGGATTCCAAACTTCTGTTAACACAATGAAATAGACTAAATATAGTTTGCAAGCCAGCATTGTGAAGATAACCGTAATATAGTCGTCTTATATAATTGGCAACTCGGTTGGAAGCAGTAAAGTAATGCCTCATAAGCCGAGTTGCTTTTCTAGACATATAAATATAGATATATATACTGCGGGGGGTTCATCGCGAACACAATGGCGCGGGATAAGCCCGGCAGGTAACACGTACAGAGAGGTAGCGCGCAGGCTATACAAGAAATTGAATATTACAATTGAGCTCGAGATTTTATTTATGACTGGTGGCAGATAATTTGAAAATACTGCGTGTTCCTCCTATACACAATAAAAGCCAATACAACCGAAAAGTCTGATGAGGACTACAGCCTCGGCATTGATAATTGCTGCGTGCCGGTATATTGCCTAGCTGCGACACACACAGCCCTGTGCTCTTGTGGTGAAACGCCTCGTGCGCTTCTTTTAGTATTCCGACATCGATCAGATTCTCTACTCCATCTTTTATCCGGCTGTACATCTACGACGTGTAGCCTACGCGATGGATAGAGCACGTAGACAATGTCGCACACTGCACGCAATTTCACGATAATCAATAATAAAAGGTACGCTCATCTATGAATAACAGGTACTACAGGAGAGAGCGGACGAGGGATTGCTGGAGAGCGCCAGCCAATCTTCCTGCTGCTGAATACATTATGGGTTAGTTTTGTTTTGTTTTTCTACACAAAAGACAAGCGAATCTGAAGTCAACAGGGGAAAAAAAGAAAGAAACAGTACAACAGCGCACTGGATATTATTGATCAACGGAGCGAGAGAGAAAAGGTCAGAATCGTTTTTCTTTTTCCAACCGTCTAAATGGCCGCCACATTGCACATTCAAAAGCAGCGCCCTGAAAGTTGAAGCGCACCTTGTGTGTAACTACATTTTGGCGTTTGATGCTGCGCAGCCATCCTTTTCCTTGGCCACAAGAGAGCAATCGGCCAATGCGACAACGACGGGCCGCTCTTCGCAGTCTTTTATATTTAAGAAGGTAATGATCCTGCACTGTTTCTGCATGCCACGGTGCATGATGGTGTTCCTGATGACAATGGCGATGCTTACACGCAGTAGATCTGTGTGTGGTGGAGATGGATTTCATAAGTAGAAAGACACATTATCTACCCGTTGATTAATTGAAGTTAGACCACTTCCTTGACTTAATGCAGTTTAAGTATAGGTGAATAATAGTGGAGACCACTTTGTAGTCAAGTCCGGAGCTGGTGGGTTTCTTGGGAAATTCATTAAGTAATCGAGAACGTTACAAGGGATATAACAAGACGAGTTTGTGCAAGCTAATCCTCGTATACAAAGAAAAGTAGAACGAAATTGGATTGAGGATTTTGACATGAAATTGAGACGGGTCTTTTGTCTTTCGGGGCTGGCCCGGCTGATATTTTACCCATAATGACTGTAATCATGCGAAATAGCTGTGGTTGCCAAGGGTGGGAGGACACGGAGGAGGTGGACGGTAGGGCAGGAGAGAAAAGAAGTATATGACGACACTTATTACATCTTGTGTAGACGTTTGGTCGTTATTGTTTCTTTTCCTATTTCTTTGACCGGTGGGAGTCATATAAACCCTAAGCACGTATACCGTGCGTCGTTGTACGTTTTCACCATAGTGGTCTAAAGGGCCACTATATAAGAGAAGGAGGACACTATACACACACACGCAACTGCACTTGGGGGCTTAAATTGCCAGCAACCCAAGCTGGGCGTTCACGGTCGATAACGTGTTGTATGTTGCGTAGATAAGGTTTCCTTTTTTTCTATTTGACCAGTGTGAGATTGTTAGATTGTTGAAGCAGGTTTTAACCCTGTTTATAGCCCATCATCTAGCTCTTTTTATCCCTTGACAATACCGAAATGGGGGCAAATCTAATCACTACGAAAATTTGATTTTTAAAAATCTGCACGGACTAACCCAACACAATTAACGGACACATTCAATTGAAAATTCGATTGAACTTGATCCCCAAAAGGATCGGATAAGAGTTGATGTTAATGGAAATTCTATGATTCTCTTTCCCCCGCTGGATTGTGAGGATGTCTTAGGAGAGGCGGATTGTCTAAGTGCGGGGAGGGTGGTTCCCTTTGAAAAGTATACTCTTAACATTGACAAAGATGGATGGTGACAGATTTAGAATGACGTCGTCTCTCCAGCGTACCACGCAAAATGCTTTTCCACCACACAGCTGATAATACATTCGCATATACAGTCTGAATGCAAAGATAATATTGTAATAAAGACTATAGGCCACATATATAAAGACCCGCTTGTCTTGGGGGCCCCCGACAGTAATGCAGTATTGATATCAGTTTATGTGGAATAAAAAAGTGCAAATAAAATCCCAGCTATTTACCATAACGCGGCGTGAAAATGTGGTAGAGGTATCTAGCTTAGCTAAAGGGCGAATGGGTATCGGATATATATCTAAATATCAAAAGTTGGTATAAAGTACCTTTGCTGGAGGCGGGTGAGCGATTCCATACATTCGTTTAACTGTCTTACGTGAGCCTCCACTTCGGCAGTGTCTTTCTTGAGTGAATCGTATTTGGTTCGCAGAGAAAATCCCGCCAACCGATCGAAAACTAACTCGTCTTTCAGCACCAGCGATGCGTCCTATAAAACCATAATCAAACATTTTGCTTTTAGATCAATATGAATAACTCCCCATCGGCGTCGCCCTATGGGACCAATAGGACGGCAATTTAGACCTGAATATCGTGCTGGGAGCACGACACACTTCCCGGCGGGGGATTTCTTGGCGGTATGAACGTGAACTTGTTGAACGAGCTCGGGATGGTGAGCACAGAACCTCCGCCACCGCCAGGGCCGCTCCCGCTGCCACCGACCACCGAGCGAACGAAAGTTGCCAAATCTGTGCTGGGGTTGACGGCCCGGCATTGATTCGCCAGGGCGTTGTAACGTTTCGAAGAAGATCCTTCCGCCTGATTAACACAAAAAAGAATATTGTGAGCAACATGTGGAAACATGATATTACACTTCATCAACAGTTATTCAGGCATACATAGTGTGCTAGTTAATTACTTACGCCAGCAAGAGAGACATTCATCATCAGAATTATTGATTTGAAAACTTTTCGTCAGACAGACAAGGGATTATTGAGTATGAGGGACAATAAGGTTATACGAACTGATGTGGAACCCTGGTAAATATGATTAATACACAGCATGGAGGTTCTACGAGAAGAAAGAAAAAGTCCTTTCATTTCTTTTTTCCCCAAAATTATTTGTCCACTGACTTTTTCCTCCCCTTTTATTGACTAGAAAGTTGGAACGAAATGAAATTGCTACCGAACATTTCGACAGGGACTAATATCCTGTTACAGATTGTCGAAAGAATATAGTGATATTTGGAGGGGAGAGAGGAAAAAAGAAGATATCATCCAAGTCAAAGTGATTCGTAAAAAATAAAAAAGAGGATCAAAGGCAGAATTTGCCATGCCTTGGGGAATCAATTGAACGTTGAAGTCTTTTGACATTGATGACATCTGCACGGTACGAACTTCATAAGGTTTTTTGGAGGAGGCTCATGCCATTAAGGCAATGAGTAGCATGGGATATATAGTGCAAGTCATTTCTTTCCTGATTGGAAGCTCGTGTCAGTCGTTATACACCCGACAGTTTAATCTGCCGTTATATCGTCATGAAATTGGCTTGAATGGATAATAAAATATCGGCCATGAAAATCTATTAGATTACAAAAACTATTAATACAACATGTTAGAAACGGAGAACTTACTCACTGGTCAAAAATTCCATTGTCTACAATCGCGAATAAAAAACGCGCGAAAATGAACAAGCGCAAAAATAAGCACATGTTCCATCGACGAATATTTAACTGACAATGAGGTTGAATCAACCTGAGCAGTGTTGCAATATCAAAAATACAATGCTCACGATGCATTGAATTTTTAAATATTTATAATTAAATCAGAATTATGGAAGGATGGTTAGTAAGTTAAGAAATTTTATTTAAAAAATGTTTGGGGTATTCAACTTCGAAAAAACAGTAGTACATTTAATCTTTATACGAATTGCAACAAAGCTCCGGGTGATTCATCCTGGCATCCTGCCTCATTGTGTGTGTGATTTTTCGAAGGAGCAGGTTGTTGCTTTTCTCACATGGTCATTTTTCCCGCGTTTTTATTCACAATGGTGTTGATGGACAAAAAAATTTTCGACCAATTTCGAGTAAGTTCTCTATTTCTACCACATGTTGTATTTGTATAAGTTTCATTGTTGGGATTGATTTGACCATACAGCGTTTGATAGTGAATTAACAACAAGTAAACTGGGTCTAGCTAATACGGAAATTCAGACTCACCCTCTCCGACATGGCTTCGCAACCTTGCTGGATGGTATTGGTCATAGTTTTGCTCAGATCGACGTAGACGCTTTCTAGTTCCTGCATAGTTTAAAAAAGATAAATTGTAAAACCTGTATTTTGTATTACGTTGTTGGTAAATACCTGGATCAATTGCGGCAGGATAACGTTGTGAAACTGGTCGGCCATTGCGTTTGCTGCATGAACATCCTGCACGTAGTTGTTGTGCAATTCTACGTAGGCGGCCAACGTCAACGTATTAGGAGCGGCCAGATGTTGTTGGTAAGCTTCGTCGTATAGCTGATAACTCTGTCCATCACAACAACAAAATTGCTTACTATATAAACATATCAGATTGTTGTTGCCATTCAAAAATCTTGTTTAATCCCTTCGAATTTTGTCGTCAATTTCTGTAAATATCTCTTTATGGGATCGCCATTGTGTCGTCGATCCGATCAAAAGAACTAACTCAATTATTTAATTGCATCGACTCGGGAAAAGTTGGTGTGTGTGCCGTTCAAAATTTGTGTTCAATGGCGAAAGATTATTAATCTAAATTGCACGGTATAGTCGATCCAGCCGGGATCAAATTGTCTCTACGAGAAGGGCTCGCTGACCTCTTTTAATGGAGTAATCCAATACTAACTCGGTAGTTATTTATTAAGCCATTTGTAACTGCTTGGTACACACACTCTGCCACGCCTTTTATTTCCCCCCTTCTTGCTGCGCTAATGGCAAAAGCCATTTCTCCGAATAACATTGGACAACATGCCCGACAACCTACGCGTTCCCTAGGTCTACAAGCTACAGCCCAGCATGCGGCACACACGCGTTACCTTCCCCCCTCCACCATTTCTCCATCCTGTTGCTGATGATGTTCCTGCAGCGCCTGTTGTTATTATTAACTCCTGCTTCATCCTTCCTCTTTTCTATCTCACCCATCCCTGGCGCCCTTATCTAATAATCAAGTGGCAGTCACGTTGCCAATGGCAACCCATTAGCGAAGGCAACCCAAAATACAGGGGGGGAAAAGTTGTCTTGAAAAGAACTGCGTGCATACAGAACTGTACAAATCGTTATCTGTTTTTCTCCCCGCCAATCTAAAATGAGGTGTTCCTTTTTTATTTTCCAGGGTGTCCAGGACAACCTGGGATCGTAAAAAAAGAAAATCTATACAGCGGATGGTCTATAACTCTTGGCTTTGTGAACAAGTTGGGGCGTAAGTATTATCGAGTACACACCCATATTTGTATAGGATGTTGAGCAAAAAGAGATCCTGATTTTCTAGCCAAGGGCTCCTTCAATTCCGCCACGTCATCATAGCCTCTGCTCAGTGTGATGCAGTGGGCCTCATACCGGAAATTGAATGTTGATTCAGACCATCCGAGCATCGCCTGTATACATGCAGTCCTATTTGCTACACCAGATCCATCAAGATCAATAATGCATTGTACACTATACGTTCACGTGAGCACTGTTTGTATACACCTCCAGTTTTTTTAAAATATTGTTTGTTAGTGCTTCAAACGGGCAGGCGCAGCAGACAAAGTGGAAAAGATTATGTGTAGGCGTGTAGACCATAAAACTTTACCATTTATTCGTTCGTGTTGTTATTATTACCATTTTTTCTTTTCTTTTACAGAGATCCTGCACTTTTACCACACCAAGTTCCCTGTGTATTGTCTTACGTGTCTGGCATTCTGAGCGACTATATCAATTGGATTTTTACCAGCCTTCTTCCATCAGGACTCATCCGTCACTTGCCACTCGGGATTCTTCTTCCAATCACGTATGTTTAGTAACTTATGTAATATTCCGCTATTTCGTAAGATAAGATTTATATTTATGATTCTTTACAGACCTTGTCCAGTTGCTGTGACGCCTTTTCCAGGGCATTTTCCAGCTGCTCCCGATGTTGGAATATTTTGCGGGCCTCCAGTTTCCGGTGAAAAGTTCCGTCCGTCATGGGTCGTGACACTTGGCGATTCAGGCAGTTGGCAATGTCGGCCACTACGGCCGAATCCACCTCCACTTCCTGGAGGAGCGTCTCCCAGACTTGAAAGATGCCGTAGTTCCCGTTGGGCCTGTTAATTGCAAACACGACGCGTATAATAATTAAAAATGCGCGTTTCTCAAGGTAGTATAATCCAATCAACTTCCAAGTCTCAGCCCGTGCACCTACATCCAATATTCACGCCGATCGATCTATGGCAAAGCTCAGCTACAGGGATTTCGAGACGGGCGTTACTCTCATAGCAATCCCCGGGAAACCCACAAATATTTAAAAAGTTATCTCTTGTACCAAGTCGATGGTGGCGTGCCGCTCTTTCTCTTCGATTGCGATATTATTATTGGTTTTGTGATATAGTATCTCAAACGATACACGAGTCTATAGGTGCATTAACTTTCGACGACTTTCGTGCAATCAACCCCCACCCAAGAAAGACTGAACGTTGCACGAAAAGGCAACAGTCAAGTTGAATGTCGAATGTTTCGAGAAAACTGAATCGACGATCCTTTTATTCCAAGTAAGACCGGTATAATAATAGAAAATCGAGTCGTTTATTTGTTTAACAAGGGCCAATATTTTCCCGTTTGTTTTGTTCTGTCTGAAGAGGGGACAGGAGGAAATAAGTGGACAGGGAGACGCAACTTATAATGATACGACGTTTTTGCAGGGTTTTTTCTCCGGATGATGAGCGCGTCCAGTGGATGTTTTGTTGCCATGTTCACTTTCTCAAGAGTGGTGCCGTGTTGCTCAGGTCACGAACTGGCCATTATAAAGTCCCCGTCTCTCGACTTCCGCTGACGCACTTATTATATAAGAAATGCTGGCCAGACTGACAATAATCACGCCAACGTGACACACGCTGACCGGCACACTTTTCTCGTATCCCCCCGTCGTCTACTATAAAAAAGTTGGTCGTGTCAAATTTCGTCCGACATAAATAGCCGAATCGTGTCGAATGTTCCAACTAAAAACAGTTGAGTTTGTCCGTGTCATTTTTGTATTGTTTGATTGACGTCGAGATATATCCCAGTATATCATTATGGTAGATTCGATAGGTCACTCAATACTTGAGACAGCAGCGTCGTTAAACGCCAGCGACAGTTTTCTTTAACAATTCAGCCAAGCAAGGAGGGGGGTCACTCGGGTATAGATGAACCTTCGCTGTCGACAGTGCACGCAGCTTTGATTTGAATAGAGCCGACAGATCGGAACACACACACACGGATCTACTGAATTATGGCGTTTGTATCCACTTGTCAAGTCTCTGGTTCGATGGTTGCCATGGGAATCGCACAACTTTGTTTATCGTGTCGCCTCTATCGAAATGTTTGGCTCTTTCCTTTCAGCTGTTTCCCATTCGTTTGTGTCTACCTCATGTGTGTGTATATGCTATAATGGGAAACAAGGTTATGCATAGATCTATGTGAAGCTAGCTCTCATTCGGAGCTCTATAAAAATAGGCAATAACCCGTTACGCAAGGCGATACGTAAACAGCAGCAGCTGCTGCTCTCGTTGGTGCTTCAACCACTCTCTCTCCTGTACATTGTGTGTCACAGTGCATTAGAAAACTATCTTTCTCTCACTGTAAGTATGCTGGGAATGTTTTGAAGGATCTCCCAATCTTTTTGGCAAACATAAAATAAAAACAGCTTATTTTTGGGTTGATATCCTTTAATATTATACCTTTCTTTCCTCAGTTCGGCGTTCCTGATGCGGAATGTCTCGACTAGTTGCTGAAGCTGCTCGCCGTGCTGTTCCTCAATGGTGGCCAATTGCTGGGTGAAGTCGGAAACTGCCGTCGGTCACGCGGGTCGTCGTCCGAACATTCCACACGCCGCCGGCGTGAATATGGATCCGCACGTGAAAGGGAGAGAGAGAGAACAAAAGAGAAAGACAATCAAAGGTATGTACGTATTATATAGCTTGTGTAATCATATAAGAGGAAGGTTTCCCCCACACACACACACAAATGACACACGATCACGAAAGACAATAATCAAACTCTTGTGCCGAAACAGACGATGAAACAAAGTCGTCAATAATATAAAAAGGTACAGGTACACACACACCATCACACACTTTATATGCTCTAGAGCACTCTCTCTTTATCTCGGCTATGTGTACATGCAGGCTTGATCTTTGCTCCCCCTTTTTGTTTGTTTGTTTCTCTATGAATGTCGATTTCTATCCAGGAAAAGAAAAGATATCGACTGAAAATGTTGACTGGGTTATATACCAGCAGGATCGATCTCCCGTTGTATGGGGAGCAGGGGCCTGCAGTACGCGTCGCTTATATACCCCCGGTTGATGGTGCTCTACCAAACAGATCCGCCTGGCTATATACACAACCCCCACGAATCTTGATGAAAGGATAAAAGATAGAGAGAAAACCTAGGATCCATATAGTATAGGGGGAGTACATCTTTTGTGTGTGTATATAGGACACTAGAGGCAGCACCTTTTCCCATTCTTTGCAAAGAGAGGCACCTGCTGGCCTCCTTCCCATATAATCATCTTTGGCAGTTTGGTCGTTGCCCTGGGTAACATGCTTCCTCCCGCTCCTGGCGTGATCATCATCTATATGGAAACAGGGACGTGGGGGGGGGGGGGGGGGAGATAGAGCGAACGTTAGTAGTGTACTAACCCGCGGGACTTATCCTCCGAAAACTTTGAATGCCCGCCCTCGCGTATAGAATCACCTCCCAAATTCGCCTTTTTTTTATTTCTCCTTTTATTTTTGAAAATATTCTAAAGTTGTTGTATGTTATATAGCCACAGACTAGATGCTTGAAAAAATAATTGAGTGGCAGTGGTTGGAATCCATTTCCATGGCAACGATACGCAATGCCTACAAAAAAGATGGGGAAAACCCAAAAAGGATCCCAACCGGAAGATCTAAAAAAAAAAAATAAAAAGGAGAAATAAAAAAAGGCTTGGGGCTATTGTTTTATTTGAAAATGTGCTATTATAAATCCAAACAGTTGAACGACAAAATGGCGCGGACAAACGGTTAAAAAAAAGGTTAAAAATTTAATGGGGGGGCCGAAAGCGGCTCGGCGATGTGAATTATAATGAAGTGTAACACTAGATATTTGTATCCTTGTGTTTCAGATCCTATTCGTGTGACGATAATGATGAAGAAAGCCGAGCCAGCGCCGGAATTGTACCTAATAGCTCTGACACACTCAACTATTTCCCAACAGCAAACTGGTGTCACGGCGAATCATCGAGGAAATTTACAACAACAGGAGCGGCAGGAGCAGCGCAGGAGGTTGTTGTTGTTGTTTTACTGCGGTCAATAGTCCGGAAGTCGATAGCATCAAGGCGATCGCAGGAGGACTTGATATGGATCCGTTGGCGGAGCGAGACTCACGGGTCCGTGGAGTTTATTGGGTTTTGATAACATAACCTCTGCGGCCCAGTATAGAATTTCGGGAGTCCTGAAATACTTTGGCCGTTCACCTTTTGGCCGACCCCTTAACGACTGAAAGGAGGAAATGCCGCGCACCCCTTCCCCATATGGTAGGAGCAAAGGAAAAAAAAAGCCAATCAGCTATATAATACAGATTACTACTACATGTACCGGGGAAAGATAATACCCCGGTTGTTTTGCGGTCGGAAAAAGTTGGCCATCCGTGAAGCCAAAAGCCAAAGCCAGTTGTATTTATCTATCCCTTAAGTATTAGACGATGGCAAGAGTGGAAGGGGGGTACGAGCCTAGTTCTTCTAATCAAAGGGACATGATGTGATCCTATCATCTCTATTTTCTAGATAACTTTGCCTCCTCCTGCCTTTTGTGGGTCCTCCCCCCGTAACATACTACGCACAGATCTCGTCATCACAGAGTGACGTCACCTGTCATTACCATCACGCGAGTATTTTACATCACCAGACTGGCGTGCTGATTCATCCAGGAAGAATTTGTTCGCCTCTGAATGAGATCCTTGCCGAAGTACAAAGAGTTTTCTATGCGGTCTATTCAGAGTTCGGAGGTAAGAGATAATTACATAAGATTCTACTGAGCTGCGCTATTTAACGTGTTTTTTTTTTCCCTTTAGGAGAAAGTCATCAATAACCCTAGAGAAGGAGAGAGACGGTTTCCTGCCGTCGAATCCTTACCGGTTTTGAGGAGTTTCATGGCCAGGGCGCTGTGGGCTTTGAGGGCGTCGGCGTGCGCCGGATGGATGAGATCCCTGAGGACACAATCGGGTGGGGCGGAGCCGGCCATGGCTGCGCCACTCGAATAAGAGTTGACCTTCTTCATCATGAATTTCCCTAGCCCGCTGTTATTTTTGCTTCCGGAATTCGAAGTGGAGGAAGAAGAAGACGACGAGACGTTGAAATTAAGCGGAACGGCCGCTGTGACGACCGTAGAGGCGGCAATAACCAAACTGCCGCCGCCACCACCACTGCCACTATCGTCGACCGGAGTGGCCGGTGCGCTGACGCTTCCTCTTCCGTCGCGAGCGTTTCGCGCTGCCGCCGGTGGCGCCAGCAAAAGATTCCGGAAGTCTAGACGCTGAGTCGATCCGTGTTGCTGCTGCTGCTGCTGCTGGATGCTAGAAGTGCCGTTGGACGTCGAAGAAAAGGACGAGCGATGCTGTTGGAGATTCTGCTGGATGTTGGACGACGGTGCCAGGTAAACGGGGTGGTGCTGAGGGTGGTGCTGGTTGGGTGCAGGAGGGTAGATTTGCTGCTGTTGATAAGGATCCAGTCTGGCTAGCGTTGGCTCATCCGTCAACGGATGGGCTCGATGGAAATCAAACAACGGCAGGTGATCATCGGCAACTGCTTCACTCGATCCCGATTGCACCTGGTTATTAGTCTTGGCGTACATCGTGTCCGTCCAAAGACTTATCAACCCGATCCTCCTCCATATTATCCAGCCCCTTTTGTCAAGTGTCACACGCGATAGAAACCAGCCAAAAGTTAGACACCACCACCACAACTAATCAAACATTCACGCAATTAAAAATAAAAAAAGTTTAGGCCAGCTGAATCCCGCCGACGTGACTGGGTGTCTGATTCGCTCCGAGCGCGGCGACTGACTGAACTGGAAGCGCACGAAACTGGGCACTGTTATACTCTGCTGCTTCGCTACTGGTTACTCCCGCGCCTCGTTCGTCTCCACCGTTCGTATTTTTTAAAATTCCCATCAACTCACTTTTCGTCCTTTTTCTTTTTTCCTTAATGTCATTCCCCCTCTGCTGGGCATCATTCTTTTGGACTTTTTTTTTATTATTATTCCAACAGACAGACCTAGACTATATAGCTCCTAATATTACAGACAATTTCGCCTTTTCAGCGTAGTTCAGTAACGGAATGCAAATTCATTCCGGGGCATTCCAAGCCTCCCATTTTGCTTTTTCTACAGGCTCTCCCAATCCCTCAAATCGTCAACAAAAGTCATTCGATCAGAATTTAAATGATTTCTCACAAGATATTTGAAAGGGAGGGAAATGGGCCGTTTAGCGCTTATTTCATATTGCTTTTGACGGGGGGAGTTAACGCGTCCATAAATTTTGTACCGAAAAAAAATGATCAATCGATATGATTATTAACAAGCTACAAATTCCCTTTGAAGAAAACTTGTTTTTAGCCATTAATTTTTAATTTAATTTTCGCGTCTCCCCCTGAATAATCATTTGCGGTTCATTCGCCTAGCGCGCGCTCTCTCAATCAACTTGGTTACACAAAGTTATTGATTTAATGAAGACTGGTCCTGTATCTGGTGGGCAATCCAGCTCATACAGACACGTAGATGTATGAAGGTGGTGGTCTAGGCCCTTGTACGACTGTAGCGTGTTGCTTCAAATGTCGGGGACTTATCCGCCGTTTTCCTACCGAGTCGAGCCTTTATTCTTTCGCCGAAAAAGCCACCAACTTCTAGTGTGAATAATTCTGATATGCAGTTGAACCTTTTTTTCTTTTATTCCGACACGAATTCTCAATTATCACTACCGAGTCAACATATTTTTCCCGACCGTTTTTTTTTACTTCTTGATCTCATCGGCTTGCTCTTCTTGTCTTTGTATGGACGCCCGGCTAAAATGTCTTTCTGTCGCTCCTTCTCCCTGCGTATAAATAGAAAAGAGCGAGGCGGGCGAAGAGCCGAAAAATCGATGACTCTATTCACGCCGCCCCCCATAGAGCCACTGACACGGTTCAACGCACAGCAGCGACGACCCTGCTGTGCGTGCTGTTCCTCTTCATTTGGTAATAAAAGAAGGACGATTGGATGTTTCCCTCTCCGTTTCTGCTACACTTACCATTAGTTTCCGATGATGATGGTTGTCCTTTCCTTTTTCGCCCCCCTCCGTTTTGGATGGATGGAGATCGTCAGACGAATAGTTTGATGAATAGAATCGTCCCGACCGCTCTCGAAATCTCCATTTCCAGCCACCGCGCTTTGATCCCCAGCCACGAGTCAGTTCATATCTTGACAAATAATTCGGAGAGACACCGCGTGTGGGTGTAGTACTTTAATAAAGTTGGGGGAAATACACATCGTGTAGCTTAAACCCAGCTGCGGGTGATGGATCGAATGATGTTAGCCCAACACATTTCCTGCGACACACAAGTTCCACCTCTGCTGGGCAATAGGCAAATGTGGCGTACAACATGTACATACTGTCCACACACCAGTCGGCACATGTATCGACCAGCACACAGCGAACGTGAGCCCTCACAGCGAATATTAGACCGTGCACAAGCAAGAGGAAATAATAATACAGCTCACGTAGGAAACCGAAACAGTTTGAACGGAGGTGGGAGTGAACAAGTGGACAAACAAGACAACTGTCGCCAGCCACAGAAAACTTCGCTCAGCATGCACACAGCCTTTCTAGAAAAGGGTGGCCCGGCACGTATAGATGGACCATTTGGCTGGCCGATTCGTGAATGGCACGAAAAACTTGCTCAACTTTCAGTCCTCCTCGCTCCCGTTGGGTTTTTTTTTTAACGTCGGTCTTTATCGTTTTCCATGGCGGACGCAAATCAAAACGACGGGTTTGTTTTTTCCTTTCCTTGTCCACCTTTTTCCGCTGGACCATATATATCCATTATACAAGCTCTCTATAGTACTTCCAAGTAAATATACAGCACGCGTGATTCGATATCAACGGGAATTCTCGACAGTGTGTAAATAGTTTTAGAGATGTGGTCAAACAAAAGAGTGTTGAATAACGGACGGCAATTGTTTTCTGGCTGGGCCAATGGCGAACGCTTTAAGTATCAACAAGCTTTTTCTTTTTTTTTCTAGGCCGATGAAATGTAGGTCAACGTCAGAGTGGTTTACAGTTTGAGTGTTTGAGAGTCTGTAGATATAATTTGAGATAACTTTATTTGGGTAGGTTGGGCATGGTTTGGCTGGACGACCATTTTCGGACGATCGGACTCGTGTTGCCTTTTTGCTGTGTTTATGCAGAGTCACAATCGCCGTGAATACTCTGGTGCCTCACGTCTTTGTCCGACGTGTTCCCACCCCCTTTTTCCGCTTTTGCATGTCATTGCATGTGTGAATGAAGGGATCCAGTGAATTCGGAGCTTATCCCTTGTGTGTTTGTGTGTGAATAGGAAATAGCGACTGATCAATTGCCCGTGTTTTATACAGCAGTTGCTCGAGTTGGTTCCTCAGAATGAAAATTGTTAAGGGAAACTCGATGGCATAATGTACAAGAACCCTGGACTTTTTTTTTAATTATTATTACGACGGTAGTTCATCAGTGCCGACTTGCCTCATGTATCCCCGTTCTCATTTGATTGATTTTGACTCTCTATTGATCTCCATTCTCGATATATCCTCAGGTTCGTTCGACATCAGAGGAAATCATAGCGATAGTTTCATTTTATGATACTCACCCAGCAGCTGACACATCTCTTGGCCAAATGAAATAGAAATAGGACCCCAGTGAGTGTATAGCACTGTTATACGGCAGCGCAAGCTTCATACTACCGCCAGTCTACGCAGCTATATACTTTGGGCAATTCCTTTTTCATTTTCGGTTGGTTGTCGGACAGAACCCAATTTAATAATGCATCATCTGGTCAGTACGTTGTCGAGCTCGTAGATTTCTATTTTATTCTCGGGTTCCGGAGTGTCTAAACTGTAACTATGAGATGCTAAAATAATCCCGATCTGTCTAGCGGATGTCGAGCGTGGGTGAGAAAACCGCTTATTTGATCGTTTTTGAGCAGTTTGGATTTACTTGGGGGTCGATTTTTAAATAATATCGATACTATTTTATTAAGCTAAAGCATAGCCAATTGTTAAACCTGTTTCAAATTTGTGAAATGTTTTCCTTGTTATTGTTTCTGAAAATTATTATTTTACTTAACCCATTTTAAAATTTATTATTTAGGGAAGCAACATCCTGTTTGATTGGAGAAATTCTCCTTTCTTCAAATCCCCTCTGTCCTCGTGTACACCCATCTAAATGTGGGGGTATTCATGAGGACACCCTTTTTCCTATCCTGCCTGGTGGGATTCAACTTTTAAACGGATGGATGAGCACTTGTGGATGCCTGGCCGTATTTCCCGGGTATAAAGGTAGGACACAATCTATCTCCTTTTTGAGTATTGGGTGGCTTCGGTTATAAACCGTTAGATAGAGTACGATTATTCCTGAGCTAGGCACTTGATTGGAACTATTCTCTCTTTCCGTTTTTGTTTTTCTCAGTGAGTTTTCTTTAAATAACTCATTTGAAGACCGACTGCAGATCAGGCTCTGTTTTGTACCCAACAGCTTTGTCAGTGGATGTAAACAATCAAACTCGAAAACACTTTAGTTTAACACTTCCAACAAATTGCAAGTAGAAACTTTTATGACCAAGAGGGACCTGCCGTGCCTCCTCTCTTTATTCGACTAGCTGCACACATGTCTGGTTCTAATATTATATTGTCTGGGTATTTCTAACTATTATAGGTATTCCCCCTAGTAACTAGAACCAAGTAGACGCTGATAATAAGAAAGCCAGGAGAAAGAGCTCTATTAATTATTCGGCTGTAATAATGCCCTGATGTACAATATTGGCTTTTTTGGGGGGAGGCGGTGTTTTTGCTCTACAACAGCAGGGGGGGATATCAACGGCAGTCTAGATACTACTCTACACTCTGATGACGAATATTACGAGCCTATTAATCGCACCCCGAATATAATACCACGTACAATATAAAAGAAATTCCGAGCTTCAGTCGTCTCACAGCTTCTACAGATACAATAAATGATACACACACACACACTGTACAAGGGTCCTATAATAACAGCTAATTAGTGCCGGCTTCCGAAAAAACAAAAAACAATAAAAAGCGGTTATTTACACAGCGCGCCGAGAGGCTCCATAGAGAGTGATGTGTCGTGTATGGTGTCACAGGCTGTGCTGCCTTTTCTTCTCTATCGATTTCGTCATTCTTGACTGATATTATATTTGTAGAGGGCGATGGTGGGGCCGGGTGAAACAATCACGGGAGCATCTTGGCCGGTCGCCGATTCCACTAAACGTCACACAGTGAATGTCCGACATATTTCTCTTTGGCCGTGGATCTTTATTGTAGACATCAACCAAGTCTATATACAACTATATGGCAGGCGTGTGCCTATCCTAAGGGGAAAAGAAGAAGAAGAAAAAAAAAAACTTATTTTTTTCAAAAGTGACAGCCGCCGAAATGCTCCCTATAGTCATCTCCGGTCTCGGTATAATAAATCGAGGAGGAAATATTGCGACTATATAGGCCCCGGCTCGGATGATCTTTTGCTCTTATATAGCCGGCCCATGCTGTGCTCCGCAAGTTCGACTTTTTTTTTGTTATTTTTCTGGGGAAAATGTCGGTGGCATTCAGCCAGCGCTGCCATCCTAATCCAACAAAATCACAAGTATACACAGTTTCTACGATATAGATAGTATGCTATTAGTTATAGTTCATTGTTCTCGTTGTCCTTTTATTATTATTTTACAGATCATTGAAATAATAATAATAAGGAAGGCCGTGCTGAGTTGTCGGAAATGATAGCTGTAGGTTTGCCAACTAAAAATAGAGTCGATAATGTGAAACTAGGAGCCTATAGAACTCGGATTCATAAGGCGCCAGGATCGGGCAGAAAGAAAAAATAATATTCCCCCGACTACCATTTCTAGGACGTCTCTCCGTAAACGTTGTTAAAATGAAACGGAGAAATGCCCGGTTACATCTCCGCTCTTTCGCATAAGTGTCTATTTTCAGCTGACATCATAAATCAAATTTCTTTTTTTTTTCCAAGAAAATTCTCTCGAAACTTTATTTTTTAAAAAAGGTGAAACGGTCATTATCTTTTTACCTATGTTTGGGTGGGGGTGGGGTCCGTATCCAGCTGGATGGCTCTTCTAGCCAGCAGCGATTATCTCACGGTTGGCTGGGCTCTACCAAGGTCAGATGCACACACACGTTGCCCAGGCGTGAGAACTAGCCCATATAGTATCTAGACAGAGCATAAAGGACCGGCTTGTCTTGTTCCCCGCCAGCATTCGTGTCTGGTCCGTGATTCGGCAACAGATCAATACCACCACTAGTCAAACTATTTTTGTTATCTATTGTCGGTCGTCTATACAGAACTACGAGAATATAAAAAACAGCCCAAAGCGCGTAGGGATAGTCTTGACAGTTTCTTCTCAACAATCTGCCAGTGGGGCCATCCGGCGTATATACAGTATGTGTTTGTACAACGCACAGCCCAGCTAGAGTGATCAGACGTGCAGAACTGCGCGACTCGACCTGAGAGTCACGCCAAAAGATTCCCGGAGCACGAATGCACCTCAAAGAGATGGAGACAGAGAATAAGATCCAGATAGATGTGTTGTGTGTGTGTCTCCCCTGTGGCCCTAGCAGCTTCGGTTTGGCCAAGCGAAATGAAGGATAGATTTTTCGTGTGCGATATACACACAGCAACATCCATGCTGCAAAGACATTTCTAAATATAGTTTGATGATACATATAATAAGACGTGAAACGAATAGGCATTACGTGATCCAGCAGTAGCAGCGCAACATGCACTCCGTCTTATTATGTATTTGGTGACCGAAAAATGATGACAGTCAGTATTACGCAGTGATTCATCAAAGCCATTTGCTGCTCGGGCCCTACAGGCGGTTTGTGCGGAGAGGCCAACAGGCGAGAGTCTTCGTTGGTTTTTCTTTTTTGTATGGATATTGTATTTCAGACCAGCAAGTAGATCTATATAATCGCATTATAAGCCTTGTGAGAAGTTCTTGGCATCGCCCAGCAGCAGCTAGTCACTCCCACACAACCAAAAAAGAAAAACCTTTTTTTCTTCTTCTTTCGTTGGAACGATAACGAAGAATAAATATCCCAGCAGATGTATAGGCGCTGGGCGCGAAATAACGGAGGCGAGAGCGGAAGGAAGTCGTGTGCACACCAACGCCGGCGCCGTTCTATATAATAACAAATCTTTTTCACCCATTCGCATCTAATGTGTCTATAGTTCTATATACTCTCTATAGAGACTGCTTCCTATATGTGATCGGGAGCATATATACTAGCAGACGATCGATCTCTCGGCAGCCAGTCGATCACATTTGATGAACGCGGGCGGGAGCTTTTCTTGATTCGGAAAATGATCGGGGAGAGTACGATTATTAAGGCTCTTGTGTAATATAGTGTATCTAGGGAACTAATATATAGTATCAACAGTAAGCGTGGCTTTATATTTGTGTTCATTTCACAGTCGGTTGGTTGAGGCGCAACCCAAAAGATATTATACCTCGTCTTGATGTCGGTAGACGCAATTCGTCTCGGTGATGGAGAGAATGTTCTTCCTCATCGGCTCCTGGGGCAACTTGTCAGGGTTGATGGATGTTCGGCTGCGAATAGAGAAGCCATAAAGCTATTAATGTTGCGTCATGAACGAATTAAGAACGAACGTGACTGCTCGTTTCTTTTTTTGTAGGGCCATAAATAATATCGAATGAATGTGAAATATTTAAAAAAATACGGAATCAAAGAAAAATGAAATGGGGAGGAAAAACTTTTTTGTTTTTTTTTTTTTTTTAATCAAGACGATGAGCTATTTTAATCTAAAATGGTTGGCGGTCGTGAGAAGAGAATGGGCTCTGGGTCTGTCGAGAGCCGAAACTTTTTCCTTTTTTGTTTGTTTTATTTTTATTTTGCCTCGCATATTTTTAGAGAGAGAGAGAGAGTTATAGTTAGTTCAAAGGTATACAGTCATGTATATAAAAGCACGTCGGTTTTCTTTGGTTCTTCATCCCAGCTGCTCCTTATGATTCTGTCAATATAAAGTCACAGACTGGCTGAACTCGAGCAGAGTTCCCGCACAGTCGTTCCTCACAAGAGTTTCTCTCTCATCGTGCAGGATTTTCGTTTCTCCTTTTTTTTTATATATTTTTTAATAGAAAGAAAAAAGTAAGAAATTCGCCGAAAAGCGAAACAGCGACATCTACAAGAGGGAGAGACTTTTTATCGTGAGAAGTGAATTTCTTCACAAGGCGAGAGACGTGAAACATTGATTATTGCATTTCCCGGACTCGTTGATTCGATTTCCATAAAATTTTTTTCTAGAAGATATCGAGGCTATAAGAAGGCCCTTTTGATAGTTT